>NC_091060.1:38826203-39446030 GCF_000393655.2 Nicotiana sylvestris | reverse complement strand
TTATACTGGTGGGCGACCTAGAACTTAAAAGTATTCCCGCATTATACTGGTGGGCGACCTAGAACTTAAATGTATTCCCGCATTATACTGGTGGGCGACCTAGAACTTAAATGTATTCCCGCATTATACTGGTGGGCGACCTAGAACTTAAATGTATTCCCGCATTATACTGGTGGGCGACCTAGAACTTAAAAGTATTCCCGCATTATACTGGTGGGCGACCTAGAACTTAAATGTATTCCCGCATTATACTGGTGGGCGACCTAGAACTTAAAATGTATTCCCGCATTATACTGGTGGGCGACCTAGAACTTAAAATGTATTCCCGCATTATACTGGTGGGCGACCTAGAACTTAAAATGTATTCCCGCATTATACTGGTGGGCGACCTAGAACTTAAAAGTATTCCCGCATTATACTGGTGGGCGACCTAGAACTTAAATGTATTCCCGCATTATACTGGTGGGCGACCTAGAACTTAAAATGTATTCCCGCATTATACTGGTGGGCGACCTAGAACTTAAAATGTATTCCCGCATTATACTGGTGGGCGACCTAGAACTTAAAATGTATTCCCGCATTATACTGGTGGGCGACCTAGAACTTAAAAGTATTCCCGCATTATACTGGTGGGCGACCTAGAACTTAAATGTATTCCCGCATTATACTGGTGGGCGACCTAGAACTTAAAATGTATTCCCGCATTATACTGGTGGGCGACCTAGAACTTAAAATGTATTCCCGCATTATACTGGTGGGCGACCTAGAACTTAAATGTATTCCCGCATTATACTGGTGGGCGACCTAGAACTTAAAAGTATTCCCGCATTATACTGGTGGGCGACCTAGAACTTAAATGTATTCCCGCATTATACTGGTGGGCGACCTAGAACTTAAATGTATTCCCGCATTATACTGGTGGGCGACCTAGAACTTAAAAGTATTGAAATTGTTTCCCCGTTCTTCCGAGAAAATTTTCGACAATCGGCAGAAAATTTTCTGCCCCGGTTTTTGGTGACTTCCATGGCGGTGCATCTTGCAGCCATCATCAATCCTTTGTTTTCCTGCAGCAGACAAAAGGATTTAATCAGTTTTAATCGTGGTGGTAGAGGGTGCCTTTCTGGCGAGCAATTTTCTCTCTTCCCCTTTTCTTGCTCTTTGTCCCCATAATTGGTTGGCGGGCAAAGTTGCCTGTTGGGGGTCTCTAGCCTGCTGGGGATTGGTTTTCAATTTATCCCCTTTTCTGCTTTCTTTTAAAACACATGATGTGGGAGTCTGCTTCTAACTCCCGAAACCACTCCCTTTTGGAGCTTACTTCTTCCAACATTTCCGAGCACAATCCCTGCATTGCCTGGGGCCGGCCTTTAAGACTGTTTGTATTACCCTGCATTGGGTGAATTCCCCTTCGGTTTCTGGTAGTAAGCTTCGACAAATCCTTTAAAGACACATTTTAGGAAAAGAAATAAAGATATGGAAAAGAGAAAATCTTTCTGAACCAATATTTTGTGGGAGGAGACAATCAAAAGAACTTATCTGGATGACACAACTGGTCCCCGTGATCATGACATGCACCGTAGATTCCCGACCCAGTCTATTTGTATCAATCGATTTGTCCGACGGTCTGACTTGCTGGGGATGATAAATGGATGTTCATCTTGTTGCGAATGTGGTAGCTTTTGCTGCTCTATCTTGTCGCCTCATAGTGCCCTTCGAGGGGTTTTCACTAATGAGACTCTCTCTTTTCTCTCATCTCCCGGCGCCTTATGGTGCCTGTGAAGGTTTTCACCAATAAGACTCTCTCATTTCATATCCCTCATCTTACATCGCCTCTCGGTGCCTGCGAAGGTTTTCACCGATGAGACTCTCTCATTTTATTTCTTTCGAGGAATCGGGGTGTTGTAGATACGACCCTCTCTTCCGGGGATTCTTTTGACTATCAACTCATTCCCAGTCTTACGATCCTTTTCTTTGCTGGGGATCGGTGTATTATTCTCGGCCTTATTTGCCGGATTTGGCATCTCTCGAACATTGATCGGGAGGTCTTTTGGATGTCGATGTTGGTTTTGGTGTGGGATTGAAGGAAGGCTAAAAAATGAAAACAACTTGAAGGGTGATGTGCTACAACTTTTGGAATCAAACCTTTGTTGGAACTTAAAACATAACTTCTGCCCCAGTTTTCTTGCTTGGGGAATTTATTTATTTTTTACTCTTATGTTGTGCTACGTGCGTTACGCACGCTGTGTCTATTATGCACACTATGTACATTATGCATCCTATATTTATTATGATGCATACTATGACCGAGCCGTGAGGCGCCTACGTATCCTCTTTGAGGAATCAGGTCAAACGTAGTTCCCACGGTTTTATATTCCTTGATTTTTCTTTTCTTTCTTTTCATTTTCTTTTCCTTTTCTTTTTCTTTTTCTTTTCTTTTCCTTTCTTTTCTTCCTTTTTTTTTCGTATCTTTCCCATTAGTGATTCCAAAAGAGGGGTATTGAAAGAATTTGCTTAATGCTCAAAGGGGGAAGCGAGGGTTAAAAGTGTTTGGATAGAAGAAAGAATTGCCTCCGTCATCTCATTATTCAACAAATGCCAAATACAAACAAATAAACCAAAATTGCCATAATTTAAAGAAATTACGCATAATATCTCTTGACTGCATCTGAATTGATAGCCATGTCGACACATCTACCTTCGACATCTGTCAAACACAAAGCACCGTTGGACAATATTCTGGTCACGATATAAGGCCCTTGCCAATTTGGGGCGAATTTGCCTTTTGCCTCGACCTGATGTGGGAGGATCTTCTTCAATACCTGCTGCCCTACTTCAAACTTCCTGGGGCGCACCTTTTTATTATACGCTCTTGCCATTCTCTTCTGGTACAGCTGACCATGGCACACTGCTGCCAATCTTTTCTCATCTATCAGGCTCAACTGTTCCAATCGAGCTTTGACCCATTCATCATCACCAATCCCGGCTTCAGCGACAATTCGGAGGGACGGAATTTCGACCTCCGCTGGTATCACGGCCTCAGTCCCATATACCAACAAATAAGGAGTTGTGCCTATGGAAGTCCGGACGGTAGTGCGGTAACCCAACAAAGCAAAGGGCAATTTCTCGTGCCACTGTCTGGACCCTTCTACCATTTTTCGCAGTATCTTCTTGATATTCTTATTGGCTGCTTCGACTGCTCCATTTGCCTTAGGACGATATGGGGTGGAATTGCGGTGTGTAATCTTGAATTGTTGGCATACCTCTTTCATCAGGCTGCTATTAAGATTCGCACCGTTATCCGTGATGATCACTTTTGGGATCCCAAATCTGCAGATGATATGGGAGTGAACAAAGTCCACCACCGCCTTCTTGGTTACCGACTTGAAGGTTTTAGCCTCAACCCATTTGGTGAAGTAATCAATGGTCACTAGAATGAACCTGTGACCGTTGGACGCTGCTGGCTCGATGGGCCCAATGACATCCATGCCCCAGGCCACAAACGGCCAAGGTGCTGACATCGTATGTAACTCTGTTGGCGGAGAATGAATCAAATCTCCGTGTATCTGGCACTGATGGCATTTCCTCACAAAAGTGATACAGTCGCGTTCCATGGTGAGCCAATAACACCCTGTTCGAAGGATCTTTCTCGCCAATACATATCCGCTCATGTGTGGTCCGCAAACTCCCGCATGTACCTCTTCCATGACCGTCATTGCTTGACTGGCATCTACGCATCTCAACAATCCCAAATCCGGGGTTCTTTTGTACAATACTCCTCCACTGAGGAAGAAACCATTCGACAAACGCCGAAGGGCTCTTTTTTGGTCTCCCGAGGCATGTTCTGGATATATCCCCATTCTGAGGTATTCCTTGATATCATGAAACCAGGGTTCGCCATCTGCTTCTTCTTCTATGGTATTGCAGTAGGCGTGCTGATCACGGACTTGGATATGCAGAGGATCAACATACATTTTGTCAGGGTGGTGCAGCATTGATGCTAAGGTGGCTAAGGCATCTGCAACCTCATTGTGAACTCTCGGGATGTGTTTGAACTTCACCGATCGAAATTGCTTGCTCAGATCATGCAAGCATTGTCGGTATGGTATGAGCTTTAGATCTCGTGTTTCCCATTCACCCTGAATTTGATGTACCAAGAGGTCCGAGTCTCCCAAGACCAAGACGTCTTGGACATCCATGTCAGCAGCCAAGCGCAGACCCAGAATGCAAGCCTCATATTCGGCCATATTGTTAGTGCAATAGAAGCGCAGTTGGGCCGTAACAGGATAATGCCGTCCTGTTTCAGAGATGAGTACTGCCCCTATTCCCACCCCTTTTGCATTTGCCGCTCCATCAAAGAAAAGCTTCCAACCCGGTTCCTCGGGTAATTCCAACTCATTTGTATGCATCACCTCTTCGTCAGGAAAATACGTTCTTAAGGGCTCGTATTTTTCATCAACGGGATTCTCTGCCAAATGGTCTGCCAGCGCCTGGGCTTTCATGGCCGTCCTCGTCACATAGATGATATCAAACTCTGTGAGCAGAATTTGCCATTTTGCCAACCTCCCCGTGGGCATAGGTTTCTGAAAGATATACTTCAATGGGTCCAAGCGGGATATGAGATAAGTAGTATATGAAGACAGGTAGTGCTTCAACTTCTGAGCTACCCAAGTCAGGGCGCAGCATGTTTTCTCGAGTTGAGTGTACTTGACCTCATGCACTGTGAATTTCTTGCTAAGATAGTAGATGGCCTGCTCCTTCCTCCCTGTGTCATCATGTTGCCCCAGTACACAACCAAATGAATTTTCCAAGACCGTCAGGTAAAGGATTAGGGGTTTCCCGGGCTTAGGCGGGACCAATACGGGTGGATTAGACAGATACCCTTTGATTTGGTCGAAAGCCTCCTGACACTCTGTCGTCCAACCTTCTGCAGCATCCTTTCTCAGTAGCCGAAATATGGGCTCACAAGTTGCTGTGAGTTGAGCGATGAATCTGCTGATATAATTGAGTCTACCCAGCAAACTCATTACCTCTGTTTTGTTCCTTGGCGGTGGCAAATCTCGGATGGATTCAATTTTGGATGGGTCTAACTCAATCCCTCGTCGACTGACGATGAATCCTAGCAACTTTCCTGATGGAACCCCGAATGCGCATTTGGCCGGGTTAAGCTTGATATCATACCTCCGGAGTCTTTGGAAAAATCTCCTTAGGTCTGTCACATGGTCCTCCTGACGCCAAGATTTGATGATCACATCATCGACGTACACCTCTATTTCTTTGTGTATCATGTCATGAAACGCAGCAGTCATTGCTCGCATGTACGTTGCCCCAGCGTTCTTTAAACCGAACGGCATTACCCGATAGCAGTAGGTTCCCCATGGCGTAATAAATGTTGTCTTCTCAGCATCCTCCTCATCCATTAGGATCTGATGATAACCTGCATAGCAATCTACAAAGGATCCGATCTCGCGCCCAGCGCAATTATCGATCAGGATATGAATGTTGGGTAACGGGAAATTGTCCTTGGGACTTGCTTTGTTGAGGTTGCGATAGTCGACGCACACCCTGATTTTTCCATCCTTCTTTGGGACTGGTACCACATTGGCCAACCATTCGGGATACCGAGTGACCCGAATGACCTTCGATTGTAATTGCTTAATCACTTCTTCTTTGATCTTTACACTCATTTCTGTTTTAAATTTCCTTAGTTTTTGCTTGACCGGAGGGTATGCCGGGTCAGTGGGCAATTTGTGAACCACTAAATTGGTGCTCAATCCAGGCATATCATCATATGACCATGCAAAAACATCTTTGAATTCCCTGAGAGTTTTGATCAATTCTGCTTTGACATTCGGCTCAATGTGGATGCTAATTTTGGTCTCTTGGATGTTATCAGCGTCTCCTAGGTTCACAGCCTCAGTGTCATTTAGGTTAGGCTTGGGTTTCTCTTCAAATTGGCACAGTTCTCGGTTTATTTCTTCGAAGGCTTCCCCTTCGTCACCTTCGGGTTCATTATCACAAACGACCTCTTGCATCATTGAGTCAGATTCAGATTGATTATTTAGACTAGGTCGAAGATCCGCTGTGCATGCCATGTCATTAGGACCAGTAAAAAGAGAACTGTTCAGAAAGAAAAAGAACAAAACAAGAAATTAAAATGGGACAAAAGAAAAGAACTTTATTAAATTTGCAGGATAAAAAGGGTTCACACTTTTACAAAACGAAAGTAAAATTGGGATTACACCCTTGAATAATCCGATCAAACAAACAAACAAACAAAACATTAATCAAAGCCTACTACCAAGACTCCCCTCGGACAGGAAGAGGAGTAACCGTCCAATTGTTGGTCTTGGCCTTAGGCCCCACGAATTGTATCTCTGCTCTGCTGGAACCCTCTCCAGCTTCCACCATACTGACATCCGCAAATAGCCTTTCAAAACTCTGATTGAGGTCTTCATTTATACCGATCAAAGGTCCTCGAATCTTTGGGATCGCTGACCCCTTGGCACTAGCTTTAACAAAAGACCTTGAGAGGCGTGGCACTGGTTTAGGCAGAAACCAGACCCTCTTCTTCATTTTTCGCGCTTGCTTCCTGTCTGCTGCGGTTGGTTTGAACCCCAACCCGAAAGTTTCCAGATTCTTAGGAAGGGAGACAGGTTGGACTATCCCTTGAAGTTCAACTCCCAGGCCTTTTCCCGGCACAAACCCATTACCCAGCATTTCTGATACCATCATTACTGTTGCGGCAGTCACCCTAGGGTGCGGGATGATTTCCCCTTCAGAAATTTTGTTGGCCGACCCTGTATCGAGAATCTGGTAGACCCAGGGACCCTTGTCATCAGTGGTCTCTATGAAAGGCACAATGGTTCCGCCCATGGTGCATGTCGTATCCTCGCCATGCAACACGACCTCTTGTCTTTCCCACTCGAACTTCACTGTCTGATGTAGGGTGGAAGGCACCGCTTTAGCTGCGTGAATCCAGGGTCGTCCTAACAGCAAGTTGTAAGATACCGTGGCGTCCAATACCTGGAATTCCATGGTAAACAGGACCGGGCCAATGGTTAGTTCAAGTACAACATCCCCCACAGTGGCTGTTCCGTTTCCGTCAAACCCTCGGACACAGATGCTATTCTCCCGGATTCTTCCACGGTCAATCTTTAACTGGTCCAGGGTGGATAATGGACAAATATTGGCGCTTGAGCCGTTATCCACCAATACTCGGGTTACCACCGAGTCTTCACATTTGACAGCTAGGTATAGAGCTTTGTTATGCTCCGTACCTTCCACCGGCAGGTCATCATCTGAGAATGTCACTCTGTTCACCTCGAAAATCTTGCTAGCAATGGTTTCCAGGTGGTTTACAGAAATCTCACTGGGTACATGAGCCTCGTTCAATATCTTTAACAGGGCCCGACGATGTTCCTCGGAATGGAGGAGTAATGACAATAGTGAGATCTGGGCAGGTGTTTTTCTCAGCTGCTCAACCACAGAATAGTCTTGTACTTTCATCTTCCTCAGGAAGTCTTCAGCCTCTTCTTCTGACACTGGCTTCTTGGTTGCCACTGGGTTGGTTTTTCTTAACTCCACCGGAGCAAAACATCGACCTGATCGAGTCAGCCCTTGCGCTTCACAACTGACTTCTTCCACCTGTTTTCCTTGGTACGTCACCACTGCTTTTTCATATTTCCAGGGCACAGCCCTGCTGTCAAGCATTGGCAGTTGGACCACCGGCTTTATGGTTACCCGTTCTCTACATACCCCTTTCAACACGACCGCCGGTGTGGGCAGGATCCCTGGTATTACCAACTTGCTTGGCTCGGGTTTGCTTGCTATGACGGACGGGTTCTTCCCCCATAATACTACCGGCTTGACACCTTCTCCCTGCGACTGTACATTTGTTCCTCCCCTGGTTAAGACTTCTTTTGGGGCAGCTTGGATCATCATCACTGTTTGTGAGGGTTTTCTTAATTCGCCTCCCTCACACACCAACTCAATCATGTGAGCTTCGTGGTGCGCTGGCAGTGGGTTTTGGTTGATGTTAGGAGCCTCTGGTGTCTGGACCTCGATCTTATTGCTGTCAATAAGATCCTGTATGGCATGCCTTAACTTCCAGCACTTCTCGGTATCGTGCCCGAGCATCCCTGAACAGTATTCACAACTGATTGAACGATCCAAATTCTGAGGCGGGGGATTTGGTTCCCGAGTATGGACAGGACTAACCAAACCTAATTGCCGCAGCTTGTGGAACACAGCGGTGTAGGTTTCTCCCAGTTCGGTGAAGGTTCTTTGTTTCCGCAACCTGTCATTTCTAGCATCTGGATTTCCCCGGAAACCTGCCCCCGAAGGATTTCTATATGCCCTTGGTGGAGGGTAAGTGTTTTGTGGTGGTGCATATATGTTCTGGGGAGCCGGTGCGCGCCATTGTGGGCGAACCGGAGGCTGAGTGTATACCTGGGCTTGGTGTACGGAACAATGTGGTTCTCGAGGTGGATAGAAATTTTGTGGTGGGTTGTATGGGTAGTTTGACCTGTGAGGCCTGGGTTGGTTGTAGTGCGGCCTGCCAGCCCTGGACCAACTGCCTGCCTCGATCGTGGCAACCTCTTCTTTCTTTCTTCTTAGCGCACCTCCCGTGCCGCTTTGAATAGCCTGGGTTGTGGCCTTAAGTGCCGAATAGTTTAAGATCTTGTCCGACCTCAAACCTTCTTCTATCATGACCCCTATTTTGACCACCTCGTTGAAAGATTTTCCAACCGTTGTCACCAAGTGACCAAAGTAGGTTGGATCCAATGTCTGCAAAAAGTAGTCTACCATCTCTCCCTCTCTCATGGGAGGATCGACCCTAGCTGCTTGTTCTCTCCAGCGGAACCCGAACTCGCGAAAACTTTCCCCGGGTTTCTTCCCAGTTCTCAGTAACGTGAGACGGTCAGGAACTATCTCCAGATTGTACTGGAAATGACCTGCAAAAGCCTGCGCCAGGTCATCCCACGTGTACCACCTGCTGAAATCCTGCCTGGTATACCATTCCAGTGCAGATCCGCTCAGACTTTGGCCGAAATAAGCTATCAACAGCTCATCCTTGCCTCCTGCCCCTCTCATTTTGCTACAGAATCCCCGCAAATGTGCCATGGGATCACCGTGCCCTTCATATAAATCAAACTTGGGCATCTTGAACCCAGCCGGGAGTTGGACATCTGGGAAAGGGCACAGATCTTTGTATGCCACGCTGACTTGATTGCCCAGCCCGTGTAAGTTCCTGAAGGATTGCTCCAGGCTTTTGAACTTTCTCAACACTTCATCCTGTTCAGGGGCCTTAACCGGCTTCTCAACCTCTGCCGGAACTTCCAAATGGGGATTGTAAGCCTGTGGTTCGGGTGCATGGAATGTAGGCTCAGGGGGATAGTATTGTGTATCGTGAGCCTGAAACAATGGCTCACTGGTCGTTCGCTGCAAAGGGGCTGATGCAGGTCCCACAAAAATGGGAATATTGGGTGTTGGGAGAGGTTGATGGGGTGGTGGAGCTTGGGAATCATGAGGGCTTCTTTCTTGATGATAGAGGGGATTTGGGCGGCTTGTGGAAGGGCCAGAGTGAGGGTACTCCGGCACGTGTCCCAGTGTCTCAGGGCTCTTTTGCGTTTTGGCCAGGGCTAGCTGCATTGCATGCATCTCTAGTCCCATCCTTTCAATCTTTTCCATTGCCTCTTTTAGCAACTGGCTCATCGGCCTTTCTTCCTCATTACTATTCTCAGAAGTGGTCATGCTTGTTGCTACCGGTCCTTTGGATCTGGTTTGGTATGAATGTGTTGCCAGAATTCTTTAACAACTAACTGTCTGGTATCAGACAACAACAAACTTTGTTAGTGTTAGAGCTTAACAGATTTGATCATAACACATAGAGGATGCAATGCACCTAGGCAATTAATCGTTTCTACATGCTTTGCCTCAAACAACATACGTCATCCCGGTTTGCTCATTCATCCATTTTTAAAGTACTTTGGGAAACCCTGTGTTTTATTTTGTATTTTTATTTTTATTTATTAAAAGCGGTCGAATCTTATGGGGATTGCCTACGTATCACGTCCCCGCGTGAATCAGACCAGGCGTAGTTCTGCCCCAAAGTAAAGACACATAGAAATTCTTCCGGAGTCACTTAATTTCATTATCAAAATTTGCTATTACACATTGCTTCAAACAACATAGCAACAGTACAGACTCCATGGTTCTTTGACCCTATTTGATTGAAGGAAAAATGGAAAACAACATATGGGAAAACATCAAAGCTTAACTAAAACAAGACTCGACCAGAGGTTAATTTTCCAACTTAGGGACTCGCGAGGCATCGTTCGGCCTTTTCGCGGTTCTAGGTGCGAGATCCCTTTCGAGCTGCTCCAACTCGTGCATGGTCTGTTTGACATAACCCATCACTACTGGGAGAACGGTAACGCAGGTCATGTTTTCACACCGTCGACACCTTCTGATGATGGCATGGGCAATGGCCCTGATCTTGTCTCTGGTTTTTTTCTTCTCTATGAGTAGGTGTCTTATCTGATCACTGCACGTCTTGAATACCTGTGAGTCCTGTATATGCTGATCCCTCAGCTGCCGCACTTCTTCCTTCATTTGGGCCAACAAGTCGTAACAGTATCTACTCTCCGATTGGAAATCCCCGGCCTGCTTAACTGCTTTAAACTCGAGTGTAGCCATCTCCCTCTTTATTTTGGCCACAGTCTTCTCGTGGTCACGTTTCAATTGGTTCAAACACCGGCGATGCTTATCTACTCTTGTTCCCCACCGTGCCTTGAACTCTGTCATGACCTTTTCGGATTCTTCTAACCTGTCTCGCCATTCCGCGATCTCTCTTTTCAAACCCTTTATCAACCGCTGGTCTGATCGACTTCTGGGCTGCTCGTCGAGAGACAATCTCAATTTTTGGATTTGGGCCTTAAGCTCTTCGTTCTCTTGGATCAATCTATTCTTTTCGCTTCGATCCGCCGCGACTTGTACGCTATTATCGAATTTCAGACTATCCATTTGTAGCTTCAAATCGCCAATCTCTGCCCGATAACCCTTCTCTTTTGCTAACCAGTTCCATTGCCCTTGGGATGATTCTACGAAATCTTTGAGATGCGGCCTCTTAGCCGGTCTTTCGTAGGACAGGCTACCTCTAAACCAAGCGTGATATTCTGGGGCGACTTCCCCTTGTGCCGTATTAATCACACAAGTGTTTGCTGTCAGATGTTGGCATTCACTCCATATTTGGCGGACTTCTTCTTCAGGGAAATGACCGTTCGGACTGATTTCAATCACTTGGGTACTCAAATCTTCATCTTTCGGTACCACTTGGTACCTCCCAAGTTGCCTCAAAACCCGATACGGTGCATAGGGTTGGATACTTTTCAGTCCCATCAACAGAAAGTGAGGCCGGGTTGCCGGCATGTATATGATTTCCTCGATAGGTGACCATCCGAGCGTCCACTGGACTTGGCTGGCAGTGAGAGTTCGGAGAAATGCGGTCCATGATGTGACTCCCTCAGGTAAATTGAACCCTTTGATTCTCGTGTAGAATTCTCCAATACAAGTTTTCTCTGGCGAACCATAACCCAAAAGTGAGGAGCGATGGCATAAATGATCGGTCATCCACATTTGCAACAGTAGGTTACATCCTTCGAAAAAGTCGCCCCTGGCTCGACAAGCAGTGAGAGCCCGGAAAATGTCAGCCATAATCATAGGCGCCAGAGTACTTTTATCTTGGGTAAGCAAAGTATTGACAACCCCGGTTATCTTTAGATCAATGTTTCCATCTTTCCTAGGGAACACTATAAGACCCAGAAAGGCTGTCATAAAAGCCACTAGCCTGTGTTCGTCCCACTTTTGTCGGTTGCCTCTACTGCATAGCTTGAAATCCGGCTTATTGAACCCGCCCACGTGACCGTATCTAGCATATATGAGGTGGAGACTGCAGAATCCTTTGGCAAGATCTGGATGGTGGAATGTCCGAGGTATTTTTAGGAAATCCAGAAACCTGTGTACCGTGACAGCTCTAGGTGCAATCAAGTATTTGAACCTAAAAGGGGCTTCATCAATCCCGATGTACCCTGCTATTTCTTCCAACGTCGGGGTGAGCTCGAAGTCCGAAAAATGGAACACGTTGTGTGCGGAATCCCAACAAGTGACCAATGATCTGATGATATCACCCCGAGGCTGAATGTTTAGTAGGTCCGGGAGACCTTTCAGATATTTCCTTACTTTGTCTTGCCCTTCTTTGCCTAAGTCGTTCCACCATAACCGCAACTCAAACGGGATCCTGGTCATTACTGAAAAGGGTTCGTTTTGTACCGTGCTCATCCTGCACATTTATTGGGGTGATTATGCCTAAGTGAATAAAAATAAAACTTTATTTAGACGTATACCTTTTATAAAACTTTATGAAAAACCCTGCACATTTATTGCTTTCATGACTTTTGGCAAAACCAGTAATTTTGCCACAAATAGAGACATATATTTATATTTGTATATATATATGTAGAGATATATATATATCAAAAATAAGACTCTTTTCCATCTTCATTTTTTGTGACAGGACAAACTATATATATATATATATTTAAAAGTATATAAAAGTAGAACGACGACCCCTTTTTTTCTCTTCTTTTCTATTTTTCCTTTGCAATTAATAAAACAAAACTAATAAGACATTTTCCTTTCATTTTCTCAAAATTTCGGCAGAGTTTTGACGGTATTTTGGCATTGGCTTTTTTTTTTTTTCAAAAATAAACAATTAACTCCTTAACCGCTATTCCTTCCCTTTTTTTTTCCAATTTCCATTATTCAAACATTGGTCAGCATGCGGGCTCGAGACAAATAGATGCACGGAAAACAAATGGGATGCATTAGGATGGTCCTTTCATACCAGGTTGCTAGTCCTAGACGGACCCAACCCCTGTGTTGAGTCCCCTAAGTCATATGCAACATGATGCAAATAAGCGCTCCTACTAGGGATCCGGCATGAAGTCACGTTATTCTATGTTCAAAACCTGGGTCAGTGTTCTAGACAGTGTACCCGAGCAGACAACTCGAGCCGAGGAGGGGCAACTTACCGGGAACCAAAAGGCCGTCCGGCTTCGTAACTTATCCGTCCTCTTTCTTATTTCGGGTATTGACACTAACAGAATAGGGAGTCTCGACCAGCGAGCTTCTCCCCGGAGGTAAGAAGAGAAGGGTTTCGGCACAGTTTATATACAGTCCAAATAATATCAAAGCGGTAAAAGCAGCATTTAGCACATTAGGCTCAAACATGTAAAAATCAGATAATAAATAAAGCCAAATAATAACAATTATTTTAAGCTCGAATTCTTAACCCTGAACCAGTGGTTCTGGGCACCAAATCCCCAGCAGAGTCGCCAGAGCTGTCACACCTCCTTTTTCCGCACCCGAGAGGGTACAAGGGAGTTTTTCCAATTAAAGGACAATCGAAACGGGATGAGTTTATTTATTTCAGAGTCGCCACTTGGGAGATTTAGGGTGTCCCAAGTCACCAATTTTAATCCCGAATCGAGGAAAAGAATGACTCTATATTACAGTCTGCGTACCAGAAATCCGGATAAGGAATTCTGTTAACCCGGGAGAAGGTGTTAGGCATTCCCGAATTCCGTGGTTCTAGCACGGTCGCTCAACTGTTATATTCGGCTTGATTATCTGATTTTAAATACAATACGAACTTATGTGCAAATTTTATCTTTCAACCGCTTTTATCATTTACCGTTATTTTTATCAAGAATTGCAACGTTATAAAATGTATCTCGAACCACGTTACAATCAATGTACCCGTGGTCATCGACACGCTTTGACTCCGTTGAGATTTGGATTTGGGTCACATCAATGTGCACCCGAGTTTAAGGAAATTAAATTATTAAAGGCGTGCCTAAAGCGACTAGCGTATTTATTTTGGGTAGGACCGTGAAATTTTACTAAACGGTCCATCCCGAAGTCTAAACAATTTTTAAAGCAAATATTTATTGAGGGCCCCGCAATTTGTATTTTATTTGGCGAGGCTCATCTCGTTCTTTATTTTTAATGAATTTGCAACGTCATGGACATGCATCTCGAACCACGTCACAGTCAATGTACCCGTGATTAGAAAGGCATTTCGAATCCGTCGAGATTTGGATTTGGGTCACATAAATGTGCACCCGAGTTTAAGAAGGTAAAGTTTATTAAAGCGTATCCTAAAGAGACTAACGTGTTGTCATTTCAGGAAGGTTGCGAGATTTGCTAAGCAACCCGTCCTGGAAACTAAATGCTTCAATAATATACATTTAACAAGGGCCCCGCATCTGCGCGTTTTGTTTATTTCATCGAGGCTCATCTCGTTCTTATTTTAAAGGGATATCTTATAGCAACTACGTTTCTTGTCATGTTTGTCTCTATCAATTGAAAACAGTAGAAAGTCCTAATTAATTACATGTTTGAAGATGTTGTAACAACATTCAGAAAGGCTTAAAAATCCGAAATGGGGCTGCATACACAGTCAGCCGATCCAGTAACCACGGGCCCAAATCCATCCCAAGCATGATTGGCCAGACCCGGGCCACTGCTTGTTCGATGCGAGCCTGCCGGGTCTGTTTTGACCCGGGCTCGACCTCTCGTGGGGTTGAGATTGTAAACCGTGTTCTTTATCTAAAAAAAGGTTTTAGCAGTTATATATGGAACATGTATTGGAAAGGAAAGAAATTAATTTATAGTGTACGATTTTCATGCTTTGCATACATTACTTGTTTATACTACACTATTGTATTAAATCTGAGATACAACCCACTGCCTTGGGCCTACTCTTATCACCATCCTATATACACAATCTAACATTCAACTACCATTCATTGACAGTTTACTAGGACTGTAAGCTAACTTCAGTATCCAAAACAAGAAGGTAAACTATTATACATTATATGAGGTCTAACATAATATTCTATGTATATATAGACATCTGCAGATCTTCTCCATTCATGCTCAAACTTTTCAAGTTACATTGGTAATATATTTGTGTACCTGGTATAGAGGACAACAGGAGGGAGAAAATGATCAGCTGAGTGGTATGCAACAAACACAGCAACAACAACCAAACAGTAACAACTCAACAACAAACCAACAGCCACAAATGCTCTCCACAGTCCAACAGACAAATAGCAACAGTTTCCAGAACAACAGAAACCACAGATGGTCGAGGCCCAAACAAACAATCCCAGAAAAAGAGTAATGAACCAGTAGAAAATCCAAGATACCAAATGTGACAGCAACAGAAAACCCAATAACCCCAAAGCTCAGCTAATACCCGATACAGTTCCAGCAATCAGGAAGACTAAGACTCGAACCACAGCCCACAGAAAACTCAGTATAGTAACAATCACAGCAGAAAACACACAGCCTTTCTCTTAATGGAACAGTAATGACCCTAGTTAGAATAACTGGCTTGGCCAGGATAGCCCAACCAATTTAGCTCCTCGTGCAGTTTTGGGCAGTGATTGGTTAAAGTGTTCTGAAAATTTCCCCCTTTTGTTTTCTCTTTTTCTGAAGACTAAAAGTCCAGCCTTTTTTAGTTCTGCAACAGCTTATTTATAAGCCAACAACCCAGTGCAGTCAAGCTGCCTGGATCCTGCCAGTTGCAATCTGCCCATACCCCTTAACTCCCCATGCCTAAAGGCATCTTTCTCGGTAAACTTAATCAGCCCCCCATGCTTTGTCCTATTGCTCTAATCAAGGATTATGGGTGCAATAAAGTATTCATTTGAACCCATGCTCTTATGTTTTGTTCCCCATTGTTATTAGGTTAATAGTATTTTAATTAACACTTGACATATTCTTAAGTTAAACCCCCTAATCAGACTTTGTCTTATGCCAAAACTACCCTTAACCTTGCATGTCACTGTATTACCATAACTCTTAATAATTAGTATATAAACCTCTTTGATTTCAGCTAACTACTGACTACTTAACTTAAACTCAATGCTGCCTTCAGGTGAATCTGTTAGCTTTCCACAGTTAACAATCAATTTTCAGCCTAAATTCAAACCAATGATTCCAATTTAATCAAACGTGGGTGCCAATTAAAGGGTACAAGTTGGTCATGCCGATACAAGTAACACCAACAAGAAACAGGCACAGTAATCAATACTGAAATGCAACTCCTGATTTTCTAATCTTTCAAGTGAATTTAGTTGACGATGCTTATTTAAACGACTACGCGAACTATAATATACATCGAACAACCAACAAAATCAACAAACAAATCAACTTTAAACTCAAAATGTACACACAGGGATAGACGAGTCAGAAACCAAAACAAACCAGAACATGTATGACAGATAGAGTTTAAGATGACAAAATAAAAGGAAAAATACCTCCGGGACCTGAAACTAAGACTGACTCAATGCTCGAACTCGGGCCAGGTGATTTTGGGGTCTAATGGACTTTAACCGAAGCGTTCTCAACTGAGAACACTTCGGTAAAAGTCTGCTAGGCCCTGATCCTGACACTGATTCGGACAAAAACCCATAGATCTGAATCCTAGGGCTCTTGAGGTTCGATTTGGGAACCGTTCAATTCCAGTCAGATTCGAACGGAACCTAAGCCATTCAGGGGGTGAGGGAGGTCAGGAGGGGCCGTGGTGTGAGTTTGGGGTCAATCGGTGTAGATCTGGTTTTTACTCGAATCTTCGTTGGAAGATTCGAGAAGCTACGGGTTGATTCGAGGTGAAAGGTTAACGGATTCATGTTCAGGATGGTTGGGTGCATCGGGGATGTTATTTTGGTGGTCATCGGAACTGTGGTTACCGGGCTCACGGGGGAAAACCTAGGCTGCTAGGGTTTGAGAGGAAAGGGGTCCTGGGGAAGATGGTGAACAGTGGCTGAAGGGGGGGTGTGGCTTGGGGCGTGGGGGTAAGGGGTTAGGTTTATATATGTATTGAGGGTTTAGATCCTGGCCATTGGATCAATTGAGATCAAGGGCCAGGATCTACTCATTGAGGAGAGACGACGTCGTTCGGGAGATGATAGTGGGTTAAGACCGGGTAGGGGATTGGATCGGGTCATGTTGACGGGTTTAGAGGAGGGCCTGGATCCGTTGGATCAATGGGGTTGGACGACTCAGATCATCTTGCCTGAAACGACGTCGTTGAGGCGAGTTGAACAGCCTGATCTGGACCGTTCGTTTGAATCAGATCAACGGCTTTGGTAGGGACGCCGATACGGCGTCGTTTGAGTCCGTGTTTGGGCAGGCTCGTCTTGGACTGGATCAGTACTTTGGTTTTGGGCCTTGTTTCGGGGCCCAAATCAGATTTTCCTTTTCCCTTCTTTTTTTTTTTTTCAAATTAAACAAAGATTCCTAAAACAATGTAAAAAAATAAAATAAACCTGCACACATATTGAGTGACACCCACAATGATAAACACACATAAATGAAAAAATAAAAATAAAAATAAAATAAAATAAAAATGGTTAGATCACAGCTTAGAACGAACGATGCACACATACATATATATATTTTTTTTGAATTTTCTTTTAACGACAGGCATTTTTTGTATTTTTGTTTGATAATGACTAGATGCAAAATGGACAGACCCACAAATGACCAACAACACATGTTACGGAAAGATCGAAAAATTGTACAGCGAAACCATTTGTCACTATTTTTATTTTCTTTTGGAGTGATTGCTCGTGAAGCAAAAATCACGTGCTTACAGCTGCCCCTCTTTGCCCGAAGACACGAAGGGTTTTCGCGCAAAGATAAAGCGAGCGATTTTTGCCCGTCCGAATACTCCGTGTGAAGCATTTTTTGAAAAAGATTTGACCGAACCTTTGCTTCAGAGGTTTCCTACATATCCTGGGCTGAAACAGGAATCAGGTCAATGTAGTTCGGGAAATTTTGGTAGCTGGGACTACCGTGTGACTGTAGTGTTTGCTGTTGTTGTGCGCTGTTGTATGCTGCTGTAGGATGCTACTGCTGAGATTCTTGAGCGAGTGGGAGAGGTGGATTACAGACTTGCGTTACCACTGTCGCGCCCCCTTTTTCCCCTTCCTTCCAGTCGGAGAGGAGTTTCCGGGTTCCGACATTCATGGGGTGTAATGACACATTTTCTTTTGGGAATTGGGTATTTAAAGATTCGTCACCTAATGATTTAAGGCGCATTAGGACACCTATAGAGTTCATTTACAACTGTGTTTGATAACCAGAGATTGGGTAAGGGCTTGAAATTATCCCGAGGGAAAGGTGTTAGGCACCTCTCAGGATCCACTAGTGTAGTTCCCGGCCAGATAGTTTTTTGTGAATTTGTGCAATTAGCAAGTAATCAAATAAGGCTCAAGTAGGAGGGGATTTAAGTTGAACACACAAGTGTTTGAAAAACATTATTGAAGGGCAAGGTTTGGAAGAGTTATAAGCTAAACATGCTTGTAAGAATAAAGGGGTCCTAGGTTTGTTTGTAATATGGATCACATCAATGCAATACCCGGTATGACACTCCTCAGAAGAGGGGATACACGTGGTATTAGCGCACCGGTCATCATATCCATATCTACCCTTCCCACCCCGTTAAGGTACTAAAGTGCAGATTGGTCTCAATCTCTATTGCGTGCTATTACCCGTCCCATTCCTATCAGTCCCGAAGGAATTTAGGACTACTATTCCTATAAGAGGGAGGTTTTAGGCTAACTCTTAAGTTTAAAGGTAAAAGGCTAAGCCGACATACAAACAACACGTAGGAATTCATTTATAGAGAAACGTGTAAGCAATTATAAGGCTCATGTATACCTCCGCAAATAATGCATGTAAATAGCACGACTCAAATACAATTAAGGTCTATATTTTAAAATCCTAAAGCAGGGAGTTTGAGTCAGAACCAGATTCATTATATAACTCAGAAAAGAAGTCTGAATCAAGCTTGCCTGCTGGTTGTAGCAATTGGTAATTAAACAAAGGCAATTCTATTTTTATTTAAGTAGTTACCTAAGGCTTGCCTAGCCGTAATAGTGATGTCCTATGAGCATGATATCTATATTGATTAGGAATGCAATAGAGCAGTGATTAATTTTAAACGGACAACTTGTGATCCTATAGGAATGTTTTCTAACGGTATTAAGTCAAGGCAGTGTTTAAAAAAACTTATTAAAGAAGCGACAGATTAATTACTAATCTAATTCAGCATAGACAATGTGAACTAAACTGCCTCTCCAACTGGACTGGTTTTAAATTCTATAGGCATGATATCTAATTATAAAGCTGATTTTTAACCCTATAGACATGATTTCTATTATAGCTATTTAGATCCTATTGGCATGGTATCTAAGTATTAAAAGCTGACTTTGGACTTATAGGCATGATTTCTAAGGGAAACGAATTTGGATACATGCTGTAATGAAAATTGAATTTTAATTACTTTACATCCTATGGGCATGATTTCTAATTGTGTGAAAGTAAAGCATGCAGAATTTCTTTAAAACCAGAGTAGATCCTATAGGCATGATATCTAATAGACCATGTTTGGAATAAAAATAAACCCTGTAGGCATGTTATCTACCCAATTTACTCACAACACACAACTACCTACCTTTTTTTACTATTCACCCCGATATTGTTTACAAATTATTACAAACCAAATGATTGAATCACAAAAGAAGTGCAGAAATAAGAAATTACAACCAAAGGAAGCCTGATCTTGACTTCCTCTCTAAGTTATGTAATGAACCACTTCAATGCCAATATTTCAAAGTCTTTCTCATACCTGGGTATGTCAAAGTTCCCTAAAGACCTCAAGGGATCCTGGGCAGTGCTCACACCCAGATTTGCATAACCAGACAGAATGAGTGCAGTGTGGAAGGGCCAGCCCTTATATGTCCAAGTTCAGAGGGAGCTCAAGGGTCCCAAGGCAAGGCTCACACAAGAGGGGCAGAACCTAGATTCTAAGAATATAGTGGAAGTGCAGAACACATGTTAAAAGCTGGACTGATAGACCATTTTTTTGAAAGCAATTAGTAACAGAGGTGATTGAAATCAGTTGCAGTAAAACTCAAAACTACACAGAATCAGTAGTCATTCGAAGGGGGTCAAGGGATTTGGGGATACATCTGTCTATAAGAACATGAACCCAGTAGGGGTCTGGTTTGGTCATGCCCAGCAATAGCTGATGCTGGCATGGCCATAAACCAGCCAAAGGAACACAAACACATAGAGGGGATATGGGGGTTTGAGCTTCATAAGACAGCAAGTACACAGCAAGTGACTGACAGAGTATGCTTTAGAACACACATAGGGGAAACATTAATCTAAGGGGAAAG
This sequence comes from Nicotiana sylvestris, assembly GCF_000393655.2. Lineage (NCBI taxonomy): Eukaryota > Viridiplantae > Streptophyta > Magnoliopsida > Solanales > Solanaceae > Nicotiana > Nicotiana sylvestris. The sequence continues at coordinate 39,425,715 of NC_091060.1, read as the reverse complement.
GGAACATATTACAGCATGCTAGTTATATAACGTGACTGTAGAACCACAAACAGAAGTAGACAAGAATGAGGGAAACTGAAACGACTAAAGAAGCATGTTGTTGTTGAGGCTTGAAAAATTAACTAGGACATACCAGTAGAGAAGCAAAGTGCAGAAAGGAAAAGTAATAAGGATTCCACAGTCTAGCCTTGGCTTTCAGCCGACTAGACACAGCAATAGAACAAGTAGTAGTAGAGAAAGAGAGAGTTTTGAGTGTAAGTGTGTGTTTTTGAACTCAAATTGTTCGTGTGTTTGAAAGAAGAGAGGGTAGGGTATTTATAGTTTTGAAAACAAGTGAAGAATAAGGTAACCAGTAAAGTTTCAACTCAAACATGGAAATAACCACAGTCAGAATCAATCAACACAAGTACTCCCCTTTAATCAAGGGATTACTGCTCAAACGAATACTAACAGGGTTAATTAAGGAAAGAAATCAGTTTGAGATAGATTGATTATTTCCATAGAAGTAAATAATTGAGTCTAAGTACAAAATATGCTTAGTTTTGGGAAAGAATTCAGCAAGGTAAAACATCACAGTAATTAAAGAAGGGGAATCAATTAATTTTAAACAAATGAGTAAAAATTAGGGTTTATAAGGGAACTCTTTGCAATCAATCGTAATATTGAGGAAATCAAGATCAATCAAGAAAGAAACATGATTCTGCACCTTGACATATAAATAGAACGAACAAAAATATCAGACATGCAAGGCCAAACGCATTGGCAAAATAAATAATTGGATACATACAAACATGCAGCAATAACAAGAGTAAGGTAAGGCTCAGTAGTCAACAAAGTCAAATAGTCAGGGCTCACACGTAGAGCCAAAATGAAAAAACCAGTCTAACAGGTAAAGAGAGTCAGAAACAAGTAAAGGTCTCACAGTAACAAGTAAGGAAGACCTTTTAAGAAATTAAGATTTTAACAATAGTCGATTTTAAGAGATGATAAGAACTCAGAATCAGATAAGTCAAACAAAGAAAAGAGAGTCAGAAACAAAGAACTTAATCGAACAAGTATACATTCAAACAAACAGTTTCAGAACTCGGATAAGACCAAAAAAGACCTAAGGTTTTCAACATGATGAATCAAATAGAAGGAAAGCATAACCAAGTCATTTGAACATAGTAAAAATCATGAAACAACACCAAAAAATCAAAAAAGAGATAAAAGAGGTTAAGAGAAAACCCTAATCGTTGAAAAATGAAGAGTCATTTTTGAAAGAAAATCGAAGAACCTTCGAAAAAATACTTAAAAAATTCATGATAAGCACAGATCTAAGAGATCTGAAATAAAATCGAAAGACCTTAAAGCTAGGGTTTCAGAGAGCCCAGAAAAAGTGAGAAAGACTTTGAAAGTTACCGATCTAGCCAGAAAAGTCAAGGATCTGACTTGAACAGCCATGGATGGCCGGAGAAAAACCAGAGATAGAGGTTGAGCAAGGACTGGACCAGATCTCTTCAAGATCTTTCCATGAAGTCACACAAACGAGCCACCAGAAGATGTAAGAGGCCGGTATACATCTCGAATGGCCATGGGAGTTCATGGATTAGGCAGGGATTGAAAGGAATTAGGGTGGAATTGGGTCGCGGCGGCTAGGGTTTATGTGAGGCTGCAGAGAGAATTGAGAGGAGAGGTATTCAAAGGCAGCGGGTGGTAAGAAATGAGTTAGGGTAATGGGTCGTTTAGGTTTATTTTAGGAAGGGTAAATGGGGACTGTTTATCAACGGTCCAGATTAAACGGGGTAGGTGGGGATCCGGGTTTGGATCGGTTAAAATTTGGCTAGGGTCGGGTTTAATTCAGAATTGGGCTGGGGAATTGTGGTTCAATTTAGGCTATAGTTGAAATACAAATGGGCTATTATTTAAATAGCCAATTTTTCCCTTTTTAAATTATAAAAAATAGTAAATAAATTTCTAAAAATAAATTGAAAGTGCTAAAATGATTTACAACATGTAAATAACAATTTAAAAATATAGGGTTCAATTTTATGAATATAAAACACAATTAAATCTTAAAAAGGCTAATATTGCAATTATATGCAATTAGCTTTAAAAAATACTAAATAAAATTGTAAAATATGTAAAAATTACCTTAGCCATATTTTAGCATAAATATAAAAATCCAATAAATGAATCATCAAAAATAATAATTTTGGACATAATTATTGGGATTTTACAGATGAAAAAGGGAAATAAATCGATTTAAAAACCTTTAAAAAATTATGGAAAAAATAATAAAATATTTGGACATGCTTATGTATGCATTTATATGCTATTTTGAAAGTATTTTGCATATTGCAAATATAGGTATCAACAACCACCTGGTTTATCAACGATCCATCTAGTATTCCATGTGTCCATGCTTCAGAAGTATCACGGCTATCCATCCCACGTGTTAGACTTCAGCACTATCCAGTTGGACAAGGACTTGACCTATTATGAGGAGTCGGTAGCTATTATAGACCGGCAGGTTCATCATAGATCAAAGAGTTATCCTTCAGTTCGTGTGTAGTGGAGAGGTCAGCCCATCGAGCCAGCTACTTGGAAGTCCGAGTCGGGCATGCGTAGTAGATATCCCCACCTTTTTCCCAGCTCAGTTACTTTTCTATATCCGTTCGAGGACGAACGGTTGTTTTAGAAGTAAAGAATGTGATGACCTGAAAGGTCATCTTTTATTTTAGAACTCAATTCTGCTCTTTTTAGCCTTAAAATCTCATTTTTACCCTTCTCAAATTGCATGCGCAGTCCGTGCGTGTTTCCGAAAAGCTTTTATGTTAAAAGTTGATGAAAATAAGAAATTTTGCCAAAAAACATCATTTGAGTTGACTTCGGTCAAAATTTTTGAGGACCCAAATTCGTGATTTGATGGTCCCGGTGGGTCCATATCGTAATTTGGGACTTGGACGTATGCCCGGAATCAAAATCGAAAGTCCCTAGCCCGAGATATCGGACTTTGTCAAAATTTGAAAGTTAAACACTTAATGAAATGGAGATGTTTGACCAAGGTTTGAGTTTTTGGATATCGGGTCAGTATTTTGGTTTAGGAACCCGTTGTAGGTCTAATATCACATATATGACTTGTCTGTGAAATTTGATGAAAAACAGAATTGGTTTGACGTGATTCGGACATCCGGTTGAGAAATTAGATGTTTCGAAGCTTTCTTGAAAATTTCATTTGAATTGGTGCTAAACACGTAGTTCTAGGTATTATTTTGGCGATTTGATCGCGTGAGCAAGTTCGTATGAAGTTTTTGGACTAGTGTTCACGTTTAGTTTGGAGCCCCGAGGGCTCGGGTGAGTTTCGAATAGGCTACAGAGTGAATTTGGACTTAGAAACTATTGCTGGTGTTCCAGCTCTGGTGTTGGCCTCTGATCTCGCAATTGCGAGATCAAAGTTCGCATTTGCGAAGCCTAACATTGTTGCAATTGCAAGCTACTCATCGCAAATGCAAAGAGTAGCTAGTCCAAACAGTCTTCACAATTGCGAAGAACTCTAGGAGGGGCAGTTACCGCAAATGCGATCATTTAGTCGCGTAGAGGTGCGGAAGACCTCACATTTGCGATATTCCCTTCGCATTTGCGAAGTTCATGTCACAAATGCGACATCTGTAGCTGTATAAAAGTGATTTAGATGGAATTTTTCTCTCATTCTTCAAATTTGCAAAACCTAAAACACAAGAGGCGATTTTTCAAAGACCTTTTCTTCCCCAAATCATAGGCAAGTGATTCTAAACTAGTTTCTTTCAATCTTTCACTTTATTTTAGAAGATTTCAACTTCAAATATAAGGTTTCCATGGTGGAATCAGGGATTTTTGGGTAGAAACTAGAGATTTCGAAATTTAGGAGATTTAGACCTCAAATTAAGGTCGGATTCCAAAACTAATTATATATCCGGGCTCGAGGGTGATTGGGTAATCGGGGTTTGGTCAAAATTTTGGTTTGGACCAAGAGGGCCCGGATGTTGACTTTTGTTGACTTTTTTCATAATGACCTAAATCTAATTTTTGTTATCGTGGGTGATTCCTAAGGCTTATTTTGAATCGTTTGGTTGGTAATTTGCTAGATATTGTCAGTTTGGAGGCTAGTTTGAAAGGCAAAACCGTGGTTGAGCTTTGAGTGGTCCTTAGAGCATGGTAAGTGTAGTGTCTAACCTTGACTTGAGGGAATTAAGAACCGTCAGACTATGTGTTATGTGAAATCCATGTGAGCGGTGTATATGCGAGGTGACAAGTGCTTATACGCCACCAAATTACATGTCTTCCCTGATTTACTGCTTTTTCCTTAACTGTTTCCTTTCCTTTCTTAATTGTTATATGCTCTAAATGTTTTCTATGCTTAACTGCTACGTTTTAAATCAATATCTTCTTATGTTAACCATGTTAGCTTTTTTCATAGTTTCCCTATGTCAGGACCCAAAAACCGACCCGGTCGTGATGGCGCCAATCGTGAAACTAGGCTAGCCAACACAACTTCCGAATCAACTACTCCCTCCGTTCCAATTTATATGAACTTATTTGACTGGGCATGGAGTTTAAGAAAAAATAAAGACTTTTGGAATTTGTGGTCCTAAACAAAGCAAAAAGAGGCCCAGAGTATTTGTGTGGTTATAAAAGCTTCTCATTAAGGGTAGAATTGTAAGTTTAAGCTAAATTATTACCAAATTTAGAAAGGGGTCATTCCTTTTGGAGCGGACCAAAAAAGAAATAGGTTCACATAAACTGAAACAGAGGGAGTATTATTTAATAAAAGTCATTTTATACAATTTATTAATCAATAATCTCATGATGCAAGTCTAAATGAATAGTGCAAAATAAATACACAAGCCCGACATCGGGGTGTCTTTAGTCATGAGCATCTACTACAATTTTCTAACAACATCAAGACCAAGATGGCCGGGAAAATCACAAGAATACATAAGGAAGAATAGTAGGGAGAAAAGCAGGGCTGTGATCGCCATGCAGTTACCTTGCTAACTCCGATGAACCTACCACCAAGTTCAGAAATACCTAAATCTGCACACAAGGTGCAGGGAGTAATGTGAGTACGCCAACTCAGGAAGGAATAAAAGTAAATAAAGACTGAGCAGTAAGAAATCACGTAAACCACGTCATAGCACCACAGTGGATACAACATGTTTCTCAAAACATGATACAAATCAAATCATCTCGTTCAACTCCCATTTCGGGGAAAAATCCTTTGAAAATGTCTTTCTAGCAGTTTCAGTAGAAGTTCGATGTAATTTATAGTGAAAGTGATGAAAATAATAATTGGCCCCTCGGCCAAAACATAGTTCGTATACAGCTCCTCGGGCAAACAGAAGTTCATAACCATCTCATAACTTAAAAAAATCTCAGTAGAAGTAACAAAGCCAAATCAGTGACTAAATTCCGAACACCTCGTAAAAACTTCAATTTAAATGAAAGTTGTTTAGAATATTTGTTTAACATTTTCAATAGAGGCTCGGTCTAAAGATGAGTGAAAGTAGTAATTTAATCAACATATTCAATAGAGACTCACTTTAAGGAGGAGTGGAAACAGTAAGTTCATAAGCAGGCCCATCAGGCAAAGCATCACTCCTATATGTGTATATATATATATAGCCCCTCGGGCAAGCCACTCAGTCACTCATGACTCAAATCTCAGCAATTAGTGCTCACACTCAGCACTCACGCTCAATAAGTACCATATAATAACCGTTGCGGCGTGCAGCCCGATTCGTATATCGCTGCGGCGTGCAGCCCGATCCATATATATGTCGACTGCGCTCACTGGGGGTATGCAGACTCCGGAGGGGCTCCTACAGCCCAAGCGCTATATCGCTGCGGCGTGCAACCCGATCCAACATATAACTGCGGTGTGCAGCCCGATCCATATATTGCTGCGGCGTGAAACCCGATTCATGTATATATATATATATATATATATATATATATATATATATATATATATATATATATATATATGTTGTTGCGGCGTGCATCCCGATCCATAAATATATAATCCTCACAACCAGGCCCTCGGCCTCTCTCAGTCATTAGCCTCACAATCAGACCCTCGGTCTTTCTCAGCCATCATCCTCACAAGCCACTCAGACTATCAGTAAAAAAAATAGGGCGTTCAACTCAAAATATCATTTATAGTATAAAAATTAAGTAAATAAGGCTGAGTTAGGAAATCACTAAAATACAGCATGACTAAGTACAATTATTAAGTCAAAACAGTGAGGAAAAGTAGTAAAAGCCCCATAAGGGTCCAAAACAATTGGCATGAGGCCCAAATACGGCATTCCGCCGAAAACATAGTAATACTTTGCAAAAACACAATGATATCAACTAGTTTTCAATCAAATACGCGACTTAACAGTCGTACGGGATTGACCAAGTCACAATCCCCGACGGTGCACGACTCCACGCTCGTCATCTAGCATGTGCATCACCTCAAAGTTACACAACGATGTGAAATCCGGGGTTTCATACCCTCAGGATAGCATTTACAATCATGACTTACCTCAATTCGGTCCAAACTCTAGCCTGCAATGCCTTTGCCCCTCAAATTGGCCTCCAATTTCTCCAAATCTAACCAAAATCATATTCATACCATCAAAATATGTTGAGGCAACAAAGCCCACTCGAAAATAACCAATTACATCAGGAATCCTGAAATTGGCCAAACCCGACCCCCGGGCCCACATCTCGGAATCCAATAAAAATCACATCACTAGAATACTCATCCTCCCACGAGTCTATACATACCAAGAACATCAAAATCGGACCTCAAATGACCCCTCAAATCTCCAATTCAACTCTCCAATTTTTCTTCCAATTTTCATCCCAAATTCCCAAATTAAATGATAAAAATTAAGACAAAATCATAGGATTTAACCAAATTTGGGTGAAGAACACTAACCCCAATCAATCCTATGAAAATCCCCTTCAAAATCGCCTTCTGCCGAGCTCCATAGCTCCAAAAATGCAAAAATGGCCGAAATCCTCGAAATAGAGTACTTTATAAGGCTGCCCAGGCTTCCTCTTTCGCGAACGTGGGACGACCATCGTGTCCGCAATGAAGAAAAAAAATATCAGCTCCCAAAATGCTCTACGCATTCGCGGCACAAGCCTCGCGAACGCGATACCTACTGGAGACATAACTACGCGAATGCGAAGAACACAACATCAACACATCGCGAACGCGACACCCAAAGCGTGAACGCAAAGAACAGAATTCACCACCTCGAGAACACTCTTCGCGAACGCGAGTCCCTTACCGCGAACGCGAAGAACAAACTGTCTGCTATAGAAATACCAGCAAAAATCTGCCCGCTTTTCAAGTCCAAAGATGACCCGTTGAGCATCCGAAACATGCCCGAGGCCCTCGGACCTCAACCAAACATGCCAACACATACCATAACATCAATCAAACTTTTCCAACCTTCGGAACGCTAAAAAAAAGATCAAATCATCATCGGATTCAAGCCTATGAATCCCAAAAACTTCTGAATTTCGAATTCGATCAAAAAGTTTATCAAACCTCGTCTGAATGACCTGAAATTTTGCACACACATCACAAAATGATACAATGGACCTAATCCAACTTCCTAAATTCCATTCCAACCCCGATATCAAAATTTCCACTACCAACCAGAAAATGCCAAAATTTCAATTTCGCCAATTCAAGCCTAAACCTTCCACGGACCTCCAAAATACATTACGATCACACTCCTAAGTCCCAAATCACCTAACGCGGCTAACCAAATTATAAAAATTCCAATCCAAGATCATATACTAACAAGTCAAGACTTGGTCAAACCTTTCAAATTTTAAGCTTCAAACTGAGAACTATTATTCCAAATTCATTCCGATTACCCTGAAAACCAGAATCGACGATTTACATAAGTCATATTACATCACACGGGGCTAGTCATGCCCGAGAACTAGTGAGCGAAGTGCAAAAGTTCAAAATGACATGTCGAGTCGTTACATCCTTCCCCACTTAAACATACGTTCGCCCTCGAACGTACCTAAAGTTGTTCTGAAAACCATCAAATCACTGTGTAACCTTACCATGCACATACCCGGGGGTGATCCCATGTCACCCTATCTCATATAGGTCCGATAACACAATGTAACTGAAATTTCACAATCCATCCTAGCCCATAAACCTTGGAACCAATTTTCCACTTCCGAAATCATCTTTAAGATCAGAATCTCCCATCTATATACTGAATAAGTCCAAACCAGCTGTGACGAACTGTACCTACAACCTCAGATGCAATCACATGATGTACCGCATAACCCAAACACTCGTAGCGATTACTTCTAATCACAACAGTTGCTCAAAACAACCAAATATCGATAATAAACCTCTTATCAAATGAAGTCTCATTCCAACACTCCCGTATACTACCAATGATGAATGAAACACGCAGAAAGTCATAACTATTCCTCAGATCAACCATTCGTGAAGTCACTTCTCCTTTGGCAAAGGACCATAGCAAATTTCTGAGCCGAACATCGATATTATCCTTCCAACACGCTGAAACCGAATTCGTTTGTATTCATTCTAGATCCCAACGATCTCATTTAATCCAACATGACCACTCTAGTGATACAACATATCAATACAATCTAAAGCCACAACTTGTGCAACTCGTGCACCAATAAGCAATAGTCCCAATGTACTCAAACCATGGTAAGTGAATCAAATGAGAGAGTTGTACCGCAGGCTCACCAGTACCACCACAACACAATACAAAGTATCCATCACACATTGTAAAACTAGAACACACGAATCTAACCCGAATGATCATAGCTCGACATAACTTTGCCGCAATGCGCGACCCTATCCAAACACTGGTTCACATGAGACACCTCAAGTCACCATGCTCAAAATCATAAACCAAGCGCAATTTGATGCCTAGCACCCAAAAGTGAATCACCATAACCACGGAGAAGCAAATGATGCAATGCCATATCAGTCCGAAAGAACATACCCAATGCGCAACATATCATGCAACGCCCAATTACCGGTCTCACTCAAATTTCGCTATAAAGCTCAAGTGGAATCGCACCATATGCGCATATAACCAATAAATCACAACTCCTCGTAACACAAAAGAGGAACTCATAGATCACTCTAGAACACGGATAAGCTCAACAACAATCGAATGGCACATCTCTCAACAATAACAGTTTAGAGTCAACAATTCTGACCCGGTGCAGAACACATCCATGTTAGGCCTACCAATGAACCACAAATCAACTCTAGTCACCCATAATAGATAAATAACTGTCCAAAAGTCTACAGTGACTGAATCACAATGCATACTACCCTCTGACTGACCTTGTCTACCTTTTCACAATCCACAACCGCGAAACTATCTACTCACAAAAACTCGCAGTCTCCCAATCCATAAAGCACACGAATCACCATATCCGATCCCAGCTACACTGCCGAACATCTAACACACATCTGATACTCGATCATTCCATGAGGGATACTCCTAAAATTCTCCTATGCTACTAAGTGAACTTGAATATCAGCAGTCGATCTAACAAGAGAGTGTCGCCATACCAATAAAGTATCCATAACTCAATACATCTCCCTTTCTGAAATGTATACCCTCATCAAGACACACCAATCAGTGATCGCATTTGTCTAGTCATCTGAAATTGTCCATGCCTCCTAAGAATTTATAACTTTCCCTTCGAAACTGAACCATAACCTTACATGCATTCTCAACCCTACACAACATACCGCATATACCATGCCATCCTATGTCAAATATGAGGACTTTATAATCCATTCCGAGCCACAAGCTACCATGCACTCAACTAGCCAAGACTTCTCATTTGATCCCATCTAGGAGAAAATCACTATACATCTCATGCTCCTCACGCCAGTAGAAAATGTACATCTCTAACCGTGGTAGAAACCATCAAGAACTCTCTGAATTCCATTTGCACAAGACCAAACCATCAGAACTAAATCCCTCTGACTCAACCCAGCTACGCAGGCTATCAAAACCTAAGAGCATTACCATGAAACACCTGTAGAAACCCATTGCATCATAAGCACCCAAGAACCGATCATATCCATTAGCCTGCGATCCAACCTACTACCAAGATGTCCTAATTCCATGTGTTCCTTCCGAATTACCTTCAACTTGATATATTTACTTGCTAGTACACCACTATCCTTAACTAAAACTTGCCCCACAAACTTTAGCTTAAAATTACATCGCCCTTAGGCTCATAAACCCTTGCATTCCTCTGAATCACACCTAAAAGTACCACAACCGAGATACCCGCTCCGAGAAGACCTTCTGCGAATCTAAAGTCATTACCTTCACCTTCCTGATACTGATGTGTAAAATCCATAATAATATAGAAATACCATGAGTCTTGACACCCTCCAATGCAACCTCAGTTTCTAGCCAAATATACAACCTAAAAATTTCCAATTATTACATGTGAAAATCTTGAACCCATTAGACCCATTCTGGAGATTTATTCACTCTGCTTAAACCTCACTTAAACTGATCAAACGGACCGGACGACCTGTGCTCCATTAGCACTCCAATACCGCAGAAAGTAACCCCACCTTAATACATCCAAATAGATTCCTGCTCCATGTACATTACATCCTTCACCAATAACAACTTAAGTCATTCCATATATCCTTATATTCCCATAAAGCACAACATGACCCTTATCCAAAATTTCCTTTATTCGGGTCATCCTCGAACTCAACCTCTGTAAGACATAACTGATTTCACCAGTATGCCCCAAACTGGAACCAACACAACACATAACCGTGCAATCAATTGATCAATAGCAGACTCCCCCACTTGGCTCAAAGCCATAGATCAAACCACACAATAACCCATAATGCATATACTCTATTACTGCCATAATACCATTGTGAGATTAAACACATTCCTTCATAAGCTCGTGCAAAACAGACCATCTAGTATTTCAAATCATTTGTAAACCTAGCGTTCACCCTTGTAATGGTCAAGATAATTTTTCTATGTGATCCAAACTCAAACTGCAACACGTAATTTCACTGATAAAAGAGGACTTACAACGAACATCATAGGGACCACGCAACTTCAGAACACTCCGCAGAAGATAATCCACTTGCTTAGCCTCAAACTGGCATCTCTCTATATTCTTCCATACTCATAACTATTACCCGGTCACTTACCCTTCCTGAGTCTGAACTCATATCACGACATGAAATTTACTCCATTTCCCAACTAGACAACATGAAAAAGATCCCTCATCATTCCCACAACTCGGGCTATACATCAACTCACGATGAAAATCAAGCACCGGATAGTTCTTACTACCCCCAAGCAAACCCTTCTCGCCTCATTCAAATCATACAAACACATCTTGCAGTCGCATCATACTCATCACATGGCTATCCAGCCATCACCTCCCCTAATAGGGACACTTATCGATCATATAAATCCAAAAACACGCGCTCACAAAATCAACAGCTCAGGGTTCAAGCTACAGGAAAGGCCCGGCCTCAAGTCCTCTAGACTGGCTCAACATCAACACACAGAAGTCATATCTCGCCCCTTGATAAGGGAATCACAAGCCATCGATGCACAACTGATACCGAGCGCTCATAAGTGCATACGAACACATGGAAGGAATTCAAGGAGTTACATTTCAAGCTGAATCAAGGACGCATGATAAGAATTCAAGAATGTGAAGTTTTTCCTAAAGGTTCTGCAGCCTCCTAAGGATAAGTACAGATGTCTCCGTACCGATCCGCGAGACTCTACTAAACCTGCTCATGACTCGTGAGACCTATGTAACCTAGGCTCTGATACCAACTTGTCACGACCTAAAAACCGACCTGGTCGTGATGGTGCCTATCGTGAAACTAGGCCAGCTGGCACAACTTCCAAATCAACCATTATTCAATAAAAGTCATTATTATACCATTTATTAATCAATAATCTCATGATGTAAATCTAAATGAATATTGCAGAATAAATACACAATCCCGACATCGGGGTGTCATTAGTCATGAGCATCTACTACAATTGTCTAACAACATCAAGACCAATATGGCTGGAAAAATCACAAGAATACATAAGGAAGAATAAAGAGGGATAAAAGTAGAGTTGCGATCACCAGGCAGCTACCTTGCTAACTCCGATGAACCTGCCACCGAGCTCAGAAATACCTGAATCTGCACACAAGGTGTAGGGAGTAATATGAGTACGCCAACTCAGTAAATAATAAAAGTAAATAGAGACTGAGCAGTAAGAATCACATAAACCACGTCATAGCACCATAGTGGGTTCAACATGTTTCCCAAAAGAGGATACAAATCAAATCATCTCGTTCAACTCCCATTTCAGGGAAAAAGCCTTTGAAAAATGTCTTTCTAACAGTTTTAGTAGAAGTTTGATGTAATTTATAGTGAAAGTGATGAAAATCATAATTGGCCCCTCGGCCAAAACATAGTTCGTATACAGCTCCTCAGGCAAATAAAAGTTCATAACCATCTCATAACTTAAAAAAATCTCAGTGGAAGTAACAAAGCCAAATAAGTGACTAAATTCCGAACACATCGTAAAAACTTCAGTTTAAATGAAATTTGTTTAGAACATTTGTTTAACATTTTCAATAGAGGCTCGGTCTAAAGATGAGTGAAAGAAGTAATTTAATATATATATATATATAGCACCTCGGGCAAGCCACTCAGTCACTCATGACTCAACTCTCAGCAATTAGTGCTCATACTCAGTACTCACGCTCAATATGTACCATATAATAACCGTTGCGGCGTGCATCCCGATCCATATATATAGTCGACTGCACTCACTGGGGGTGTGCAGACTCCGGAGGGGCTCCTACAACCCAAGCGCTATATCGCTGTGGCGTGCAACCCGATCCAACATATCGTTGCGGCGTGCAGCCTATATATATAATATATAATACTGCGGCGTGCAGCCTAATCCATAAATATATAATCCTCACAACCAGGCCCTCGGCGTCTCTCAGTCATTAGCCTCACAATCAGACCCTCGGTCTTTCCCAGCCATCATCCGCACAAACTACTCGGACTATCAGTAAAAAAAAATAGGGCGTTCAGCTCAAAATATCATCTATAGTGCAAAAATTGAGTAAATAAGGTTGAGTTAGGAAATCACTAAAATACAGCCTGACTGAGTACAATTATTAAGTCAAAACAGTGAGGAAAAGTAGTAAAAGCCCCATAAGGGTCCAAAATCGTTGGCACGAGGCCCAAATATGGCATTCTGCCCAAAACATAGCAATACTTTTCAAAAACACAATGATATCAAATAGTTTTCAATCAAATACGCAACTTAAAAGTCGTACAGGACGTACCAAGTAAAAATACCGACGGTGCACGACTCCACGCTCGTCATCTAGCGTGTGCGTCACCTCAAAGTAGAACAACGATGTGAAATCCAAGGTTTCATGCCCTCAGGACAACATTTACAATCATTACTTACCTCAATCCGGTTCAAACTCTAGCCCGCGATGCCTTTGCCCCTCGAATTGGCCTCCAATTGCTCTAAATCTAACCAAAATTAGATTCATACCATCAAAATATGCTGAGGGAACAAAGCCCACTCGAAAATATCAATTTACATCAAAAATCCCGAAATTAGCCATAACCGACCCCCGGGCCCACGTCTTAGAATCCGATAAAAATTACATCACTAGAATCCTCATCCTTCTACAAGTCTATACATACCAAGAATATCAAAATCGGACATCAAATGGCTCCTCAAATCCCCAATTAAACTCTCCATTTTTTTTGTCCAATTTTCATCGCAAATCCCAAATTAAATGATAAAAATTAAGACAAAATCATGGGATTTAACCAAATTTGGGTGAGGAACACTTACCCCAGTCAATCCTCTAAAAATCCCAAAATCGCCTTCTCCCGAGCTCTAAAGCTCCAAAAATGCAATAATGGCTGAAATCCTCGAAATAGAGCACTTTATAAGGCTGCCCAGGCTTCCTCTTTTGCAAACGCAGGACGACCATCTCGTCCGCGATGAAGAAAAAAAAATATCGGCTCCCAAAATTCTCTTCGCGTTCGCGGCACATGCCTCACGAACGTGATGCCTACTGGAGACATAACTACTCGAATGCGACCACCAAAGTGCGAACGTGAAGAACACATCCTCAACATATCACGAACGCGGAACCTAAAGCGCGAACGCGAAGAACAGAATTCACCACCTCGAGAACACTCTTCGCAAATGCAAGTCCCTGACTACGAATGCGTAGAACAAACTGTCTGCTACAAAAATATCAGCAAAATTCTGCCAACACATCTGAGGCTCTCGGGACCTCAACCAAATATGACAACACATCCCATAACATCATTCAAACTTGTTCTAACCTTCGGAACGCTCAAAACAGTATCAAAACATCAAGTCATCATCAGATTCAAGCCTAAGAATCCCAAATACTTCCAAATTCCGAATTCGATCAAACAGTCTATCAAACCTCATCTGAATGACCTGAAATTTTGCACACACATCACAAATGACACAATGGACCTATTCCAACTTCCGGAATTCCATTCCGACCCTGATATCAAAATTTCCACCACCAACCGAAAAATGCCAAATTTTCAATTTCGCCAATTCAAGCCTAAACCTTCCACGGACCTCCAAAATACATTCTGATCATGCTCCTAAGTCCCAAATCACCTAATGGAGCTAACCAAATCATAAAAATTCCAATCCGAGATCATATACTAACAAGTCAAAACTTGGTCAAACCTTTCAAATTTTAAGCTTCAAATTGAGAACTGTTCTTCCAAATTCATTCCGATTACCCTAAAAACTAGAACCGACGATTTAGATAAGTCATAATACATCACACAGGGTTAGTCATGCATGAGAACTGGCGAGCGAAGTGCAAAAGCTCAAAATTACCGGTCGGGTCGTTACACCCTAAACCCTATTATTTGCTTAATTTTACTTGTTTGCACCTTCTAATTGTAAATTGCTGGATTGGTCTCTCTATGTAGTATTATTGGCATAGATTCTATGTTGAACAAGGTTTCTATCAAGACCCCAAACCCGGACCCGGTCGTGATGGCGCCTCTCATGAAGACAAGGCCAACCGACACATTTCTAATCCAATTTTAAGCATTTAAACAATAAGCATTTAGTCTTAAACATGATATAAATCAAAAAGTAAGCAGTGAAAATACAAACAATTTGCGGAATACAACCCAACACAGCCCGATACCGGGGTGTCACTAGTCATGAGCATCTATCAATACGCTACAAGTGTGAAATGCCTACTAAACTATTACAGAATAACTGATAAGAGTTAGAAATGAGATAAAGGGGGAGAAACATGGGACTGCGGACGCCAAGCAGCTACCTCGTGGACTCCGAAGTCTGCCGGTAGCTTTCAACTCGCGCTAGCAGGATCAGCAATGCATGAATCTGCACACGGGGTGTAGGGAGTAAAGTGAGTACTCCAACGTAGTGAGTAATAATCATAAATAAGCGACTGAGAGATATGGAAACAGATAAGGCACGATACAGGCTATAATGAAGCAGTAAAACCAGTAAAACATTGAATCAGTAAAGATATGTAAAATCATTTAAGTTCAGTTTAAACTTCATGAAATGCTTTTTCAACAATTAACAGGTAAATGATAGACAAATAAGAAAGGTAAACACATAACGGTTCGCCCCTCGGGCACAATGTCAACAAATTCGCCCCTCGGGCAATAGCTCAAGAACAATACCAGCCCCTCGGGCTATATCTCACATCACAATGGATACCCGCACTCATTGGGGGTGTGCAGACTCCTGGAGAGGCACTTTACGGCCCAACCGCAATATCAAGCCATCTCGTGGCATCATCACTAGGCTCTCGACCTTATATCAACAAGCCATCTCGTAGCGGACATATCTTAGGCCCTCGGCCTCATAATCATAATCAGGTATTTGCTCACAACATAGGCCCTCGGCCTTACTCAGTCAAAATCCTCACAAGCCACTCGGGCAATAGTAAAACATGATTCTTAGCCCAAATATCATTTAAAAGATCATTTAAGTGTTAATATAGAGTAAACATGGCTGAGTTATGAAAATAGTGGAATATAACATGATTGAGTTCAAGTATAAAGTCAAAACAGTGAGGAAATATCAATAAAAATCCCTGAAGGGTTCAAATAGTTGGCACGAGGCCCAAATATGGCATTCAGCCTAAATCATGATGATAGCAAATAGGTTTCACGCAAATACGCGGTAAAATAGTCATTCGGGATGGACTAAGTCACAATCCCTAACAGTGCACGACCCCACGCCCGTCATCAAGCGTGAGTGTCACCTCAATATAGCACAACGATGTGCAAATCCGAGGTTTCATACCCTCAAGACATCATTAACAATCATTACTCACCTCAATACGGTCCAACTCTAGCCCGTGACACCTTTTCCCCTCGAATCGGCCTCCACTCGCGTCGAATCTATCCAAAATCAGAATCACGACGTCAAAATATACTAAGGGAACGAAGCCCAAGCGAAATTAATCAATTTACAACATAAATCCCGAAATTACCAAAACCTGACCCCTGGGCCCACGTCTCGGAATTCGATAAAATTCACATCAATAGGTTCCTTATCTCCCCACGAGTTCATACATATCAAAATTACCAAAATCCGACCACAATAGGTCCCTCAATCCTCAAGTCTAGGTCTCCAATATCAAGCCCTAGTTTCCCCATTAATTATAGCTCTAATCCGTGAAATAATACCATAGGAACGAGTTTTTGGTCCAAAATCCTTACCTCTATGAAGTCTCCTTGAATTCTCTCTTCAAAATTGCCCAAAACTCTAGAAATCGCGTTTAAAAATGGTGAAACCCTCTGAAAACCGTGAAGGACAAAATATATACATTCTGATCCAGGCATTTTCACATCTGCAGTCAATCCACCACATCTGCGGTACCGCTTTTGCAGTCCAAGAGCCACTTCTGTGGGTTTTCACTTAAATGCCCACTTCCGCTTCTGCGATGCACAAGCCGCACCTGCGACATCGCAGGTGCAGTTCACCAACCGCTTCTGCAGTCACAGCCTCCCTCACCTTCTTCCGCTTCTGAGGCCTTCCTCCTCGCATCCGCGGCATCGCACCTGCGGTCCCCATTCCGCAGGTGCGGAAATACCAGAAGCAGAAAATCTTCAGCTTCATCAAAATTCCAAACTCTCCGTCAAACATCCGAAATCACCCCGAGGCTCCCAGGACCTCAACCAAAAGCATAAACATATCCCATAACCTTATTCAAACTTATACCAATCTTCAAAACACCTCAAACAATATCAGATCAACCAAAACTCATCGGATTCAAGCCTAAGTCTCCAAAATCTTCTAAATTATGCTTTTGATCAAAAACTCAACCAAACCACATCCGAATGACCTGAAATTTTGCACACGCATCCCAAATAACACCATAGAACTATTGCAACTCTCAGAATTGCATTCCGACCCCTATATCAAAATCTCATCTATCAACCGGGAATCGCCAAAAATCTAATTTCGCCAATTCAAGCCTAAATCTACTCCGGACCTCCAAAACTCATTCCGATTATGCTCCTAAGTCCCAAATCACCTCCCGAAGCTATCTAAACCGTCGGAAATCACATACGAGCCCTCTAACACATAAGTCAATATACGGTTGACTTTTCCAACTTAAGCTCCCTCAAAGAGACCAAGTGTCTCAAACCTTACCAGATCCTTTCCGAAATCGAGCCAACCAAACCGATCGCATATAGAACTGATAGACAAAGCAATAAAAAGCAGAAATGGGGGAAATGGAGCAGTAACTCATGAGACGACTGGCCGGGTCGTCACATCCTCACCAACTTAAACAAACATTCATCCTCGAACAAGTCAAGAAACATACCTGAAGCCTCAAACATGTGAGGATATCTGCTCCGCATCTCCCACTCGGTCTCCCAGGTAGCCTCCTCCATGGGCCGACCTCTCCACTGCACTTTCACTAAAGCTATATCTTTTGAACTCAACTTTCAAACCGGACGACCCAAAATAGCTACTGGCTCCACATCATAAGTCAAATCACCATCTAACTGAATCGTGCTAAAATCTAGTACATAAGATGGATCCCCAATATACTTCCGGAGCATAGAAACATGAAATACCGGATGCACACTCGACAAGCTGGGTGGCAAATCAAGTTTATAAGCCACCTCCCCAATCCTCCGAAGCACATCAAAAGGCCTAATGAACCAAGGACTCAACTTACCTTTCTTCCCAAATCTCATGACACCCTTCATGGGCGAAACCTTCAAAAGAACCTTCTCGCCAACCATGTAGGACACATCTCGAACCTTCCTGTCAGCATAACTCTTTTGCCTCGACTGCGCTGTACGAAACCTCTCCTGAATCATCTTCACCTTTTCTAAAGCATCCTGCACCAAGTGTGTCCCCAATAGCCTAGCCTCACACGGCTCAAACCAACCAACTAGAGATCTATACCACCTCCCATACAAAGCCTTATATGGAGCCATCTGAATACTCGACTGGTAGCGGTTGTTATAAGCAAACTCTGCAAGCAGTAGAAACTGATCCCATGACCCTCCGAAATTAATGACACAATTACGTAACATATCCTCCAATATCTAAATAGTGCGCTCGGACTGTCCGTCCGTCTGAGGGTGAAAAGCTGTGCTCAACTTAACCTGAGTACCCAACTCTCGCTGCACAGACCTCCAAAACTGTGAAATAAACTGAGTGCCCCTATCTGAAATGATAAAAACTGGGATAGCAAGCAAACGAACAATCTCCCGGATATAGATCTCTGCCAACCGCTCTGAAGAGTAGGTAGTACACACAGGAATGAAGTGCGCGGACTTGGTCAGCCGATCCACAATCACCCAAATAGCATCGAACTTCTTCAAAGTGCGTGGATGTCCAACTACAAAGTCCATAATGATCCTCTCCACTTCCACTCTGGAATATCTATCTGCTGAAGCAAGCCACCCGGTCTCTGATGCTCATATTTCACCTGCTGGCAATTGACGCACCGAGCTACAAATCCCACAATGTCTTTCTTCGATCTCCTCCACCACTAATGTTGCCTCAAATCCAGATACATCTTCGCGGCACCCGGATGAATGGAATACCATGAGCAGTAGGCCTCCTCCAGAATCAACTCCTAAAGCCCATCCACATTGGGCACACATATCCAACCCTACATCCTCAACACCCCATCATCACCATTGGTCACATCTCTGGCATCATCATGTTGAACTCTATCCTTAAGGACAAGCAAATGAGGATCATCATACTGGCGCTCTCTGATGCGATCATATAAGGAAGACCGAGAAACCACACAAGCCAATACCCGACTGGGTTTCGAAATATCCAACCTCACAAAATGATTAGCCAAGGCCTAAACATCAACTGCAAGAGGTCTATCCCCAACTGGGATATATGCCAAACTCCCCATACTCACCGCCTTTTAGCTCAAAGCATTGGCCACCACATTGGCCTTTCTCGGATGGTACAATATAGTGATATCATTGTCCTTAAGCAACTCTAACCACCTCAGTTGCCTCAAATTGAGATCTTCTGCTTGAACAAGTGCTGGAGACTACGATGATCAGTAAACACCTCACAAGACACACCATACAGATAATACCTCCAAATCTTCAAAGCGTGAACTATGGTAGCCAACTCCAAATCATGAATGGGGTAGTTCTTCTCATGGGGCTTCAACTGACGAGAAGTATAAGCAATAACTCTACCCTCCTGCATCAATACACAACCAATACCAACTCTCGAATCATCACAATATATGGTATATGAACCTGAAGCTTATGGCAAAACTAATACTAGAGTTGTGGTCAAAGTTGTCTTGAGCTTCAGAAAGCTCTCCTCACACTCATCCGACCATACAAATGAAGCACCCTTCTGAGTCAACTTGGTCAAGGGCGATGCGATGGATGAAAATCCCAAAACAAACCGGCGATAATAAGCCACCAAACCAAGAAAGCTGCGAATCTCTATGGCTGAGGACGGTTTGGGCCAACTCTAAACTGCCTCTATCTTCTTCAGATCAATGTGAATACCCTCGATGGACATCACGTGCCCCAAGAAAGCCACTGAACTGAGCCAAAACTCACACTCGAAGAATATTGCATAAATCTTCTCCTCCCTCAATTTCTACAACATAACTCTCAAATGCTCTGCGTGCTCCTGCTAACTACGCAAATACAGCAGAATATCATCAATGAAGACTATAACAAACGAGTCGAGATAAGACCGAAACACCCTGTTCATCAAATGCATGAATGTTGCTGGGGCATTGGTTAGCCCAAAAGACATCACCAAGAACTCATAATGACCATATCGGGTCATAAAAGCTATCTTAAGAATATCCGAGTCCCTGATCTTCAACTGGTGATAACCTAAACGAAGATCAATCTTGGAGAACACTCTCGCTCCTTGAAGCTGGTCAAATAAATCATCAATGCGAGGCAAAGGATACTTGTTCTTAACTGTTACTTTGTTCAATTGCCTATAATCAATGCACATCCTCATAGTGTCATCCTTCTTCTTCACAAATAGAACCGCCACACCCCAAGGTGACACACTAGGCCGAATGAACCCCTTATGAAGGAGTTCTTGAAGCTGCTCCTTTAACTCCTTCAACTACGCTGGTGCCATACGATACAGCGAAATAGAGATGGGCTGAGTTCCTGGCACTAGGTTAATACCAAAATCAATATCCTTGTCCGGTGGCATGCCCGACAAGTCTGCAGGAAACACATCGGGAAAATCCCTCACAACTAGAACAGAATCAATACTGGGAGTCTTAGCACCGGCATCCCTCACAAAGTCTAGATATGAAAGACAACCTTTTCCAACCATACGCTGGGCCTTCAAGAATGAGATCACTCTACTGGGAACATAATTAGTCACACCTCGCCACTTAATCTGTGGCACACTCGGTATAGCCAATGTGATTGTCTTAGCATGACAACCCAGAATAACACAACACAAAGATAGCCAATCCATGCCTAAAATGACATCGAAATCCACCATACACAATAATAAAAGATCCACTCGGGTCTCCAGACCCCCAATAGCCACCACACACGACCGGTACACACGGTCAACAATAATAGTATCGCCCACCAAGGTAGATACATGAACTAGTAAAGCAAGAAACTCACGGGGCATACCCAAATAACGAGCAAAGTATGATAACACATAAGAAAAGGTGGAACCGAGATCAAATAATACAGAGGCATCTCTGTGGTAGACTAAAACAATACATGTGATAAAAGCATCGGAAGCAATAGCATCGGGTCTAGCTGGAAGTGCATAGAAACGGGCCTGACCGCCACCTGATAGACCTCCCCTCTAGGGAGACCGTTAGCTGACTTACCTCCACCCCTAGATGGCTAGGCGGGTGGTGGTGAAGTAACTGGCTCTGAAGCCGATGACTGACCCCTCTACTGAGATGAACCTGCAAGACGACGAGGACACTACCTCTACATATGGCCCATATCTCCACACTCATAACAACTCCCAGGTACTGGAGAAGGGGACTGAAGGGAAACCCTCGCACCAGAGTGACTAGTAGATGCACCTGGCATAGAAGAGCCTTGAACGGATGGAGCACGGGACGAACTCTAAGCTGGAAGGGCACTAAGTGATGACTGGCCCTGATGGGAACTGTGAGAACCATGACCCAATGATGCCCCACGATAACCTACGCGAGCTGGCTGAGCATGCCTGAATGGACGGCCTCTGCCGTGCTGAAACTGACCTCTCGAAAAAGCACCACTATAACCGCCAAATCCCCGAGACCTCTTGGCCTCTCTCTCCTCTTGCTTATGGCGAAGAACAGACTCAATTTCACGGGCAATATCCACAACCTCCTCAAAAGTAGCACCAGTCATCCTCTCCCTGGTCATGACAATACGAAGTTGATAAGTGAGGCCATCAAGAAACCTCTAATCATCTCTCTATCTATCGGAACCAACCAAATAGCATGACAAGATAACTCGGAGAACCTCATCTTATACTACGTCACAGTCATCTCTCCCTGTCGTAACCACTCAAACTGCCTGTGCAGCTCCTCTTTGCGAGACTGCAGCACATACTTCTCCAGAAAGAGAACAAAGAATAGCTTCCAGGTAAGGGGTGCTACACCAACAGGCCTACACCTCTCAAAAGCCTCCTACCAAGTGAAGGCAGCTCCAGAAAACTAATAAGTAGTGAAAGCGACCCCGCTGGTCTCCAGAATACCTATTGTACGAAGCATCCTCTGACACTTATCCAAGAAACGCTAGGCATCCTCGCTCTCTGCACCACTGAAGGTCGGAAGCTGAATTCTACCAAACCTCTCCAACCTACGTTGCTCGTCCTCTGGCATGGCAGGAACTACATAGTCCTGGGCAGCTACAACCGGCTGGGCTAGATGTGCCTCTGGCGTCTGAAGTCCCTGCACAACCTGCTCAGGTGTGCGAGCGGCGAGAGTCTGATTGCCTCCCCGGGCCTGAGAAGTATCTACAGTTATAGTGGCTGAAACCGCCTGAGCTAGGCCAGTACAAACTGATAGGATCTGAGCCAAGGCCTCCTGAAGACCCAGAATCACAATAGGCACAACTAGTGCGTGAGCTGGTGCTGCTGGAGCATCCACAACTAGGATCTGATCCTGAACTAGGGCGGCTGGTGGATCTGCAGGTGCTGCCCTAGCTGCTGTGCGGGCCACACCTCTGCCCCTACCGTGACCACGACCGCGTCCTCAGCTTCTAGTGGCCACAACTGGTGGTACTGGTGGTCGTCCATCCTGACTGTTAGCGCGTGTCCTCACTATCTGTGAGAGAATAGAATGACAGAAGTTTAGTACTCGGATCAAAAAATTTGCACGACAGGAATTTCAAGAATATGAAGTTTTTCCTAAAGTTTCTATAGCTTCTCGAGGATAAATACTGACGTCTCTGTACCGATCCGCGAGACTCTACTAAACCTGCTCATGACTCATGAGACCTATGTAACCTATGATCTGATACCAACTTGTCCCGACTCCAAACCCGGACCCTTCATAATGGCGCCTTTCGTGAAGACAAGTCCAGCCAACACATTTCCAATTCAGTTTTAAGCAATTAAACAATAGGCATTTAGTCTTAAACATGATATAAATCCAAAAGTAAGCAGTGACAATACAAATAATTTGCGGAATACAACCCAACATAGTTCGATACCGGGGTGTCACTAGTCATGAGCATCTATCAATACGCTACAAGTCTGAAATGCCTACTAAACTATTACAGAATAACTGATAAGAGTTAGAACTGAGATAAAGGGGGAGAAACACGGGACTGCGGACGCCAAACAACTACCTCATGGACTCCGAAGTCTGCTAGGAGCTCTCAACTCGCGCTAACAGGATCAACAATGCCTGAATCTGCACACGGGGTGCATGGAGTAAAGTGAGTACTCCAACTCAAAGAGTAATAATCATAAATAAACGACTGAGAGATATGGAAACCTGTAAGGGACATTACAGGCTACAATGAAACAGTAAAACCAGTAAAACAATGAATCAGTAAAGATATGTAAAATCATTTAAGTTCAATTTAAACTTCATGAAATGCCTTTTCAACAATTAACAGGTAAATGACAGACAAATAAGAAATGTAAACACATAATGGTTCGCCCCTCGGGCACAATGTCAATAAATCCGCCCCTCGGGCAATATCTCAGAACAATACCAGCCCCTCGGGCTATATCTCGCATCACAATAGGTACCCGCGCTCATTGGGGGTGTACAGACTCCCGGAGGGGTCCCTTATGGCCCAAGAGCAACATCAATCCATCTCGTGGCATCATTACTAGGCTCTCAGCCTCATATCAACAAGCCATCCCGTGGCGTACATATCTCAGGCCCTCGGCCTCATAATCATAATCAGGTGTTTCCTCACAACATAGGCCATCGGCCTTACTCAATCAAAATCCTCACAAGCCACTCGGGCAATAGTAAAACATGATTCTCAGCCCAAATATCATTTAAAAGATCATTTAAGTGTTAATACAGAGTAAACATGGCTGAGTTATGAAAACAGTGGAATATAACATGATTGAGTTCAAGTATAAAGTCAAAATAGTGAGGAAATATCAATAAAAATCCCCGAAGGGTTCAAATAGTTGGCACGAGGCCCAAATATGACATTCAACCCAAATCATGATGATAGCAAATAGATTTCAGTCAAATACGCAGTAAAATAGTCAATTCGGGACGGACTAAGACACAATCCTCAATAGTGCACGACCACACGCCCGTTATCAAGTGTGTGTGTCACCTCAATATAGCACAACAATATGAAAATCCGAGGTTTCATAACCTCAGGACATCATTTACAATCATTACTCACCTCAATCCGGTCCAACTCTAGCCCGCGATACCTTTGCCCCTTGAATCGGCCTCCACTTGCGTTGAATCTATCCAAAATCAGAATCACGACGTCAAAATATGCTAAGGGAACGAAACCCAAGCGAAATTAATCAATTTACAACATAAATCCCGAAATTACCAAAACCTGACCCCTGGGCCCATGTCTCGGAATTCGATAAAATTCACATCAATAGGTTCCTTATCTCCCCACGAGTTCATACATATCAAAATTACCAAAATCCGACCACAATAGGTCCCTCAATCCTCAAGTCTAGGTCTCCAATATAAAGCCCTAGTTTCCCCATTAATTATAGCTCTAATCCGTGAAATAATACCATAGGAACGAGTTTTTGGTCCAAAATCCTTACCTCAATGAAGTCTCCTTGAATTCTCTCTTCAAAATTGACCAAAACTCTAGAAATCGCGTTTAAAAATGGTGAAACCCTCTGAAAATCGTGAAGGACGAAATATATACATTCTAACCCAAGCATTTTCGCATCTGCGGTCAATCCACCGCATCTGCAGTACCGTTTCTGCGGTTTTTCACTTAAACGCCCACTTCTGCTTCTACGATGCACAAGCCGCACCTGCACCATCGCAGGTGCGGTTCACCAACCGCTTCTACAGTCATAGCCTCTCTCACTTTCTTCCACTTCTGCGGCCTTCATCCTCGCATATGCGGCATCACACCTACGGTCCCCAATCCGCAGGTGTGGAAATACCAGAAGCAGAAAATCTACAGCTTCATCAAAATTCTACACTCTCCGCCAACCATCCGAAATCACCCCGAGGCCCCCGGGACCTCAACCAAAAGCACAAACATATCCCATAACCTTATTCAAACTTATACCAATCTTCAAAACACCTCAAACAACATCGGATCAACCAAAACTCATCGGATTCAAGCCTAAGTCTCCAAAATCTTCTAAATTACACTTTTGATCAAAAACCCAACCAAACCACATCCGAATGACCTGAAATTTTGCACACACATCCCAAATGACACCACAGAACTACTGTAACTCTCGTAATTCCATTCTGGCCCCTATATCAAAATCTCACCTATCAACCGGAAATCGCCAAAAATCTAATTTCGCCAATTCAAGCCTAAATCTACTCTTGATCTCCAAAACTCATTCTAATCACGCTCCTAAGTCCCAAATCACCTCCTGAAGCTATTCGAATCATTGGAACTCACATCCGCGACTTCTAACACATAAGTCAACATCCGATTTACTTTTCTAACTTAAGTTCCCTCAAAGAGACTAAGTGTCTCAAACCTTACCAGATCCTTTCCAAACCCGAACCAACCAACCCGATCGCATATAGAACTAATAGACAAAGCAATAAGAAGAAGAGATGGGAGAAACAGAGTGGTAACTCATGAGACGACTGACCGGGTCTTCACAATTTCCTTTTTCTTGGTTCAGTTTGGTATTTATTTATCGTAAAGGAGTTGTGATTTAGATTGTTGATTTGACTATATATATTGAGTGTTTGGCACTGATATGATGGGATCAGGTTGCACGTCGCAACAGGTGTAATAAGGGAGGATTGATATGGTGGAATAAGGGTGAATATGTATATACCGTGGGATTAGGTTACACGCCACAACAGGTGAAATAAGGGTGGATTGATATCGTGAAATAAAGGTAAATTATGATATTGATATTGATATATGATGGGATTAGGTTGCGCATCGCAACAAATCTATATTATTTTCCGTTATTGATATTGTTACGGTGGAATAATAGAAGATTATTGTATTGTTTGGTGGGATCGGGTTGCGTGCCGCACCAATTGATATGTTTCCATTTCCTGAGTTGTGTTGTTTCTTAGTATTTTCATTTGAACTGGTAAAGATTGGTAATTCTGGACGACACTAGTGTATTTTTGAGGTTGTGGTTATCAATTTCTGTTGGCTATTTAAAATTCTGCTCAGTATTATTCTGTCATTATTATATACTGCGGACAGGTTATAGTGTAGATGACCCGCCTTAGCCTCGTCACCACTTCATCGAGGTTAGGCTCGGCACTTACAAATACATGAGGTCGGTTGTACTAATACTGTACTCTGCACACTGTGACGATTTTAGAGTTGGTCTCGATGGCGGCTACTAGAGAGCTCAGATCAGACAGCTTACGGAGACTTGAGGTACGGCTGCCCAGCGCTCGCAGCTCCTGAAGTCCCCTCCTTGTTCTTATTTAGTTGTGTACCTTCCTTTAGGACAGCTTTATGTTATATCAGACCTTTGTATGTAGTATTCTAGCAGCTAGTAAACGTGTGATACCAGATTCAGGGATTATAATAGACGTTTGCTAGTTTTATCTTCCGTATTAATATTTCAGTTATTCCAGTTGTCTCTTGTTATTTAATTCAACTGTTAAAAAAATGGATAATATGTTCTAATGTTGTCTTGCCTAGCAAGTGAAATGTTAGGCGCGATCACGGTCCGATGGTGGGAATTTCTCGTCGTGACATAGAATTAAGAACTCATAAATTTAAAATCATGGCTCCGCCTCTTAGCAAACTCATGTGATAACTGTGTTAGTGGTAATTAGAAATGTCTGATGGAATAATTCGAAGTACGAGCAAGTTGCCTTACACTGTCAAAATGTTTTGCATAAGATATTATGATTAAGTTTTATGGGTGGCCATTCAACTTTGTGTTCATTACCCAAAAGTCACTTATCTCTCTTTTTGTTACGTAAAAGTCATTCAACTTTATGTTCATTACCCATAAGTCACTTTTCTTTCTTTTGTTATACAAAAATTATTTTATTATGTCCTAGTTATCACAATAATCACTTTAACCAGATTTTACAAATCATTCACTTGAAAAGTCTATTATACCCTTGACATTATAAATTCTTCCATTTATGTAATATATTCGTACATTTAATTTTTTCTTAATATTAATTTTCAAGATATATAAGTAACATTATTAAATTTGTCAATAACATTTTCCGTGAACAAATGCCAAGTCCGTGTTCTTAGTCATGCTTAATAAAATATATTTAATGAAAATTAAAAAAATCAAAGCTCATTGATTTATCAACCAAGCCGTATCTATTAATTTAATAAATAAAATACACACATTTAACAAAATGTCACATCAGATTAATACTTTTAAATAAATAATATTAGCAGATAAAGCTTTAAAAAACTTTATATCAAACATAAATATATTTAAAACTTATTTTAAAAATTTTATTGACTATAAAAAACTATCATTTGTTAAACAAATCTGTTTTTATTTTTTTAAATAAATATTAAAAAATGTTTTTTTTATCATTTTTATATTTATAATATGTTCATGTTTGAATATGGTAAAAAAATCGAGTGTCATGAAAAAATAAATGTATGAATATATTATAAAAATAATAAATAAAATAATTTATATTATTTTAATTATAAATAAAATACCTAGGTAAAAATATATTATATAATATATAATATAGAAGGTATTACATAAATAAGAGGATTAATGTGAAGGACATAATTGACTTTGCAATTAAAAGTATCATAAAATCTGACCAAGGTAATTTTGTGATAAATAGAGCAAAGTAAAACAATTTTTGTATAACAAAAGAAAGAAAAATGACTTTTGGGTAATAATACAAAACTGAATGAGTTTTACATAATAGAAAAAATGACTTTACGTAATGAACACAAAGTTGAATGATCTTCCATAAAATTTAGCCACAAAATAATAATTGTACGGGAGATAACAAGTTTCATAGGTGATTAATATCCCAGAAAAGAGCAGTTTCAAAGTTTATTTATTGGAAACTTCCCAGTATTAAAAGTTTGCTATCATGAGAAATTAAGTGTTGTGGGCATGTGATTTTTTCCCTATTCAAAATACTCCTATAAAATTAAAGAATTAAATTTTTTCCAATAATTTGTAATTTTATAGGATTTTATTAATTGTTTGCATTTTTGTGCACGTTTAATTTTGTTAAAATCATGAAAAATGCCCCTAAAAATGTCAAAAATGGCATGCATTGAATATAGACTTTGTATTCATATTTTAGGATTAATTAGTTAATTGATTGCTTTATTAAATTGAAAATCACAAAAATGTCATTCATTTTACATTTTTAGTTTTTAATGCCAAATTAGCAATTTCCTCTACACTCATTCGGGTTTAACTAATTTTGTTCATTATTATAATTAGATAATTAGCTTAATTTTAGCAAATTAAATTAATTTAGGTTTTAATATTTTAATTAATTAAATAAAAGAAAAGAAAACAAAGAGAAAAAGAAAAAAAAAGATTTTTGTCTTAGTGTATTGGGTCAGATTTCCTTTTAGCCCAAATACAATTCCAGTTCCGCCCAGGCCCAAAACAACTCCGTTTACCCCCATCTTTCATCTCAGCCGTTGGATTCATTTGATCCAACGGCTCGGAACTGGTTACTCAATTACCTCAAAACTGTCTGAAGCCCCCCCCCCCGACCTTAGAAACCCATCTCATTTCATCCTCTATCTCTCTCTCTGATGAAAACCCTAGCCGCCCCAAACCCCTCGCCGGCTCCGCCTCACTCCGCCGCCCGGAAATCGTCTTACAGCGACGGAGCTTCTCCAAACTCCACCAAATTAATACCCTGTAATCACCTTCCCCCCCCCCCTTCCAAATCCCCAAATCATTTCCCTCAAATCTGCATCCAACTGCTCAAATCTTGGATTCGAAATCCAAACCTAAAAACCCTAAGTCGTCCAAACTCACACCATAGGACCCTCAACCTTCCCTCATCATTGTCTTACCTTTGATTTCCCAAAAATCCCCGCCAACTTCTTCGAATCTTAATAAGATCCACTAAACCGTAACTTTTTCCCCTCTTTTTATTTTTTCGTTGTTTGAACCCAAAACTTTCATTAGTCGAATGTTCTTGTTGAGAACAATCGATTAATGGTACTTCAATTTCATTTTACCCTTCTAAAGCTTGGTCAAATTCGTTGCTGATCCAGTTTTTTAAAACGAGCTTAGGTAATTTTTTTGTTTTTCTGTTTATTTTAAAATTTTCTTTGTTATTCTTCTTTATGTTTAATTGCCTCTTCTAACCACATGTTTTAGGTTTGCAACTTTAGGTATTTCTTTTCTTTTGTTCACTACTGTTTAGTGTGTTTAATTGCTTCTGTTGCATGTTGGAATTTTATTATTTGAAGTTTATCTTCAATTGCATAAATTTAGCTTAATTAGGGTTCACTTTTAAGTTTGATACATAAAACGATTCTTCTGTTTCTTCCATGTTTCCATCTTATGCTTATACTCAGTGTTTATTTTGGGCTAATAACATTACTCAAGATTGATTAACAAGTTGTTTAGTCTGTTTTGGTTAGCTGTCAAAATTAGTTGTTTAACTTGCAAACTAAGAAGTTTAAATTCTAGGTTTTCTTTGCAGTTTCATTTGAATTCTGGTTTGATTCCTGTTTAGGTGTATTAGTTGTTCAAATCCAGTTTTGCTTAGGGTTAATTAAATAAGCACTTTTATTTACTGATTAATTTAGTTTTTAGGTTTAAATTGCATTATAGTGATTCTATTTGTCATTTTGATTTGGATTTTTGATCCCTTTTGATTTTTCCTCTGTTTGCCTTAATTTGTAACTCACCAAAAACTTGTAGAGGCCTAATTAAACTAAAAGGAAAACTTAGAAGGATTTCAGTAACGACCCGGCCGGTCGTTTCATGAGTTACTGCTCTGTTTCCCCCATTTGTGCTTCTTATTGCCTTGTTCAACTGTATTTTGTGTTATCGGCTTGGTTGGCTTGGGTTCGGAGAGGTTTTGGTAAGGTTTGAGACACTTAGTATCTTTTGAGTAAGCTTAAGTTGGAAAAGTCAACCGGATGTTGACTTATGTGATAAAGGGCTCGGATGTAAATTCTAATGGTTCGGATAACTTCGGGAGATGATTTGGGACTTAGGAGTGTGATCGGAATGTGTTTTGGAGGTCCGGCGTAGATTTAGGCTTGAACTGGCAAAGTTAGAATTTTGGCGTTTTCCGGTTGATAGGTGAGATTTTGATATAGGAGTCGGAATGGAATTCCGGGAGTTGCAGTAGGTTTGTTGTGTCATTTGGGATGTGTGTACAAAATTTCAGGTCATTCGGACGTAGTTTGATAGACTTTTTGATCAAAAGCAAAATTCGGAAGATTTTGGAACCTTAGGCTTGAATCCGAGGTGTTTTGGTTGATTCGATGTTGTTTGAGGTGTTTTGAAGATTGGTATAAGTTTGGATTGTGGCTATGACTTGGTTGTGCTTTTTGTTGAGGTCTCGGGGGCCGGGGTGATTTCGCATGGTTGGCGAAAAGTTTGGAATTTGGATATAGCAGTTGAAGCTAAGTCTGCTGTCATAACAGAAGCGCCCAATGGGTCGCATATGCAGCAAAGGGCCATGGGGCTGGAACAGCAGAAATGGCATTTTGAGCGCACCTGCGGTATCGTAGGTGCGGAGTCTGAGTTTTAAGTGAGAGCCGCAAATGCGGTGCGATTGACCGTAGAAGCGGTAGCGCAGAAGCGGGGTTTGGGCCGCAGGTGCGAAAACCCTGGGCCAGAAAGTATATAAACTCCGCTTCACGATTTTTGTGTTGTTCTTCACCATTTTCATTCGGGTTTGAGCTTGAGGGAGCTCAAATTAATGGCATTATTTCTCTGATTTGGCTTGAAATTAATGGAAATTAAGGGTTAAAGAAAATTGGGGATTAGGGCTTGGTATTGGAGACCTTGACTCAGGGATTTGAGGGGCCATTTGTGGTCGGATTTTGGTACTTTTGATATGAATGAACTCGCGGGAAGATAAGGAGTTGATTGATATAAATTTTATCGAATTCTGAGACGTGGGCCCGGGGTCGGGTTTGGTTAATTTTGGGATTTGCATTGTATTTTGATTTCTTTCGAGTGGGCTTTGTTCCCTTAGCATATTTTGATAGTTATGTACTATTTTGGTTAGATTTGGAGCATCTGGAGGCCGATTCAAGAGGCAAAGGCATCGCAGGCAAGAGTTTGGACCGAATAGAGGTGAGTAATGATTGTAAATGTTATCCTGAGGGTATGAAACCCGGGATTCCACATCGTTGTGCTATTTTGAGGTGACACACACGCTAGATAACGAGCGTGGGGTCGTGCACTGTTGGGGATTGTGGCTTAGTCCATCCCGAATGACTGTTTTACTGCGTATTTGATTGAAAATTGTTTGCTATCATCATGTTTTGGGCTGAATTCCATATTTGGGCCTCGTGCCAACTATTTTGGACCCTTAGGGGATTTTTACTACTATTCCTCACTGTTTTGACTTTATACTTGTACTCAGTCATGCTATATTCTACTATTTTCATAACTCAGCCATATTTACTCTATTTTGACATCTTAAATGATATTTTGAGCTGAGCATCATATTTTACTGTGCACGAGGGCCTATGTAGTGAGGTTAATATGGGATCGGGCTGCGCGCCGCAGCGATATTGTGCTGATTCATGATTATGAGGTCGAGGGCCTGAGTTGTAAGCCACAAGGTGGCTTGATATGAGGCCGAGAGCCTATTTGATTATGCCACAAGATGACTTGATATTGTGTTTGAATCGTAAGGGGCCCCTCCCGGAGTCTGCACACCCTCAATGAACGCGGGTACCCAGTTTGTGATGTGATATAGCCCGAGGGGCTGATATTGTTCCATGTTATTGCCCGAGGGGCTGATACGAGTGATTGTAAGATAGCCCGATGGGCTAATTCTATTGGTATATTGCCCGAGGGGATGGTTTTATGTGTTTATCTTTTCTTACTGCTTTTCGTTCACTCGTTTAACTGTTAAAAGATGATTTAAAGAAGCTTATACTAAACTAAGGTGTTTTTCATAAGTTTTCACTATTTTACTGCATTGTATTAGTGTTACACTGCCTCTTTGTACCATCTTGCTGTGTTTTACGTGTTTTTCTTATCACTCAACTTCCTTTACTTTAATTACTCACTGAGTTGGCGTACTCACCTTACTTCACCACATGTGTAGATTCAGGAGCTTTGGGTCCCGCTAGCGAATGCTAATTGCTTCCAGCAGGCGGTTTGGAGATCACTAGGTAGCTGCTCGATGTTCGCAACCCAATGCTTCTCCCTCTTATCTTATTTTCCCTTGTATTAGTTTCTGTAATAGACTGCGTAGTCTCTCTCATACTCTTAGACTTAAGTTAGATGCTCATGACTGGTGACACCACGATGTCGGGCTGTGTTTATTTCCGCACTTGTTCTATTTCACACTATTTTGGGATTTATTACTATTAATGACTTACATTTAATTATTATATCCTGTTAAAATGATTTGGGGGTTTGTGTCGGCTGGCCTTGTTTCATGATAGGCGCCATCACGACCGAGTCCGAATTTAGGGTCGTGACAAGTTCGTATTAGAGCCTAGGTTACATAGGTCTCATGAGTCATGAGTAGGTTTAGTAGAGTCTCGCGGATCGGTACGAAGACGTATGTATTATCCTTGGGAGGCTACAGAACCTTTAGGAAAACTTCATATTCTTAAAATTCTTGTCATGCGAATATGTTGATCCGAGTACTAAGCTTCTGTTATTCTGTTCTCTCACAGACGGTGAGGACACGTGCTACCGGTCAGGATAGACGACCACCAGTACCACCAGCTATGGCCACTAGAGGCCGAGGACGTAGTCAAGGTCGCGGTAGAGGCAGGGGTGTAGCCCGCACAACAGCTAGGGCAGCACCTGCAGATCTACTAGTCGCCCCAGTTTAGGATCAGGTCCTAGTTGTGGACGCTCCAGCAGCACCAGATCAGGCACCACCTGTGCCCATTGTGATTCCGGGATTTCAGGAGGCCCTGGCTCAGATTCTATCAGTATGCACTGGCCTAGCTCAGGCGGTCTCTGTTAATATAGTCGCAGTTACTTCTCAGGCCGGGGAAGGCACTTAGACTCTCGCCGCTCGCACACCTGAGCAGGTTGTGCAGGGACTTTAGACACCGGGGGCACATCTAGCCCAGCTGGTTGCAACTGCTCAGGACTATACAGCTCTTGTCGTGCCAGACGACGAGCAGCGCAAGTTGGAGAGGTTTGGTAGACTTCAGCCTCCGACTTTCAGTGGTGCAGAGGGCGAGGATGCCCAGGGTTTCTTGGACACGTGTCAGAAGATTCTTCATACAGCGAGTATTTTGGAGACCAGCGGGGTCGCTTTCACTACTTTTCAGTTTTCTGGAGCTGCCTTCACCTGGTGGGAGGCTTATGATAGGCGTAGACCTGTTAGTGCAACACCCCTTACCTGGCAGCAGTTCTCCGTTCTCTTTTTGGAGAAGTATGTGCCACAGTCTCGTAGAGAGGAGCTACGCAGGCAGTTCGAGTGGTTGCATCAGTAAGATTTGACTGTGACGTAGTATGGGATGAGGTTCTCAGAGTTAGCTCGTCATGCTGTTTGGTTGGTTCCGACAGATAGAGAGAGGATCGGGAGGTTGTTGATGGCCTCACTTATCAGCTTCGTATTCTCATGACCATAGAGAGGGTGTCTGATGCTACTTTTGAGGAGGTTGTAGACATTGCTCGTGATATTGAGTCTGTTCATCACTAGGAGCGAGAAGAGAGGGAGGCCAAGAGTCAGTTCATCACTAGCAGCTTATGGTGGTGCTCCTTCGAGGGGTCAGTTTCAGCACGACAAAGGCCGTCCATTCAGGTATGGTCAGCTAAATCGCCCAGGTTATCGTGGGGCGTCATCTGGTATTGGTTCTCACAATTCCCATTAGGGCCAGCCATCACTCAGTGCCCTTCCAGCTTAGAGTTCATCCCATGCTCCATTAGTTTAGGGCTCTTCTATGCCAGGTGCATCTTCTAGTCATTTCGGTGCTAAGGGCTCCCTTCATTCCCCGTCTCCAGCACCCTGGAGTTGCTATGAGTTGGAGAGATGTGTCATATGTGGAGGTAGTGTCCTCATCGTCTTGGGGGGTTCATCTCAGCAGAGGAGTCAGCCATCGGCTTTAGCACCAGTTACTTCACCACCACCCACCCAGCTAGCTAGGGGTGGAGGTCAGTCAGCTAGGGGTCGCCCTAGAGGGGGAGGTCGATCAGGTGGCAGTCAGGCCCGTTTCTATGCACTCCCAGCTAGACCTGATGCTATTGCTTCAGACATCGTGATCACAGGTATTGTCTCAGTCTGCCATAGAGATGCCTCTGTATTATTTGATCCCGGTTCTACTTATTCTTATGTGTCATCATACTTTTCTCGTTATTTGGATACGCCCCATGAGTCTCTTGTTTCATTTGTTCGTGTATCTACTCCGGTGGGTGATACTGCTATTGTAGATCGTGTGTACCGATTATGTGTGGTGACTATTGGGGGTCTGGAGTCCGGAGTGGATCTGTTGTTGTTATGTATGGTAGACTTCGACGTTATATTGGGCATGGATTGGCTATCTCCGTGTCGCGCTATTTTGGACTGTCATGCTAAGATAGTGACCTTGACTATGCCGGGTGTGCCACGGATTGAGTGGCGAGGTTCGATTGATTATGTTCCTAGTAGGGTAATTTCATTCTTGAAGGCCCAGTGTATGGTTGGGAAGGGTTGTCTTTCGTACTTAGTCTTTGTAAGGGTTGTCGATGGAGAGACTCCTAGTATTGATTCTATTCCTGTTGTGAGAGAATTTCCCGATTTATTTCCTGCAGACCTGGCGGGTATGCCATCGTACAGGGATATTGATTTTGGTATTGATCTGGTGCCAGGCACTCAGTCCATTTCTATTCCACCGTATCGTATGGCACCAGCGGAGTTGAAGGAGTTAAAGGAGCATCTTCAGGACCTCCTTGATAAGGGGTTCATTTGTCCTAGTATGTCGACTTAAGGTGCGCCTGTTCTATTTGTAAAGAAGAAGGATGGCACGATGAGAATGTGCATTGATTACAGGAAGTTGAACAAGGTAACAATCAAGAACAAGTATTCTTTGCCTCATATCGATGATTTGTTTGACCAGCTTCAGGGAGGGAGAGTGTTCTTCAAGATTGATCTCCGTTCAGGTTATCACCAATTGAAGATCAGGGACTCGGATATTCTTAAGATAACTTTCAGGATCCGATATGGTCATTATGAGTTCTTGGTGATGTCTTTTGGGCTGACCAATGCCCTAGCAGCGTTCATGCATTTGATGAACAACGTGTTTTGGCCCTATCTCGACTCGTTTGCCATAGTTTTCATTGATGATATTCTAGTGTATTTGCGTAGTCAAAGGGAGCACGCGGAGCATTTAAGAGTTGTGTAGCAGAGATTGAGGGAGGAGAAGCTTTATGCAAAGTTCTCCAAGTGGGAGTTTTGGCTCAGTTCAGTGGCTTTCTTGGGGCATGTGGTGTCCAGCGAGGGTATTCAGGTCGATCCAAAGAAGATAGAGGTGGTTCAGAGTTGGCCCAAACCGTCCTCAGCCACAGAGATTCACAGCTTTCTTGGTTTGGCGGGTTATTACCGCCGGTTTGTTCAGGGATTCTCATCTATCGCATTGCCCTTGACCAAGTTGACTCAGAAGGGTGCTCCATTCATGTGGTCGGATGAGTGTGAGGAGAGCTTCTAGAGGCTCAAGACTACCTTGACCACAGCTCTAGTGTTAGTTTTGCCATCAGCTTCAGGTTCATATACCGTGTATTGTGATGCTTCGAGAGTTGGTATTGGGTGTGTATTGATTCAGGAGGGTAGAGTTATGCTTCTCGTCAGTTGAAGCCCTATGAGAAGAACTACCATGTTCATGATTGGAGTTGGCTGCCATTGTTCACGCGTTGAAGATTGGGAGGCATTATTTGTATGGTGTGTCTTGTGAGGTATTTTACTGATCATCATAGCCTCCAGCACTTGTTCAAGTAGAAGGATCTCAATTTGAGGCAGCGGAAATGGTTGGGGTTGCTAAAGGATTATGATATTACTATTTTGTACCATCTAGGGAAGGCCAATATGGTGGCCGATACTTTGAGTAGAAAGGCTGTAAGTATGGGGAGTTTGGCATACATTCCAGTTGGGGAGAGACCTCTTGCAGTTGATGTTCAGGCCTTGGCCAATCGGTTTGTGAGGTTAGTTATTTCAGAGCCCAGTCGGGTATTGGCTTGTGTGATTTCTCGGTCTTCCTTATATCATCGCATCAGAGAGCGCCAATATGATGATCCTCATTTGCTTGTCCTTAAGGGAAGAGTTCACCACGATGATTGCAGAGATGTGACCATTGGTGATGATGGGGTGTTGAGGATGCAGGGCTGGATATGTGTGCCCAATATAGATGGGCTTCGGGAGTTGATTCTGGAGAAGGCCCATAGCTCGCGGTATTCCATTCATCTGGGTGTTGCGAAGATGTATCAGGATCTGAGACAACATTATTGGTGGAGGAGAATGAAGAAGGACATTGTGGGATTTGTAGATCGGTGTCTCAATTGTCAGTAGGTGAAATATGAGCATTAGAGACCGGGTGGCTAACTTCAGCAGATGGATATTCCGGAGTGGAAGCGGGAGCGGATCACCATGGACTTTATAGTTGGGCTCCCACAGACTTTGAAGAAGTTCGATGCTATTTGGGTGATTGTGGATCGGCTGACCAAGTCCGCGCACTTCATTCCTGTGTGTACTACCTATTTTTTAAAGTGGTTGGCAGGGATCTATATCCGGGAGATTATTCGTTTGCATGGTGTCCCAGTTTTCATCATTTCAGATAGGGGCACTCAGTTTACTTCACAATTTTAGAGGTCTGTGCAGTGAGAGTTGGGTACTCAGGTTGAGTTGAGCACAACTTTTCACCCTCAGAAGGTCGGGCAGTCCAAGCGCACTATTCAGATATTGGAGGACATGTTGTGCACTTGTGTCATTGATTTTAGAGGGTCATGGGATCAGTTTCTACCGCTTGCAGAGTTTGCTTATAACAACAGTTACCAATCGAGTATTCAGATGGCTCCATATGAGGCTTTGTATGGAAGGCGGTGTAGATCTCCAGTTGGATGGTTTGAGCTGGGTTAGGCTAGACTATTGGGTACGGACTTAGTGTAGGATTCTTTAGACAAGGTGAAGGTGATTCAGGAGAGGCTTCGTATAGTACAGTCGAGACAAAAGAGTTATGCTGACAAGAAGGTTCGAGATGTGTCCTACATGGTTGGTGAGAAGGTCTTGTTGAAGGTTTCTCCCATGAAGGGTATTATGAGATTTGGGAAGAAGGGAAAATTGAGTCCTCAGTTCATTGGGCCTTTTGAGGTACTTCGGAGGATTGGGGAGGTGGCTTATGAGCTTGCTTTGCCACCCAGCTTGTCGAGTGTGCATCTGATATTTCATGTTTCTATGATCTAGAAGTATATTGATGATCCGTCTCATGTTTTGGATTTCAGCACGGTTTAGTTAGATGATGATTTGACTTATGATGTGGAGCCAGTAGCTATTTTGGAGCGTCAGGTTTGGAAGTTGAGGTCAAAGTATATAGCTTTAGTGAAAGTGTAGTGGAGAGGTCGGCTCGTGGAGGAGGCTACCTAGGAGACCGAGCAGGAGATGCGGAGCATATATCCTCACTTATTTGAGGCTTCAAGTATGTTTCTTGACTCATTCAAGGATGAACGTTTGTTTTAAAATTTTCTTTCGTTTTTCTCTTTATTTTAAAATTTTCTTTGTTGTTCCTCTTCATGTTTAATTGCCTCTTCTAGCCGCACGTTTTAGGTTTACAACTTTAGGTTTTTCTTTTCTTTTGTTCACGACTGTTTGGTGTGTTTAATTGCTTCTGTTTAGTAGGTTAATTAAAGCATGTTGGAATTTCATTATTTGAAGTTTATCTTCAATTGCATGAATTTATCTTAATTAGAGTTCACTTTTAAGTTTGATACATAAAACGATTCTTCTGTTTCTTCCATTTTTCCATCTTATGCTTATGTTCAATGTTTGTTTTGGGCTAATAACTTTACTCAAGATTGATTAACAAGTTGTTTAGTCAATTTTGCTTAGCTGTCAAAATTAGTTGTTTAACTTGCAAACTGAGTAGTTTAAATTCTAGGTTTTCTTTGCAGTTTCATTTTAATTCTGGTTTGATTCCTGTTTAGGTGTATTAGTTGTTCAAATCCAGTTTTTCTTAGGGTTAAATAGATAAGCACTTTTATTTACTGATTAATTTAGTTTTTAGGTTTAAATTGCATTATCGTGATTATGTTTGTCATTTTGATTTGGATTTTTGATCCCTTTTGATTTTGCCTCTGTTTGCCTTAATTTGTAACTCACCAAAAACTTGTAGGGGCCTAGTTAAATTAAAAGCAAAACTTAGGAGGATTTCTGTAACGACCCGGCCGGTTGTTTCATGAGTTACTGCTCTGTTTCCCCCACTTATGCTTCTTATTGCCTTGTTCAGCTATATTTTGTGTTATCAGGTTGGTTGGCTTGGGTTCGGAGAGGTTTTGTTAAGGTTTGAGACACTTAGTCTCTTTTGAGTAAGCTTAAGTTGGAAAAGTCAACCGGATATTGACTTATGTGATAAAGGGCTTGGATGTGAATTTCGATGGTTCGGATAGCTTCGGGAGATGATTTGAGACTTAGAAGGGTGATCGGAATGTGTTTTGGAGGTCCGGAGTAGATTTAGACTTGAATTGGCGAAGTTGGAATTTTGGCGTTTTCCGGTTGATAGGTGAGATTTTGATATAAGAGTCGGAATGAAATTCCGGGAGATGCAGTAGGTCTATTGTGTCATTTGGGATATGTGTGCAAAATTTCAGGTCTTTCGGACGTGGTTTGATAGACCTTTTGATCAAAAAGGGAATTAGGAAGATTTTAGAACCTTAGGCTTGAATCCGGGGTGTTTTGGTTGATTCGATGTTGTTTGAGGTGTTTTGAAGATTGGTATAAGTTTGGATAGTGGTATATGACTTGGTTGAGGTCCCGGGGGCCTCGGGGTGATTTTGGATGGTTGGCAAAAAGTTTGGAATTTGGATGTAGTAGCTGAAGCTAAGTCTGTTGTCATAACCGCACCTGCGACTAGGGGACCGCAGGTGCGGGCTCGCAGAAGCGCCCAATGGATCGCAGATACGGTAAAGGGCCATGGGGTTGGAACCGCAGAAGATGCATTTTGAGCGCACTTGCAGTATCGCAGGTGCGGACGCCCAATCGCAGGTTCAGAGTCTAAGTTTTAAGTGAGAGACGCAGATGCGTTGCGATTGACCGTAGAAGCGGGGTTTGGGCCGCAGGTGCGAAAACCCTGGGCTAGAAAGTATATAAACTCTTCTTCGTGATTTTTGAATTGTTCTTCACCATTTTCATTCGGGTTTGAGCTTGAGGGAACTATTTTGAAGAGGGATTCAAGGGATAACACTTGGAGGTAAGATTTTTGAACCTAATAATCGATCCTATGGCATTATTTCACTGATTTGGCTTGAAATTAATAGAAATTAAGGATTAAAAAAATTAGGGATTAGGGCTTGGTATTGGAGACATTGACTTAGGGATTTGAGGGGCTATTTGTGATCGGATTTGGTATTTTGATATGAATGAACTCATGGGGAGATAAAGAGTTGATTGATATAAATTTTGTCGAATTCTGAGACATGGGCCCGGGGGTCGGGTTTGGTTAATTTCGGGATTTGCATTGTATTTTGATTTCTTTCGAGTGGGCTTTGTTCCCTTAGCATATTTTGATGGTTATATACTGATTTTGGTTAGATTTGGAGCATCCGGAGGCCGATTCGAGAGGCAAAGGTATAGCGAGCTAGAGTTTGGACCAGATAGAGGTGAGTAATGATTGTAAATGTTGTCCTGAGGGTATGAAACCACGGATTTTACATCGTTGTGCTATTTTGAGATAAAGCACATGCTAGATGACGAGCGTGGGGTCGTGCACTATTGGGGATTGTGGCTTAGTCCGTCCCGAATGACTGTTTTACTGCGTATTTGATTGAAAACCATTTGCTATCATCATATTTTGGGCTGAATGCCATATTTGGGCCTTGTGCCAACTGTTTTGGACCATTAGGGGATTTTTACTACTATTCCTCAATGTTTTGACTTTATACCTATACTCAGTCATGCTATATTCTACTGTTTTCATAACTCAGCCATGTTTACTCTGTTTTGACATCTTAAATGATATTTTGAGCTGAGCATCATATTTTACTGTGTCCGAGTGGCTTTTAGAGATTTCTGACTGCATAGGGCATAGGGCCTGTGTTGTGAGGTTAATATGGGATTGGGCTGCGCGTCGCAGCGATATTGTGTTGATTCATGATTATGAGGCCGATGGCCTGAGTTTTACGCTACAAGATGGCTTGATATTAGACCGAGAGCCTGTTTGATTAAGCCACGAGATGTCTTGATATTGCACTTGGGCCGTAAGGGCCCCCTCGGATTCTGTACACCCCAGTGAGCGCGGGTACCCAGTTTGTGATGTGATATAGCCCGAGGGGCTAATGTTGTTCCATGTTATTGCTCGAGGGGCTGATACGAGTGATTGTGAGATAGCCCGAGGGGCTGGTTTTATGTGTTTATCTTTTCTTACTGCTTTTCATTCACTCGTTTAACTGTTAAAAGATGATTTAAAGAAGCTTATACTGAACTAAGGTGTTTTTTATAAGTTTTCATTGTTTTACTGCATTGTATTGGTTTTACATTGCCTCTTTGTAGCATCTTGCTGTGTTTTACGTGTTTTTCTTATCTCTTAGCTTTCTTTACTTTTATTACTCACTGAGTTGGCGTACTCACATTACTCCCTGCACCATGTGTGCAGATTCAGGAGCTTCGAGTCCCGCTAGTGAGTGCTGATTACTTCCAGCAGGTGGTTCGGAGATCACTAGGTAGCTGCTCGGCGTTTGCAGCCCAGTGCTTCTCCCTCTTATCTTATTTTCCCTTGTATTAGTTTCTGTAATAGACTGCGTAGTTTCTCTCATACTCTTAGACTTACGTTAGATGCTCATGACTGGTGACACCCCGATGTCAGGCTGTGTTTATTTCTGCAATTGTTCTATTTCATGCTATTTTGGGATTTATTACTTATTAATGACTTAAATTGAATTATTATACACTGTTAAAATGAATTGGGATTTTTTGTCAGCTGGCCTTGTTTCATGATAGGCGCCATCACGACCAGGCCCGGATTTAAGGTCGTGACAATTTCAGAACTTTAGAAAATAAATATCTAAAAGAACAAAGTTCTAAAAATGTACCAGTTATCCAAAATTAGTTTTAAAAGATACTAAAAAATAGATAGCTGACATTATTCTCTGTCAGAGTAGCTGTACTATCCAAAGAATTAGGGTACAATATTCTGGGATTTCTGGTGCTCTAAGATAAAAATATGGTTTTAAGCTTTGGAGCTGTATGGTTTGCTGTTGTATGCTGCTGATTCCTTTGAAGTTTCCTTGTTGATTTCTGCTGTTTCTTAGAGATTTTCCCATTTTGTTCTTTGCTGTATCCAGGTATCTTCATGAGCCTTGAAATGACAAAAATAAAGTTGTAATATGTTGTCTTGGAATAGAATTTCAGATCTTCTTCTTTGCTTAATGTCTTTTATTTTCTTTTCTTTTTTTGTTGCGTAGCTTCTTTCCAGTTGTTATTTAAGCCTGTTAAAACTGATGTTCTACTCTATAATTTAGTCATAATGTTTAGGTGTTTGAAGGTTTGAATTAGTTTAGTTGTTTCATGTATGGCTTGACAGTTTGCTATGCTTAACAGTTGTAATATTTGGGACTGTGCTAAAAAACTGTTGACTGTATATTGTATATATGTGTTTGAATAGCTGAGTATCCTCAGTTAAATCATTTTGAAGTTCAATGTTATTAGCATGATTGCATGTTTAGGTCTAGGATAATACATGAATGAGTTCAGGAATTGAGTCTTTTGTTGTATTGATCTAGTGAGCCTAGTGATATGCAGTATATGTTCATATTGAGATGTGCTATGCCTATATTAAGTCAGAAATTGTGTAATGTGAAGAACTGAACTAAGGTGTTTATCTTTTATTAGCATATTGTTTGTCCTGTTGTGCTCTGAAGTTAAGTTTAAGGTGATTTATGGACAAGTAGTGTTTAATCTCTTCTTGTTATTACTAATAGTGTTAATATTAGACTTATGACACTGATGGTTAGCCTCTCATTTTGCTGGAATTTTAATACTTTGGGTCACATATGATTCAGAGGAAGAGGAGTCTCAATTGGGCCTGATATGGGTCCAGACAAGGCAGCCTGGTCTAGTTTCGACCCAAGGTGTTCTGTTTGTTGCTCATTTTTCATTTTTTGGGCTCAATTTCGAGCCCAATAATCTTCAG
The DNA here is from genome assembly GCF_000393655.2 of Nicotiana sylvestris. Lineage (NCBI taxonomy): Eukaryota > Viridiplantae > Streptophyta > Magnoliopsida > Solanales > Solanaceae > Nicotiana > Nicotiana sylvestris. Next base: position 39,382,976 of record NC_091060.1, on the reverse strand, counting down.
CAATTTGTCATCCATTAAGTTCTCCTGTCAATACAGTAAAATGGATTTTATCTTTGAAAAGATGGGCATGGTATAGGCCCAATTGAAGCTGCCAAGTCAACCAGGCCGTTTGCCCCTTGTCCTCTTTCTTGGGCTCAATTTCGAGCTCAATTCTCATCAGCCCCATTTTCCCTTAGAGATTTTTCTTAGATAACGTACTGGGCCTGCCGCTGGCCCATTTCTTCTCAAATAATTAAAGGCCTAGTGTATTACCCCAAGAATGTATATAATTAGTAGCCCTATATTAAACTTTAAATTAGTTTTAAACATGAACATCCGTAGTTTGATTTAGTTGAATACAATCCTTTAAAATAAATTGAGGTGTGCCATACAAAAATAAAATCCATAACCCATGGCCCACAGATTATACCAACTAGTGTGAAAGATACTTTGAACGTCCATAACTAGTGTAGAAAATACTTTGAACATTTGTAGTTTGCTTTAGGCGCGTTTTATGATAAATTATCGTGATTATGGGTACGGTTCCCGTGGCATAGTCATGATAGCTAATCCCCAAAGTTGGGTATATATTTCATGTGACCCTATCATAATAACTTCAAACAATAAATAAAAGCAAACATATCGCGAATTGCGGGTGCATTTCATGTAGCGTGGTTTGTGGTGTGTCCCAAAATGGCAAGTGTACGACAATCGTAACTTGTTCAAGAAATAATTCCATAAATTCTAAAAGTGGTTTAAAATAAATAAAAACAGTTATAAAGTTAGGAATACACAATAAGTTTAAAACATGTATTAATTAGATCATTAGGCCAATATTAATAGTTAAGCGACCGTGCTCGAACCACGGAATTCGGGAATGCCTAACACCTTCTCCCGGGTTAAAAGAATTTCTTACCTAGAATTTCTGATTTCGCAGACTTTTAAATATAATCGATTTTCCTCGATTTGGGATTTTAAAAATAAACCGGTGAATTGGGACACCAAAATAATTATCCCAAGTGGCGACTCTGAAAATTAAATAAAATAATTTCATATCGAATAATATCACTTAAATTGAAAAAACTCCCTTATACCCCTCTCGAGTAGTTAAAAGGAGGTGTGACAAGTGTGGAGAACTTTGAGAAGTGAAAAAAGGACGTTGAAGGCATTCAAAAATTTATTAGACCTCTGGTCATGATTTATTATAAAGAATCATTCATTAGGTGTAATCTTTTGTTGTTTTGCTTCTGGTCTTCTTTATTAATTTATACTAAGGTTATTATTTACATTTTTTATTCTTTGTTGGTGAAGTGCATTATTCAGTACACCGATAAGAAATTCCTACTAAGTTGTTTCATGAGCAACGTAGACCTCATATATTTCAATTAATAGAGGCCTAAATCTAAATGATTCGACAAGAGTGTTGGTTCAGATGGTCAGCACACCGCACTTACAATCCCAGGTCGTGGGTATTCCTATTGTAACTGACTCGGTGTATTTAGTTTCTACACCCACATACTCTATTTAAATCGTCTGGACAGTATGATTTTTACAAAAAAAGATAATTTAGTAGTTCAATTGATTGCTATCTTGACTTTCATCTTGTCGGTAAATGTTTGATTTTCCATGTTGTAATCCTTTGCTTCATTTTCAAGAGAGAGATCTTTTACCTTATTTGATTTTTATTTTATTTCCTCAATTAAGAGATTTTATAGTTGTAAAATATTTTATTTCCTAGTTTAATATTGTATTATAAATACCGGTTGTAATATTGTTGTAGAGACAATTGAATATCAATACAATATTCTTTTCTCTTATTTTCAAGTTGTTAAAGAAATAATTAAGTAAGTAACTGTTGGGTTTTGTTATTAATAACAAAAGAGGTGTGAATGGAAAATGGTGGGAAAAGAAATGGAGGGAAATGAAATTTTGAATTAGTTCACTTTACTAATGCACTTTGTCCCTCATTGGTTGAAGGAAAGAAAATCTTTTTGTATATATAGAGAAGCTCATTTTTAGCTCTTAAAGAGTTAAGAAGAAGGCAAGCCTCGCGCCGCCGTCGTCGTCGCTCGGCTCGGCTTCGGATTTTGATTTCTTCAACGATTGTTTGATTAATCGTTTTGGACAAAATTCTTTTTAATTAATTAATTAATGAAAATTCAATCCGGAATAACTCATGACCCGCGACCCGGTCCGGTCTGTTTTCTTTCCCGGATTATTTTAAATTCATTTGTTTTTTTCCCGCAATTTTTTCCCACATGTTCCAACAGCTATGGTTGTTCTGAAAGGTTGCAAACCTTTTCAGAAACAGTGCCAAATGGGCCATAAATATGCCTTCAAATCCCAAAATATTTACTTACGGAATTTTCTGATCTTCTTCTACACATAAAATTCTAGTGTGTTTTACAGGCTTTAAGTGGTTCGCTGATCATCGGCGTTTTTGGTACCAACACTCCGGTGAGTTAAATCGTTCTATCCTGGGAGGATATATTCCAGAACTTCGGGTACTTGAGGGGAATAATTTCCTTAAAGACACACTGTGTATTCAGTGGGATTGATTTATTCCTATATTATTTTTCAGAATTTATTTTGTTAAACTGATTCTACTTATTTTACTGTTTCTGATTTTATTTCAGAAAGTTTAACGCTTTATTGGTTTTACAGCAATACAGTTTTAATTACAATCTTAAGGAAATTAATTTTTATTATATTCTATATTTTATTGCTGGAGATTAAACCATGTTTGGTTTTTTACTCCTTCTGAATTTTGTTATTCTGATTTGAAGATATAAAAACTTCATCAGAATATTGAAATTCAGAAAACGATTTGAAGAGCATAAAAACTTCATCATTTTTTATGAAACGGTATATAAAATCTTCGGTTTTTTACGTACTGTTTGCTATTCTGATTTTGCCATTAATTAAACTCTTCTGTTGTTGACAGTGAGAAATGACAATTGATAACGGAAATCTTTCTGTGACTGTTGCTGCAACGCCGATAGCCTCGTCAAGCCGCACTATTGTTCCTTCGGTCGAGAAACCGGGGAAATTTTGTGGAGCCAACTTCAAAAGATGGCAGCAAAGGGTGTTCTTCTAGCTTACCACACTTGGTATGCAGAAATTCACTAGTGAAGAGCCTCCAGTACCTGCTGCGGACATGTCGGACAATGAGAAGTTCATGATTGTTGAGGCGTGGAAGCAGGCAGATTTTCTTTGCAAAGGCTATATCTTAAGCGCTTTAGAGGATGACTTGTACAATGTGTAGAGTACAATGAATACTTCGAAAGAATTATGGGACGCACTTGAGAAGAAGTACAAGACGGAAGATGTATGCTTGAAGAAGTTCGTGGTTGCCAAGTTTCAAGACTATAAAATGATAGACAGCAAAACTGTGGGAACCCAAGTTCAGGAGCTTCAATTTATTTTTTACGACCTTATTGTTGAAGGTATGGTCGTGAATGAAGCATTTCAAGTGGCTGCAATGATTGAAAAGTTGCCTCCTTTGTCGAGAGATTTCAAGAACTATCTCAAGCACAAGCACAAAGAAATGAAGTTGGAAGATCTTGTGATACGTCTAAAGATTGAGAAAGACAACAAAAAAGCTTAGAAGAAGTCTCGTGGAAATTCAACGATCATGAGAGCTAATATCGTTGAGGAGACTGCTCCAAAAAGTAAGAAGAGGAAGAGGTCTTTTGGACAAACTAAGGAGCAGAACAAAAAGAAATTCAAGGGCAACTGCTACAATTGCGGAAGAGCTGGTCACAAAGCCCTAGATTGTCGTCTCCCAAAGAAGGATAAGAAGAAGGGACATGCCAACATAGTGGAGAAGAATGATGACATTGATGATCTTTGTGCAATGCTTTCGGAATGCAACCTAGTTGGAAATCCGAAAGAGTGGTGGATTGACTCTGGAGCCACTCAACATGTTTGTGCTGTCAAGAAGCATTTGCGACTTACTCTACTGCTAGTCCTGAAGAATAGATTTCCATGGGAAATAATGCAACAACCAAGATTGAAGGTTATGGGAAGATATTCCTGAAGATGACTTCCAGCAAGGTGTTAATGCTCAACAATGTTCTTCATGTTCCTACTATTAGGAAGAATTTAGTTTCTACTTCTTTACTTGTAAAGAATGGATTCGAATGTGTATTTGTTTCTGATAAAGTTATTGTAAGCAAGAATGAAATGTATGTTGGAAAAGGCTACCTCACGGAGGACCTTTTCAAACTCAATGTTCTTCATGTAAATTCGAGTGTAATAAATCGAAATGTCAAATATGTGTTGAATCTAAGTTTGTAAAACATCCTTATAAGTCTGTTGAAAGGAATTTAAATCCTTTAGACTTAATTCATACTGACATTTGCGATATAAAGTCGACACCATCTCGAGGGGGAAAAGTATTTTATTACTTTTATTGACGATTGCACTCGATATTGTTATGTTTATTTGCTTAAATAGTATAGGATGAAGCAATTGAAGCATTTAAGTAATACAAGAATGAAGTAGAGAATCAATTGAATACTAAGATCAAAATGATTAGAAGTGATAGAGGTGGAGACTATGAATCTCCGTTTGCAGAAATATGTTCGAAATATGGAATTATCCATCAAACTATTGCACCTTACACACCTTAATCCAACGGAATTGCGAAAAGGAAAAATCAGGCATTAAAGGAAATGATGAATTCTTTATTAATAAGTTCCAGATTACCGCAGAGTTTGTGTGGGGAAGCTATCCTTACAGCTAACCGAATACTCAACAGAGTACCCCACAGCAAAACGCAATCTATTCCATATGAAAAATGGAAAGGAAGAAAATCTAACTTGAAATATTTCAAAGTATGGGGTTGTCTAACAAAGGTACAAGTTCCTTTACCTAAAAGGGTTAAAATCAGACCAAAAACAATAGATTGCATTTTCATTGGATATGCTACAAACAGTAAAGCATGTCGGTTTTTGGTTCATAAATCCGATAACCCCAAGATTCATGTTAATACGGTGATGAAATCAGATAATGCTGAATTCTTTGAAAGCATCTATCTGTATAAAACTGAATGCGAGTAGTTAAATGAAAGACCTAAAGGACATCGGGAAGAACCAAAGGAAAATACTCCAAGTATAGAAGATCCAAGGGGTAGCAAACGTCAAAGAACATCTACTTCCTTTGGACAAGATTTTGTGACATTCTTGCTTGAAAATGAGCCTCAAACTTTTAAAGCAGTTATGTCGTCTTCTGATTCAGTGTTTTGGAAAGAGGCAATCAATAATGAGTTTCAATCAATTTTGGATAACCATACATGAAAATTGGTTGATCTTCCTCCGGAAAATAAGCCTTTAGGTTCGAAATGGATCTTTAAACGAAAAATTAAAGCTGATGGCACTATTGACAAATATAAGGCAAGACTTGTTGTCAAAGGTTATATACAAAAGGAAGGCCTTGATTACTTTGACACTTACTCTCCATTAACAAGGATAACATCTATTAGGGTGTTAGTGGCACTAGCGGCCGTGTATGGTCTTGAAATCCATCAAATGAATGTTAAAACAACTTTCTTAAATGGAGAATTGGAGGAAGATATTTACATGGAACAACCTGAGGGTTTTGTGGTTCCTAGTAAAGAAATGAAAATATGCATACTTGTTAAGTCGCTTTATGGACTTAAACAGGCACCCAAACAAGGCATGCTAAATTTGACCAAACAATGTTGGCAAGTGGATTTAAAATCAACGAGTGTGACAAATGTGTTTACATTAAAAACACTCTAGGTCATGAAATCATTATTTGTTTATATGTTGATGACATGTTGATAATGAGCAAAAGTATGATAGATATAAATGTTACAAAGCGCATGTTGGCTAGCAAATTCAACATGAAAGACTTAGGAGTTGCTGATGTGATCTTAGGAGCAAGTGGCAATATTGGACAAGTAGGTTAGGAAGCTGAGGTCAAAGAACATTGCTTCAGTAAAGGTTCAATGGCGGGGTCAATCGGTCGAGGAGGTGAACTGGGAGACCGAGCAGGATATGTGCAGTCGTTACCCTCATCTTTTCATTACCTCATGTATATCTCTATGCTCGTTCGAGGATGAACGAATGTTTAAGTATAGGAGGATGTGACGACCCAGCCAGTCGTTTTAAGAATTTACACCCCGATCCCCTAATTAACTGCTTTCCCCTGTGTTTATTTCTGCTATTTTTGATTTGACGGGATGTTCGATTTTGAGTTTCAGAGAGTTTTGGGATACTTAGTCCCTAAATGAGAGCTTAAGTGTTGGAAAGTTGACCGTAGTCGAAATAGTATGAAGACGGCCTTGGAATGGAAATCCAATGGTTCCATTAGCTCCGTTGGGTGATTTCGAACTTAGGGGCATGTTCGGATTGTGTTTTGGAGGTCTGTAGCTAATTTAGGCTTGAAATGCCAAAAGTTGAATATTTGAAGTTTCCGGTTCGATAGTGAGATTTTGATTCGAGGGTCGGAATGGAATTTCGGAAGTTGGAGTAGCTCCGTAGTGCTTAATGTAACGTGTGTACAAAATTTCAGGTCATTCAGACGAGGTTTGATAGACTTTTGATCAAAAGTGTATTTTTAGAGTTTTTGGAATTCTTAGGCTTGAATCCGATGAAGAATAGGTGTTTTGATGTTGTTTTGATCATTCCGAAGGTTGGAGCAAGTTTGAATGATGTTATGGGATTTGTTGGTGGGTTTGGTTGAGGTCCCGCGGGCCTCGAGATGATTTCGAATGGTTGACAAAAGGATTTTTGGAGTTTTGAAGTTGCAGCTTCAGCTTTTTTCTGTCATAACCGCACCTGCGGTTTGGGTCCCGCAGGTGCAGCGCCGCAGAAGCGGCTCAGCGGTTGTAGAAGAGGAAATGAGAAATAAGGGCTAGGAACTGCAGATGCGGCATAAGTACCGCACCTGCGTGACCGCAGATGCGGATTTGAGGTCGTAGGTGCAAGATGGAGCTTTTAAGTGAGAACCGCAGAAGCGGTTCCCCGACCGCAGAAGCGGTACCGCAGATGTGATTATTGGACCGCAGATGTGCTAATAGCTGGGCAGAAATATGAATTTCGAGGGTTTAGTTTCAAAAGTTGGAAATTTGATTTGGAGCTCGGGAGAGGGCAATTTTGGGAGGAAGTTGAAGAGGATATCATTGGGTAACAATTCTTTAATCCTTTCAAGTTATATTCCATCAATCTATAGTTCGTTTCATCATTTAAATTCGGATTGGAGATGAAAATTGGGAAAAAGTTGGAAGAAAGTTCTTAGACCAAAAACTCATCTTTTGATTGGGAATTTTATTTTAGACTTGGATAATTTTGGTATGCATGAACTTGTGAGAGTGTGAGGATTCTAAAAATATAAATTTTACCCGATTCTAAGACGTGGCCCGAGGGGCATTTTGGTCATTTTAGCTAATTTCACGTATTAGCTTAGAATTTCTTTGTAGAATCAGTTAATTGAAGTGTTATTTACATTATGCAATTGAATTGAATGATTTGGGCCATATGGAGTCAAGTACTCGTTGCAAGAACGTAGTCTCGTGTTGATTATTGAGTCGGTTCGAGGTAAGTGACTTGCCTAACCTTGTGTGGGAGACCTCCCCCTTAGGATTTGGTATTGTTGTTAATTGAAACGCCTTGTATATGAGGTGACGAGTGCGTACTTGTGCTAATTGTTGAAAATCTATTTTTTCATTAAGTAATTACTAGTATGTTTTCTTTCATGTTCTTATTACTTGCACTATTAAGCCTGTTGTTAGCTTAAGAAAGCATGTCTAAGTGATTTAATTACTTTATTTGATAAAACTGCTTTACCTAAATTTTGTGCAGTATGCTAGGTTGACTTACTTGTTTGCCTTAATATGGAATTTGACATTTCTGAGTATTTTCCTGTTGTTGCTGTGTATTTACATTGGGACTATGGATGTGGGATTCCGGTAGCTCCCCCTTGTCTGTTTACATTTGGGACTACGGATGTGGGATTCTGGTAGATCCCCTGCACAGTTATATGGTACTACGGGAATGCACCCGATAGATTCCCCTAGTACTGAGTATTTACATTTAGGACTACGGAATGGGATTTCGGTAGATCCCTGCGCACTATGAGTTGGACTATGGGACAGTATCCCGGAAGACTTATCGGATATCTGTATTTGGGACTATATGACGGTATCCTGGGAGATCCCCGATTGTTATCATTGGTGCTGAGTTGTATTCCCTTCTGTGTTTACCTTTCTCCTGTATAGTTGGTTTTGTCCTATATATCTTGTGTTACTTTTACTGCTGTACCTACTTATACTGATTTATTCTATACTGTCGAACTTTATATTTCATTTAACCTCGGTAGGGCCCTAACCTTCCTTGTCACTACCCGACCGAGGTTAGGCTTGACACTTACTGAGTACCGCTGTGGTGTACTCATGCCCTTTCTGCATATGTTTTTCATCTGCAAATCCAGGTACGTCGACTCAGTCCTACCACCCGTGAGGCGAGGCGACTGCTCTAGAGACTTCGAGGTACATCTGCCGCGTCCACAGACGGAGGATTCCCTTTCTATTCTAGCTTTTAAATATTAGCCCTTCTATATTTCTTTTCCTTGTTAGATATTCTGGAGTTAGACACGGTTAGATATTCAAAGGCTTGTGGTTCCGTGAGTTTTCGGGTTTTGGGAAAGTGTATTAAATTCTGTGAAATTGTGTTGTATATGCCGAGCGACATTTTAAATATTGTTTCCTTTGGTTATTTTTTTTTGGCTTTTGATTATTTCTTCTGCAAGTTTTATTTATTTTCCGCATTTGTTAGGCTTACCTAGTCGTAGAGGCTAGGTGCCGTGACAGGTTGATATCAGAGCTCTAGGTTCATAGGAGTCATGGATTACAAGCCGGTTTATTAGAGTCTCGCTGATCGGTACGGAGACGTTTGTACTTATCTATGAGAGGCTATGTAACTGTTAGGAAAATTCCATTTTATTTGATTTCCTTGTCGTGTGATATTTTGACATCACAGATGGTGAGGACTCGTGCTACTCGAGATGATCAGGCACCCCCGCCCCCTACTGCAGCTGTCAAAGGCCGAGGCCGGGGTAGAAGCCGAGGACACGCACGTGGTGCAGCCAGAGCACCTACGCGAGCTACCACCGAGGTACCACCAGCAGTTCCAGCCAGAGTCCAAGCACCCGATATGCCTACCGCTACCACTACTCCAGCTCTTCAAGAGGCTCTGGCACAGTTCATGAGCATGTACACTATTTTGGCTCAGGCAGGGTTGCTTCCCCTTGTTGCAGCTACGTCTTAGGCCGGGTGAGGAGCACAAACTCCCTCCGCCCGCACTCTTGAGAAGGGAGTGCATGTTGAGCAGGTCCCTGAGATTATTCATGTACTGCCTGCAGTGCCAGTTCAGCCCGAGGGCAGGGCAGCGGCTTCCGAGGAGGAGCAGCTGAGGCTTGAGAGGTTCAAAAGGTACAAGCCTCTTGTATTCAGTGGTCTAGCATCGGAGGATGCTCTAGGATTTCTAGATGAGTGTTACTACATTCTCCGTACCATGGCTATATCAAGATCGAGCGGTGTTTCCTTCACTACCTTCCAGCTTCGAGGAGCCGCCTATGAGTGGTGGCACACCTATGAGTTAGATAGTCTAGATGAGGTTTCTTCACTGACTTGGACTTAGTTTTCAGATCTGTTCCTGAGGGACTTTGTTCCTTAGAGCCTCATGGATGCATGGCGTGTAGAGTGTGAGCATTTGTGCCAAGGTGCTATGACTGTCTCAGTGCATGCTGTCTGTTACACTAGTTTGGCTAGGCATGCACCAGCCTTGGTTTCTACTGTTCGCGAGAGGGTTCGCCGATTTATTGAGGGCCTTATTCCCAACATCAGGTCTGGCATGACTCGTGAGTTAGAGATGGATATTTCTTATCAGCAGGTGGTGAGCATTGCTAGGAGGATTGAGGGTATGCATGCTAGGGAGAGAGAGGAAGGCCAAGAGGTCTCGAGAGTCGGGCCATTTCTCTGGTGCCCGTGCCCCAGCAGCAGGTCGTCATGGTAGGGGTTATATGAGTCGCCCTGTTCATTTAGCTCTTCCAGTAGATAGTGGTATTCCAGCTCCTCTTAGGCCTCAGGAGCCTTATTATGCACCTCCGGTATCTAGCACGCCTCCTACGCGGGGTGCTTTTAGAGGTCAGTCCAGCAGACTTGGCCCGAGCCAGTCACAGCCACCACGTCCTCTTGGAGCTTGTTTTGAGTGTGGTGACACATGTCATATGGTGAGGGATTGCCCCAGACTTGGGAGAGGTGCACCTCCACATACTTCTCAGCTAGAGCATGCCCCGCAGAGTTCTCAGGCTATGGTTACAGCTCCAGTTGCTACCCCACCTGCTCAGCCAGCTAAAGGTGGAGGTCGGGGAGGTAGAGGTCGCCCTAAAGGGAGAGGCCAGGCGAGATACTGCACCCTTCCTGCCCATACTGAGGTTTTTGCCTCCGATTCTGTCATCACATATATTATACTGGTTTGTCACAGAGATGCATCAGTTTTATTTGATCCAGGCTCCACTTACTCTTATGTGTCTTCTTATTTTTCTCTGAATTTGGGTGTACCTCGGGATTCTTTGAGTTCCCCTATTTATATTTCTACTCCTGTGGGAGATTTTCTTGTTGTGGATCACGTGTATCGGTCGTGTTTGGTTTCTCTTAGTGGTTTTGAGACCAGAGCCGATTTATTGTTGCTCAGCATGGTAGATTTTGACATTATCTTAGGCATGGACTGGTTGTCGCCCCATTATGCTATTTTTGATTGTCACTCCAAAACCATGACGCTGGCTATGCCAGGTGTACCGCGTGTTGAGTGGAGGGGTACTTTAGATCACACTCCCAGTAGAGTTATTGATTTTCTTAAAGCTCAACGTATGGTTGAGAAGGGGTATGACGCGTATTTAGCTTATGTGAGAGACGCCAGTATTGATACCCCTTCAGTTGATTTAGTCCCAGTAGTACGGGATTTTTCCGATGTGTTTCCAGCTGATCTTTTGGGCATGTCGCCTGATAGAGATATTGATTTTGGCATTAATCTATTGACGGGCACTCAGCCCATTTTTATTCCTCCTGAGTTGAAAGAGTTAAAGGATCAGTTACAGGAATTGCTTGATAAGGGTTTTGTTCAGCCCAATGTATCATCTTGGGGTGCTCCTATCTTGTTTGTGAAGAAAAATGATGGTTCTATGCGTATGTGTATTGATTATTGCCATCTTAACAAGGTTACAGTGAAGAACCGTTATCCTTTGCCTTGTATTGATGATCTGTTTGACCAGCTTCAGGGCGCACGGTTGTTTTCTAATATTAACTTGCGCTCAGGTTACCATTAGTTGAAGATTCGAGAGCCATATATCCCAAAGACTGCTTTCAGGACTCGGTATGGTCATTACGAGTTCCTTGTTATGTCATTTGGGCTGACCAATGCCTCAGCAGACTTTATGCATTTTATACATAGTGTGCTCCGGACGTATCTTTATTCGTTTGTTATTGTCTTTATTGATGATATTCTGGTGTATTCCCGGAGTCGGGAAGATCATGAGCAACACCTGAGGATTGTGCTTCAGACTCTGAGAGAGAAGAAGTTATATGTTAATTTCTCGAAATGTGAGTTTTGGTTGGATTCAGTGGCATTCCTAGGCCACGTGGTATCGAGTGAAGGTATTTAGGTGGATCCGAAGAAGATAGAGGTCGTGCAGAGTTAGCCCAGACCATCCTCAGCTATAGAGATCCGCAGTTTCCTTGGCTTGGTGGGTTACTACCGTCGTTTTGTAGAGGGGTTTTCATTGATTGCAGCTCTTATGACCAGGTTGACCCAGAAGGGTGCTCCATTCCAGTGGGCGGAGGAGTGTAAGGCGAGCTTTCAGAAGCTCAAGACAACTTTGACTAAATCCACAATTTTGATACTACCTACAGGTTAGGGTCTTATACGGTTTATTGTGATGCCTCGAGGATTGGCCTCGGAGCGGTGTTGATGTAGAACGGTAGGGTGATTGCCTACGCATCCAGGCAGTTAAAGATACATAAGAAGAACTATCTGGTCCACGACCTTGAGTTAGATGCCATTGTTCATGCCCTGAAGATCTAGCACCATTATTTATATGGTGTGCCTTGTGAGATTTATATTGACCATCGCAACTTATAGAACTTATTCAAGCAAAAGGATCTAATTTGCACCAGAGGAGGTGGTTAGAGTTGTTGAAGGACTATGATATCACTATTTTGTATCACCCGGACAACACCAATGTGGTGGCTGATGCTTTGAGTTGTCAGGCAGAGAGTTTGGGGAGTTTGGCTTATTTACTAGCATCAGAGAGGCCTATGGCGATGGATGTTCAGGCCTTAGCCAACCAGTTTGTGAGATTGGATCTTTCGGAGCCCAGTCGGGTTCTAGCTTGCGTGGTCTCTCAGTTTTCCTTATTTGATTGTATCAGGGAGCGACAGTATGATGACCCTCATTTGCTTGTCCTCAAGGACAAGGTTCAACACGGTGATGCCTGGGATATGACTATTGGTGATGATGGGGTAATGAAGATGCAGGGTTGGATTTTTGTACCCAATGTTGATGGGCTTCGGGAGTTGATTCTGGAGGAGGCCCACAGTTCGCGGTATTCTATTCATCCGGGTATCGCAAAGATGTATCAGGATTTGAGGCAGCACTACTGGTAGAGGCGGATAAAGAAAGATATAGTTGGATTTGTATCACGGTGCCTCAACTGTCAACAGGTGAAATATGAGCACCAGAGACCGGGTGGGTTGCTTCAGCAGATAGAGATTTCGGAGTGGAAGTGGGAGCGGATTACCATGGACTTTGTAGTTGGGATCCCATGGACTTTGAGAAAGTTCGTTGCTATTTGGGTGATTGTGGATCGGCTGACCAAGTCCGCTCACTTTATTCTTGTGTGTACCACTTATTCTTTGGAGCGGTTGGCGGAGATTTATATCCGGGTGATTGTTCGTCTGCATGGTATTCCAGTGTCCATCATTTAAGATAGAGGTACTCAGTTCACATCACGGTTCTAGAGGGTCGTTCAGCATGAGTTGGGTACTCGGGTAGAGTTGAGTACAACATTTCACCCTCAGACGGATGGACAGTCCGAGCGCACTATTCAGATTCTTGAAGTTATGCTCCGTACGTATGTGATTGAGTTTGGGGGTCTTGGGATCAGTTCTTTCCATTGGAAGAGTTTGCTTATAACAATAGCTATCAGTCCAACATTCAGATGACATTGTATGAGGCTTTATATGGTAGGCAGTGTAGATCCCTGGTGGGTTGGTTTGAGCCGGGTAAGGCTAGACTATTGGGCACAGACTTGGTTCAGGATGCTTTAGAGAAGGTTAAGGTGATTCAGGATAGATTCCGTATAGCCCAGTCTAGATAGAAGAGTTACGTGGACCAGAAGGTTCGTGATATTTCCTATATGGTTGGAGAGCGGGTTCTGCTTCGGGTTTCGCCTATGAAGGGCATTATGAGATTTGGGAAGAAAGGGAAGTTGAGTTCGAGGTTTATTGGCCCTTTTGAGATATTGAGGCATGTTGGGGAGGTTGCTTATAAGCTTGCCTTACCTCCCAGCTTGGCAGGAGTTCATCCGGTATTTCATGTTTCGATGCTCCGGAGGTATTATGGTGATCCGTCGCACATGTTGGATTTCAGTTCAGTCCAGTTGGACAAGGATCTATCCTATGTGAGGAGCCAATGGCAATATTGGACAGGCAGGTTAGGAAGCTGAGGTCAAAGAACATTGCTTCGGTAAAGGTTCAGTGGCAGGGTCAGCCGGCCGAGGAGGCGACCTGGGAGACCGAGCATAATATGTGCAACTATTACCCTAATCTTTTCACTACCTAAGGTATGTCTCTATGCTCGTTCGAGGACGAATGAATGTTTAAGTGTAGGAGGATGTGACGACCCAGCCGGTCGTCTTAAGAATTTATGCCTCGATCCCCTAATTAACTGCTTTCCCCCATGTTTATTTCTGCTATTTTGATTTGTCGGGATGTTCGGTTTTAGGTTTCGGAGAGTTTTGGGACACTTAGTCCCTAAATGAGAGCTTAAGTGTTGGAAAGTTGACCGTAGTCGAAACAGTGTGAAGACGGCCTCGAAATCGAAATCTGATGGTTCTGTTACCTCCATTGGGTGATTTCGGGCTTAGGGGTGTGTTCGGATTGTGTTTTGGAGGTCCGTAGCTAATTTAGGCTTGAAATGCCGAAAGTTGAATTTTTGAAGTTTCTGGTTTGATAGTGAGATTTTGATCTGAGGGTCGGAATGGAATTTCGGAAGTTAGAGTAGCTCCGTAGTATTTAATGTGACGTGTGTGCAAAATTTCAGGTCATTCGGATGAGGTTTGATAGACGTTTTGATCAAAAGTGTATTTTTAGAGTTTTTGGAATTCTTAGGCTTGAATCCGATGAAGAATAGGTGTTTTGATGTCGTTTTGAGCATTCCAAAGGTTGGAGCAAGTTTGAATGAAGTTATGGGATATGTTGGTGGGTTTGGTCGAGGTCCCGGGGGCCTCGAGATCATTTCAGATGGTTGACGGAAGAATTTTTGGAGTTTTGAAGTTGTAGCTTCAGCTGTTTTCTGTCATAACCGCACCTGCGTTTTGGATCCCGCAAGTGCGCCGCCGCAGAAGCGGCTACGCGGTCGCAGAAGCGGAAATGAGGAAGGAGGGCCAGTAACCGCAGATGCGGCATAAGTACCACACCTGCGTGACCACAGATGCAGATTTTAGGTCGCAGGTGAGAGATGTAGCTTTTAAGTGAGAACCACAGAAGCGGTTCCCTGACCGCAGAAGCAGTATCGCAGATGCGATTATTGGACCGCAAATGCGGTAATAGCTGGGCAGAAATATGAAATTTCGAGGGTTTAGTTTCAAAAGTTGAAAATTCGATTTAGAGCTTGGGAGAGGGCGATTTTGGGAGAAAATTGAAGAGGAGATCATTGGGTAACAATTCTTTAACCCTTTCTAGTTATATTCCATCAATCTATAGTTAGTTTCATCATTTAAATTAGGATTTGAAATGAAAATTGGGGAAAAATTGGAAGAAAGTTCTTAGACCAAAAATTCGATTTTTGATTGGGAATTTGATCTTAGACTTGGATAATATTGGTATGTATGAACTCGTGAGAGTATGAGGATTCTAAAAATATAAATTTTACCTGATTTCGAGATGTGGGCCCAATGGGCGTTTTGGTCATTTTACCTAATTTCACGTATTAGCTTAGAATTTCTTTGTAGAATCAGTTATTTGAAGTGTTATTTACATTATGCAATTGAATTGAATAGATTTGGGCCATTTGGAGTCGAGTACTCGTGGCAAGAACGTGGTCTCGGGTTGATTATTGAGCCGGTTCGAAGTAAGTGGCTTGCCCAACCTTGTGTGGAGGACCTCCCCCTTAGGATTTGGTATTGTTGTTAATTGAAACGTCTTGTACGTGAGGTGACGAGTGCGTACTTGTATTAATTGTTGAAAATCCGGTTTTTCATTAAGTAATTACTAGTATGTTTTCTTTCCTGTTCTTATTACTTGCACTATTAAGCCTGTTGTTAGCTTAGGAAAGCATGTCTAAGTAATTTAATTACTTTATTTGCTCAAACTGCTTTACCTGAATTTTGTGCAGCATGCTAGATTAGACTTACTTGTTTGCCTTAATATGGAATTTGACATTTCTGAGTATTTTCCTGTTGCTGCTGTGTATTTACATTGGGACTACGAATTTTGGATTCCGATAGCTCCCTCTTGTCTGTTTACATTTGGGACTACGGATGTGGGATTCCGGTAGATCCCCCTGCACAGTTATATGAAACTACGGGAATGCACCCGGTAGATTTCCCTAGTACTGGGTATTTACATTTGGGACTCAGAACGGGATTCCGGTAGATCACCGCGCATTATGAGTTGGACTACGAGACGTTATCCTAGAAGACTTATCGGATATGTGTATTTGGGACTACAGGATGATATCATGGGAGATCCTCAATTGTTTTCATTGGTGCTGAGTTGTATTCCCTTCTGTGTTTACCTTGCTCCTGTATAGTTGGTTCTGTCCTGTATATCCTGTGTTACTTTTACTGTTGTACCTACTTATATTGATCTGTTCTATACTGTCGAACTTTATATTTTATTTAACCTTAGTAGGGCCTTGACCTTCCTCGTCACTACCCGATCGAGGTTAGGCTTGACACTTACTGAGTACCACTGTGGTGTACTCATGCCATTTCTACGCATATTTTTCATGTGCAGTTTCAGGTACGTCGACTTAGTCCTACCACCAGTGAGGCAAGGCGATTGCTCTAGAGACTTCGAGGTACATCTGTCGCATCCGCAGACCGATGAGTGCCTTTCTATTCTAGCTTTTAAATATTAGCCCTTCTATATTTCTTTTCCTTGTTAGATATTCTGGAGTTAGACATGGCTAGATATTCAAAGGCTTGTGCTTTCATGAGTTTTCGGGTTTTGGGAAAGTGTATTAGATTTTGAGAAGTTGTGTTGTATATGTCGAGCGGCATTTTAAATATTGTTTCCTTCGGTTATTTCTTTTGGCTTTTGATTATTTCTTCTGCAAGTTTCGTTTATTTTCCGTATTGGTTAGGCTTACCTAGTCGTAGAGGCTAGGTGCCGTCACGACAGTTCACGGAGGGCGAACTAGGGTCGTGACACCTCCGTAATCGAGGGATATAGTGACGCAAATTGGATCACCGGATCATCTGAAGTTAAATCCACGAGTGGATATATTTCACAACTGGGGGTGGAGCAGTGTCTTGGAAATCATCCAAACAAATGTGCATTACCCGTTCTACAATGGAATCTGAATTCATAGCTTTAGATAAGGCCGGTGAAGAAGTTGAATGGCTCCGAAATTTCTTGGAAGATATTCCATTTTGGCCCAAACTTTTGGCACCTATTTGTATACATTGTGATTGTAATACCCAATATATTTTTTATAAGGGTGTATTGGTAATTATAATAATAATAAGAAGAAGAAAGTAACTACAAATAAAATAAGCAAACAATGAAAATAAAATAAACAAAGCAAAAAGGAGATAGAATACAAGTAGGCTTAGCCCATGTCGTGACAAATAAACAAAAAGGAAAAACAAAATACAGTATGTAAATGGGCCTTAACCCATCTGCTAAGTGATAGGGCAGTAGGAGAAAATAACACAAAAGCTAAAGGGATTTTAGGGAAGGAAACGCGTAGCACATATACTGGATTGAAGCAGAAGCTAAGGAAAAAGAAAATCTTTCTACCAGAGAAGGAAACTTTAGAATCAGTTAATTCAAAGTTGAAATCCCAATATCGTGATTCTTGATTCAAGGGATTTCTTGTGCATCCTTGGATTTCTTTCTCTGGAGAAGAACAAGGTAAAAATCAAATTTGCTCTATACCAAGCCTATGAACAGTTATTGGTTCTTTAAATAAGGGCAAGGACAAGAAAAGGAAACTTAATTTATTCTGTATAGCAGCTAAGAATTCTTATTAGATGAATAAATATTCCATTATTATAACAAACATTGTAGTGTAAGGATATTAAGTATTTGTTAAACATTATGTGGAAAAAAAAACAAGATTCAAATAAAAATATTAGAACAAACAGAGAACTATAGTTTCTATCCAATTAAGCACTGGTAAATTGCTTAGCAGAGAATCAATGGTCCTATTTCAAAGGTATGAAAACAGAAAATCAATTAAAGGTGGCAGGGATGGACCAATTATGTTGGTAATTCACGAAATTAATACATAGATTGAATTTTGTTACAAGTAGGTAGTTGAAGAAATTGAACGAAGTGCTCGGGTGACGTGTTTGGTATTCCTGCATGAGTACTGTGAGTAGTAATCTTACCGCAATTTGTGTTTTCATAACTTGCATGATTTACACATGATTTTTAATATTAATATGTTACCGATTATTTTGAGTTGCATGTGGGACACGTCTTTTACTCGATATGATACCGAAATAGTTATTTGAGATGATTGCCGTTGTTTTAAATATTCTTGTTGTCACTAGATATGTTCTATCATTACTTGAATTTACTGTTATTGAAATGAAATTACATGATTTGATAAGAACCGAAATGCCCGATATTGTTTTAAAACATTTTCCTATGAGTATATACGGATACAGTGACAAGTATAAACGGGAGTAGACTTTGAAGGATCCCGTAGCTAACGGGGGTTCGTTAGACTTGGTGTACCTTGTATTTACCGATTACAGAGTAAAGTTATAGTCCTCGCTAGTGGGAAGGTAGAACTAGCATACCGTTACTGATTTCCCTCGAGTAGGGACTACTGTTATATTTGACTTCTTGCGAAGAAGTCCATAGTTATACCGATTACATGATCCATTCATTGAAACCTCCCAAAATATGAATATTGATATTATACAGTAGTTACCGAGCTTATTACTGAATTGTATTAGTATTATACTATAAGAAAAGTATGATGAGATTGAATTTTTTTTTATTGTTTCTGAAAGGGCATTTTTATGTTATTTTCTGTTTGATATACTAGCATGTTTTCTGACTTGTCCCCAAATTAAAAACAGTTGTGGTTAAGTGTTATTATTCACTGAGCTAGCAACTCATTCCCTCTAATTTCTTTTACAGAGACAGCAGTTGACGCAGGCGAGAATTTTGTTAATTAGAGCGCACAAGTTGATAATTCTTGGTGAGCCTTGCACTTGTTCGCGTGGGCGGGAATTTTATCAATTGTAATGGTCTTTTTCTTTGAACTCTTAGTCGCTCCATGGTCATTATTTTAGTGTCTTGAGTAGTTTTTGTTATTATCGATTTATGTTGAGTAACGCTTATTCTTATCAAATTTCGAGATATAGTAGTATTTCTAGTTGTTAGTGGATGAACTGTTAAAGGTAGATATTTATTTTGGTTAATTGATAAATTCATTGTCATTTGAATTGCTATTAGGATGTTTGGTTGCTGATTTGAGACAGGAATTCTCTTTTTGGGATGGTCTAAAAACAGGGAAAACTCTGTCCGATTTTCTGTAAAATTTTTGATGAGGCTTACTTGGGAGCACTAGCTCCTGAGCGCCGGTTACAGTCCTAATTTGGGTCGTGACAGTGATAGTCAATCAGCAATAGGTAGGACAGGGAGCGTTATGTATAACGGAAAATTTCGTCATATACGATGGAAACACAATACCGTTAGACAATTACTCTCTAGGGGTGTTATCACAATTGACTACGTAAAGTCGAGAGATAACGTGTCAGATCCACTTACAATAGGCCTATCTAGAGAGGCAGTTTTGAAAGATCATCAAATAGAATGGGGTTAAGGCCTAGGACAAGTCATCATGGCAGTAAATCTACCTAGCAGACAGAAGATCCCAAGATCTAGGTTCAAAGAGATCAAACAAAGTTATGAATGACGGTTCAACATTGTCAAATAACTCAACCCATTCTCGTGATAAAGGCAATGTTCAAAAAAATGAGGTAAAGCATTAAGGCTTTTTGATGAGTCAATAAAGCGTAAAGTTTTTTAATGATTTGCTAAGTCTGGCAGGATATGACCAGATAGTGTATCTTTAGGATTACACGTTTAGGAATCACCTATGTGAGTGTGAAGTGTAAGCCGTTTCAAGGGGAATGAAAGTAAAGGCCCATTCTCTAAGCACTCATGAAACCAAGCGGTGTTCATGGCTGAAACGAACACAACCGTGAGAACCATAGATGGTTAAGGATCACACACAGTGTGACTTATGTTGTCTAGGTATACAACAAAGCTCGACGGTTTAAAGATATCAAATCTACTGATTGATCGAGTATATCCGATATAAGTTCACTACGGAATGTTCAAAGGAAAACCTACTTATGCAGATGCAATTAATTCTTGCATGTAAAACACACACACATATGTGCATTCCTTTAAGTTTATAGCCATTCCCCATTCATGCGGGGGACTGTTGGATTTTGTTATTAATAACAAAAGAGGTGTGAATGGAAAATGGTGAAAAAAGAAATGGATGGAAGTGAAATTTTGAATTAGTTCACTTTACTAATGCACTTTACCTTATTAGTAGAAGGAAAGAAAATCTTTGTTATATATAGAGAAGCTCATCTTTTAGCTTTTAAAGAATTAAGAAGAAGGCAAGCCTCGCGTCGCCGTTATCGTCGCTCACTCGGTTTGACTTCGGCATCGGCTTTCGGATTTGGATTTGGATTTGGTCAAAGATCGATTGATTGATTAATCTTTTTGGACAAAAAATCAATCCGGAATAACCCATGACCCGCGACCCGGTCCGGTCCGATCTGGTCCATTTTCTTTCCCGAATTATTTTAAATTTGCTTGTTTTTTCCCGCAATTATTTTCCCACATGTTCCAACAGCTATGGCTATTCTGAAAGGTTGCAAACCTTTTCAGAAACAGTGCCAAATGGGCTATAAATATGCCTTCAAATCCCAGAATATTTACTTACGAAATTTTCTGATCTTCTTCTTCTTCTTCTTCACATAAAAATTCCAGTGTATTTTACAGCCTTTGAGTGGTTCGTTGTTCATCGGCGTTTTTGATACCAATACTATGGTGAGTTAAATCGTTCTATCTTGGGAGGATATATTCCAGAACCTCGGGTACTTAAGGGAAATAATTTCCTTAAGGACACACTGTATATTCAGTGGGCTCGATTTATTCCTATATTTTTTTTCAGAATTTATTTCGTTAAACTAATTCTTCTTATTATACTATTTCTGATTTTATTTCAGAAAGTATAACACTTTATTGGTTTTACAGCAATACAGTTTTAATAACAGTAACAATATGCTCTCTCTAACAGTTTAAATTTTTAGATGAGATGGTTACGTACTTCAATATGATATCAGAGCAGGCAAAGGTCCTGGGTTCGAGTCTTACCACCATTAAATGAATTTCTATGTGCTTGGCCAATAAAAAAAATGAATGAAACCTGCACGTGAGGACACTTGTTGAAGAGATAATTAAGTAAATAAAAGTCTGCTCTCTTTAACAGCTTATGTTTTTTAGATGAGAAGGTCACACACTTCATTAATATACTATCAAACAATTTCAAATCCCTGAGCTTTTAACAAAGATGATAAAAGAAATTAAGAATAAGAAGTCTCTTTGGAATAGCAGTAATTTGAGCATAATCACACTTTTGACACGATAATTAAAAGTATTGTAAGCACGTGATTTTTACCCTATGAAAGAATTACTCCCAAAAAATTCAAAATAAAATGATTTTTCCTTGGTGTGCAATTTTTTTTTTGAATTTTTTGGTATTTTTGTGTAATTATTTGTATATTTGTCTGCGCATGTTTATTTGTTAAATTAATAAAAAAAAATACAAAAATATATCGCATTTTGCATGTAGGATTTAATTCTACAATTGTTAGTAATTAAGTTTGTTTTACAAAAAATGAAAATCACAAAAATAGGCATCTTTTGCATTTTTAGCATTTAATGTCCAATTGTACAATTTCATGCTTAATTATTACTTAATTGTGTGTTAATTGTTATTGGGAGTTAATTTGCGCTTTTATAAATTAATTTAGTTCCATATGATAATTTAAGGATTTTTAGAATTTAGTTTTAGAAAAATAAAAGAAGAAAAGAGAGCAAAAAATAAAGAAAATCGAAATTGGGCCTCTGCTCCAAATTCAAGCCACAGGCCCAAATATACCCAACCTTCCTCTACGACCCAGTCCATTTCAAACTGGGTCGACCCAGTCCATAACCCAAATACCCAACACCCCCCTATCTTACACAAAACAAAACAAAAAAAAACCAAAAAAACCCTAACACTAACCATCCCCCCCCCCTTCCTTATCTTCTTCTTCTCCATCGCCTTCCCCAAGCAAGCAACCATGGCTGCCCCCCCTCACACCTCATCCCCACGACCAACACCCTCAACACACACACACAGTAGTCGTCGAAGCTTGCTCGACACCCATGGCTGCGCATCTCCTCCTCCTGCTGCTGCGTCGTCTTCTCCTCCGCCGCTGCTGCGTTGCTGCTGCCCATCGTTGATGCTGCTGCGTCGTCTGGCTTCTTCTGCTCCTTCTGCTGCGTCGTCCATGGCAGCTCGTACTGCTGCTGCGACGCAAGCTCCAGCTCGTTGATTGCTGTTGTCCGCTACTTCTCCTTCAAGTTCTTCGTTTGTCCGTTCGTGATCGTCTTCGGCGTCAAATGGTTTTGGTGCGATATTTATTTCCGGGCAAATTTGTTTTCGTTCGAGTTCATCATCGTTTCGATCCAGTTAGTGGGTTTGAGTCTCATTTATTGTCCGTAATTTGTTTGATATTTTCATATTTCAAAATAGTATAAGTTTGTTTTATTTTTCTTATTTATTGTTAGATAAAAATGGTTAGTTTAATTATATTGTTGTTAGATCTAAGTTGAAGATTCAATTAATTATTTTTCAGTTTGTTTTATTAATTTCAAAGGATTTAATGTTAATATAATAGAATGTTAGTTTAAATCGTTTGAATCCGTTGTTTGTTGTAGATTAAATTCGTGTTCATTTTGTTTAAAGTTCGTCTTTAATTTAGTGATTTAATGAGAAGTTATGTTTTGGTTTTTAATTTTTTTTGAATCATGTATCTTTGTTATAATTTTATTGGAGTTAATTAAAAAGATCAATTGATTATTTGAAGTTTAGTGATTTGAATATGTTTATTTGTTTTGTTTAAGCTTAATTCGAATTTGAATAAAACTTGCTTGTTATTGTTGTTGAAACTTTTCATTTATGTTCATACTTTGTTTGATTGTTCTTGAATCCGAAATTAGTATAAGTTTGATTTTCTTGTTTGTTGTTTATCATTTATGATTATTTCTTCAGTTTGCTTCATGATCTTGTTTAGTTTTAATATAGAAATTGTTGGTTGTAATGTTGTTAGATTTAATTTTAAGTTCAAATGATTATTGAATTTAGAAATCTGAATATACTTGTTGTTGTTGAATCTGAAAGTAGGTTTGGTTTGTTGTTAAAAATATTATTCAATCAAGATAATTTTAGTTGTTTCTTTGTTGTTCATCATTTAGTTTGAATTTGTTGTTAAAAATTTGTTTAGAAATTGGTCATATTTGCTGTATTTTGGTTGAAATTAATTAGGTGAATTGGTTATAGCTGATGGGGGTAGTTTGGTAATTTGCAGTACGTTCAGGGGTAAAATGGTAATTTCAGTAAGGGCAGAGGGGTATTTTTGGAATTAAAATTCTGAATAATTATTTATTTTGAGTGTTCTTTCCATTAAAATTAAGATAATATTAAAATAATTAATAATGGGGGGACAAGATATAATGGTGGAGAATAATGCAATTATTTAATATAAGCATGGGGGACAAGATATAATGGGGTATTTGTTTAATAAAGTGGGGGACAAAACATTAGGTAGTGGGATTAAAAGGGGGATTAGAGGAAGATAGTGGGTTTTAATTTTTTTTTAATGCTGAAAGATGTTAATAAAAGGAAGGACTTGATCAGATTTTGAGAGGACGGACAGATAGAGAGAGAGAGAGAAAAAAAAGAGCTGAATATTTAAGAGAGAAAGAAAATTCCGAAAAGTATTAAAACTTTCAAGAAAAAAAAAGAAAAGAAAAAATACAAATAAAAAGGGAGCTGGAAATTAGAAGAGAGAGTAGTACACACCTGATAAATATTCTGATATACGGGTTTAGAAATTAAGGGTAACATTAATTAGCCTTTCAAACCTGAAAATTCCCTTGGTTTCTGTCCGTTGTTTGTTGTCTGTGTTTCTGGATTTTATTTTGATTTTCAAATCTGTTCCTGGGCTGTTGTTGCTGGGCTGTTGTTGTTGTGCTGTATTGTTATTAATGTTGCTGATTCTCATCTTCATCTTCTTTTGTTTCCAATACCAGGTACACGACTGTAATATTAGCTATTGCAAGCTAATAATGTGGAAGCATGAATACATATGAAGAATGAAATTTTGAAGTTATAATTTCGTTTTTTTGTTCCTTTTATTGATTGTATTTAAGCTATTTCACGTATTACTGAATAATAATTGGAATAAGGAAAATAACATAAGTTAGTCTTTAATGAATCGGTTTGGCAAAACGGGTTAATTCACTAGTTATGAAGGTTTCAAGATTATCAACAGTAGGTTAATCATGAACAAGTAGCTAATTTAGCTAAGGCATGAATTTAAATTAAATTTCGTAAATTAGGCATTAAGGCATGATTTGAGTTCAGACAAGATTAGAAGAACGTTTAAGTCTAATAAACTTTCTAATAAGCTTTAGTAATTATGGTTAAATCTAGTTTCAAATGGTTGTGAATAATTAATCTCAATAGTTTTTTTTATAACAATGCTGAGTTTTAATCTAGCTGTATTTGATTCTTTTGAATATTAGTTGTCGGATTTTTATTTTATTTATAATTTCGAATTTTTTGAGTAAAATTCCTTTTCATCAATATTTGTATTAATCTAGCAATTAGTATGTCATGCTTTCTTAAATAAATAAAATAAAAACTCGTAATTAATTAGGATTTTCTTTCTTTATTTTAGAGACTAATTTTAATAGGAAAAATGTAGTCGCTTTAGGATTTGTCCATTTAAAATAAATGAGACGAGCCTCGCCAAATAAAACACACAGATTGCGGGG
The DNA here is from genome assembly GCF_000393655.2 of Nicotiana sylvestris. Lineage (NCBI taxonomy): Eukaryota > Viridiplantae > Streptophyta > Magnoliopsida > Solanales > Solanaceae > Nicotiana > Nicotiana sylvestris. The sequence continues at coordinate 39,358,378 of NC_091060.1, read as the reverse complement.
CCCTCACAAATGAATGCGTTAATTACTTAGAATTCGGGATCGGCCGCTTAGCAAACTCCACGGCCTTATCCAAAATAATAAATACGCTAATTGCTTTAGGCGCGCATTTTAATAATCTTACCTTCTTAAACTCGGGTGTGCATTTCATGCGACCCAAATCCAAATCCCAAAACATTGAATAAAAATGTGTTCCGGATTGCGGGTGCATTTCATGTGACGCAATCCAAAGACATGTTTTTAAACGATGTTCACATTCTTTTGAAATAAAAATAATAAAAGCGGCTAAAGGATAAAATTTGCACATAAGTTTATAATATGTATTATATCAGATAATCAAGCCGAATATAACAGTTGAGCGACCGTGCTAGAACCACGGAACTCGGGAATGCCTAACACCTTCTCCCGGGTTAACAGAATTCCTTATCCGGATTTCTGGTTCGCGGACTATAATACAGAGTCATTCTTTTCCTCGATTCGGGATTAAATTGGTGACTTGGGACACCCTAAATCTCCCAAGTGGCGACTCTGAAATAAATAAATAAATCCTGTTTCGATTGTCCTTTAATTGGAAAAAACTCCCTTGTACCCTCGCGGGGGGGGCGGAAAAAGGAGGTGTGACAACTCTGGCGACTCTGCTGGGGACTATGACCTAGAACCACTGGTTCAGGGTTAGAAATTCGAGCTTAGAATAATTGTTATATTTGACTTTATTATCTGACTTTTATTACATGTTTGGGCCTAATGTGCTAAATATTGCTTCTTACCGCTTTGATATTGCGTGGACTGTACATATAAACTGTGCCGACACCCTTCTCTCTTCACCTCCGGGGATGTGCTTACTGGTTGAAACTCCCTATTCTGTTAGTGTCATACTTTGAAATAAGAAAGAGGCTCGGATAAGTTACTAAGCCGGATGGCCTTTTGGTTCCCGGAAAGTTGCCCCCTCCTCGACTCGAGTTGTCCGCTCGGGTACACTGTTTAGAACACATACCCAGGTTTTGAACCTAGAATAACATGACTTCATGCCGAATCCCTAGTAGGAACGCTTAGTTGCATCATGTTGCATTTGACTTAGGGGACTCAACACAGGGGTTGGGTCCGTCTAGGGCTAGCAACCTGAAATGAAAAAGACCATCCTGATGCATACTACTTGCTATGTACATATATTTGTTTCGAACCTGCATGTTGACAGGTTTCTGAATCTCGGGAATGTTGAAAAAAAAGAGAAAAGAGAAAACAAAAAGAGAAATAACAGTTAGGGCGTTAATTGATTATTTTAGAAAATGAAAAAATAGGAAAAAAAGAGTCTTTTATTTTTGGAAAGTCGTTTGTTGAAAAAGAAAATGAAAAAGAGTCTTTATTTTAGTTTGGAAAAATAGGTTGTTTTATTTTTTGTTGAAAATAAAAAAAGAGAGTCGTTATTTTGTCTTGTTTTCAAAAATAGAAAAGGAAAATGGTTTGTCTTGCAATGAAAAATGAAAATCAAAAAGAGACTTGTTTTAAAATGGTTCGGTTAATTTGCCCGAACTACGCGGGTCTGATTCTCACCGGATGTGAGATACGTAGGCAAACCTCATCGGTTCCGGCCCCGATTTTCAAAAAAAAATCCAAAAAGAAAATAAATAATAGTTTCTTTCAAAATAAATAAAAAGTCAAAAAAAAAAATTCTTTCAAAAAAAAATTCCAAAAAAATTTTCCAAAAAAAAAAAAATTCAAAATGCTAAAAAAAACAACTATTTTTAAAAGTCTTTCTTTCAAGAAGTCCGAAAAGAAAAAACATGATTGAAATGGTTAAACTGCCTAGGTACATTACATTACAACGTGCAATTGCGATATGTGTTAAAACTCTAACGCTGACAAGTTTGTTGTATACCAGAAGTTTCAGACAGTTAGTTTGTTAGAGCGTACTGGCAATATACCATTATCAAACAAGATCAAAAGGGCCTATACCAGAAAGCATGACTGGCTCAAAAAATAGTGTAGAGTCGGAAAAGATGACACATCAGATGCTGAAAGAGGCGATGGCCAATATGGAAAAAATGAGATTGGAAATGAATGAAATGCAGCTAGCCATGGCTAAGGTGCAAAAGGGGCCCGAACCAGTTGCCACTCTTACTCCCCCACCGGGACACACGCCAGAATACCCTTCCCCCGACCCTTCAACAAGCTTCCCAAGCCACCACTACTATCAAGGGAGGGATGCCTATGTTCCCCAAGCTCCGCCACCCAATCAGAACCCTCCACCACCAAATGTTCCCGTCTTTGTGGTGCCTCCCCCAGCCCCATTGCACAGATCATCCAGTGAGCCGCTGTTTCAGGCTCACGCCACACAATATTACCCCCTGAACTCACATTCAAAGCACCCGAGCCACATACCTATAACCCCCAATTTGAGGTCCCGACGGAGATTGAAAAGCCGGCTAAGATCCCAGAGCAGGATGAAGTGATGCGGAAATTTAAAAGCCTGGAGCAGTCCTTCAGGAACATACACGGGTTAGGCAACCAGGTCAGCGTGGCCTACAAGGATCTATGCCCTTTCCCTGACGTCCAATTACCAGCAGGGTTCAAGATGCCCAAGTTCGATTTGTACGAAGGGCATGGAGATCCTATGGCACATCTACGGGGCTTTTGTAGTAAGATGAGAGGAGCAGGTGGTAAAGATGAGCTGCTGATAGCTTATTTTGGTCAGAGTTTGAGCGGATCTGCGCTGGAGTGGTATACAAGGCAGGATCCCAATAGGTGGTACACCTGAGATGATCTGGCGCAAGCATTTGCTGGTCATTTCCAATATAATCTTGAGATCGTCCCTGACCGTCTCACATTGTTAAAGCTCGAGAAGAAACCTGGAGAAAGCTTCAGAGAATTTGGTTTTCGTTGGAGGGAACAAGCAGCAAGAGTCGATCCTCCGATGAGGGAAGGTGAAATGGTGGATTACTTCTTGCAGACTTTAGAGCCAACCTACTTTGGTCACTTGGTAACGTCGGTTGGCAAATCTTTCAACGAGGTTGTAAATATGGGCAGCATGATTGAAGAGGGACTTAAGACCAACAAAATCCTGAGCTATTCGGCAATTAAAGCAACCACTCAGGCCATCCAGAGCGGTACTGAGGGTGTACTTGGGAAGACGAAGAAAGAAGATGTCACGACTGTTGAGTCTGGATCCTGGTTCGGATCTAGAGACCCGTCACCCTACTATATCCAACCATGACCCTACCACCAAAATTACCCCCGCACTCCATATAGCCCTCCACGACATTACTACCCACTGCCAGATCCCCATTTTTTCGTTCATCATGCACAAACCTATACCCACGCTCTAGCACACGCACAATGGCGTGTGACGGCTCCCCAAAATACATACCCACCTCCACCAAACATATATCCACTTCCGAGGGCCTATAGAAATCCTCCAGGGTCAGGTTTCCGTGGGAATCAAGCTTTTAAGAATGAGAGGAAACAGAAATATACTCCGCTGGGAGAATCCTATACTACCATGTTCCACAAATTGAGGCAGTTAGGCCTATTGAATCCTATTGAGCCCAAATTGCCAAATCCTCTTCCTGGAAATCTTGACCCTTCAGCAAGTTGTGAATATTGTTCGGGGGCTCCCGGACACGATACTGAGAGATGTTGGAAGTTGAAGAATGTCGTGCAAGAGCTTATTGACACAAATAGGATCGAGGTTCAGGTTCCAGAGGCGCCAAACATTAATTAGAGTCCGCTACTAGCGCACCAGGAGACCCACATGATCGAACTAGGCAACAAGGAGCTTAAGAATCCCTCACAAACGGTAATGATGATCCGTGCCGGTGAAAATAGTTCGAAAGAAAAATCGACCAGGGAAAAGCAGGGGTGCAGTGTGTAGATGACAAGTCGGTCATGGTGATGGGGAAAGGGTCCAGCAAGGCAGATGTATAGTTTGTGGGGCTGAAAGCAGAAATCAACAATTGGATGGCTACTCCTCTTCCTATCTGAAGGGAGTCTTGGTAGTGGGCTCTGATTTTTCTTTCTTGTTTTGGATTATTGCAGAGTTGTAATCCAGTTTGTTTTGAAAAGTGTGAAACTCTGTTATCCCGTATTTTTATAAAGTGAAAGTTTTTTTCTTCTTATTTTGTTTTAAGTTTGTTTTCTTCTTTTTCTCTTTCTAAACAATGCTCTTTATACTGATTCCAATGACATGACATGCACAACGGATCTTCAACTTAGTCTAAAAAATCAATCTGATTCCAAACTAATTGTAGAAAGGTCAATCATGATGACGAATCGGAATACGGTGATAATGAAGCCTTCGAAGAGACAAACAGAGAGTTAAGCTAGTTGGAAGAGAAATCCAAGCCCAACTTAAATGACACAGAAGCTATCAATTTAGGGGATGCAGACGATATCAGGAAATTTGAAGAGGGACAGCAAGTGTTGAAACGGATCCTCCCACATCAGGCCAAAGCAAAATGGCAAATTTGTCCCGAATTGGCAAGGGCCGTCTATTGTGACCAAGATGTTATCCAGTTGCGCTTTATATCAGACAGGTGTCGAGGGAAGATGCATCGACATGGCTATAAATTGTAATTGTTGTTTGTTTGTTTATACTTGGCATTTATCGGAGAATGAAATGACGGAGGCAATTCTTTCTTCTATCCGAACACTTTTAACCTTTGCTTTACCCCTTTGAGCCTTACTTATTCCTTCATACCCCTCTCTTGGAATCGTTAATGAAAACGAAAAAAAAAAGAAGGAAAATAATAACAAAAATAAAGGAATCATGTGAACTACGTTCGACCTGATTCCTCAAAGAGGATACGTAGGCGCCTCATGGCTCGGTCATAGTGTAATAAAGAAATAAAATCCCCAAGCGAGAAACTGGGGCAGAAGTTATGTTTGTGATGTTGGGAAAGAAGTTTGATTCCAAGAGTTGTAATGGTTTTTACCCATCAGAATTATTTTGAACCTTTTTGATGCCCCCTTTTCTTTTATCCATAAACAAAAACCCATGTTGATGTCCAAAAAAGACCTCCCGATCAGAATCCGAGGAGTGCCAAGTCAGGGAAATAAAAGTAGAGAAAAGTCGGCAACGAATTGATAACCTAAAGAATCCCCAGCAAAGAGTCATATCAGTAACACTCCAATCTCCAGCTTAGAAAAATAAAATGAGAAGAGTCTTATCGGTGAAAACCTTCACAGGCACCATAAGGCGATGGGAGTTGAGAGAAATGAGAGAGCCTCATCAGTGAAAACCCCTCAAAGGGAACTATGAGGCGACAAGGATATAAAGGGGGCTAGCAAGATAAGATTGGCAAAAATGATCCGCATCCAGCGAGAGTTAGGCTTCTGCGCATCCCCAGCAAAGTAAGGCCGTCAGAAAAATTGATTGATATAAATAGACTGGGTTGGTTAATCCGGAAATGCATGACATTATCATTGGGATTGATTATACCATTCAGATAAGTTCTTTTCTTTTTATTTCCCCAATATTTGTTCAGAAATATTTTTTCTTTTATCTTTTTGAAGTCATCACTTTTCATTTCTTGGTTTAAAGTGTTTTTCTCCAGTAGTTTGTTTTTAGAAGGATTTTTTTCAGAGCTTACTACTAATTTCCAAAATGGTGCGAAGCAAAAGGTGAGCAGGACATGCCAAAGATAAGGCAATGAAATGGAAAAGACGTTTGTTGCAAGACCAAATGATGAGTTGGTCTAAATGTCAAGGGGGTATAATGATCAAAAAAAAACTGAAAAGCAACAATTGAGAAAACTGAGGATGAAGTTCCATGAAAATCCACAGCAGATCATCGAGATGCAAGAGCATCCTTGGCCGATCATCGACCAAGTTCCAAAAGGGTCGGACAACGCGGAGCGAGGAAAGAAGAGGGGAAAACCACCCCCAGCGGGAATGTGATCACCAGCAGGAGTGTGATCCCCAGCAGTAATATCATCCCCAATAAATAGTATCATCCCCAGCAAGTTCTGATAGTGTAATGGAACACCGAGTAGGGAAGGGAGAAAGGAAAAAACCATCCCCAGCAGGAGTGGCACGACCACTCACCATGTTTTTTAAACTAACAAAATCTTTCTTTGATTTGAAGCAGGGAAAAGAAATGTTACGGATGGCGGAAAGACAGGCCATAAAGAAGATCATCAAACCGGGGCAGAAAATTTTCTCATTGCGAAAATTTTCTCAAAAATCAGGTACCCACTTGGGGAAAGAAGGAAGGCAACGCAGGTCTGGATAAAGTGATATCCCCAGCAATTTTTGGAGGAATGAAACACTAATTTTGAGGAAAGCAGTTCCGAAAGGAGATGATTCAAGTAAGAGGAAAAATGACTAAGGAGGTAGGAAAGAATAACGCCAACAGAATGTTATACTTTAAGGAGTGTTGAAGTTGGGAGCCTGCCCATATAAGAGAGGAATACGTTTCAGTCTTTTCATTTCAAATATTGAAGTTAGGAGCCCGCCCATAGAACAGAGGAATACATTTCAGTATTACTTTTCAAGCGTTGAAGTTGGGAGCCCGCCCATATAACAGAGGAATACATTTCAGTCTTTTCATTTCAAATGTTGAAGTTGGGAGCCCGCCCATAGAACAGAGGAATACATTTCAGTATTACTTTTCAAGTATTGAAGTTGGGAGCCCGCCCATAGAACAGAGGAATACATTTCAGTATTACTTTTCAAGTATTGAAGTTGGGAGCCCGCCCATAAAACAGAGGAATACATTTCAGTATTACATTTCAAGTGTTGAAGTTGGGAGCCCGCCCATATAACAGAGGAATACGTTTTAGTCTTTTCATTTCAAATGTTGAAGTTGGGAGCCCGCCCATAGAACAGAGGAATACATTTCAGTATTACTTTTCAAATATTGAAGTTGGGAGCCCGCCCATAGAACAGAGGAATACATTTCAGTATTACATTTCAAGTGTTGAAGTTGGGAGCCCGCCCATATAACAGAGGAATACATTTCAGTCTTTTGATTTCAAATGTTGAAGTTGGGAGCCCGCCCATAGAACAGAGGAATACATTTCAGTATTACTTTTCAAGTATTGAAGTTGGGAGCCCGCCCATAAAACAGAGGAATACATTTCAGTATTACATTTCAAGTGTTGAAGTTGGGAGCCCGCCCATATAACAGAGGAATACGTTTTAGTCTTTTCATTTCAAATGTTGAAGTTGGGAGCCCGCCCATAGAACAGAGGAATACATTTCAGTATTACTTTTCAAATATTTAAGTTGGGAGCCCGCCCATAGAACAGAGGAATACATTTCAGTATTACATTTCAAGTGTTGAAGTTGGGAGCCCACCCATATAACAGAGGAATACATTTCAGTATTACTTTTCAAGTATTGAAGTTGGGAGCCCGCCCATAGAACAGAGGAATACATTTCAGTATTACTTTTCAAGTATTGAAGTTGGGAGCCCGCCCATAAAACAGAGGAATACATTTCAGTATTACATTTCAAGTGTTGAAGTTGGGAGCCCGCCCATATAACAGAGGAATACGTTTTAGTCTTTTCATTTCAAATGTTGAAGTTGGGAGCCCGCCCATAGAACAGAGGAATACATTTCAGTATTACTTTTCAAATATTGAAGTTGGGAGCCCGCCCATAGAACAGAGGAATACATTTCAGTATTACATTTCAAGTGTTGAAGTTGGGAGCCCGCCCATATAACAGAGGAATACATTTCAGTCTTTTCATTTCAAATATTGAAGTTAGGAGCCCGCCCATAGAACAGAGGAATACATTTCAGTATTACTTTTCAAGCGTTGAAGTTGGGAGCCCGCCCATATAACAGAGGAATACATTTCAGTCTTTTCATTTCAAATGTTGAAGTTGGGAGCCCGCCCATAGAACAGAGGAATACATTTCAGTATTACTTTTCAAGTATTGAAGTTGGGAGCCCGCCCATAGAACAGAGGAATACATTTCAGTATTACTTTTCAAGTATTGAAGTTGGGAGCCCGCCCATAAAACAGAGGAATACATTTCAGTATTACATTTCAAGTGTTGAAGTTGGGAGCCCGCCCATATAACAGAGGAATACGTTTTAGTCTTTTCATTTCAAATGTTGAAGTTGGGAGCCCACCCATAGAACAGAGGAATACATTTCAGTATTACTTTTTAAATATTGAAGTTGGGAGCCCGCCCATAGAACAGAGGAATACATTTCAGTATTACTTTTCAAGTATTGAAGTTGGGAGCCCGCCCATAGAACAAAGGAATACATTTCAGTCTTTACATTTCAAGCGTTGAAGTTGGGAGCTCGCCCATAGAACAGAGGAATACATTTCAGTCTTTTCATTTCAAGCGTTGAAGTTGGGAGCCCGCCCATAAGAACAGAAGAATACGTTTCAGTCTTTTCGTTTCGAGTGTTGAAGCTGGGAGCCCGCCCATATAACAGAGGAATACATTTCAGTCTTTACTTTTCAAGTGTTGAAGTTGGGAGCCCGCCCATACAACAGAGGAATACATTTCAAGATCAAGTCAGAAGGCAGTAAAGTAGAGGGTTACAACAAAATACCCACCATAAATTCCACTACAGAAATCAAAAGCAAGACTACAAGTCAAGTCAGGAAGAAACACAAGCCGACTAGAAAGCAAGTTGAAGATAGATAAGATCATGTAATCTTTAGTCTAGCCTAGCTTTTCATTTTCCTTTTAGCACGGTGTAATAAGGAGATCGGTAAGGAGTAGTAACAGCATACAACAACAGTAATGGCAACATTGCAGTCCCACGGTAGTCCCAACTACCAAAACTTCCCGAACTACATTGACCTGATTCTTGTTTTAGCCCATGATATGTAGGAAACCTCTGAAGCAAAGGTTCGGTCAAATCTTTCAAAAAATGCTTCACACGGAGTACTCGGATGGGCAAAAATCGCTCACTTTATCTTTGCACGAAAACCCTTCGTGTCTTCGGGCAAAGAGGGGCAGCTGTAAGCACGTGATTTTTGCCCTATGAAAGCATTACTCCCAAAAAATTTAAAATAAAATGATTTTTCCTTGGTGTGCAATTTTTTTTTTGAATTTTTGTGGTATTTTTGTGTAATTATTTGTATATTTGTCTACGCATGTTTATTTGTTAAATTAATAAAACAAATACAAAAATATATCGCATTTTGCATGTAGGATTTAATTCTACAATTGTTAGTAATTAAGTTTGTTTTACAAAAAATGAAAATCACAAAAATAGGCATCTTTTGCATTTTTAGCATTTAATGTCCAATTGTACAATTTCATGCTTAATTATTACTTAATTGTGTATTAATTATTATTGGGAGTTAATTTGCGCTTTTATAAATTAATTTAGTTCCATATGATAATTTAAGGATTTTTAGAATTTAGTTTTAAAAAATAAAAGAAGAAAAGAGAGCAAAAAATAAAGAAAATGGTAATTGGGCCTCTGCTCCAAATTCAAGCCACAGGCCCAAATATACCCAACCTTCCTCTACGACCCGGTCCATTTCAAACCGGGTTGACCCAGTCCATAACCCAAATACCCAACACCCCCCTATCTTACACAAAACAAAACAAAAAAAACCCTAACACTAACCATCCGCCCCCCTTCCTTATCTTCTTCTTCTCAATCGCCTTCCCCAAGCAAGCAACCATGGATGCCCCCCCTAACACCTCATCCCCACGACCAACACCCTCAACACACACACACAATAATCGTCGAAGCTTGCTCGACACCCATGGCTGCGCATCTCCTTCTTCTTCACGACAACCCAGCAGCAACCAAGCCAGCCCGTCGTTGCTGCCATGGCTACGTCTTTTCCATCCATTGCTGCTGCTACTGCCTGCTTCTCCGTCGTCCACCATTGCTGCCCGACGCAGCTGCTCCGCCACCGCTACTGCTGTGTCTTCTCCTCCTCCTGCTGTTGCGTCGTCTTCTCCTCCGCCGCTGCTGCGTTGCTGCTGCCCATCGTTGCTGCTGCTGCGTCGTCTGGCTTCTTCTGCTCCTTCTGCTGCGTCGTCCATTGCAGCTCGTACTGCTGCTGCGACGCAAGCTCCAGCTCGTTGATTGCTGTTGTCCGCTACTTCTCCTTCAAGTTCTTCGTTTGTCCGTTCGTGATCGTCTTCGGCGTCAAATGGTTTTGGTGCGATATTTGTTTCCGGGCAAATTTGTTTTCGTTCGAGTTCATCATCGTTTCGATCCAGTTAGTGGGTTTGAGTCTCATTTATTGTCCGTAATTTGTTTGATATTTTCATATTTGAAAATAGTATAAGTTTGTTTTATTTTTCTTATTTATTGTTAGATAAAAATGGTTAGTTTAATTATATTGTTGTTAGATCTAAGTTGAAGATTCAATTAATTATTTTTCAGTTTGTTTTATTAATTTCAAAGGATTTAATGTTAATATAATAGAATGTTAGTTTAAATCGTTTGAATCCGTTGTTTGTTGTAGATTAAATTCGTGTTCATTTTGTTTAAAGTTCGTCTTTAATTTAGTGATTTAATGAGAAGTTATGTTTTGGTTTTTAATTTTTTTTGAATCATGTATCTTTGTTATAATTTTATTGGAGTTAATTAAAAAGATCAATTGATTATTTGAAGTTTAGTGATTTGAATATGTTTATTTGTTTTGTTTAAGCTTAATTCGAATTTGAATAAAACTTGCTTGTTATTGTTGTTGAAACTTTTCATTTATGTTCATACTTTGTTTGATTGTTCTTGAATCCGAAATTAGTATAAGTTTGATTTTCTTGTTTGTTGTTTATCATTTATGATTATTTCTTCAGTTTGCTTCATGATCTTGTTTAGTTTTAATATAGAAATTGTTGGTTGTAATGTTGTTAGATTTAATTTTAAGTTCAAATGATTATTGAATTTAGAAATCTGAATATACTTGTTGTTGTTGAATCTGAAAGTAGGTTTGGTTTGTTGTTAAAAATATTATTCAATCAAGATAATTTTAGTTGTTTCTTTGTTGTTCATCATTTAGTTTGAATTTGTTGTTAAAAATTTGTTTAGAAATTGGTCATATTTGCTGTATTTTGGTTGAAATTAATTAGGTGAATTGGTTATAGCTGATGGGGGTAGTTTGGTAATTTGCAGTACGTTCAGGGGTAAAATGGTAATTTCAGTAAGGGCAGAGGGGTATTTTTGGAATTAAAATTCTGAATAATTATTTATTTTGAGTGTTCTTTCCATTAAAATTAAGATAATATTAAAATAATTAATAATGGGGGGACAAGATATAATGGTGGAGAATAATGCAATTATTTAATATAAGCATGGGGGACAAGATATAATGGGGTATTTGTTTAATAAAGTGGGGGACAAAACATTAGGTAGTGGGATTAAAAGGGGGATTAGAGGAAGATAGTGGGTTTTAATTTTTTTTTAATGCTGAAAGATGTTAATAAAAGGAAGGACTTGATCAGATTTTGAGAGGACGGACAGATAGAGAGAGAGAGAAAAAAAAAACTGAATATTTAAGAGAGAAAGAAAATTCCGAAAAATATTAAAACTTTCAAGAAAAAAAAAAGAAAAGAAAAAATACAAATAAAAAGGGAGCTGGAAATTAGAAGAGAGAGTAGTACACACCTGATAAATATTCTGATATACGGGTTTAGAAATTAAGGGTAACATTAATTAGCCTTTCAAATCTGAAAATTCCCTTGGTTTCTGTCCGTTGTTTGTTGTCTGTGTTTCTGGATTTTATTTTGATTTTCAAATCTGTTCCTGGACTGTTGTTGCTGGGCTGTTGTTGTTGTGCTGTATTATTATTACTGCTGTTGATTCTCATCTTCATCTTCTTTTGTTTCCAATACCAGGTACACGACTGTAATACTAGCTATTGCAAGCTAATAATGTGGAAGCATGAATACATATGAAGAATGAAATTTTGAAGTTTTAATTTCTTTTTTTTTTTTGGTTCCTTTTATTGATTGTATTTAAGCTTTTCATGTATTACTTAATAATAATTGGAATAAGGAAAATAACATAAGTTAGTCTTTAATGAATCGGTTTGGCAAAACGGGTTAATTCACTAGTTATGAAGGTTTCAAGATTATCAACAGTAGGTTAATCATGAACAAGTAGCTAATTTAGCTAAGGCATGAATTTAAATTAAATTTCGTAAATTAGGCATTAAGGCATGATTTGAGTTCAGGTAAGATTAGAAGAACGTTTAAGTCTAATAAACTTTCTAATAAGCTTTAGTAATTATGGTTAAATCTAGTTTCAAATAGTTGTGAATAATCAATCTCAATAGTTTTTTTTTATAATAATGCTGAGTTTTAATCTAGCTGTATTTGATTCTTTTGAATATTAGTTGTCGGATTTTTATTTTATTTATAATTTCGAATTTTTTGAGTAAAATTCCTTTTCATCAATATTTGTATTAATCTAGCAATTAGTATGTCATGCTTTCTTAAATAAATAAAATAAAAACTCGTAATTAATTAGGATTTTCTTTCTTTATTTTAGAGACTAATTTTAATAGGAAAAATGTAGCCGCTTTAGGATTTGTCCATTTAAAATAAATGAGACGAGCCTCGCCAAATAAAACACACAGATTGCGGGGCCCTCACAAATGCATGCGTTAATTACTTAGAATTCGGGATCGGCCGCTTAGCAAACTCCACGGCCTTATACAAAATAATAAATACGCTAATTGCTTTAGGCGCGTATTTTAATAATCTTACCCTCTTAAACTCGGGTGTGCATTTCATGCGACCCAAATCCAAATCCCAAAACATTGAATAAAAATGTGTTCCGGATTGCGGGTACATTTCATGTGACGCAATCCAAAGACATGTTTTTAAACGATGTTCACATCCTTTTGAAATATAATAATAAAAGCGGCTAACGGATAAAATTTGCACATAAGTTTATAATATGTATTATATCAGATAATCAAGCCGAATATAACAGTTGAGCGACCGTGCTAGAACCACGGAACTCGGGAATGCCTAACACCTTCTCCCGGGTTAACAGAATTCCTTATCCGGATTTCTGGTTCGCGGACTGTAATACAGAGTCATTCTTTTCCTCGATTCGGGATTAAATTGGTGACTTGGGACACCCTAAATCTCCCAAGTGGCGACTCTGAAATAAATAAATAAATCCCGTTTCGATTGTCCTTTAATTGGAAAAAACTCCCTTGTACCCTTGCGGGGGGGCAGAAAAAGGAGGTGTGACAAGTATCAACTTCTTTTTTAATGCTTTTTAAGTTTTTAGTTTGTGAAAGTTTTGATAAGGAAAAAAGATCAGTTTAAAAGTAAACACAAATTAAGGAAGGAGCAACGGAACAAGAAATAATTATTCAATTATTTATTGTATGGTTACATGAAGTTTCCAATTGTTACAGTTTTGTTTTAGAAATTAGTACAGTGCATGATCAATTACTAGAAAACAATAATCTTTTTTGCTTTTAGGATTCAGACGAAGGAAATTGTGGATTATACGGCTGAGTTTTAGATTAATTGAAGAATATATATTTGCGCACACAGAAATATCTTATATCTCAGCTATTCATCGGTTATTTTGTGGGACCACGTGAAAAGTGGATAAAATAGTTTAACTAAGAATTTTGGGCCTAAAGCCTATATACAACAAATGAGAGGAGCCACCTCAAGTCGTTTCTTTGTTAACACTTTTTTTTTTAAAGATCGGAGAAACACATAAGCATTACAGTTATGTATGATAATGTGACAAGGATTCTATTTATCTTTCTTTTTTTTTTTTTGGTTTTTTTCTTTACTTTTTTATTCATCTTATTGTAAGAATAAATATTTTGGTTCGTTTTCCCTCCTTTATTTATGGTCTTTTACACATTGTGTAAACTAATGGAGAACTGAAAAACCATCATCCAGTGGATTCTATTTGTTTCACTATATATGTACTTTTTATAATTCGCATTGTATTGAACTCTCGTTAAGTTCTTCATATTTTTTAGAAAGCTGTTGCATACAATCTAAAATGCCACCCAAGCATCTCCAGTCTGAATATATGGTCTTGACTGATTAAGTCCTTGTATTATCTCTTATTTGAATGGTGAATTTGACATTTCTCAATATGAATTTATCTTTTTTTATTACACGCGAGAGATATTTTTTTTTGTCTTCCGTATTATTTTTTATTGTATAGATTCTCCATTCACTGGCAATCGAGCAAAATTGAACAATTTTAATTTCGTCGTAGTTAATCTGTATTTGCACCGCGGCCCTTAGAACTTTTGTTTCTTCATATTGCAAGTGTACCTGATCAACTATGTCGCATGGAATTTAAATCATTTCCAACCCACTCGTAAATCAAAGCCGATGATGCACTTAAGTCATAATATATTATGTGAGGCTACTCATGATCCCAAACTGCCGAATCGAGCGTAATTGTTCAAAACGACCAGCCGGGTCATTACAAATTTAAATGAAATATTTTTCTTATTAATTCGTTCCAAAAAGAATGATACATTTCTATATTTAAAAATAGTTTAACTTTAAATTTTCATTTTACGCACTTTACCTTTAATGAAAAAATTTTATAGTCACACAAATATCATATCCTGCAAAACTTTTGCTCCTTAAATTTTTAGGATTATATTTTGTTTAAAAAAATTAAATTTTATATCAAGTCAAATTACATTATCTAAATTGAAACGGACGGAATAATACTAAATAAACAAGCAAGTCGTCTGAGTTGCTCATCTGACAAATCGGACAGTACAGTAAAGTAAATAGAAAGCGCAAAAAAATAGTAAATAAAGTCTACTTGTGATTCAGCAAAGACTAAGCAAAAATGTAAATAATGGCTTAGATCTAAGGCAAAAAAAAGAAGAAAAGTGTTATAAAATAAAGACTATAAAGTAAAGACAAGTATAGAGAGAAACTGAGATATTATTCAATTCAAACTGATGTACATAATGAACTGAAATCTCTTCTATTTATAGAAGAAAGGAAACTGCTGTGTAAACTGCTACTATACCAGATATGGATAATCTTCTACTGAGAGCAATGTTTATCCATAACGGAGTACTGAAAGGATAAGCTTATTATACCCGATATGGATAATCTTCTACCGGGGGTAATATTTATCCATAACTAGGTACTGAAAGGATAAGATTATTATACCCGATATGGATAATCTTCTACCGGGGGTAATGTTTATCCATAACTGGTTACTGAAAGGATAAGCTTATTATACCCGGTATGGATAATCTTCTACCGGGGGTAATGTTTATCCATAACTGGGTACTGAAATGATAAGCTTATTATACCCGGTATGGATAATCTTCTACCGGGGGTAATGTTTATCCATAACTGGGTATCGAAGTGATAAGCTTCTTCAGGAAGCTTATTTCCAATAGAGTACTTAAATAGATAAACATATTTACGGTGGAGTCCCATATGGATAAGCTTCTTCAGAAAGCTTATTTACAACGGAGTACTAAATGAACATCCATAATATAATATATTTATAACACTCCCCCTTGGATGTTCATTAAAAGATAATGTGCCTCATTAAAACCTTACTAGGAAAAACCATGTGGGAAAAAATCCTAGTGAAGGAAAAAGAGTACACATATTTAGTAATACGCATTGCTGGCTGCCTCATTAAAAACCTTATAAGGAAAACCCTGTGGGAAAAACCTTAGCAAGAGAAAAAGAGTACAACGCGCATTTTACTCCCCCTGAAGAAAACCTTATTTCAAATATTTGAGTCTCCACATTCCAATCTTGTATACCATATTCTCAAAAATTGATGTTGGTAAAGACAATCTGTTGGATTGTCACTTGAACTAATTTGATGCACATCAATGTCACAATTTTCCTGAAGATCATGTATGTAGAATAATTCTGGTGAAATGTTCTTCGTTCTATCTCCTTTTATAAATCCTCCCTTTAATAGTGCTATGCATGAAACATTGTCTCCGTATAATATTGTGGGTCTTTTATCACATTCCAACCCACATGTTTCTCGAATGAATCACTGATCTCAATCATATGCACTCCCTGCTTGCCGGTTTGAAATCGAGCTTTATGGGTATCAGATAAATAACCTGCATCTGCATTACCAATACGATCTGCACCACTTTTGTTAGCATTAGCAAGATAAATAAGTGCACCATCTACACCGAGATAGAGTATTTCAGGACCAAGGAGCTCCTCATCCTCTTCTAGAGGTTGGAACGGATCCTTATTCACTTCAAGTGATTGAATATTCATTGGTGTACTTAATGGGTACACTTTGTCCATGTAAAAGTATTTTTAAGACCCTCTTGGAGCTCTTCCGGAGTTCCAATAAGATTTATGTCACCAACATAAACAGCAAGTGTAACAAATTTTGATGACATTTTCTTTATAAAAATACATGGACAAATAACATAATTTATGTAACTTTCTTTCAGCAAATATTTACTGAGGCGATTATACCACACGCGCACAGATTGCTTTAAACCGTACAAAGATCTTTATAATTTGATCGAGTACATTTCTCAAGACTTTGAATTATATGCTTCGGGCATTTTCAATCCTTCAAGGATCTTCATATAGATTTAGCCAAATAAGTCATATAGGTTAAGACTTGTATCTAAATGGTATGACATCTTCAAGTGTCTGGACTGCTAGTCCGATCCTCACAATCTTTTACAATATTGTGCACTATATTGTATTAAATATATCGTCGACGATCATTTTGTGTCAGTTCCGAAGCGACATAACTTGTGGAGATCTCATCACTTTCTTTATTTTTAGGTACCTGAACTTTTTCGGGAGTTTCATGAAATGTTATGTCGTGGGCTCTTCTAGAGCTTATTTCCTCCTCATTATGATCATTTTGATCATTAGCTCCTACTATTTTTCAAGGATTGTTACCTTTGGAACTGATTGGTCTACCATGCTTCATGCGTACAGTAAACTCTATCCTTCAGGGACTTTAATTTTAATAGGAGCATTTGCAGCTGAAATATGATATTTAATTTTGGATCAGCAAATGCTTCTGGCATTCGACTTGAATTATCTTCTAAGTGAGGATCATGATAATTCGATTCATATAACATATTTTTCAACTGTTTATTCCATCCCCCAAATGTTAGAAAAACTAACATATATCCCCAATCATCTTTGGGAAACATATCTTTGTGTATTATGGTAGAGAAATTAATCATATACCACACAACAAAAGATAGTAAAAATATTTGGTTTCTGATCCTAAACCAATTGTGAAGGGAGGACTTATCATATATTGTTGATCTGATGCATACAAGTGCTGCTATATGCAATTTAGAAAATCTTAGACCAACACATGAAGCTTTGTTCTCATAAGCAATGGTTTAGCCATTAATAGGAGGTATTCAATGCTAAACCAGCTTGGATATAAACCAGCATTATCAAGATGAACTGTCTTGATTTCATAATCTGAAAATTATGCTCTTAATCGAGAAAAGAAATTTCAAATGCCAAACTGCAGGTTGACAATAATTACACATGTAACCATCTCATATATGCACCTATAAGTGGTTCACATGATAGGTGAACAGGCCCATATTCACCTTTTATATATTTCAGAATCAGGGGTCTTAGTCCCAACTTTAGCTGGTATAATCAATTCATTATGAGAACAAGCAACACATGAGAATTCCTGAAGAATCTTCTAGTTCTTTAGTATATGCTTATCTGAATTCTCAAATAGCTCATTTAAAAATGGCAAATGAAAACTTCAAGTTTATCATGTCATGTGCTATCTCTTAGTAAACTTCTGGTTTACTATGGCATAAACTTTTGCTTTAGTAAACGCGGGTAACTTCTCACATACATATTATTTTACTCCCTATGATTGTGGAAACATGAAGATTATCAATCTTCCAATCATTTGTAGTCTCAATATGATAGCCATTTGTATTAGTAAACTTCAGGTTTACTACAACATATGTTTTGACCATAATCATATAATATGAATGACATATTTGTATATAAGCTCTTCGAGAGCCTTCATTTATTATCCACAATCTAATATTTATCTGGCACTACTGGTGTCATGTATTCTTTAGGCAAACATTTAGCTCTTCAGGAGTTGTTGATACATTTTGTACTATCAAATATTGCTCAGACACTGCTGGTGTCATGAGAGAAAATCACAATCAAATAAACAATGTAAAACAATTGTTTAAGCACACGAAAACTCCTCTTCATAATATTTTTCCACTTCAGGAGGCAATTTCAATTGTGTTACTTCTTCAGGAGCAAATTTAAAATACGAAATATTGAGTATATATTCTCTCAATTATATTAACTCTTCTGGAGGTGAATTGTAATGTATTCACATCAAGAGCGCGTTCATATTTACCCGACTTATTAGTATTGTCACATTCACTTCAGGGAATGGATTAATATTATCAAAAGTTCTCATCCTTCAGGAAATCGAACATAATTATCTGAATGCGCATTAATCACATCAAATTGTGATGCCTCAACTTCTTTTAAAATATTTACTACTTCAGGAGCAAATCGAGGCGTGCATTTAATATAGAGAATATTTATGTAGCTTATCTTCAATTGTAACCATAGAAAGCCTAAATTATCACTTCTGGTGATCATAGGCATATACCACTTCTGGTAGTTAACAAAATATAATTACAATGAGATATATGAAATATAACCACTTCTTGTGGTTGTATATTTCTTGCAAACTCTGCTAGAGTTTAGGTTGATCTAATAATGTTATCCATATTCTTCAAAATGACATAAACAAGATATATTATAGTAAACATCATTATCAAATCATAATATTTCTTTATGTACAACAATTACATAACCATACTATCTATTACAAATAACAAAAATTAAAATATTTATATTTCTACAGATTCACCACCGATTACATGACTTGTTTCTCCTTCTGGGAGTGCAAGGTAATCAGTTACATCCAAATGCATGAAGTTTAAATTATCTTCAGAAATAAAATTTGCTTTAGCATTTTTCTCTGTCTTCTTTAGGGAGGCTTGATAAAGCTCAACCAGGTGCTTTGGAGTACGACAGGTACGTGACCAATGCCTTTTTTCTCCACCTCTATAGCATGCATTTTCTGCATTTGGTGTTTGCACCGCTTCATGCTTTTGTTCATTCCTTTTCTACTGCTGGTGGTGAGGAGTGTTCTTTGGTGCATTATTATTACCATGATTAGAGTTTCTTTCCCGACCACGACTGGGGCCACGACCTTTTCCACGTTTAGCCTGGTGGAAGTTCGTCTCATTCACTTCAGGAAATGGACAAGAACCATTAGGTCGGCTTTCATGATTTTTCATTAATAACCCGTTATGTTGCTCGGCTATAAGAAGATGTGAGATAAGTTCAGAATACTTTTTAAATCCCATCTCTCGATATTGCTGCTGCAGGAGCATATTCGAGGCATGAAAAGTGGTGAAAGTTTTCTCCAACATATCATGATCAGTAATATTATCACCACATAACTTCAATTGGGAAATAATTCTGAACATAGCAGAATTATACTCACTGATAGATTTAAAATCTTGTAGCCTTAGATGAGTCCAATCATATCGTGCCTGTGGAAGAACGACCATCTTCAGGTGGTCATATCTATCTTTCAAATTATTCCACAGTATGACTGGATCTTTAACAGTAAGATATTCCATTTTCAGGCCCTCATCAAGGTGATGGCGTAGGAATATCATTGCTTTGGCACGGTCTTGGTTTGATGCCTGATTTTTGTCTTTGATGGTGTCTGCCAGACCCATCGCATCAAGATGAATTTCAGCATCAAGCACCCAAGACATGTAGCCTTTGCCCGATATATCCAGGGCTACAAATTCAAGTTTAGAAAGATTTGACATTATTTAGGAAAAGAAAGTTCTTACCTCAGATACTCTCAAAATATTTGCTCGAGATGGCAGAGTATCGTGCTGATAACGTGTTATAAAATAAAGACTATAAAGTAAAGACAAGTATAGAGAGAAACTGATATATTATTCGATTCAAACTGATGTACATAATGAACTGAAATCTCTTCTATTTATAAAAGAAAAGAAGCTGCTGTGTAAGCTGCTACTATACCAGATATGAATAATCTTCTACTGAGAGCAATGTTTATCCATAACGGAGTACTGAAAGGATAAGCTTATTATACCCGATATGGATAATCTTCTACCGGGGATAATGTTTATCCATAACTGGGTACTGAAATGATAAGCTTATTATACCCGGTATGGATAATCTTCTACCGGGGGTAATGTTTATCCATAACCGGGTATCGAAGTGAGGAAGCTTATTTCCAATAAAGTACTTAAATAGATAAACATATTTACGGTGGAGTCCCATATGGATAAGATTCTTCAAGAAACTTATTTATAACGGAATACTAAATGAACATCCATAATATACTATATTTATAACAAAAAAAGGTATTCCTATAAATGGTGCCGAGACATCAAAGAAATCAGCTCTGTGAAAGCTTTCTTCCATCTTTCTCACATTTTGCACTTCGTATAAATATACATATGCTCCTGGCATCAATCTTTTAAACTTCAAAGCTGTTCCAAATCGGGAAATTCAGGTAAGAATTAAAGAATTAATCCGTGTTTTCCTTTACAGTTCATAAGTATTTCTTTCTGCAAGTCAAAGAAGGGCATGCGTTTTCACTATGTCGTAAAACGTACAACTATTCATTGTTTGGAGTCACATCTGATTTTGTTACAATTTTTGGCCAATTTTTCTTTCATATTTTTTGTAGGTTCCGAATATTATGTTTCTTTTATCCGTATGTTTCTCAGTTTTCTGATCGATTAACGGTTAGATCAAACATATGCTCTATCTGACCCAATTTATGTAATGAAATTTGCTGATTACAGAAATTAAGAAAGGAAGAAACACTTTTGAAACTTAAGGTAAAAAACAAGCCTTCGGTATTAGTGTAACTATTAATCGAAAATAGAAAGTCTAAACTTAAATTATTTCTTAATATAAAGATGTTGGGGCTGAAAGAATAGTACAATTCATATTGGTTTGTTTTAAATCATCTCATTAAGGGTGAAAAAAGTTAAATTTAAATAATTTCTAAATATAGAAGTGTACACATAAATGTGACAAAGGGAGTAGTACTCCTCAAAGTAGCTTCAACAACTTCATCAAGTCTGGTTATCAATTACCATTTTTATCAGGTTATCAATTGATGTTTATTAAGAAATTTACGTGATAATTGATGTATAAATATTTTCTACAGTATTTAATTTTTTCAATGAGATACGCCAGCCCTACGATCCCACATATGTTCAACTTGGTGAACTTTCTTCTAGTGATTTAGTGAAGTTCTGATGCTAGAGTTCCATTTTCCTTTGCAATTTCCAGCTCAGGGACTATCTCCAAAACAAGAGAAATCACGTGCAGAGAAATATGTCGCTCGATCCTACTGACATCCGAGAGTGGGTGCAATCGCATTTGCCCAAAAATGATGCTTTGGGCTTTTCCAATTTCCTTCTAGACAGCTTGAAGGAGCTCTTGTCTTGCCATTCTGGTTCACTTGCATCTGTAAAAGACCAACTTGAAGTGGTATGTGCGGAGCTTCAGTCTTTCCAACCGTTTGTCAAGGGTGTAGCAGAACAAGGCAATAATGCACGTGACGAAATTATTCACAATTTTGCTGAAAGAGTCATTGATATGGGATATGAAGTTGAGTATATAATTGATTCTTTTGTAGTTGGAGACGTTCCTCATACTTATCTTACAGAGTGGCTCTCAGAAATCATACGGGAGATTAAGCTTATTAAAACAGAGTTGTACATATATAGGGAAAACCCCACTGCTAGAAACAAAGAACTGGTGGTTTTTGAGGATGTTAGGAACACTATAATAAATCGACTATTTAGAGGACCACGAGAGCTGGACGTTGTTTCCATCGTTGGTTCGGCCGGATCTGGTAAAACAACCTTTGCCCGAAGTTTTCAAGAAGATTGGGGAATTCTTTCTCATTTTGATTTCTGGGCAGAGTGTCGTGTTTCACAAGAATACACGCGTAAAGACTTGCTACTTTCCATTTTGGGTTATGCTAATTATGAGCCTACCGAGTTTAGTAAGAAAGATGATTATGAATTAGCTGATAGACTAAGAAAAATTTTATTGACAAAGAGATATCTTTTAATTATTGATGATGTGTGGGAAGTAAAAGCATGGGCCGATTTAAAATTGTGCTTTCCAAACCAGAAATGGTAGCAGAATCATTCTGACCACCAGATTTCGAGATGTCGCTCTTTATGCTAGTCAAAATGTTACTAAACCCCATCATTTACGTTCTTTGACCTTGCCTGAAAGCTGGATCTTATTACAGAAGAAGGTATTTGGGAAAGAAATCTGCCCCGAAGAACTAAGTAAATTAGGGAAAAGAATAGCAAAATTGTGTAAAGGGGTACCACTTTCCATAGTTCTAGTGGCTGGTCTTCTTGCAAAGACGAATAGTACCAGAAAATGCTGGAAGCAAATGGAATCACTTTTTGGAGAACGAATCCAAGCTGATACGGAGGCATTAGCAAAACTAAGTTACAATGATTTACCTGATATACTGAAACCATTACTTCTGTATTTTGGAGCAATTTTTGAGGACAAGGAGATTTCAGTCTCAAAATTAACAAGCTTATGGATCGCCGAAGGATTCATAGAAAGTGATAAGGAGATGTGTCTGGAGGACATTGCAGAACATTACTTAGAGGATATGATTGGAAGAAGCCTCGTCACAGTGACTAAGAGATAAAGCAGAAAGATAAAAGCTTGTCGTCTGCAAAACCTAGTGCTCAAGTTCTGCAAGGCAAAAACCGAAGTAGATAATTTCTTACTGTGTCTAAAAAGGTATATACCCCTTCTATGTTTCTCTAACTTCTAATTAATTTAGACTTCCGCTATTGTTCCTCATTCTACTTAAATTTTTCATTGCCAGGGATTACGATGCCAATCCTCCACATCTTTTTTCTGAAAAGCCTTCGCACCGCCGCTTATCATTTTGTTCTAATCAGGATGCTCTTGCTGGGTGGAGGCCATCATGCTCACATGCTCGTTCAGTATTATTCAGGGAGGTCAGTGATAATACATGTTCTTCAATGGGACATGCCTCTATCATCTTTGGCAGCTTCAAGTTTCTTAGGGTGTTGGATTTGGAGTTCGTGGTTGTAGATTCTTTTTCCACTGAACTTAATCATCTAAGGTACCTTGCTGTTCAAACTACTCAGAGTTCTATCCCATCATCTATTGAAAATCTTTACAATCTTCAGACCTTCATAATCAAAAGAACTGGAGGAAAGCAGGTACATTTGCCAGATACTTTGTGGAGGCTGATTAATTTGAGACATATAAGCATCAGTTACCGAGCTTTGTTTAACTTGCACGATGCACAAGAATCCCTTGATGAGAGCCCCTCAAAACTTTACGATTTGGCTACACTTTCCTCACCATATGTTTCCAGTGCGGAAGATATGGAGATGATAGTGAGAAAAGTACCCAATCTTCGAAAGCTAAAATGTGAATTTGCGGATTCATGGGGTTGGGAAAAGAATGAAAATGGATTCCCTGTATTAGACTCCTTACATCGACTTGAAACGCTAAGGGTTCACTTCTTCAATTTTCCAAAAGTAGGTCCTTCAAGATTAAATTTCCCATTGAATCTCAAGAAACTGACTGTAACACTTCTCAAATTTATAATAAAAAAAAAAAATCGAAATACGCTATTTATAGAATTAAATTATTATTATAATTTTTTTCTTGCCTATAGTGAAAACATATAGATATATACACTTAAGTAGTTGGATGTACAATTAGGAGAATATTAATAATTTTGTTATTATTAAATATTAAAAGTATATATAAGTTAATACTAGTTGAGTTAAAACCAAAAAAAAAAAAAAGAAAAAAAAAGAAATGGGAAAACAAATAAAGAAAAGGAAAACGTGAAAACAAGTCCTAACCCATAAAGGGTTATGGACTGCAAAAGAAATAAAAAGGTTTTAGGACTAAGAAACAGAATACGCTGAAACGTTAAGTTAAAAAAAGGGCCCTCGTTCACGCACAAACGCAGAATCGTAAGACAAAGTCTTGTTGCTCAGTACTCCCGCAGGCAACGCGAAGTTTAGGTTTCTTTACAAGTCACTAATTCTTGAACTCAGGTATGTAAAATCCCCTATTATCAATTACCCTACAGTAGTAACAGGTAAGATTGAATAGCTAATTCCCTTCTTCCTCTATATCATCAATAAAGTTCATAATTAGGTGTAGTACTTGAAAATTAATTAAAATACACTGGTTGTTGTAGAATCAATTGTTTGACGGATATAAATTGGATTGGAGTCTACGTATTGGCTCGAGAAGTTTTGAGGTGAGTTGACATAACCCTTTACTAAAGTGGTTTAACTCACAAAAGCACACATACAAGGTGTTTGATGAATTGCTTAAAAGAGTTTATCTTTATTTAATTAGAGCGAGTGAGTACCCATTAATTTAGAATTGTTCTAGCAAAAGTTTAGATGATCTATTATGCTATATGTGCTTAAATTTTCAGATTTTTGTGTTATTCTTATATGCTATTTTCATGTTGAAGATTATGAAGAAGAAAGAGTCTTTAGAAATATTTTTATATGTTTATTTCATTCTTATGTCTTGCTTTACATTTAAGGGCACCAATATGAGCATGTACATAATGTTCTATAAAGAAAAGATTTAGACTTGAAAAAGTCACAAGGAAGAAGTTTTAGATAGAAAAGATTTTTGGGGAGTATCCGTTATTCTGAGAAGGGGTCATCGTCCAGGCCGAGGGTCCTGACCAAGGAGTTGACTTCCTGAAACTACTTGTGCCAAAGTAGGGAGCATACGAGCCGAGGGTCTCGTTGCTGAGAATTTACTTAGCCATACTAAGGTATGATACATGAGCGTTGAGAACCATGAAGCGAGTGGCACCTCGTGGATTGGGCCTATTCGATCAGGTTGGGATCGAACCCGTGCCGATCACACGGTGACTGAGACAGAATTGAGTCAGGATAGTTGGAACTCCCAAAGTATAAAGTGAAGTATTTTTTTTAAAGAAAGAAAAAAAAAAGAATTTCTTTTAGAATATTCATAAATTGCTATTATGCAATTTTTTTAGAATTATTCTTATAAGCTTTATGTTTTACATGCATTTCGAACCTTTACTCGTAATGTATATGTTATTAAAGTTTCTCCCCCTGCTGTTGAAACTCACTGAGTACAGTGGATGGTACTGACATTCTCTTTTGGGAACCTACGTTGGTCTGCGGTACAACGTAGGAACCGGATTTGCAGGCGAGCAGGCTACGAGTTAGGACTTCCTTCCCTTCCAGTGATATTGGTGAGCTCCGCTTTTGTTCGTGGAGTATTCTTAGAGTCATTTTCATTTAGCTATTTCTTTGTTTATCTAGAGAACTGACTAGGAAATCTCATGTCCTGAGCAGTGCGTCAGTTTATCAGTAGAGGCTTCATAGACATAGTCATTGGGTTGAGATTCAGATATTATTTTATAATAACTTAGCAGTAATTCAGTAGTTACTACGAATAAAGCTTTGGAGTTGATTTATTTAAATATTTGAATTAATCAAAAGTATTTGGTTATAGTATTGTTTTTTGCATATAAAGTTTGGAGTTATAATAGGTATGATAAGCAGAGATGGTTCGCTCGGTCATGTTTAGTGATCGAGTGCCGGTCTCGGCTTGTTCAGAAAATGGGTCACATTATGCAAATTTTATCTGCCGCCTGCTGAAATTTCAATCATTGCCAAACTTGTCAACCTTGAGATACTTAAACTGCAACAAGTTGTTTTTGAAAGGGAGGAATGGGAAGTGGCAGATGAAGAGTTCCCTAAGCTCAAGTTGTTGAAGCTAGAAAATCTCAAACTCTCACAATGGAGAGCATCTGATGAAGCCTTTCAGAACCTTAGGCGATTGGTTGTAACAAGATGTTTAAAACTCGAAGCAATCCCTTATTGCTTTGAGGACATTCCTTATTTGGAATACATTGAAGTAAAATCATGCAGTGAAGATGTCATCAACTCAGCCAGGGATATCACAGAAATGCGAGTTGATATGGGTTTGGATTATTGTGACTTTAAAGTTTTTACTTAGCATTGGAATAATGCTTCAGTTTCTTTGCAGTCCGATTACAGGTACAATCTTAAGCAAATACTGGCATTTATATTGCTCACTTATACTCCCTTGATTATATTTCTTTTAGTGACTAGCTCATTTATTTATTTAAATTGCTTTCACTTTAATTAGTTGTCCTTGAAAACTCTTTCAAATAAACTTTCTTTACACGCATCCAGTTCTTGTTTATGGTGATTAATTGTTATATACCTCTTACTTCGTTCTTTCTTCTTTCTTTAATGATCTTATGTTCTTTTTAATTTTTTTTCCTTTGTTTGATTAGTGCAGCTATTCTTTGTCGCAGGGTGCTCCTTGGCGTAGTCATTGCTGATTTGTGTTACTTGGTTTTTCCGCTCCTTGTTGTACTCCAGGGACCATGGCAATATTAGTTTTATGTTTTTTTTTAAATAAATAATTAAGTTCTTTCTTAAATTCAAATGTATCTATTGGTGCAACATTGTTGAATTGCCATGATATTTTATCACTGTCACGACTCAACTCCCACCAGAGCCGTGACGACGCCTAACACTACTTGCCAGACAAGCCAACAATCACATAATAACTAGGCATTTGGATAAACATGATTTAGTAAACTTAACCACTGGAGAAACCCAATGGGTGGCTAAAATAAGAAAAGTGAAAGTAAGTAAAAAAGGAGAATTTCCTTTAACAAAATAAAAGAGGGATATTTAGAAAACTTACGAGTGTAGTTCCAGGATTCAAGAATAGAAGAAGCCGACGCCGGTAAAATATCCTTGGAAGCGACGACAACAAACTCCTCCATCCAGCCACGGTTGATATCATCATCAACACTGGTGACAATGACATGGTGACCACGTTTGCTGAGTTTGATCATGCCTCCACGGAAAACTTAGGGGCATAGAGATTGATCATATGAGCAAGAGTAATGGTTTCACCAGCCTGAGAATACAAGAATCGAAGACAAGCCATCTTTCGCCATATTGACGATCCTACTTGAGCTAAGAAAACTTGGTAGTTCTGACAAAACTCCAAGATGATGGGATCAATTTCCTTGCCAAGCCCTAAAGTGAAAGGACACGTGTAAACGTACATGTACCCTGGTTTACTAAAACTAATTCTTTCCACTTCATTAGGGGTTGAAACCTCAATATTGCTCCAGCCACAATCCTCTTTTATAACAGGAATGTTGGCCAGACGAATAGAAGAGATGTATTTACCAACTCTATTTCAGTCATTTTCATGATGAGAGGATTCCTTTCGAATATGGAGATCCGTCTTGCAACATAACTGTGAAGGGATGATCGTGTCAATAGAGGGGGGATTGGCATCGGGTTTCTTAGATTTGCTCTTTTTTTGATGGGTTGCCACTGATGTAAGTGCATGTGTAACCGGAGGAAGAGATACCGGAAGACATGGTGACGGAAAATATGAATTTGAAAGTTTTACTGAGAAAGGGAGAGTTGCAAAAAAGCTTTAAGAAACTCGAATAATAAAGGTTTGTAAAATTGAAAGATAAAAGTGATAAGAAGAGGAGAAGTTTATAGGCAGCAAAATGCAAGGCCATCATTACCTAGGTAACTAGCGAAAATATTTGTCGAATCACGGGATAACACATGTTCAGCTCACTAAATGCAAAAAGACTTACGTCTTTTCAAGTGTTAGAAACCGTTCGGAACTTTCCCGACAAGAAAAGAAGTCTTTATCTACTTCCTGGTTACATCAAGTTTAGTCACCGAAAAATAGGGGGACTATCTGTATGGGATAAAATTAACGAATGACCGGTGGACATTTGTCAAGTTGACATGTAGCAGTTAAGATAGGTGGGATATGAGTCAGCAAATAGCTGGTACCGGTGACAAGCATGTGATTGGTATTATGGGAGTTCCGAAGACACAGGAACCGGAGACGAAAGTTTGAAAGTAAGATACCGGTTGAAGAAGGCAGCATTCAAGGAGCGACCGTTATAAGGAATCTTAGCATTTATACTCAACCGTAATGCAGTTATCACGAAGGGTCTTTATTCACATTAAAAAGGAGCTTGATTTGGCGATCTTGTCTCTCTTAATTTAGCTATAAATAGAGAAAATTGTACTCATTGAAGGGACACATAATACTTGTATGAAAATAGGCTAAACTTATTCTCTTATTCTATTAATATTATTTTGCCAAGCACTTTCGTATTTATATTGTTCTTGCTACTGGAGAAGCATAATTCGAGGCCCAAGCTCGTCTCTTCTTCAATTGTTTCTTATTTTATGCAATATTGTTTTTTACTATTTTATTTTTTCTGATCAATTTAATTCACGTGTCTATAAATCACGTTATAAATTCAATTGTATCACTTTACGAGTAAACAACCATATCTAACATTCTCTAGTATTTTCATTGATTTGATTCATTATTCATTAGCAGGCTTGCCTTATTATCTTCGGGATTGTACGTCGTTCTATCATTGCAGCCTCTTGAGGCCTACTTTCAACAAATCTTTTATCATTTTCGATTTCACTCTCTAAAAAAAATTATCTTTGGTTAGTTCTTACCGTTTCTTCATAATTTTGCAAGATTAGTGAGAGAAGTTACTCTTGCGTTGAGTGTATACGGTAAAATCGGAGGCTCAAATTTTCGATCATTACGACGCTTCGTAAGCACGTTGTCAAAGGCTCGAGGCTACGATCGAGACTCACACCCGAGGGGCTATCGACGCCCGACCTTGGGCAGTACACATCGATGGTTATGGCGAAAAATTGGGAAGTTCCCAAGGCGCGTAGCTAGAGCTGGCAAAGCCTAGTGGGCTAGTTCAGACCCGAATCAAGGCTTCAAATGGCTTTACCAGTCCCATATCTTTGTAATAAATATATTTGTATTATGTTGGGATTTTCCCTCATATATAAAGGGGATCTTTGTCATTTTGTAAGGGACCTGATGCTCAATATTAAATATACAAGAACATTCTCTCTGCTCTCTAACATATTCTATTGATCTCATTGCTTTCATTTATTGCTTATATTCATTATGTTTTATTTCTTGTTCTTCATTTATTGCTTATTATTGGCTATAAAGAGCCGTCATTGATTTTCTCATAACTGTTATTCATCCATCGACTACCCTCAGCAGGACATCAACTCGACCTCGAGGCCCTGAATAAGCAAGCTCGAGGCCCCGATTATCAGCCATTCGGTTTGGTTATCACCTTGTTTTCAAGCTCTTATCTTGTTTCCAAGTCTTTCACTTAGAATCAATTGCCTAACAACTAGCATAAAAATGGATCACATATTTTTAGAACCATAAAATCAAATCTAATTGTAATTACCATTTTCAAGGTAAACAGTTTGGCGCCCACTCTCGGGCTAAAAATAATAGTGATTATTTTCTTGCTGGTTTTACTACATAATGCAAATTATCTTTCACGCTTTTTCTTGTCCAAGATCTTTTAATTTCAGGTTAAAATGTCTAACTCAGTAAATACACGTGAAAACAACAACCTTGAAGACCATGGAGAAAATGGTTTGGATGTTCCAGGTGTTGGTGTACCACCACGAAACCCTGAGAATGACCAGAACCAATTCCCGTGGACGTGGTCTCGCGCAATGCCCAGCATGCCGAAATAATCTCCCACACCAATAGGATCATACACCAAGAAGATCAACAAGAAGCTTAAAAAACCGCGGCTCAGGAAGAACAAGGGGTTAGCCTTCACGTCATCTTTAAAATGTTGCAAGCACAACAACTGGCGATTACTCAATTGCAAAGCCACCAAAAGACTCCCAGCACAGTAGCTCGGGAAATGGCTCCTCGAGCTGAGCAGGTACCAGAAAGATCAAGCAACAACGGGTCGGCATCCGACCCCGCCAACATAAAGATGCTTGAGGACCTCACAAAGAGGATCGAGTCGGGCGAGAAGAAGATGGAAGTCAATGACAAGAAGGTAGAGAACTACAATTCTAGGGTCGATCAAATTCCGGGCGCACCCCCGATTCTGAAAGGTGTAGATTTGAAGAAGTTTGTACAAAAGTCATTCCCACAAGAAGCGGCCCCAAAACCTATGGCAAAGAAGTTTAGAATGCCTGACCTTCCGAAGTACAACGGAACCGTGGACCCCAACGAACACGTCACTACTTACATTTGTGCAGTGAAGGGAAACGACCTAAAGGATGATGAGATCGAGTCCGTCCTACTGAAAAAGTTCGGAGAGACGCTTTCAAAAGGGGCAATGATGTGGTACCACAACCTGGCCCCAAACTCGATAGATTCATTTACCATGCTGGCAAATTCTCTCATAAAGGCATATGTTGGTGCCATCAAAGTAGCTACAAGGAAATCCGACGTCTTCAAAATCAAGCAAAGGGAGAACGAGATGCTGCGAGAATTCATATCTCGCTTTCAAATGTAACAAATGGAACTACCACCGATCTCCGATGATTGGGCGGTGCAGGCCTTCACTCAAGGTTTGAACGAGTAGAGCTCGGTAGCTTCGAAGTAGCTGAAGTAGAACTTAGTCGAATATCCCGCCGTAACTTGGTTGGACGTCCACAACCGATACCAATCAAAGATCAAGGTCGAAGACGACTAACTAGGAGCCCCCTCAGGCTCGGTATATCCTACAAGGATTCCGACAAAGGAGTCAAAGCAGAATAAAGAGAGATACCAACCATACACTGAAGACAGAAGAAACGCCCTAGGCGCAATATACCCCGCAATGACCGGAGGATGGACCGAAGCTAGAATCCTCGGGGACTTATTAACAGATCTAGATTCGATAGGCACACAGGGCCGACAGAGGTGCCCCGCTTGTCGAAATACAACTTCAACATTGGCGTTTCAGACATCGTACACGCTATCAGTAAAATCAGAGACACCAGGTGGCCAAGGCCTATACAATCAGATCCTTCGCAAAGAAACCATAACTTAGTGTGTGAATTTCACAACACGCACGACCACAAGACCGAGGACTGCGGCAACTCCAGGAAGAAGTAGCCTGACTACTCAGCAAAGGTCACCTCCGATAATTCCTCAAGGATCGGGCCAAAAATCAGTTCCGGGAAAGAGAGACGACCAAGAAGAATGAAATAAATGAGCCACAACATGTCATCCATATGATCTTAGGAGGCATCGATGCTCCACAAGAACCCATGATCAGAAGAACAAAAATATCCATCACTAGAGAAAAGCGAACTCGGGGTTACATACCCGAGGATGCTCTCACATTCAGCGATGAGGACATCGAGACCTTGTCTCAGACTCACAACGATGCACTGGTAATCTCTTTCCTTGTAAATACATTTCAAATTAAACGTGTACTTGTGGATCCATGTAGCTCATCCAATATTATCAGGTCGAGGGTGGTAGAGCATCTCGGACTGCTTGACCAAATCGTTCCCGCCTCTCGAGTCCTTAACGCATTCAACATGGCGAGAGAAAAAACGAAAGGAGAAATCACCCTTCCAGTCAACGTGGCCGGCACAACCCAAAATGCCAAATTCCATGTCATCGAAGGAGACATGAGATACAATGCCTTGTTCGGGAGGTCGTGGATATACTGCATGAGAGCAGTACCATCTACCTCCATCTTATGATGAAATTCCCGACAAAGGATGGGGTAAAAACCATCTATGGGGAACAACATGCGGCAAAAGAGATGTTCGTGGTGCACGATGTGACACCAACACCAATACCTCCACCATCGAAGGAGCCGAAGGATAAGCAAACAGTAAGATAGTGATAACAAGCTACATTCTTGGCTACGCCCGACTAAACAAAATGTAGGACCATACTGAGTTCTCATAACAAACGATTGAATCACATCGAGGTCCAAAGCACCGTCAGCACTAAGGTATGACCATCTCCCTTTTTCAGTTATATTTTATGCTAACTTGAATGCAGGTATCCGATCGAAACGGCTAAAACACTTTCCAACTCGAAGGTCTTAGGTTCCAAAAGCGTATGTTTCACTCTTTTTCTTCGACCGGGTTTTTATCCCAAGAAGGGTTTTGCCGGCAAGATTTTTAACGAGGCAACATCTATATGCTACCTAAGGAAGACTCAACAATTATTCAAGGCTTATTTTGAAATCAACCTCGAATAGTGGGGGGCATCCCTCCAGAAGGTCACCTACTCGGAGAAGCCAAGATGCGCTAAATGGGTCTCGATAGGAAAATAATGTACCGAGCCAAACAGTCGAACGAACCGTGTCCGTATAGAATAACCGAGCCCTTAACAGCGAAAATGTGTATACGTGTACCAAGTAATCAAAGAATACTTTCCAAAGCATTTCACGTTCCAAAGAAGCTTGGTATTTTTGCAAAAACGGCTCCAGAACCAAAAATATCTCGAACACTCAGGAACTGGCGTCAACAACTTGAAGCCATATGACCCCCGGGTCGGAGCTTCAAACTCGTAATCCCTCAGTGAGGCAACATCATGATCACAAAATGGCCCTAGAGCCAAAAACATCTCGAACACTCGGGAACTGGCGTCGAAATCTCAAGGCCACATGACCTCCGGGTCGGAAACTCCGAACTCGTAAGCCCTCAATGAGGCAATACCAAGTTTACAAGTAATGGCTCCCGAGCCAAGAAGCTTTCGATGACTCGGGGACTGCCGCCTATCACCATCCCCAT
Organism: Nicotiana sylvestris; assembly: GCF_000393655.2. Lineage (NCBI taxonomy): Eukaryota > Viridiplantae > Streptophyta > Magnoliopsida > Solanales > Solanaceae > Nicotiana > Nicotiana sylvestris. Next base: position 39,325,700 of record NC_091060.1, on the reverse strand, counting down.
CGACTTATCAAAACCCGAGGTCATAAGACCACATGTGGGCAGTCTCGGTCTCATAAGACCTATATAAGGCAACAACAATATCTATAAGACCTCAAACAAGGCACGAACCATACTTGTACCAAGTAACAATATTTGTAAGACCTCAAGCAAGGCATGGACCATACTTGTACCAAGTAAAAATATCTGTAAGACCTCAAGCAAGGCATGAACCATACTTATACCATGTAACCGAAACTGTAAGACCTCAAGTAAGGCATGTAAAAATTTGTAAGACCTTACAAAAGTCATAAACCCAATCTTAAAGTTAAGGCTATATATCGAACTTGTAAGACCCCTAAAAAGGCATACACTCGATATAGATACTGAAACTACTTCACTCGGGGACTGAAAGGCTCCGGCCTAACACAATGACTACAGTCACAAGGTTGTACCAGTCAAACTAACGCGACTTGAGGATGCCCAACCATCGCGATAAAATCACAGGCCTTCAATTACTTTGAAAATACTTCGAAAAGAACCGGTTAAACAGGCTACCCTCGACATAGTCATAAGAGTTTCGACCATGTTAGCTCCAAACTATAGGCTTCGAGATACTCAGCCACCGAGCCGAACCTCCTGAAGTGCTCGATCATCTCCATATTAATAACTCACAATCGAGGTTCCAATCGAACCGTCAAAGAGTCAGGCAAACACAATTTCAAAAAATCCTTAACGAGGGAAAAATAAAGCCTATTAGAGGTCGTACCGACCCAATGCATAAGAGCCACTACCGCCAGCCCATACTAGAGGTCGTACCGACCCAATGCGTAAGAGCCACTGTCGCCAGCCCACATAAAAGGTCGTACTGACCAAATGCATAAGAGCCTAAGGGCCAGCTTTGAATTCATGAACTTAAGGGTCAAATGAGCTCGAGTCAAAACTCGACTCGGAGACTGAAAAATAGTTAACTAAATATGCCTAAGAGCAAAAACATAAGGGCTCAAACACTGGCTTATACTAAAAGGTCATATCGGCCAAGTGCGTAAGAGCCTACGGGCCAGCCCAATGAGCACCAGGGCCATATTATGAATCTAAGGGTTCCTTTTAACTCGAAGGCCAATTTATCTGGCTAACGACTGACAAATATCAAGGCAAAGGGAAATGCATGAAAAATAAAACCGTGAGGTTTCCTTTTATACATATATGTGAGAGAATACGAGCTTCATTTACAAAGTTCTTCGAAAACACTCTACACAAAACAAGAAGGGAAGGGCCTAATCTACATCCCCCTCGGGGACTATGATCCGTCGACCTCTTTCTCGCTATCGGACAGAAGGAGATTAGCACCATATTCTTCCGCCTTCACCTGTTTTATCTCTTCCGAGAGGTCGAAGCCCCCAACATGAATTTCCTCGAGGGTTTTTCTTAGAGATTTACACTTCACGTACTCTTTGTTCCTACTCTCCTAGTTGAGAGCCCCCCTTAGCTCAGCACGAGCGTCGATAGCATCCTTCAAATAGACAACCACCTTCTTATCAACCTTAGTTTGGATTTCTCTAGTTTCAGCTCGGGCATCCACGACTTCGGCATTCACCTTTAGGAGCTCAGACTCAAGCCTTGAAATCATGTCCACTCGGACCAAGCTGTTCTCGCGAGCATTGCAAAGTTGCACTTCGAGGGTGGAAGCCTTGGCCAAAGCATCTTTTTTAGCTGATATATGGGTGTCTGTCTGAGCCTTCATCTCATCACGCTCACACTTGACTTGACCAACTTTGCTCCTAAAGCATTCCAGGTCCTCCGTCTTTTTCATGGAATAAACTAGACATTAGCCTCAAAAGGTAGAAGGAGAAATGCGTACTCCCTAGAAACAAACATTACGTTCCTCGAGGTAGCTCTCATAGTTCAGACTTCGACTCGTCTCATACCGCAAATTTACCAACTCCTCTTCCCTTTCATCACAAAGAAGCCTGAGGGATTTCTCTGCATCCACAACTTCTCGCAACCTGGTCTTATGACAGAGCAGCTCGAAATTGAGCTTGTTAAAAGTCTATGAAAGAGAAACTCGGTAAGAAAGTAAAAACTACAAAACTATAAAACTAATACGAATGGCCGAAACTCACCTCAAAGTAGAGCCGCTGAGCTTCCTTAAAAGTTGAGCGCATATATATTAGTCTGGCTCCATCTACCCCGGTAGAACTATCTCCGGTCTAGACATGATCACCCGATATATGCGGCCCATGGCATCGAACATCCCTTGAAGTGCCTTTGACGGGAGAACAAGCCAGCGACAGAGAACTCTCGTTCCTCGAAGTACCTTCGATGGTAAAAAAAGAAGGCTGCAGAGGAGGGATCGTTTTTCTAGGACCTGAAATCTCGGGCACTGGGGGTTCAGTTGGTACACCCTCTCTGAGCCTCCGAGCTGAACTCATCTCGCTATAATCACCATCTCTTCGGCCCCAAAGCCGACGATCCTTTCCCTTCTCCTAGAGGGCATAATCTTGCTTCAAAGAACTCCCGATGCCTACGATGATGAAGTTAGTACGCATAAAAAAGAAAGTGCCTTTTAGAAAAGGAGAAAATCGCATAGCATGTACCGTGGTGTTTTGCCTCCCATCTATCCTTAGACAAAGTTCGCCATTTACGCTCATTATAAATCTAGTGGGTGTCACACCTCCTTTTTCCGCCCCCGTGAGGGGCGTAGGGAGTTTTCTCCAATTAAAGGACAGTCGAAACGGGATTTGTTTATTTGTTTCAGAGTCGCCACTTGGGAATTTTAAGGCTTCCCAAGTCACCAATTTTAATCCCGAATCGAGGAAAAGAATGACTCTGTATTATAGTCTGCGCACCAGAAATCCGGATAAGGAATTCTGTTAACCCGGGAGAAGGTGTTAGGCATTCCCGAATTCCGTGGTTCTAGCACGGTCGCTCAACTGTTGTGTTTGGCTTGATTATTTTGATTTGTTAAATACATTTTTATTGCATGAATTTATTGTTACCGCTTCTATTTAGATTTAAAGACCCTTCTTTGAATCGAATCACGCGTACGTATATTCGTTTTATAAATTATATTTTTTTAAAACATGCGGAGTTGTGTCACGCACACGTGTACACAATGATATTGATAATATAATTATTTTTTTTTTCGATTTTTTTTTATTATTATAAAAATAGACTTAAGTTTGAAATTGTGCTTAAATAAAATTAAGAATGTCTGTCGCTCTTGTATGATTAAATAGTGAACTGCACATCTCGGGTTATATGAAATTAATATTGATGATCTCCGAAGAACCCCTTTTTATTAAAAATTTGCTCGAAGTTGCGCGAACGCATAATCCGAATCGCCTTTAGAAGTATAATCAAGTCACGCGAACGCATCCTTAATTATGCAAATATTCTTGACAGTAATATAAATTCTCTACAAATGTTTATTGCATCCATCTATTTTTAAATGTAAGAGTCATGAGAAATCACTATTTGAGATGCCTCTAAATTCCTTGAAAAGAATTCACAATTCATTAAGTGTTGACCGCAAATTATATTTTTACGTGTGAATTATATTCCTCAAAAACCATGAGTTTAAAGAGTAAAATAAAAATAAAATAAAAATAAACAACGTGTGATTAATACTACCATTTTTATGGTAAATACAATATTTATCTACCCAAAAAGCGAATTGCGTATAAAACTTAGGAAAACAATTGATTTAATAAATGAAGTAATATTTTTTTGAAGAATTTTCATTGTTATATTTGGAGCAAACGCTATTTACACATTTTTTGACTTAAAATGTTACAATCTATAAATCCCATCCTTCTTTTACACCACTTGTTTTTAGTCCGAGGTTATAATTGTTTGGTTAATTTTGCTTACGAAGATTGGGTTTGAGATAAATAAACCAATTCTTATATTCTGCCTATGCGAATATTTGCAAACACTAACTCTATATTTTGTAAAAAATCATTGACATTATTTCATATATTAAAAGAAATGAGTTGATCGCGTTCCTAAAATAACTAAGCCATTTGTTATTAAGAAAGAGAACTAATCTACCAATTGATTTAATACTATATTAACCAACTAAAACAAAACTGAAACTTAAACTAATAAAATTTAAATGAGTAGAAGACATCCTTATAATTCCAAACTTCATTTACTTGCCATGTTGAAGCTCTTCACAACATGAGTTTTAAAGATATGTACCTGATATTTGGAAGCAAAAGAAAATGAAGATGAAAATCAGCAACAGTAATAACAGTGTAACAGCAACAACTGCCCAGCAACAGTAACAACCCAGTAACAGACCGGTGGAGTAGTAATCCCAAAAAACAAAAGCTTTAAGCTTTGAATGAAACAACAACCATTGATACTAATTTCAAACAAAGAAAAAAAAAACAGAAGATTTTTTAGTTTTTATTTTTATTTTGAAAGCTTATATATTTTTCGGAATTTTTCTTTCTCTTAAATGTTCAGCCTTTTTTTTTTCTTTCTATCTGTATCTGTGTATTTTTCTCTATCTCTATTCTCTCTATCCCCCTCTTGTCTTGTGTTCAAGACTTTATATATAATCCCATCCCATAAATCTTTCAATTAATTAAAATCAATACTTTTTCTCTACCCAACCCATTATCTTCCCACTCATCCCCATTACATTAAATAAACATATCACACCACCCCATTTCATTTTGTCCCCCATGCCTAACATAAAATAATGCAAGATTCCCCCTTTAATTTAAATCTTGACCCCTCTTTATATTAAATAACCATATCACAACCCACCCAATTTTATTTTGTCCCCCATGCTTCAAATAAACAATTTCAAAATGTACAATTCCTAAACTACCCCTCACGACCTTACTGAAATTACCAAACTACCCATGAACGTACTACAAATTTACCAAACTACCCATCAACTATAACACATCAATTAATCAAACTTAACCAAAATATAGACAATATGATCAATTTCTAACAATGTTCAAACAACAATATGAACACGGATGAACATCATAACAACAATATCACATGAACACGATTTTAACAACATTTCAACAACAAATCACATGAACACAAATTGAACAACAAAGAACAACTAAAATTTGATTGAACAATATTTTAGCAACAAACAATTCTATTTTCGGATTCAACAACTACAACAAACAAGTATATTTAGATTTCTAACTTCAATCATATTGAACTTTAAAATCAATTCTAACAACATTACAACCAACAATTCCTATATTAAACTTTATGAGACAAATTCAAGAAATAATCACAAATGGTAAACAAGAAATCAAGCTATACAAATTTCGGATTCAAGAACAAACAAACATAATATGAACATGAATTAAATCTAAAAATAAAAACGATGGATTCAAATGATTAAAACCAACATACTTCCCTTATTACAACTAAATTCTTTAGACAAATAACAAGATCGACGAAGAAACAATTATGAACTTAAACTTGAACTTAACAATATTAACAATTTCTAACAATACATAAACACATGAAACAAATTGAAGAAATAGTTAATTAAATTTCAATTTGAATCTAACAAACATCAAACTAACAAATATTCACTTAAACAATAATACAAACATGAAATGAATATGAAAACAACTAATTAAACTTCTATTTTGAAATCTGAAAATTAATTTAACAAACAACATGAACATGAACAAAACCAAAAATCAAATATCTAAGCATAGACATGAACAAAACAAACATTCGCCGATTTTAGATTCGAAAAATATCAAAACAAAATACGGACAAACATAAAACTCAAAATCTACTAACCGGATCGAACGACATACGTACGGACTGTTTTGACGACCCAAGCATCGAGCGAATGACGATGAACTTGGATGGAAACAATCTGTCCGGAAACGAATCTCGCACCAAGATAACTTGACGCCGAAGACGACCACGAACGGACGACCAAAGAAGGTGGTCGTTTGGCATCGTTTAAAAACGAAAAATGGCAGCCCGTCACAAGCAGAAGGCAGCAGCAGCTCGATTAGCGAAGAAGACGCATCTACGGCAGCCATGGATGGAGGTCGAAGCTCGAGCTTTGACGAAGAACGGAGAAGATGAAAGCAACCACCATGGATGACGATGGCAGAAGCTGTGACGGGCAGTCGCGGGGAGCTTGGTGTTGAAGATGATGAGCGCGATGCAGCATCTCGGAGACAGAAGTAGTCGCGGAAATCTCAACTGTGAGCTTTCATGGTGGAGCTCGACGGATTGGTTGTTGGTTCGGTCGCGTTCGGAGGTCGTTTGGTTGAGCCGGGGTCGTGAGGGTGACGTGCGTGTGTGTGTGTGAGTGTGACGTTGGGAAGCCATGGTTGAGCTTTGAGGGGGAAGCCATGGATGACCTTGGAGAAACTTGAGGAAGAAGAAGAAGATAGGAGGGGGCGGATGACTTCTTAGTCTTTTTAGGGTTTTTTCTTCTTTTTTCTTTTGTTTTGTGTTGTAAAATGTAAGACAAAGGGGTTTGGGTCTTTTGGGTTATGGACTGGGTCGACCCAGTTCTAAATGGACTGGGTCGTAGGGAAGATTGGGCCATTTTTTGGGCCGGTGGCTTGAAATCGAAGAAGAGGCCCAATTCCGACTTTCTTTATATTTTCGCTCTCTTTTCTTCTTTTATTTCTCTAAAACTAAATTATAAAAAATACTTAAACTATTATTAAGAACTAAATTAAGTTATAAAAGCGCAAATTAACTCCCAATAACAATCCTACATGCAAATGCGACATATTTTTGTATTTTTTATTAATTTAACAAATAAACAAACACAGACAAATACAAATAATTATCCAAAATATCACAAAATCTCACAAAATTTCACACCAAGGAAAATCATTTTATTTTGAATTTTTTGGGAGTAATTCTCATATAGGGCAAAAATCACGTGCTTACAGCTGCCCCTCTTTGCCCGAAGACACGAAGGGTTTTCGTGCAAAGATAAAACGAGCGATTTTTGCCCATCCGAGTACTCCGTGTGAAGCATTTTTTGAAAAAGATTTGACCGAACCTTTGCTTCAAAGGTTTCCTACATATCCTGGGCTAAACAGGAATCAGGTCAATGTAGTTCGGGAAATTTTGGTAGCTGGGACTACCGTTGGACTGCAATGTTACTGTTGTTGCATGCTATTACTACTGCTTACCGATCTCCTTGTTACACCGTGCTTAAAAAAACAAGAAGCTAGGCTAGAGTACAATTTGTTTTTGTTGCCTTGCTTCCTTGTCTGCTTGCATTTCTTTCGGTGCTTTACTTCTTTTGACACATGTACTTGAGTTTGTACTGTGACCTCTTGTTGCAACCTTCTGTTTCCCGGTGCCGGGGAATTTTATTGTTTCCTGCTGGGGATTCCTATTGTAACCCTCTGTTTTATTGTCCTCTGACTTGATCTTGAAATGTATGCCTCTGTTATCTGGGCGGGCTCCCAACTTCAATACTTGAAAATTAAAGACTTGAAATGTATGCCTCTGTTATCTGGGCGGGCTCCCAACTTCAATGCTTGAAATGTAAAGACTGAAATTTATGCCTTTGTTGTCTAGGCGGGCTCCCAACTTCGACGCTTGAAATATAAAGACTGAAATGTATGCCTCTGTTATCTGGGCGGGCTCCCAACTTCAATGCTTGAAATGTAAAGACTGAATGTATGCCTCTGTTTTATGGGCGGGCTCCCAACTTCATCAACTGAAATATAAAAGACTGAATGTATGCCTCTGTTATTATGGGCGGGCTCCCAACTTCAACACTTGAAAAGTAAAGACTGAATGTATTCCTCTGTTATTATGGGCGGGCTCCCAACTTCAACACTTGAAATGTAATCGCCATTCCTCTCTTCAGGCGGGCTCCTGACTTCAAACCATACATCGCCATTCCTTTCTTTAGGTTGGCAAGATTTCAACATCTTTTTAAAACGCCTTTCCTCTCTTCAGACGGGCTCCTGACTTCAACAACAACTTTGAAAATAATCGTCATTCCTCTCTTCAGGCGGGCTCCTGACTTCAACCAATAAATCACCATTCTATTCTTCAGGGGGGCTCCTGACTTCAAACTTCTTCTTTTTTTCAAATTATCCTAGGAGAAAATTCATCAGACTAGGATTTGATATCTTATCTTAGGAGAAAGATTCATCGGACTAAGATTTGATATCTTATCTTGGGAGAAAAATTTCATCAGACCAAGATTTTGACTCTAGGAGATAAATCGTCAGACTAGGTCCATTTTGTTGTGATCTTAGGAGAAAGATTCATCCGACTAAGATTTTATCTTGGGAGAAAAATTTCATCAGACCAAGATTTTGACTCTAGGAGATAAATCGTCAGACTAGGTCCATTTTGTTGTGATCTTAGGAGAAAGATTCATCCGACTAAGATTTTATCTTGGGAGAAAAATTTCATCAGACCAAGATTTTGACTCTAGGAGATAAATCGTCAGACTAGGTCCATTTGTTGTGATCTTAGGAGAAAGATTCATCCGACTAAGATTTTATCTTGGGAGAACAATTTCATCAGACCAAGATTTTGACTCTAGGAGATAAATCGTCAGACTAGGTCCATTTGTTGTGATCTTAGGAGAAAGATTCATCCGACTAAGATTTTATCTTGGGAGAACAATTTCATCAGACCAAGATTTTGACTCTAGGAGATAAATCGTCAGACTAGGTCCATTTTGTTGTGATCTTAGGAGAAAGATTCATCCGACTAAGATTTTATCTTAGGAGAACAATTTCATCAGACCAAGATTTTGACTCTAGGAGATAAATCGTCAGACTAGGTCCATTTTGTTGTGATCTTAGGAGAAAGATTCATCCGACTAAGATTTTATCTTGGGAGAACAATTTCATCAGACCAAGATTTTGACTCTAGGAGATAAATCGTCAGACTAGGTCCATTTTGTTGTGATCTTAGGAGAAAGATTCATCCGACTAAGATTTTATCTTGGGAGAACAATTTCATCAGACCAAGATTTTGACTCTAGGAGATAAATCGTCAGACTAGGTCCATTTTGTTGTGATCTTAGGAGAAAGATTCATCCGACTAAGATTTGATATCTTATCTTGGGAGAAAAATTTCATCGGACCAAGATTGTATCGGGAGGTAAATTCATCAGACTAGGACTTTTTATCCTAGGAGAAAAATGTAGTAAAGATCAATGATTTGAGAAACTTACTTTCGTAATTTCTTCTTTTCTTTTCTCCTTCCTTTGCGCTGCTTTGTTCTTGCTTGCTGGGGATAATACCACTGTGGGAGTCTTCTTTCTTCCCCTCCTTCAAATTTGTTTTTGTTTTTTTTTTCCTTCAACACTGCTGGGGATAAAAGTGTTATCTTCTTGGGATAACGTTGTTGAGGATAACGCTGCTGGGGAATTTTATCCCTTCAAATCGATGCTTCATTCTTTTGGAAGCTGCTGGGGATGATAATGGCTCTTTGCTTTTCTGAGCACAAGTGTCATCCCTTTATTCTGTCTGCTGGGGATAACTTCCTCCATTGGAAACTTATTATGTTGGGGGCAACCCTGGTTCAAAGACCACTTCCTTGGTGCTATTTTTATTCTTCCCCAAATGGGTACCTGATTTTCCAGAAAATTTTCTAATTGAAAAGAAAAAATTTTCTGCCCCAGTTTGACAATCTTTCTTGTGGCATGCATTTCCGACATCAATGCCATTTCCTTTACCTGTTTTAAACAAAATTTGTTAGTTTAAAACGCGGTGGTTGGTTGTGATACTCCTACTTGGGATGGCTTTCCCCTTTCTCCTTCCTTGCTCTGCATTCCACAAGGGACGATATTATTTGCTGAGGATAATCCTTTTCTGCTAGGGATATCCCTCTTCTTTCGTGGCATGGCTCGGAGACTTGCATTTTTCCGACCTTTTAGTCTCGCATGAATTTTCCAAGTCATGCTTATTGCTCTCCTTGTTTGTCCACGGGCCTTGGCCTTGAGGTTTTAATAACCTCTGATTTTGGCAAGGATATCCCTCTTGACACTCGTCAATCATTTTGTCAATTCCCTTTTGCTGGGGATATCTTTCTTGACACTGGCCCTGTGCTCGTTCCTTGCTGACTATACCACTTGGATGTACTAGCCAGATCTCATATTGCATAATTGGAAAGCTGATGGCCTATTTTGAAGTCATTTCCCACTGGTTCTGACCAAACAGACTCTACTGGGGAATTTTCTATGAAAGGAGAAAGATAAAAAGGAATAGAATAAAAGATAAAGGAAAAAGATGACTCTTTAACAAAAGAAATTATAAATAAAAACCTATCAAACGCAGACACCGACTCTAATGGTCATGACATGCATATGTGGCCTATCCTCCGTCGTCAATCGTCTTTCAAGATCTTCCCTTGACTATCCTCCATCTGATTCCCAATCTTATTCGACTTGTAGTGCCCAAAAGGTTTTCACCATCAAGTCTCTCTCATTTTGGTTTTTCTCTCAGCTTTCATCGCCTTATGGTGTCCGTGAAGATTTTCACCGATAAGACTCTCTCATTTATATCACTTTCCAGCTGGGGATTTGGAGTGTTGCCGGTATGACTCTCTCTGCTGGAGATTAGAGTCCTTTCTGTTGTGGAACAGAGTGTTATGTTCACCGGTAAGACTCTCATTTGTCTGACTTGGCATCTTTTGCAGACTGATCAGAAGGTCTTTCTTTGGACCGTAATGTGGGTTTTTTGGATAGGCTTAGAAAGAAAGGGTATTAAAGGCTAAAAAACAAATCAATTTGGGGTTCAAAATTACAACCTTCGAAATCATATTTGTTTATAACAAGCGCAACCCTTGCCCCAGTTTCTTGCTTGGGGATTATTTATTAAATTTTTTATTTATTTATTACACCATGCATACCATGCACATTATGCACACTATGCACCCTATGACCGAGCCATGAAGCGCCTACGTATCCTCTTTGAGGAATCAGGTCAAACGTAGTTCCCAATTCCTCTTTTTTTTCATTTGACTTTTTTTTTTGTTATCATTTTTCTCTTCTTTTTTTTCGTTTTTTTTTTATTTTTTTTTTGTTGATTTTTTTTCTTTACCTTCCAGGCTCGTATTCCCTAGTCGTTGCTATTGATTCCGAACGAGGGGTATGAAAGAAAATAAAATAAGGCTCAAAAGGGGTAACGAAGGATAAAGTGTTTAGGTAGCAGAACAAAATGCCTTCGTCATTCCAGTCTTCAAAACATGCCAAGTGCAAACAACACAATTGAACATAGATTTATAGTCTCTTCCGATGGTGCTGGACTTGACAATTATGTTAAACACTTGCTTTTTCATTTGTCATTTCTAAAGCACCGTTGGGCGACACTCTCATTCTCATGAACGACCCTCATGCCAATTTGGCGAATCTTGCATTTAACGGTTTTCTTTAAGTTTTACTTGCCCCAGTTCCACATGACTCGGGCTTCAAATAATCTCAAACTGTTCTTATTTCCCTTAAATGCTTTGATCACCTCTCCAGGGTTTTATGATTAACTTTAAAGACCAGGCCCAAACTGTGTGCACATGTCATGTCACTAGAATCGGCGTTGAATAAAAATGATAAAAGTACTAAACAAAAAGATGACTGGAAACAATAAAAGACCGGCTTTTGTATTAGACTACCGGCGAAATGGTTTGAATAATAAAACAAACAAAACAACCAGAATAAAATCCTAACACAGCCTTGACAAAACTTAAACAAATTGATATGACAAACTGGAAAGATAAGAAGGTTTGACACAAGACAATATTCGGATTACAACCCTAAGAATAATCCGGACAACAGAAATGACAACAAAATAAGACGCCACCAGCTTCTCTTTTGCTAACCAAGGAACGGAGCGTCCTCCTACTTTATCAAAATTGGCATCTTAGCCACTTGAGCGTTCGCATCAATACTGCCAAGACCATTATCAGCTTTAATATCATCAACCTTAGTCAACAAGTCCCAATAGGATTCGAGTGCTTCTGTTATCAAGCCTGATCCCTGCAAAGTGTGCTTCTGGGTCTTGTATTTCCGGCTTACCACAAACCAACCACCTTAACTTTCTTTGTGATTCAAAGCGAAACAGGTTAGAATGGACTCCGTTGGTCCCCATTATTAGCAACATTTTTTTTTCTTTTTCTTTTTTTTCGATTTTTTTTTTTCATTTTTTTCTTCCCTTTTTTCGATTTTTTCTCATTTTTTGTTGTGGTCGAATCTTATGGAGATTGCCTACGTATCATGACCCCGCATGAATCAGACCTTGTGTAGTTCAGACCAATAAAAGATAAACAATACTAAACATTTTTTTTCAATTTAAAACACACTGGGTTTCAAAGGTTTGAAGATGACCTACAAACTCGAAAATCAAACAACCCACATATTATAATTAAAGATTTATAACCTCGAAATAAAAAGGCCAGCTTCCTTTCCCCGTTTGATAAATGCAACCAAACGGCTATATTTGCAAATGTGGCCCCTTCCAAATTTTGAGGCCGGAGAGGATTATTTTACGACACTTTACAAACTTGTTCATTATTTTACGAAAATAGCCTTTTGACAATTGAAAGATACTCTAGGGCTATTTCGGCAAGAACAGTTTAAGACGCGGTCAAAGCTGGCTCGGCTTATTTTGACCAAAAATCCAAACGGTATTCACCTGACCGTTGATTCTTTGTTTTTTTTTCAAATTACAATAAAAACCAGGTGGTGCAACACGGCCCTTCAGTGCCTCGGGGACGAAGATTTTTAAGGCTGTGTGAGTCAACTAGACCAAAATCCTAAATATGACCCAAAAGGTGGTTGTTTATGCAAAGTCGGCCTTCTGGCGTCCCATTCGGGAACATTTGGCTATGTCTTGATAAAACAACGTCACCCGACTTCTTTATGACTCTTAAAATTAGACATATTTTTTTTGGCTATTTTTTTTTTAGCAAAAGGGGAGGCTGGACACTGCCCGACTTATTTATGACAAAATTAAAATTTTGACACGTTTTTTATTTATTTATTGGTTTTTGGCTATTTTAGCAAAAAGGGGGTTGGACCCGATGAGGGTTGCCTACGTATCTCACATCCGGTGAGAATCAAACCCGCGTAGTTCGGGCAGGTCGTGAATAAAGTAAATAAACTAATTTTAATTTTTTTTGAATTTGTAAAAGAACTGCTTTAAAAGAAGAAATGAAGTATATATATATATTTTTTTTGATTTTTGATTGATTTTCTTTTTGAAAGAAAGACTTCTAAGAATTCCTTTTCTTTTGATTTGAACTTTGAGAATTTCAAAAGTAAAAGGAAGATATTTTTTTTCTTATTCTAAGAAGAAAGAAAATATTTTTTTTGGAATTTTACCTTTAATAAAAGAAATGCTTTCTAAAAAAATATTTTTTTGAATTTTGAATTTTCTTTTCAATTTTTAAAGAAGAAGGAAAATATTTTCGAATTTGTTTTATTTTATTATATATATATATATATTTTTTTTTATAATTAAAAAGACTTTCTAAAGAAGTCAATAATGGAAAATATTTTTGGATTTTTTGTTTTGAAAATTGGGAGTCTAAAAAAAAACTTTTCTAGACTTTTTGGTAGGACAAATATTTTTGCAACAAATAAAGATATATATACATTTTTGGAAATAAAGAAAAACTTTTTGGATTTATATATATATATATATATATATATATATTTGCAACAAATAATAAAACCACTTTCAACGCGACTCTTTTTATTTTATTATTTTGAATTTTTCAGAAACGAATAAAAAAAAACTATTTTAAAAGTAAGACTCTTTTTCATTGTCATTTTCAGGGGAAGACAAACTATTTTCCTTTATATATATATATTGTTTTTTGAAAAATAAGACAAAACAACGATTCTTTTTTTTTCCTTTGCTTTTAATAAAACAAACTAATAAAACATTTTTTTTTCATTTTCTTAAAATTTCTGCAGAGTTTTGACAGTTATTTGGGCATTGTTTTTTTTTCAAAAATAAACAATCAATTCCCTAACCGCTATTTCTTTTTTTCAATTTTAAAATATTATTCCTGATATTCAAAAGTCAGTCAGCACACAAGTACGAATCAAATAAATGCGCAAGTAGGAGCAAGTAAGATGCATCAGGATGGTCATTTTCATTTTTGGTACACCTGTCCTAGACAGACCCAACCCCTGTGTTGAGTCTCCAAAGTCAAATGCACGTGATGCAAACAAACGCTCCTACTAGGGATCCGGCATGAAGCTGAGTTATTCTAAGTGAAAAAACCTGAGGCATATTGATCTAGCCCTGGCTTACCCAAACGGACAGTTTGAGCCGAAGCGGGGGCAACGTACCGGGAGCACGAAAGTCTACCCGGCCTAGTTACTTGTCCCAACTTCGTCTTATTTGGTATGACTTTAACAGAAAGGTGGGCCACGCGCACGTGTGCACCATAAATTTAGAAGACTCAGAAAGAAGGGGTTTCGTAGCAGTTTTATATACACAATTCAGATAATATTAAAGCGGTAAAAGTATCATTTAGCACATTAAACATAAACATGTAAAAATCAGATAATAAATAAAGCCAACTATAACAGTTATTTTAAGCTCGAATTTCTAACCCTGAACCAGTGGTTCTGGGTTAGTTTTGTCCCCAGCAGAGTCGCCAGAGCTGTCACACCTCCTTTTTCCGCCCCCGTGAGGGGCGTAGGGAGTTTTCTCCAATTAAAGGACAGTCGAAACGGGATTTGTTTATTTGTTTCAGAGTCGCCACTTGGGAATTTAAGGCGTCCCAAGTCACCAATTTTAATCCCGAATCGAGGAAAAGAATGACTCTGTATTATAGTCTGTGAACCAGAAATCCGGATAAGGAATTCTGTTAACCCGGGAGAAAGTGTTAGGCATTCCCGAATTCCGTGGTTCTAGCACGGTCGCTCAACTGTTGTGTTTGGCTTGATTATTTTGATTTGTTAAATACATTTTTATTGCATGATTTTATTGTTACCGCTTCTATTTAGATTTAAAGACCCTTCTTTGAATCGAATCACGCGTACGTATATTCGTGTTATAAATTATATTTTTTAAAACATGCGGAGTTGTGTCACGCGCACGTGTACACAATAATATAGATAATATTTTTATTAAAATAATTATTTTCGAAATTATGCTTTAAATAAAATCAAGAATATTCGCCCTTTTTGTATAATTAAGTAGTGAACTGCACATCTCGGGTTATATGAAATTAATATTGATGATCTCCGAAGAACCCCTTTTTATTAAAAATTTGCTCGAAGTTGCGCGAACGCATAATCCGAATCGCCTTTAGAAGTATAATCAAGTCACGCGAACGCATCCTTAATTATGCAAATATTCTTGACAGTAATATAAATTCTCTACAAATGTTTATTGCATCCATCTATTTTTAAATGTAAGAGTCATGAGAAATCACTATTTGAGATGCCTCTAAATTCCTTGAAAAGAATTCACAATTCATTAAGTGTTGACCGCAAATTATATTTTTACGTGTGAATTATATTCCTCAAAAACCATGAGTTTAAAGAGTAAAATAAAAATAAAATAAAAATAAACAACGTGTGATTAATACTACCATTTTTATGGTAAATACAATATTTATCTACCCAAAAAGCGAATTGCGTATAAAACTTAGGAAAACAATTGATTTAATAAATGAAGTAATATTTTTTTGAAGAATTTTCATTGTTATATTTGGAGCAAACGCTATTTACACATTTTTTGACTTAAAATGTTACAATCTATAAATCCCATCCTTCTTTTACACCACTTGTTTTTAGTCCGAGGTTATAATTGTTTGGTTAATTTTGCTTACGAAGATTGGGTTTGAGATAAATAAACCAATTCTTATATTCTGCCTATGCGAATATTTGCAAACACTAACTCTATATTTTGTAAAAAATCATTGACATTATTTCATATATTAAAAGAAATGAGTTGATCGCGTTCCTAAAATAACTAAGCCATTTGTTATTAAGAAAGAGAACTAATCTACCAATTGATTTAATACTATATTAACCAACTAAAACAAAACTGAAACTTAAACTAATAAAATTTAAATGAGTAGAAGACATCCTTATAATTCCAAACTTCATTTACTTGCCATGTTGAAGCTCTTCACAACATGAGTTTTAAAGATATGTACCTGATATTTGGAAGCAAAAGAAAATGAAGATGAAAATCAGCAACAGTAATAACAGTGTAACAGCAACAACTGCCCAGCAACAGTAACAACCCAGTAACAGACCGGTGGAGTAGTAATCCCAAAAAACAAAAGCTTTAAGCTTTGAATGAAACAACAACCATTGATACTAATTTCAAACAAAGAAAAAAAAACAGAAGATTTTTTAGTTTTTATTTTTATTTTGAAAGCTTAAATATTTTTCGGAATTTTTCTTTCTCTTAAATGTTCAGCCTTTTTTTTTCTTTCTATCTGTATCTGTGTATTTTTCTCTATCTCTATTCTCTCTATCCCCCTCTTGTCTTGTGTTCAAGACTTTATATATAATCCCATCCCATAAATCTTTCAATTAATTAAAATCAATACTTTTTCTCTACCCAACCCATTATCTTCTCACTCATCCCCATAACTCTAACAACATTACAACAAACAATTCTTATATTAAACTTTAAACAAGATTATGAGAACAATTCAAGAAATAATCATAAATGGTAAACAAGAAATCAAACTATACAAAATTCGGATTCAAGATCATCCAAACAAAGTATGAACATGAATGAATCTATTTTAACACAACAAACATGACGGATTAAACGATTAAATCAATATATTCCTTTAACACAACTAAATTCTTTAAACAAATAACAAGATCGACGAAGAAACAATTATGAACTTAAACTTGAACTTAACAATATTAACAATTTCTAACAATACATAAACACATGAAACAAATTGAAGAAATAGTTAATTAAATTTCAATTTGAATCTAACAAACATCAAACTAACAAATATTCACTTAAACAATAATACAAACATGAAATGAATATGAAAACAACTAATTAAACTTCTATTTTGAAATCTGAAAATTAATTTAACAAACAACATGAACATGAACAAAACCAAAAATCAAATATCTAAGCATAGACATGAACAAAACAAACATTCGCCGATTTTAGATTCGAAAAATATCAAAACAAAATACGGACAAACATAAAACTCAAAATCTACTAACCGGATCGAACGACATACGTACGGACTGTTTTGACGACCCAAGCATCGAGCGAATGACGATGAACTTGGATGGAAACAATCTGTCCGGAAACGAATCTCGCACCAAGATAACTTGACGCCGAAGACGACCACGAACGGACGACCAAAGAAGGTGGTCGTTTGGCATCGTTTAAAAACGAAAAATGGCAGCCCGTCACAAGCAGAAGGCAGCAGCAGCTCGATTAGCGAAGAAGACGCATCTACGGCAGCCATGGATGGAGGTCGAAGCTCGAGCTTTGACGAAGAACGGAGAAGATGAAAGCAACCACCATGGATGACGATGGCAGAAGCTGTGACGGGCAGTCGCGGGGAGCTTGGTGTTGAAGATGATGAGCGCGATGCAGCAGCTCGGAGACAGAAGTAGTCGCGGAAATCTCAACTGTGAGCTTTCATGGTGGAGCTCGACGGATTGGTTGTTGGTTCGGTCGCGTTCGGAGGTCGTTTGGTTGAGCCGGGGTCGTGAGGGTGACGTGCGTGTGTGTGTGTGAGTGTGACATTGGGCAGCCATGGTTGAGCTTTGAGGGGGAAGCCATGGATGACCTTGAAGAAACTTGAGGAAGAAGAAGAAGATAGGAGGGGGCGGATGACTTCTTAGTCTTTTTAGGGTTTTTTCTTCTTTTTTCTTTTGTTTTGTGTTGTAAAATGTAAGACAAAGGGGTTTGGGTCTTTTGGGTTATGGACTGGGTCAACCCAGTTCGAAATGGACTGGGTCGTAGGGAAGATTGGGCCATTTTTTGGGCCGGTGGCTTGAAATCGAAGAAGAGGCCCAATTCCGACTTTCTTTATATTTTCGCTCTCTTTTCTTCTTTTATTTCTCTAAAACTAAATTATAAAAAATACTTAAACTATTATTAAGAACTAAATTAAGTTATAAAAGCGCAAATTAACTCCCAATAACAATTAACGCACAATTAAGTAATAATTAAGCATAAAATTGTATATTTGG
Source organism: Nicotiana sylvestris (assembly GCF_000393655.2). Taxonomy (NCBI): domain Eukaryota; kingdom Viridiplantae; phylum Streptophyta; class Magnoliopsida; order Solanales; family Solanaceae; genus Nicotiana; species Nicotiana sylvestris. The sequence goes on along the minus strand of NC_091060.1, from coordinate 39,307,561 downwards.
ACATTAAATGCTAAAAATGCAAAAGATGCCTATTTTTGTAATTTTCATTTTTTGTAAACAAATTTAATTAGTAACAATTATAGAATTAAATCCTACATGCAAATGCGACATATTTTTGTATTTTTTATTAATTTAACAAATAAACAAACACAGACAAATACAAATAATTATCCAAAATATCACAAAATCTCACAAAATTTCACACCAAGGAAAATCATTTTATTTTGAATTTTTTGGGAGTAATTCTCATATAGGGCAAAAATCACGTGCTTACAGTGGGTCGCCAACTTGCGAGCCCAATCCGTTAGGCCAGGGACCTCGCACGACGTCCATGAAATTGTTGCAAAAAGGGAAAGAAAGGCGCATTTATAGAGCCTGCCTATGCCATAAGCAAAACGGCAAAGGCATGAGTGTACCACTTACGTGTAAAATTCCATTCCTCGGGAAATGGAAGAAACTCCACAGGGATAATGTCAACAGTTCGTACTCGAATGAATCGTCTCATCCATCCCCGATTGCCATATTCTTTATCATCAACCACGAAAGGCGTGGTGGATCAGCATTGTAGGGTTAGAAGACCTCGATGATGAAAAGGTCGGTACAGCCTGATGAGATGGCTAATAGTGAATTCAAGGCCTGCTTCTTCTGCAAAGAAACTCATCATCAATACTATCCTCCAAAATGATGGATAAACCTATGCCAAAGTAACCTGGTACTTTCGACAGAAGTCAAGCACGACCCTATCAAGGAGGCCCAGCATAAAGGGGTACGTGTATTCATTCAGAAAACCCTCGGCATGATCAATGATACCCTCTTCCGGGGAAGGTACCTGCAATACTACCTTTTCTCCCCCATCCACGATCTTTCTTCACTAACTCAAGGTGCCCCTCTCGTATTAAAGAAATAAATTTCGAGGCATACTCACAATGACCCCGAATATCGGGAGGGTTTTTTGACGGAAAGTCCCCCCTAGAAACAAAATGTCCAGAGGTTGGCTCGCCTGGCACCAATGGCAGACCATCAACCAGGTAGGAACCAAAGGCGGAACTCCTTTCTCCTTGCCGAGAGGACCCTGGAGTAGCAGCCATGATTGTGGTAAACCCAGGAAACTGGAGCTGGAATTTGAGCAAGGGTTTCAAGGTTGAAATGGTGAAAGATCTAATGCAGGAAAAAAGAACCTTACGAAGGAGATAATTACTCAGAATAGCGGAATCCTCAAAATAAGTAAGACAACCCTATATATGGAGAAAGCGGTGACTATCTGCCTGCCTCAAAGCCAATTAGAAACGTTGACTAAGCCATTTTCACTTGGGAAAGATGTACCAGCAAGATTGCCTTGGTTGTTTCATAACCATGTCATGCAATTAACGTTATTGTGCGATGCTTTGGGATCGAAGACCCCCATATTATTACAAGCCTTGAGATGGTACCTAATCTCGAGGACCTCTGTCAAGAAGAGGATATGCTAAAGGAGCCATTAATATCACTACAAGCCTCGAGATGGTACCCAATCTCGAGGACCGCTGTCAGAAAGAGAATATGCTCTAAAGAGCCATTAATATCACTACAAGCCTCGAGATGGTACCCAATCTCGAGGACATTTGTCAAGAAGAGGATATGCTCTAAGGAGCCATTAATATCACTACAAGCCTCGAGATGTTACCCAATCTCGAGGAGCTCTGTCAGAAAGAGAATATGCTCTAAGGAGCCATTAATATCACTACAAGCCTCAAGATGGCACTCGATCTCGAGGACCTCTGTCAAAAAAGAAAACAAGCTTTAAAAACCTACTTATATGGGCTTGACCTCGAGGTAGTACCCTACCCCAAGGATTTCTTCTATAGCAAGCGCGGTCTATTTACCCGATCTTCCAGCCCTCGAGCTACCTAAGCCGGAACCAATTGTCACTCAAAAACTACCAATAAAGCCTTATGGCTATCTTTTGCCTTCAGATCAGGTTAAACGTTCTCTCGATTACTTTAACCTAGGGGTTATCCGAATCTAGGCGTACCCTCATCTAAGGTCTATCTATAACACCTTGAGGTTGTCTTCACTCTCAGTTCAAGACAAATTTTCAGGTCGCCCGTGCTCGAACAAACTTTCGCCCGGGGACTATCCGTTGAAGCCTAAAATCTATTTTTAGTCACATAAGCCCAAGCAAATCATCCCCCTCGAGGGCTATCGACGGAGCCTAAAGGGCTAAGTTTCATTCTGAAAGTTTGAAGCCCTACTCTCATTCAACTCGAAGTCAGGGGTCCCGTCGGCCTAAGCTCGTATCAATTCAATTCGGGCTCAGCCCGAGGAACAACAAAGGGTTCCACAGGGTATCGTATTAACCGATCAAGGACCAGGGAAACACCTATGCCCGGGCCCGACATTCGGACCGATCGGCAGAGTCATGTACTCAAATGCTTCACAAATGAAAGTATTAGGAAATCCGGCATAAATCAGATACTGAATTAAAAAAACACTTTTACATTAGCAAAAGATGATTAAAAAAGCCCACGAAGGGTCCTTACACAAAAACAAAGAAACAAAAGCAACAACTAAAAGTCTAATCTACTCTCAAGGGTACATCCTCGGGAACAACACCTTCAAGAATCATTTCTTCGGGGCTTCATCTCGGCCTCCCCAACGGCGTCTTCGAGGATGAGGAAGAAGCAGAAAAAGATGAAGAAAAAGTCGTAGCCCGCCAAAGAGAAAAAGCTTTTACCAGGCCGAGAGGACTATAACCTGATAGAAGACTTGGCGAGCGTAGGCCCTACCTGCACGACTACTTTGATTCCACTTCTTGGAACATTGTTCCATGCAAGGTAGAATCCGGTAGTGCCGCTTCACCCCACGAAAAAAAAGGGATGAAGTGCCACACCAGGTCGAAGTAGGGATGTGAGCAGTGGTGTAAAGTTCGAACATCCTCCTGAGCAGCGGTGTAAAGTTCGAATACCTTCCTGAGTAGGAAGAAATCGGCAGCCATATTTCATCATCTCGGGCCAATAACAACAAAAAAAATCGGTATAACTTCGCTCAGGAAGGGAAAACTCTGGAAGAAGGCCATGTTACAACTGATGAGAACATTGCCATGTAGCCTTAAGGCCGCGGGCCTCAAACATGGGAAATAACAATGGATAAGGATGAAGAGAAGAGAGGGGTAAAAGTTTGTTGAAGAACATTTGAATGAAGTCTTGGTTCAAAAAGGCTTCCATTTATAAGAAGGGTGGCAGTATAACCGACGACGCAATCAATGTCTTTGAAAGACGTACCGACAGGCACAATCAATGTGTTTTGGGAACTGGACCGGTGGCGAAATTATCGCTTTGGAGAATATAAATTAGCGGGATGCCTCAGTTATCACAAAGGCTCACGTCATAAGTATGACATCATCGCAGGAAGTTCGAGTAGATGGATACCAAATTCATTTCTTATCATTTCACTCTAAGAAATGCGGGGACTATCTATATACGATAAAATCGGAGGGTCCAATTTCGATCATTACGATGCTTCGTAAGCACATTGTGAAAGGCTCGAGGCTACGATAAAGATTGACACCCGAGGGGCTATCAACTCCCGACCTCGGAGTAGTATAGATCGATGGTTATGGCGAAAAAGTGGGAAGTTCCCAAGGCACGTAGATATAACTGGCAAAGCCTAGTGGGCTAGTTCAGACCCGAATCAAGGCTTCAAATGGCTGTACCAGCCCCATATCTTTGTAATAAATGCATTTGTACTATGTTGAGATTCCCCCTCATATATAAAGGGGATCCTGTCACACCTCCTTTTTACCACCTGTGGGGGATATAAATGAGTTTTTCCAATTAAAGTGATATTATTTGAAATGAGATTATTTTATTTAATTTTTTCAGAGTCGCCACTTGGAATAGTTTATTTTGTGTCCCAAGTCACTGATTTATTTTTAAAATCACAATTCGAGGAAATATCAACTTTATTTAAAAGTCTGCGAACCAGAAATTCTAGATAAGGAATTCAGTTAACCTGAGAGAAGGTGTTAGGCATCCTCGGGTTTCGTGGTTCTAGCACGGTCGCTTAGGTATTTATACCAGACTTAAATTGTTTAGCTACTTATTTTTAGGACCTATGTGCATTTATCGTTTACAACTTTTAATCGCTTGATTATTCGTAATGAAATAAATGAGTTACGCGTACGTATACTCATTTCCTTGGGTGCGTCAAAAATCATGTCACGTGTACGTATCCAAAATTAATCACGCTTTATTAATTATGAAGAAATTTTGGTTGAAGTTGGCGAACGCATCCCTCGAGTTACATCTTAGAACTAAATTCTTAATTATGTTACGCGAACGTATACATAATCACAATAATAGTCTAAGTCGAGCCTAAAGACAACTACGAGTGTTTAAAAGGATGTTTTACTATACTAAGTTAATACTTAATGTGAGGGCCATAAGATATATGTTTTACTTATGTATGGCACACCTCAATTTTATTTTTAACAAAGGTTCGTATTTCACTTAAGCAAAGCATAAGGACACTAACATTTTACTCCTAGTTTAGAATTCAATAAGGATCTATTAAATTGTGGACATGCTTAAAAGGTGAAAGACTAGGCTTTTAAAATCACTTTAAAATAAAAGGTCTTGGGTTTGGTCCAATAATGGCCCATTGCTTAATTAAAATAGGAAAATCCAGCTTTAAAAGCTATATTTGGGCTCACGAATTGGCCCAGCAGAAAAGAACTTAAAGACCCTCTGCCCCTATTGGAATTTTAATCGAGTTTTGCCCACATTGGGCTATAGGCGGGCCCAGTTGTAATTATCTAACGTCTGGGCCTATCCACCTCTACCCTTAATTATACATACACACTTATAACAAATAAGCTTTCAAATTACATGCTAAAACAGAAATAGAATATAAAGATTAAACACGATTCTATACTGAAAATTTATCAATTGACTCTGCAACATAAAAAATGATCCATGGTAAAAGGGGCTCCTAGATTAACTCAAAGTTTGGGCCTATGGACTAGGCCCAAATCATTTGAGGTTAGTCTTTCACTTGGGCTGCAAATTTAGCCTTCCTTAATCATGAGCAACCTTTCGGTTCTACTGAGTGGGCTTAAAGCCCAGCTCCTTTGCACCACTACTGTTTTGCAAAACATGACAAACACATAATTAAGCTCCTAATGTATCTGTTCTGAATCCTTGGTACATGACATTTATACATAATTCATTACAGTCTTCCAAAGTAGACTAAACAACTTTCAAAATCAATACCTTACATTAAGACTTGTTACATAAACTAACTATATTAAAAGCTAAACTATTACAAATTTGTATAACTGATATCATGAAGCATTCCTGCCTCTTTTGGACATGTCCATTAGAGCTTGGTCTCATCTTGTTAAAATAGCATGATTCCCACTTTTCAGCTTTGAACCTGCTGATTTAGCCAACCAATGCCAAATCTGCAGGCAACAGCTCATAGCCAAACAGACAAAGAAAGAAAACAAGTGACTTTAAGTAAAGAGAAAGCCATCAAATGAAAGAAAGAAGGAAAAATATAACCAAAACACTTCATAATCAGCATTAATAACCAAAAGGTTTGGCTATAAGACAACGCTACTTTACAAAATAAAGCCAGAAAAACCACTCATGTATTGGCTAAGTTATATGCTAAATCATTTCAAATTTTAAACACACATAACCAAAACTAATCAAATGCATATCAAGGTAAACTAACTGCTATCATGAAAGGTTTTCATTTCTACACATGCCATTTACAAATTCAATTTTATATCATTTCAACAAATCATTACATAGAGAAAGCTGAGGTTAAATACCTATAAACACCAACAAGACCATCAAATAACAGGTGAAATAAAAGAAGGAAGTTGGCTGAAGCTTAAAAGAACAGAAATCAACACAGCAGCCAAAAATCAAACCAAAACCTCCAAAGCTAAAAACAACTAACAACAGTAAATCCCCAAGGAAACCAGTAATCTTCACTCTTCAATTCATTTCTCAACTCATGAAGACTAGGAATATCAAGGAGAGATTTTGAGTGTTTTTGTTCGAATCCAAAAGAAAAGGAATCAACTCTTTTTAGAGAAAAACAGTAGGTGAACTTCAAGAGTATATTTTAGGGTTTCTGAAATCTAATGTGTTTTTCAGAAAACTTTGTGCAGAGAATGATGATGAATGTGTGTGAGAATGAGTGAATGTTGTTACTTTTATAAAGTGTATAAAAAATAGCATCAAAAGAGAATATTCTAACCTAAAATTCTGAAATTCAGAATAGTACAACATCTTTTCCAGATGTCTGCCCTTTTTCCCACCCAAATTTCAACATCTTTTGCTAAAATGGGGCAGTTGTCCTATATTAGAACATTCTGATTTTTTTCTCATTTAGAACTCCCAATTTTACCCTTCTAAAATTTTCTTGTTGCAATTTTCAACAATTTCGACCTAAACTCTGATTGATTGGTTAACCCCCTTAAGTCTGGGCCAATTACCATGGCCAAATGGCTTCAAACAGGCCCAAGTGTGACATTTAACTCAGGCCTAGGCTGAATACCATTTTTATCCAGCCATCACAGATTCTAAACACTCAAGTAAAAGAAAAAAAAAAGAAAAATGGTGCAAATCAAAAACAAGAATTCAATTAACTATTTAGCTTATTTGAATTACCCTAAAGTAACTAATCGAGCTCATTCTGAATTAACCTAAAGCAAATTGTAATTAATAAAAAATTTAAACATGCTAACTGTGATTTAAACACAATTGATTAATTAAAAGTGAATGAAACTCGCTTGATGATCGTTCTAAACTATCATGCAAACAAAACCTATGGAGAAGAAGATAAAGAAAGAAAAAAAATAGAGGAGAACACAGAAAAAAATAAAATAGAAACGAAGAATGGAGGTGAAGGAATTACCAGCTGAATTTAGGCAAAATGACCGAGAAAACAAGGCGGAGGACTGGCCAAGCTTCAAGATACTTCGAAAGGCTCGAAGTTGACCCAAATGGTTACTCCGGTCAAGAGTAACCTAGTTGGGCAAACTTCCAGCCAAAACGAGCAAAACCTCGAGAAAGTCCCCAAAAATAGAAAAGGTCAAACGCTAGATCCAAAATTCGACGAGCTTCAATGGTCATTCGGGGAAATTGTTGGGTGTTTTGGGTTTGGGGAAGCCTGGTGATTGCAGGATGTGAACTTGGGGTGGTTTGAGTGAGTTAGGGTTTTTGGGGTTGGTGTTTAGATCTGAAATTAGAGCGATTTGAGAAAGATTCGAAGGAGTTGGTTCAGGGATTTTGAAAGAGGAGAGGACAAGGATTGACTATTGAAAATTTGAGCTAATTTGGAGGTGTTTAGGGCAATAATTTAGGTTAGCGCCGCCGGAATGCGATTTCCGCTGGATAGGGTTTATTTGGAGACGAAGGGGATGAAGAACAAAAGGAACTCAAGGTTTTAGGGGGGTCACGTTCAGATAATTAACTATAAAATCGATGCCAAGTTCACAGCCGTTGGATCATACAAGATCAACGGCCGTGAAGAAACTAAGACGAAAATGAGGTCGTTTGGTGGTGGGGGATCCTGGATCGGGTAAGCCGATTTTGGGTTGGGTCTAGATCGGAGAGAACTTGGGTTTAGCCTGGCCCAATTTCCTTTCTAAAAACAGGCTTCTCTTTTTTTCAATTTCCTCTATTTTGCTCTTGTTTTCTTTTTCCTTTTCCTTTTCCTTTTCTTTTAATTAATTAAAAACCTAAGTTATTTTCCTAAATTAATTTAAATAATTAAGCTAATTATAAAAATTATAAAAATTACTTGATCCTAAATTAAAAGAGGAAAATCAATAATCTAAAAATTTAAAATGTAAAATGAGCCATTTTTTGTGATTTTTATTTTTTAATAAAACAAATAATTAACTAATTAATCCTAAAAATATAAAAACAAAACGTAAATGCAATGCATGGAATTTTTGACATTTTGCATGATTTTTAATAAAAATTAAACATGCACAAAAACTGCAAACAATTAATAAAATCCTACAAAAATCCTATAAAATGGCAAATAATTGAAAAAATTCTATTTTCTTGGATTTTATAGGAGTAATTCATATAGGGGAAAAATCACATGCTCATAGCTGCCCCTCTTTGCTCGGAAACACGAAGGGTTTTCAAGCAAAGATAAAATGAGCAATTACGAGCGATTCTTGCCCGTTTGAAACTCCATGAGAAGCATCTTTTGAAATAGTCCGACCGAACCTTGCTTCGGAGGTTGCCTACATATCATTGGCTATAAAGGAATCTGGTCAGTGTAGTTCTAGAACTTTTGGTAGCTGGGACTACCGAGAAACTGTGATTTCACTGTTGTTGCTGCTGTTTCTGCTTGCTGAGCTCCTTATTATACTAAAATAAAAGATGAAAAACTAAACTAGCTAATCCTTTCAACTATGAGTTACAAGATTCCTATCTATAAACCTTCTAAAGCTTGATCTTGAGTCTTGGATGGTTCTTCCTGCAGACTCTGATCTGAATCTTGATGCTTGTTACTTGCAACCGCTGGTTCATTCTTCTTCAGCTTTTCGGATCAAGGTGGGACATGCAAAACTTGTGACTTCAATCATATCTCAGGCAGTCCGCATCTTTTCTATGCTTCTATACTTAGAGTTCAACTTCTTTTCTTATTCTTCTTTTCTTTTATTTGGGTTGAGACTTCTTTTTTTGGTCATCTCAAACCTTGTGCCTCACGGTGAAAACCTGTTCAGGCACCAAAGCAAACAAACGAACGAAATTTTTTGCCCCAGTTTTCACTAGGAAACTTTTGTGAGTTATTGTAACAAAAATCTAAACTATTTCTTTACTAAAAGCAATTAAAATCGGGATTGTGTATCCCTGAGAAAAAGAAGTTAGGGAGTGGAGACCCTATATCTAAAAATGCAATCAAATGGGGTTCGGAGGCCCCAAGTAGGGAAGATTACCAGGTTATGCTGGAAAAATAACCGGGTTATGCCAGCAAGGTCCTAGGGTTATGCCAGGGAAGTCATTGGGTTATGCCGAAAAAGAAAAAAAGGTCCTCGGGTTATGCCGGGGAAGGTTATCCTGTTATGCCGGAAAAGAAAAAGGTCCTCAGGTTATGCCGGGGAGGTCCACGGGTTATGCTGGGAAAGTCATCGAGTTATACCGGAAAAGAAAAAGGTCCTCAGGTTATGCTGGGGAGGTCCACGGGTTATGCCGGGAAAGTAATTGGGTTATTCCGGAAAAAAAGGTCCTCGAGTTATGCCGGGGAGGTCCACGGGTTATGCCGGGAAAGTCATCGGGTTATGCCGGAAATAAAAAAGTCCTCGGGTTATGTCGGGATCAACTAGGGAGTGGGACCCTATATTGAAAAAGACTACCAGGTTATGCTGGGAGTGACTAGGGAATGAGACTCTATGTTGGGAAAACACAACTAGAGATTGGGGACCCTAGGCTACCATGATTTTGAATTTTTCTTCTTCTCTTCTTTCTTTTTATTCACTTTTCTTTTATTTAGGAGAATGAATGAAGAGTTTAAAAGGACTTCCATTTTCGGGTCAACTTTTGCTACATAAGCGTTTTGGTTTCCGCGTGCCTAATTTTTTATTGCACCTGCTTCTTGCAGGGTTGTTTTGGACTGCACCTATTTTCCTTTTTTCAAATCACAGAACAGTTAGTGTGAAACAGTGGTTGTTTTTGTGGCCTTGATTGTTTTGATCCCTTGATCTCAGCCCAACTCTTTTGATGAAAATCTCCATTGCTCGCTGGCTTTCTGGAGATCGATCTCTCTTCTAAATCCAGGGATCTTGACTTTCCAAAATTTCACATGATGGTTAACCCATGTGGGGCTTTAGCCTTTTCATCTTATTTTACCTTTATGGGCACTTGACTTTGGATTTCTTTTCCTTTCAATAATTTTGACTCTGGAGCACCGGCCATCATGGCCAATCGAGATCGACTTGGTGCACTTGCTAAGGCTAGGTGCTTTTCCTTGAATTTTGGCTTTTGTTAAGCAGAACCCTATAAAACCAATCTTGCCATCTTTTCTTTGTATTAGTTTTGGAGGAGGATTAAACCAAAAGGGATTCAAAGAAAAGTAAACAAAGGACATGATAATGAATTTAACGAGAAGTGTCCCTTTCGGGAGAAGGAAAGAAGGACTTATCTAGAGTGCATGCGGACTTCAATAGACATGACATGCTTCTTGCCAGGACTCTTATCAGTGCCGACGGTTGTAAGTGACTCCCTTTTTCGATCATCGTCGCTCTTTGTGAGTTCTCAGTAACAAGACTCTCGTTTTCAATTTCTCTACTCACCATCGACTTACGGTGCCCGTGTGGGTTTTCACCAATAAGTCTCTCTTATTTTATTTATCTCATTTGATTGTATCATATTCAAATAACCAACATACTTCCATTTTGAACATCTTTACCGATTAATCAGAAAGACTTTGAACAGTATTTAGGGTAAAAAAGTTTGGATTGAATTATAACTTTGGAACCTTTCAGGCGAACCTTCGCCGAACCACTATAAATTCTGCCCCAATTTTAACTTTGGGGGAATGTGGATTTTTGTTTTGGTGTGACTGAACCCCAGAGAGAGGCTGCCTATGTATCATGCCGGAATCAAGTCGAAAGTAGTTCAGGGAAACTTTTTTTTTTGTTTTTTTGTTAAATTACAAACATTTTTGGGTTCCAAAATATAATCAAAGAGAGCTAACCGGCTCAAAGGGTTAGCAAAGGGTTGAAGTGTTTGGGGTAGCAAGAATGAAAGCCTTCATCATCCCAATTGGATAATGTCGGCACCACAGAAAGGGTTAAATGTAATACCTTTTGACCGCGTCTACATTGACAGCTGTTTCAGGGTCATTTCCTTCAATGTTTCCCAAGTACAATGCCCCTTTAGGCAATAATTTTCTTATAATGTATAGACCTTTCCAATTTGGAGCGAACTTTCCTTCTGCTTCCTTGTGATGCGGGAGAATACGTCTCAAAACGAGTTGCCCCACTTCAAAGTTCCTAGGCCGTACTTTCTTGTTGTAGGCCCGGGCCATTCTTTGTTCATACAACTGCCAGTGGCAAACTGTGACCATCCGTTTTTCATCAATCAGGGTTAACTGTTCTAGATGGGGCTTGACCCATTCATTATCTTCAATCTCAACTTCAACAATGATTCAAAGAGAAGGAATTTCAACTTTCGCGGGTATCACAATTTCAGTGCCATAAACCAATAGATAGGGTGTAGCTCCAACTGATGTGCGCACAGTTATGTGATATCCCAACAATGCAAACGACAACTTTTCATGCCATTGTCTAGAACTTTGAATCATTTTTCTAAGAATCTTCTTGATGTTCTTGTTTGCTGCTTCAACAACACCATTGGCTTTGGGCCGATAAGAGGTAGAATTCCGATGCGTGATCTTAAATTATTCGCATATCTCCCTCATTAAATGACTGTTCAAGTTTGCAGCATTGTCTGTAATGATAGTTTTAGGAATACCAAAACGACATATGATGTTGGCGTGCACGAAGTTTACCACTGCTTTCTTAATGACGGCTTTGAGAGTGACTGCTTCAACCCATTTTGTGAAGTAGTCAATGGCAACCAATATGAATCTGTGCCCATTTGAAGCTTTTGGCTCGATTGGCCCAATGACATCCATACCCCAAGCAACGAACGACCACGGTGCTGACATATGATGTAGTTCTGAAGGCGGTGCATGAATCAGGTCACCGTGTACCTGACACTGATGACATTTTCGAACAAAACTGAAGAAATCTTTTTCCATAGTCATCTAGTAATAGCCTACTCGAAAGATTTTCTTTGCAAGTACGTATCCATTCATATGTGGCCCACACACTCCTGCATGCACTTCATTCATGATTCTTCCGGCCTCTTGGGCATCCACACATCTTAGAAGGTTCAGATTTGGAGTCCTTTTGTACAAGACCTCTCCGCTCAAGAAGAAGCCACTGGCGAGCCTTCTAATGGTTCTCTTTTGGTCTCCACTAGATTGCTCGGGATATTCCTTTATTTTCAAGAATCTTTTGATATCATGATACCATGGCTGAACATCAGGCTTTATTTCAACTGCGTTGCAATAACCATGTCTTTCTCGAATTTGGATTTCCAGTGGATCAATGTGGACATTTCCTGGATATGGTAGCATCGAGGCCAAAGTAGATAGTGCATCGGCTAACTCATTGTGAAACCAAGGAATGTACCTAAACTCGACGGACTTGAATCACTTGCTAAGATCTTCCACATGTTGCCTATACGAAATAAGCTTAACATCCTGAGTTTCCCATTTACCCTAAGCTTGTTGGATAATCAAGTCCGAATCTCCCATGATTAACAATTCTTCCACATCTTGGTCGATTGCCATGTTCATACCCATAATGCAGGCTTCATACTCGACATTGTAGTTTGTGCAGAAAAACCGAAGCCGGGCTGTGGCCGGATAGTGCTGACCGGTGGGTGAGATCAAAATTGCCCCAATCCCGACACCTTTTGCATTCACAGTTCCATCGAAGAACATTTTGCAAGCATTGGTGTCTTCTGAGATTACCTCAACTGAATTTACTTCCTCATCCAGAAAATAAGTACTCAAAGGCTGGTATTCATCATCAAGAGGATTTTCAGCTAGGTGATCTGCTAAAGCTTGAGCTTTCATTGTTGTACGGGTGACATAGATTATGTCGAACTCGGTGAGCAGGATTTGCTATTTTGCTAACCTTCCTGTGGGCATCAGCTTTTGGAATATGTACTTCAAAGGATCCAACCTAGTGATGAGATAGGTGGTGTAGGCCAACAAGTAATGCCTAAGCTTCTGAGCGACCCAAGTTAGGACGCAACAAGTCCTTTCCAACAAAGTGTATTTGGCTTCATAACTAGTGAACTTCTTGCTCAAATAGTATATGTCCTGTTCTTTCTTCCCGGTCATATCATGTTGGCCGAGAACACATGCAACATAATTCTCCAAGACTGTCAAGTACAAAAACAAAGGCCTCCCAGGTTCGGGTGGGACCAAGACTGGTAGATTCGACAGATATTCTTTGATTTTGTCAAAGGCTTCCTGATACTCATCTGTCCATCTAATCGCTGTATCTTTTTTCAACAGCTTAAATATGGGCTCACATGTAGAAGTCAACTGAGCAATGAACCGGCTAATGTAATTCAATCTTCCCAACAGACTCATGACCTCTTTCTTGGTTATCGGAGGAGGAAAATCCCAAATAGACTTTATCTTTGTTGGATCTAACTCGATGCCCCTCCGACTAACTATAAACCCTAAAGGTTTCCCAGACGGAACTCCAAATACACATTTAGCTAGATTTAACTTCAAGTCATACTTATGCAGACACTCAAAGAACTTTCTCAGATCCCGAACATGGTCGTCTTGCGTTCTTGATTTAATGATCACATCGTCCACACACACCTCGATTTATTGGTGCATCATGTCATGAAAGATGGCAGTCATAGCTCTCATGTAAGTTGCCCCGGCGTTCTTCAAACCAAAAGGCATGACCCTGTAACAATAGGTGCCCTAGGGTATGGTGAAGGCTGTCTTTTCCGCATCTTCTTCATCCATCAAGGCTTGATGATATCCAGCATAACAATCCACGAAGGACTGTATCTCATGTTTGGCACAGTTGTTAACAAGGATGAGGATGTTTGTCAAAGGGAAGTTTTCTTTGGGACTTGATTTGTTTAGATCTCGATAATCAACACACACTAGGGTTTTCCCATCTTTCTTTGGCACTAGAACCACATTAGCCAACCATGTGGTGTATCAGACCACTCGGATCACCCCCACCTTTAACTGTTTGGTGACCTCTTCTTTGATCTTGTCACTGATGTCAGCTTTGAACTTTCTCTCTTTTTGATGGATAGGGGGATGATCGGGGTAAGTTGGCAATTTGTGTGCCACTAAATCAACACATAATCCTGACATATCATCATAGGACCAAGCAAACACATCTTTGAATTCGAACAAAAGTTAGATCAATACATCCCTAGTTCTTTCATCCGTGTGAATGCTTATCATGGTTTCTTGGACCTCTTCTAAACTACCCAAATTAGCTGGCACAGTTTCATTTAAGTTTGGCTTAGGCTTATTCTTAAATTGTTCCAGTTCTCAGTTTATTTCCCTAAAAGCCTCATCTTCATCATATTCTGGTTCTTGATTCATTATTTTACAGTTAGACAGCATGCTAAGATCTGGGCATCAAGTCCGCAAGCATGTCATATTATTTAAGTTCGCATTATTAGAACTGAAAAGAAGAAATAAGAAAAGTAACAAAAATCAGAAAGAATAAAGAAAGAGATTCATAGACAATGAAATATTGATTTCATTCATTGAATTTGAAGATAGAAGGGTTTACATTGGAATTTTAAAGACAATAAACTAAAAGAAACATTCGAGTTACACCCTGGAATAACTCGGAATGCAAAAAAGGTGGAAAGACTGGACTACCGAGATTCCCGCCTGATTGGGAACGGAGTAGCCTTACAATTCTGAAGCTTGGCATCGAGCCCTATATATTACACCTCAGCAGTGCTCGAGCCTTCTCCCAGCCGGACCATGTGAGCTTCATACAACATTTGCCTCATGGCTCCACATATGTCCTCAATTTCCTTGGCCGTGAAGGCCTCATCTTCCTCCTCTATGTATCTAGGCTTGACAAATGTTTGTGAGAGATGTGGGACCAGCTGAGGCAATACCCAACCATTGCTCTTTCGTTCATTTTCCCATGTCACATCAGCTTCGGTGGCTTGAAAACCTACACCGAAAAACTTCTCACTGGAAGCCAAAGTGATAGGTTTTGTGATACCTTGCAAAGATACCCAAAAGCCCCTTCCCAGGCTTATAACCGTGCTTGATCATTTCAGTGGCGACCATGATTGACGCATTTGACAGAAAGGGTTAAGGACACGGGCTTCCTTCCTCACATTGATCCGTGACCACAATCTCAAAAGCTTGATAGATTATGTGCTCGCTACCTTCCTTAGCCTCGAGACATGGGACTGGTGGGTCCTGGTAAATTGATTGCTCGTCTTCTCCATGAACCACAATTTGTTGATCTTCGTGTTCAAACTTCACCATTTGGTGGAGGGTAGAAGGTACGGCCCCTGCAGCATGGATCCAAGGCCTTCCTAGGAGAAAATTGTAGAAGGTGTCCATGTCCAAGACCTGAAATGTCACTTCAAAATCCACAGGACCGATAGTCAAGATCAAATCAATCTCCCCTATTATGTCTCTCTTGACGCCATCAAAAGCACATACACAAACATTGTTAGGCCTGATTCTCTCAGTCCCAATTTTCATTCTTTGCAAAGTTGAGAGAGGGCAGATGTCAACCCCAGATCTGCCATCTAGCATGACTCTTTTCACATAGTACCCTTCATATTTAACTGTCAAATGAAGAGCTTTGTTATGGGCAGCCCCTTCCGGGGGTAAGTCATTTTTGCTAAATGAAATTCGATTGACTTTGAAGAATCGTTCTGCCATCCTTTCCAGTTGCTCAACAGTGGTTTCAACCGTAACATATGCTTCATTGAGGGTTTTTGTCAACACTATCTGATGATCATTCGAGCTTATCAGTAGAGACAAGAGCGATACCTGAGAAGGAGACTTCTGGAATTGATCAATTACCTCATAGTCCACAGTTTTCATCTTTCGAAAGAATTCCTCTGCTTCTTCGGCACTGACTGGCTTTTTAAGTGGAACACGCTTCTGTTTGGCATTGTTCACTTCTTCCAGATTGAGGTACTTCCCAGCCAGGTTTGTTTCATTCACTTCCCCCATGATTTTTTCCCTTGTACGTCACTACCTCTTTGTTGTAATTCCAGGGGACGATAGTGGGATCTTTTATAGGCTTCTATGGTGTGCATCTAATAACCACGGGCTCGTTCAGCCATGGTGAAATTATCGGCCCCCGCGCCACATAAGTCCCATTTGGTCCGTACATCTTGTTTAGCTCGAACCTTTTGGGGGACTTAACACAAACTGTTCTTTCCTGGGGGCCTGGGGAACATAAATAATGGCATCTTTAGGAGGTACTGCCCCTGTCTTGGCTTCCACAGTCTTTTCTACACCTTGAGGAGTGGAGTTGCTCTTCTTCTCCCCCTTTTCTTGCTTTGCAACCGCCCTTGGCTTCTTTTCAACATTGGTGATAGAAATTATGGCTTTTAGAGCTGGGTCAAACTCTGTATCTTCACAAATTATCCCAATAATTGACCCGTTGTTATGAGCTGGAAATGGATTATTAGCCATATTGGAGATCTCTTCATCTTTCCGCACTACACGCTTTTGCTCTATTAGGTTTTCGATCGCCCTTTTGAGAGTCCAACAGTCCTCAGTGTCGTGCCCTTCTACCCCAGAATGATAAGCACATCTGGTACCGGGTCGGTAGGAGGGTGACTTTGTGTTTTGCCTATTCGGGGGTACGGGTTGCAACAGACCCATTTGGACCAGCTTAGGGAAAAGGCTAGAGTATGATTCACCAATGAGCGTGAAGTTGGTTCTTCTGGGCGGTTCACGAGCACGGGCATTGTATGAAAAATTATTGTGTGGGGGATGGGGATTATATGGAGATTGGTGAGGAGGGTTATTTCTAGGAGGTGGAGCTCGATTTTGGTTAAACTGTTGTTGTGGCCGAGCATATGGCTGGGCATTCATCACCGCATAAGGCTGAGAAGCCATGGCATAAGCCACGTCCTGGTGAGGATAATAATGTTGCGGGGTGTTTGAAGGGAAGTAACCTCGGGGTTGATGGGGGTTTCTCAGACTTGAAGCCACTATGGCTACTTTTTCTTTCTTCTTTCGGTTTGCTACACCCCTTGACCCGCTCTGGGTTGCTTGTGACGTAGCTCTTATAACAGATTGGCTCAATATGTGACCCATTTTTAGACCATTCTCGACCATCTCCCCAATCTTGATAGCCTCAGCAAATGGCTCTCCCATGGCAGACATCATGTTCCGGAAGTAGTTAGCCTCTTGGGCTTGTAGAAAAACACTGACCATCTCGGTCTCATCCATAGGGGGTTTCACCCTAGAAGCTTCTCCGAAGACTTCTTTTTGAGATTAGACAGAGAATTTCTGTCTGGAGCTATGTCTATGTTGTACTGGAATTGCCTAACAAAATCTCGAGCCAAATCATCCCATATGTTCCATCGAGACATGTATTGATCCATATACCACTCGGATGCAATGCCGACTAGACCCTCTCCGAAATAAGCCATTAGGAGTTCTTCTTTCCCGCCTGCCCCTCTTAGTTGATTGCAATAGCTCTTGAGGTGGGCTATGGGGTCCCCGTGTCCATCATACTTTTCGAACTTGGGAGTCTTGAAACCGATGGGTAAATGAACATGCGGGAACATACATAAGTCAACGTAGGATACGCTCTTCTGGCCACTTAAACCTTGTATATTATTGAGGCTTTATTCCATGCTTCTCATTTTCTGAGTGATTTCCTCTTGCTCAGGATTTTTGTAGCTCTCTCTTGTCCCGCGGTAAACTCATACTGAGGTTGTTGAGGGTAAAAATTGGTGGTGAAATGAGTCGGGTATGATAGAAAAGGTGGTATTTGGAAAGTGAAGGATGATGGATCAAAGGTTGGCCTAGGCAAGGTTGGTTGTGCCGTAGCCGAGGTTGGTGGGGGCAAACCTCAGAATGCTTTCCGGCGAAGTGGGCTGACATGGTGGGTATCCAAGTGGGGTTTTCGGGTAACTTATTGGGATGTTGGAAGTTCCACTTGCTCTGGGAAGTAGCTCGGGGAAACCATGTATTGCACTAGGCGGCTCTCTACCGTTGGACCAAGCATCCCACATTTCCAACATGCGAAGGCACAATGCCCTATTCTCTTCAGTAGCCGCTGACTCTGAGTTGGGATAACCGATATCGGGTTATCCTATGGGATGGGAATTGTTGGTAGATGACTTTCTGATGACATTTTGACACTTCCCTTGGATCTTGTAAAGTAAGGGTGTGAAGCTAGGTTACCACAAAACCAACCACCTTAAAACAGAACCTAAACTCAACAGTAGACACAACAAACTGGTTAGTTCTAGGCAATTAACACATAGGGAATCACACATTGGGGGTGTGATGCACCTATATAGTTAAATATATTTCTACATGTTTTGCAACGATTGCATGTCTCATCCCTACTTTTGTTTATCTCCACGATCTTTCTCTTGCTCTCTTGTGCACTCTCTCATTGTTTTCTCTCTTTTTCTCGTTCTCTTTTTCTTGTTTTCTCTCTTTTTCTTGTTTCGTCTCTTTTCTTCTTTTCTTTTTCCTTTTGATTTTCTCTTTTCATCATTTTCTCTTTTATTTGAGTTATTTAAAAATATGACCGGATCCGATGGGGATTGCCTACGTATCACGATGCCACATGAATCAGATCATCACGTAGTTCAAAGGATAAATGCAAAAAATAAATATAATTTTTTTGTTTTTCTTCAAATTTTCATTAAAAATAAAAAAACCCTAATCTTCTCTATTACAAACGACTCCGTCATACCTAAGAATTGAAAGACTAAAATAGACTCGAAACAGACTCTAGGAATGAAAATACAAACTCGAAAAGAAAAACATTGAGGAATACTTAAGCGCCTCCAATCCTGCCCAAGGGGCACCGGTTGGTCTTGCCGCTGGCCTACGTGCCATGTCTTCCTGGAGGCGATAGAGGTCTTCCATTTTCCGACGAACAAAGATCATTACTATGGCGAAGAACATGAACCTGGTCATGTCCTCACATTCGTTGTACTTCATCACAATGTAGTCGACGATTCTTCTAACCCTTTCCCTGATGATGCCCTTTTCTTGTAGCAACCGCCTAATTTGCTGAGATCTAGCCTCTAAAACCTGGGTGGCCGTATGATTCTGCTTTTGCAAATGCTGTAGGTCTTCTTCTAGATGTGCCATCAAAGCTTAGCTATGTTCTCTCTCGGCTTTGAAGCTCTTGGCTTGTTTAGTCATTTCACCCTCAAGGCTATTAAGCTCCTTTTTCCAGCCCATGACCCCTCCGTCATATCTTTCCTTCAACTGTCGAAAGAAAGTTGTCCATTCTTCTGCATTTCTAGCCAACTTTGTTCGGGCCTTTGCTAGCTCAGCCTCCGTCTTTTGTAAATCATCCTCATAGTCACGTACTTTCTGCATAAGACTGTAAATGAGCTTTTCATCTTTTCTTCTTCTGCCCGGGTTCTCAACTGCTATTCTCATCTTCTGAACTTGGGCTCGGAGAGCTTCATTTTCTTTGGCCAACCTTCTTCTTTCACCTTCAGCCTCTTGCACCTGTATATCATTATTGAATACGACATTTCTCAATTCTTCTTACAAAGTGTGAATGGTGGCTTGATATTTTTTCTCCTTCTCTCCCCAGGCCAACCTTTCCCGGACTTTATCATCAAAAGCTTGAACATGAGGTCTTTTGGTGGGCCTTTCAGGGGGCTCAGGCTCTGGCTCATTATTTGCACAAAACCTTCTTTCATACCACGCAACATAATTTGGATCCACTTCTCCTCTTGCAAGATTTGGTACCTAGGTGTCACTTTTCAGATATCGACACCCATTCCAATCCTGTTAGACTAAAGCCTTAGGTAGTGTTGCTTCTGGGTGTAGCTCAATGACTTGGGTACTCAAATCTACATCTTCGGGTACCACTTGATATCTTCCCAGCTGAGTTAGAACTCATTGTGGTGCATATGGTTAGATACTCCTTAGACCCATCATCATCAAGTAGCCTTTTAAAGCCGTCATGTATATGATTTCCGTTACCGGAAGCCATCCTAAGGTCCATTCAATCTGACTTGCCTTTAGAGTTCTTAAGTGGGGACCCAGGCCTCAAACCCTTCTGGAGAATTGTAGTCTTCCACCCTTTCCTCATAAGTCTTGATGAAGTTGTTCCCGTTCGAACCATAACTCATGAACTTGGGGTGACGGCGGAGATGTTCGATCAACCACATTTGAAGAAGAATGTTGCAACCCTCAATAAAATGAGCCCCGGATTTACACGAGGTTAATGCTCGATAAATGTCTGCCAGCACTAACGGAGCAAATGTGTGATCTTTCTTGGTAGTGAGGATTTGTTCAATTCTGGCCATACGAGTATCTACTATCCCTTCTGCATTCGGAAAGACCATAATTCCCAAAAATGCCACGATGAAAGCGAACCGACGATGAATTTTCCAAAGGCTCTTACCTTGTTTGTTGTTTAATCCCTTTTCATGTGTTTCAAACCCAGCCGAGTGCCCAAACCTAAAGTACAAGAAGTAAAAAGAACAACATCCTTTGCTTGCATGGGCCTTCTTCATTTGCTTGCTGATATTCAGAAGATCAAAGAACTTGTGCACAGAGGGAGCCCTCAGGAATATAAGTTGTTGTTTTCTCAAGTCTTGGCCAAAGTCAATATATCCGGCCATTTCCTCCAGAGTAGGGGTGAGCTCGAAATCTGAGAAATGGAACACGTTGTGAACATGATCCCAAAAGGTTACCAAAGCTTTGATTAGATCCTCTCGGGGTTCGATTTTCATGATGCCTATAAGGGCACCCAACTGCTTTTTTACCCAATCCTGACCATCTTTATCTAAATCATTCCACCACATGCGAAGCTGCAGCTGAGCCTGTTCTATGACCAATTGTGACGTATTTTGGACAGTATTCATTTGTAACTATGGAGGGTTAAGGTTAGAGTTAACTCTTGTGGACTCTTTTGTAAAACAAGTTTTTAATTTCTAAAAAAACATCAACGGACAATGACCCCATTATGCTACTTTAGCAAAAATGGTCATTTTTGTAAACGTGGCCCTTTCACAATTCCAAATAAATTTTGAGGCCGGGGGAAGGTATTTTATGGAAAAAGACACCTTACTAACAGACTTGCCCATTCTTCATGAAAATAGCCTTTCGACAATTGGAAGATAATCTAAGGCTATCCCGGCAAGAACGACTTAAGACACAACCGAAGCTGGGTCGGCTTATTCTTTTGACCAAAGCCCTAAACTACACTTTATTTGATTATTTATTGTAAAAAATGAGGCCGAACCTTATGTGGGTTGCCTACATATCCCACATTCGGTGAGAATCAAACCTGTGTAGTTTGGTCAATTTTGACATAATTGGAAAAAACATAATATTTGACTCACTCTTTTTGAAATACATTTTCCTCTTTTTTTTCTTCTTTTTTTTTTCAAAAACTTTTGGTAGAGTTTCAAGGTATTTTCAAATACCGGGATTTTCAGAACCAGTTGAATTCTCTATCCTAACTCACTATTGGTTTTTTTCTTGATTTTCTTTTCCTGGCCGGTCAACATGCAAGCCGAAACAAATAAATATTCATATAGCAGGTATGATGCATCAGGATGATTTTTTATTTTGGGTACACCTGTCTTAGATGGACTCAACCCCTGTGTTGAGTCCCCAAGGTCAAATGCACGTGATGCAAATAAACGTTCCTACTAGGGATTCAGCATGAGGTTACATTATTCTAAGTTTAAACCTAAGGTTGTGTTCTAGACCTGACTTACCCGAGCGAACAAACTCAAGCCGAAGAGGGGGCAACGTACCGAGAGCACTAAAGTCTGCACGGCCTTGTTGCTGGCCCAGCCCCATTCTATTTGGTATAACTTCTAACAGAAAAGAGGGCCACGCGAACGTGAGCACTGTTTTTTAGAAGACTCAGAAGGGAGGCGTAAGAAGACATTTAAATACAGTTCAAGTAATATCAAAGCAGTAAACAAATGGCAATTATCACATTAAGTCCACAAAATATAGTAATATCAACAATAAAACCAAATAAAAATCACATTAATAAGCTCGAATTCTTGAACCCTGAACCGGAAGTTCTGGGTTAGTTATCCCCAGCAGAGTCGCTAGAGCTGTCACACCTCCTTTTTTACCACCCGTGGGGGATATTAGGGAGTTTCTCAATTAAAGTGACATTATTCGAAATGGAATTATTTTATTTTATTTTTTCAAAGTCACCACTTGGAATAGTTAATTTGGTTTCCCAAGTCACCGATTTATTTTAAAAAATCCAATTCGAGGAAATTTCGACTTTATTTGAAAGTCTGCGAACCAGAAATTCTAGATAAGGAATTCTGTTAACCCGGGGAAGGTGTTAGGCATCCCCGAGTTCTGTGATTCTAGCACGGTCGCTTAGCGATTTATACTTGGCTTAAATTGTTTAACTACTCATTTATATGACCTATGTCATTTATCTTTTTACCGCTTTAATCGCTTGATTATTCATAATGAAAGAAATGAGTTACGCGTACATATACTCATTCCTTTGACGCATAAAAAATCATGTCACGCGTACGTGTCCGCAATTAATCATGTTTTATTAATTATTAAGAAAGTTTGGTCGAAGTTGTGCGAATGCATCCCTCGAGTTACATCTTAGAACTAAATTCGTAATTATGTTACGCGAACGTATACATAATCACAATAGTAGTCTAAGTCGAGCCTAAAGCAAACTACGAGTGTTTAAAAGGATGTTTTGCTATACTAAGTTAATACTTAATGTGAGGGCGATAAGTTATAGGTTTTGCTTGTGTATGGCACACCTCAATTTTATTTTTAACAAAGGTTTGTATTTCACTTAAGCAAAGCATAAGGACACTAACATTTTACTCCTAGTTTGGAATTCAATAAGGATCTATTAAATTGTGGACATGCTTAAAGGGTGAAAAGCTAGGCTTTTAAAATCACTTTAAAATAAAAGGGCTTAGGTTTGGTCCAACAATGGCCCATTGCTTAATTAAAAAAGGAAAATCCAGCTTTGAAAGTTGTATTTGGGCTCACGAATTGGCCCGGTAGAAAAGAACTTAAAGACCCTCTGCCCCTATTGGAATTTTAGTCGAGTTTTGCCCAAATTCGGCTATAGGCGAGCCCAGTTATAATTATCTAACATCTGGGCCTATCCACATCTACCCTTACTATACATACACACTTATAACAAATAAACTTTCAAATTACATATTTAAACAGAAATAGAATATAAAGATTAAACACGATTCTGTACTGAAAATTAATCAACTAATTTCTGCAACATAAAAATGATCCATGATAAAAGGGGCTCCTAGACTGACTCAAAGTTTGGGCCTATAGACTAGGCCCAAATCATTTGAGGTTAGTCTTTCACTTGGGCTGCAAATTCAACCTTCCTTAATCGAATGAGCATTCTTTCGATTCTACTGAGTGGGCTCAAAGACCAGCTCCTTTACACCACTACTGTTTTGCAAAACATGAAAAATACATAATTAAGCTCCAAATGTATCTGTTCTGAATCCTTGGCACATGACATTAATACCTGATTCATTACAGTCTTCCAAAGTAGACTAAACAACTTTCAAAATTAATACCTTACATTAAGACTTGTTACATAAACTAACTATATTAAAAGCTAAACTATTACAAATTTGTATAACTGATATTATGAAGAATTCCTGTCTCTTTTGGACATGATTTGTCCATTAGAGCTTGGTCTCCTCTTGTTAAAATAGCATGATTCCCACTTTCCAGCTTTGAACCTGCTGATTTAGCCAACCAGTGGCCAAATCTGCAGGCAGCAGCTCATAGCCGAACAAACAAAGAAAGAAAACAAGTGTCTTTAAGTAAAGAGAAAGCCATCAGATGAAAGAAGAAGGAAAAACATAACCAAAACACTTCATAATCAACATTAATAACCAAAAAGTTTGGCTATACGACAAAGCTACTTTTACAAAATAAAGCCAGAAAAAGCACTCATGTATTGGCTAAGTTATATGCTAATTCATTTCAAACTTTAAACACACATAACCAAAACCAATCAAATGCATATCAAGGTAAACTAATTGCTATCATGAAAGGCTTTCATTTCTACACATGCCATTTACAAATGTAATTTTATATCATTTAAACAAATCATTACATAGAGAAAGCTGAGGTTAAATACCTATAAACAACAACAAGACCATCAAATAACAGGTGAAAGAAAAGAAGGAAGTTGGCTGAAGCTTAAAAGAACAGAAATCAATACAGCAGCCCAAAATCAAATCAAAACCTCCAAAGCTAAAAACAGCTAACAACAGTAAATCCCCAAGGAAGCCATGAATTTTTACTCTTCAATTCATTTCTCAACTCATGAAGACTAGGAATATCAAGGAGAGATTTTGAGTGTTTTTGTTCGAATCCAAAAGAAAAGGAATCAACTCTTTTTAGAGAAAAACAGTAGCTGAACTTCAAGAGTATGTTTTAGTGTTTTTGAAATCTGATGTGTTTTTTAGAAAATTTTTGTGCAGAGAATGATGATGAATGTATGTGAGAGTGAGTTAATGTTTTTCCTTTTATAAAGTGTATAAAAAATGGCATCAAAAGGGAATATTCTAACCTAAAATTCTGAAATTCAGAATAGTACAACATTTTTTCCAGTTGTCTGTCCTCTTTCCCACCTAAATTTCAGCATCTTTTGCTAAAATGGGGCATCTGTCCTATACTAGAACATTCTGATATTTTCTCATTTAGAACTCCCAATTTTACCCTTCTAAATTCTGCTTATTGCAATTTTCAACAATTTTGATCTAAACTCTGATTGCTTGGTTAACCCCCTTAAGTCTGGGCCAATTACCATGGCCAAATGGCCCAACAAAGACCCAAGCCATGGCCAAATGGCTTCAAATAGGCCCAAGTGTGACATTTAACTCAGGCCTAGGCTGAATACCATTAATATCCAGCCATCACATAATCCAAACACTCAAGTAAAAGAAAAAAAAGAAAAATGGTGCAAATCATAAACAAGCATTCAATTAACTAATTAGCTTATTTGAATTACCCTAAAGTGACTAATCGAGCTCATTCTGAATTAACCTAAAGCAAATTGTAATTAACTAGAAATTTAAATATGCTAACGGTGATTTAAACACAATTGATTAATTAAAAGTGAATGAAACTCGCTTGATGATCATTCTAAACTATCATGCAAGCAAAACCTATGGAGAAGAAGAGAAAGAAAGAAAAAAAATAGAGGAGAACACAGAAACAAAATAAAACAGAAACGAAGAATGGAGGTGAATGATTTACCGGCTGAATTTTAGCAAAATGACCGAGAAAACAAGGCGGAGGACTGGCCAAGCTTCAAGATGCTTCGAAAGGCCCGAAGTTGACCCAAATAGTTACTCTGGTCAAGAGTAACCTAGTTGGGAAAACTTCCAGCCAAAACGAGCAAAACCTCGAGAAAATCCCCAAAAACAGAAAAGGTCAAACCCTAGATCCAAAATTCGACGAGCTTCAAAGGTCATTAGGGGAAATTGTTGGGCGTTTTGGGTTTGGGGAAGCCTGATGATTGCAGGATGTGAACTTGGGTTGGTTTGAGTGAGTTAGGGTTTTT
Organism: Nicotiana sylvestris; assembly: GCF_000393655.2. NCBI lineage: Eukaryota > Viridiplantae > Streptophyta > Magnoliopsida > Solanales > Solanaceae > Nicotiana > Nicotiana sylvestris. The sequence continues at coordinate 39,282,198 of NC_091060.1, read as the reverse complement.
GGGGTTGGTGTTTAGATCTGAAATTAGAGCGATTTGAGAAAGATTTGAAGGAGTTGGTTCAGGAATTTGGAAAGGAGAGAGGAAAGGATTGACTGGTGAAAATTTGGGCTAATTTGGAGGTGTTTAGGGCAGTGATTTAGGGTGGCGCCGCCGGAATGCGATTTCCGGTGGCTAGGGCTTATTTGGAGATGAAGAACTGAAGGAACTCAAGGGTTTGGGGGAGGGGGGTCTCGCTCAGACAATTAAATATAAAATCGATGCCAAGTTCACAGCCGTTGGATCATAATACAAGATCAACGGCTGTGAAGAAATAGAGACCAAAACAAGGTCGTTTAGTGGTAGGGGATCCTGGACCGAGTAAGCCGATTTTGGGCTGGGTCTGGGTCGGAGAGAACTTGGGTCTAGCCTGGCCCAATTTCCATTCTAAAAATGGGCTTCTCTTTTTTTTTTCTTCAATTTCTCCTATTTTGCTCTTGTTTTCTTTTTCATTTTCCTTTTCTTTTAATTAATTAAAAACCTAAGTTAATTTTCTAAATTAATTTAAATTGTAAAATTAAGCTAATTACCTAATTATAAAAATTACTTGATCCTAAATTAAAAGAGAAAATTCAATAATCTAAAAATTAAAAGGTAAAATGTAAAATGAGCCATTTTATTGTGATTTTCATTTTTTAATAAAACAAATAATTAACTAATTAATCCTAAAAATGTAAAAACAAAACCTAAATGCAATGCATGAAATTTTTGATATTTTTCATGATTTTTAATAAAAACTAAACGTGCACAAAAAATACAAACAATTAATAAAATCCTACAAAAATCCTATAAAATGGCAAATAATTGAAAAAAATCTATTTTCTTGGATTTTATAGGAATAATTCATATAGGGCAAAAATCACATGCTCACAGATCCTTGTCATTTTGCAAGGGACCCGATGCTCAATATTAAATATACAAGAACATTCTCTCTGCTTTCTAACATATTCTCTTGATCTCATTGCTTTCATTTATTGCTTATATTCAAGGTGTTCTATTTCTTGTTCTTCATTTATTGCTTATTATTGGTCATAAAGAGCCGTCATTTATTTTCTCATAACTGTTAGTCATTCATCGACTACCCTCGGCAGGACATCAGATTCGACCTCGAGGCCCTGAATAAGCAAGCTCGAGGCCCCGATTATCACCCATTCGGTTTGGTTATCACCTTGTTTTCAAGCTCTTATCTTGTTTCCAAGTCTTTCACTTAGCATCAATTGCCTAACAACTAGAACAAAAATAGATCACATATTTTTAGAACCACAAAATCAAATCTAATTTTAAATACATCGAAGTAAAATCATGCAGTGAAGATGTCATCAACTCAGCCAGGTATATCATAGAAATGCGAGTTGATATGGGGTTCAAATGTGACATTAAAGTCTTTACTTAGCATTGGAATAATGCTTCAGTTTCTTTGCAGTTCGATTACAGGTACACTCTTAAACAAATACGGGCATTTATATTGCTCACTTATACTCCCTTGATTATATTTCTTTACTGACTAGCTCTTTTATTAATTTAAATTGCTTTCACACTTTAATTAGTTGTCTTTGAAAACTATTTCAAATAAACTTTCTTTACACTCATCCAGTTCTTGTTTATACTGATTAATTGTAATATACCTCTTACTTCGTTCTTTCTTCTTTCTTTAATGATCTTGTGTTTTTTTAATTCTTTTTCCTTATTTGATTAGTGCAGCTATTCTTTGTCGCAGGGTGCTCATTGGCGTAATCATTGCTGATTTGTGTTACTTCGTTTTTCCGCTCCTTGTACTTCAGGGGCCCTTGGCAATATAAGTTTTATGTTCTTTTTTAAATAAACTAGTTTGCATTACACGTGTAACCCCAAATGATATAACAAAATTTGCTATCTAAAAGTAGTGATTTCTTCACTGCATATATATATTTTTTCTTTAAAACATTTAGGAGTTATTAGATATAAAAGACACAAATTTAGTACAATGTTACGTATTTCTAAGATATCTGATGGATGATGTGAGGAGTATCTGGTTTTTATTTAGACTTTTGTATGTCTTTTGCATGAATCATCACGTATATCTCTGTTAATTAGTATCCATTTTATTTATTTTTTGCATATTTTCATGTTAGTTTCTGTACAATTATCAACATGAATTTGGTCTTTACTAAATCTTTAAATGTGACTTCTCATCTTCTTCCCTTTTTAAGAGTACCGAATAGGAGAGGACCTACTTTTAGTTTTGCAGGTTTGTATATTAAGGAATAAATAGTTGTTAAAGGGCATAATTGTCTATGAATTTTACATGGGTATTTTAGTCTTTCAAATTCTCACCTTGTGCTTCACAATTATAATATAATATGATAATTAAGTTCTTTCTTAATTTTAAATGTATCTATTGGTGCAACATTGTTATCACTGTCACGGCTCAACTCCCATCGGAGTCGTGACGACGTCTAACATTACTTGCCAAACAAGCCAACAATCATATAATAACTAGGCATTTGGATAAACATGGTTTAATAAACTTAACCACGGGATGAACCCAACTAGTAGCTGAAATAAGAAAAGTGAAAGTTAGTAAAAAAGGGGAATTTCCTTTACACACAGTAAAAGAGGGATATTTAGAAAGCTTGCAAGTGTAGTTCCAGGATTCGAGAATAGAAAAAGTTGACGCCGGTAAAATATCCCTGGGAGCGACGACAACAAACCTCTCCATCCAGCCACGGTTATATCATCATCAACACTGGCGACAATGACATGGTGACCGCATTTGCTGAGTTTGATCATGCCTCCACAGAAAATCTTAGGGGCATAGAGATTGATCATATGAGCAAGAGTAATGGTTTCACCAGCCGGGGAATACAAGAATTGAAGACAAGCCACCTTTTGCCATATTGAAGAGATCCTCTTTTATAACAGGAATGTTGGCCGGACGAATAGAAGAGATGTATTTACCAACTTTGTTTTTGTCATTTTCAGGATAAGAGGATTCCTTTTGAATATGGAGATCCGGACGAATACAAGAATCCCTTGACGCGATTCCCTCAAAACTGGACGATTTGGCAACACTTTCCTCGCTATATGTTTCCAGTGCGGAAGATATGGAGAGGATAGTGAGCAAAGTACCCAATCTTCGAAAGCTAAAATGTGAATTTGCGGATTCATGGGGTTGGGAAAGAATGAAAATGGATTCCCTGTATTAGACTCCTTACATCGACTTGAAACGCTAAAGGTGCACTTCTTCAATTCTCCAAAAATAGGTCCTTCAAGATTAAATTTCCCATTGAATCTCAAGAAACTGACTTTATGCAAATTTTATCTGCCGCCTGCTGAAATTTCAATCATTGCCAAACTTGTCAAACTTGAGATACTTAAACTGCAACAAGTTGTTTTTGAAAGGGAGGAATGGGAAGTGGCAGATGAAGAGTTCCCTAAGCTCAAGTTGTTGAAGCTAGAAAATCTCAAACTCTCACAATGGAGAGCATCTGATGAAGCCTTCCAGAACCTTAGGCGATTGGTTGTAACAAGATGTTTAAAACTCGAAGCAATCCCTCTTTGTTTCGCGGATTTGTGTAGTTTGGAGAGGATTGAGGTAAAGTCATGCAATCAATCTGTTGCTGACTCAGCCATGGATATCCGAAATACACAGGGTGAAGTATATGGGATAGATTATACCAAAGTCTCTATTGAGCTTTGAAGTTATGAGGCTACAGATCTGCAGCCTTAACTTTATTTCCAGTCCAATGGCAGGTACAATCTTAAGCAACTACTGATATTTCTCTTAGTCATTTCTAGTCTGTTGAATATATATATATATATATAGCTCAGTGGCTGCTGCTTAATGCTACTCAGTTTTACTGCGTTGTACTTTTGTATCAGGTGGAACTTGTACCTAATCTTGCGACCTTTTCAAAAAAAAAAAAAATATGACTTTATTTCTTTTTAACGTTATGGATTGGTTGAACATTGTTGATGGTTCATAAAAAATTTTCGTTACACTATTTTACAAACTAGTCACTCGATATGTGCGCAGGTGTACAGAAAATAATGAAAATTTAAAGATGAGAGTTGCACATATTAACCAATATAAAAAATCGATTATTGTTATAAGAAATCCAATGCATTTGATAGATGTCTATTCAATGAATGGTTTACTTATTATGTACCTAATTAATATTAGGCTTAACATTTGTAACGCATGGATGATTTTTCATCCTATTAAAGGTGTTCTACCTTTTGAATTACAGTACACACATGAATGAGAAATATTATTACATTATCCCTCACATTTCTTGTCTAATTTCTTGTTTTATATTATTCTATTTGCTCTCAATTCACAATACGTTATCAACACGATTCATTATTGTTATCACAAATTCACAATCTTTAGATTAGTTTCACTCATTCAGCTGTCTGGATACCAAAACTTCAGTAGCTGATGCAAAATTGGCACACCATTAGATTCTGTCACCTTGATGCAGTTTTACTGTATTAGAAGCTTGATATTTTGGTATAGTATTCATCTTATAATTGCATTATGAACATAGAATAAGGTATGTCCCTTATTTAGTTTACTTTGATTTGGCTTTTGGGAAACAGTAATATCATTTTGGAACTTTCCTTTATTTACCGGCCTAATGTTTAATCATACGTTGGGTTCTATAAAAGGCATAATACATAATTACCCCTGGGGTTTAATCACTTTTTCAAATGCACCTTTTATCTCTGTGGGGATCCTATGACCCCCAAATGGTTTGGACTCTTTATTTAACCCATATGCATTTGGACTTATATAATTAATCTAATTATATGAGCCCAATAAATTAATTTGAACTAATATATCTTGAATTTAAAATATAATCTAAAATATTATATGGATTTAATTTTAATAAATTTTATATGTCTACATATCTAATTGTAGAAATTCGAAAGCAATTTTTTTTTTTTTTGTGTGCGCTTTCTTATGGCTCCAAAAATGGTGGGAAGTGTTTTGCCTTTAATGGCTATTGGCTATTAGTAGGGTGGAAGAAGAAAATGAGTGGATAAGGAGTCAAAATGAGAATGAAGATGGTGGGTCCATCAAAACCTTTTTGTCTTGTTTGTATTATTCCCCACGCGTGTTGGGTTGAACAAATGCACTCTCTATGTCACATCAGCACTGCTGGTGGTATTTATGTGCATCTGGTAAAATGAACATAGAACTAATATTGCCATGGCCCCAGAAGTACAACAAGGAATGGAAAAACGAAGTACACTAATGCACTCAATAACCATCACGTCAGCGACTAATAAGTAACGCCAATCAGCACCTGCGACAAAGAATAGCTGCAGTAATCAAATAAAGTAAAAGAAAAAAAACATAAGATCATTAAAGAAAGAACTAGGTAAGAAGTCTATTAGGGGAGGCACAATTTTGTTGATCCTAGGTAAGATTTTATTACATTAAAATTTAATAAACTTCTTCCCGTAAATGCAACTGCTATAGGCACATTATTCGATAGGGAATATGTTGCGGAAGCCAAATGTATATAGTGTGAATAAGTCACAACTACTATACCAAAAATTATGACAGCCACCAAATAATAAATAAGACAATAAAACAATAATAAAGGGAACACCAGAATTTACGAGGTTCGGCTAATTTTGCCTACTCCTCGGACACAACCAATATTTTATTTCACTCCAAAAATACAAGTGAAATAATACTAAAGAGAGAAGATACAAATGCCTTAAACAGATGAGAAGGCAAATGAGAGGTGTGTTTCAATCCTAAACATTAGGCCTTCTTTTATAGGGGAAAAATCCCCCCCAAACTTAACTCCCAACCAATGTGGGACTTTGGCATTTTGCCAAACTTCAACAAATCTCCACCTTGGCAAAATTCCACATTTTCAATTCTCTCTCAATAACAAATTTTGGTTGTGTCTTCATCTTCAATCTTCAGTGTTCAACAATGTTGATCAAATCCAAACAATGTTGAAACTTGACCGCAGTCACCACCTTTGTCAGCATATCAGCAGGATTCTCTGTAGTATGAATTTTCTTCACCGTGACTCCACCTTCTTCTATGATTTCTCGTACGAAATGATACCGAACATCAATGTGCTTCGTCCTTGCATGATAAACTTGGTTCTTCGCTAATTGAATAGCACTTTGACTATCACAAAAAATTGTGATACCTTTTTGTTCAACACCAAGCTCCTTTAGCAATCCTTGAAGCCAAATTGCCTCTTTCACAGCATCTGTAATAGCCATGTATTCTGCCTCTGTTGTAGACAAAGCAACTGTTGACTGCAAAGTAGACTTCCAACTAACTGGTGCCTTTGCAAAAGTAAACACATAACCAGTAGTTGATCTTCGTTTGTCCATATCACCCGCAAAATCTGAGTCACAATATCCAACTACAGACTGATTGTCTTCCTGCTCAAAAACTAACCCGACATCTACAGTATTATGAATATACCGTAGAATCCACTTCACAGCTTGCCAATGCTCCTTCCCTGGATTGTGCATATATCTGCTAATAACTCCAACAGCTTGTGAAATGTCAGGCCTTGTGCAAACCATTGCATACATCAAGCTACCAACAACATTTGCGTATGGTACCTTTGACATATACTCTCGTTCAGCTTCATCCATTGGCGACATAGTAGTACTTAGCTTAAAATGGGAAGCAAGTGGAGTACTAACTGGCTTAGTCTTGTCATCTATGCCAAAACGTTGAAGTACTCTCTTCAAATATTCCTTTTGAGATAAACAGAGTTTCTTTGAACGTCTATCTCTAATTATCTCCATGCCAAGAATTTTCTTTGCCTCACCCAAATCCTTCATCTCGAACTCCTTCTTCAGTTGAATCTTCAACTTATCAATTTCTTCCAAATTCTTGGAAGCTATCAACATATCATCAACATATAGGAGAAGATATACAAAGGAACCATCTTTAAGCTTGTGCAAATACACACAATGATCGTATTTGCTTCTCTTGTACCCTTGCCGCAACATAAACTCGTCAAATCGCTTGTACCATTGTCTAGAAGATTGTTTCAATCCGTACAACGATTTTTCAAGTTTGCACACCATATTTTCTTTTCCAGCAACTTTGAATCCTTCTGGCTGAGTCATGTAGATTTCCTCCTCCAAGTTTCCATGTAAAAACGCAGTTTTTACATCCATCTGAACTAGTTCCAAATCCAATTGTGCTACCAAAGCCAACATAATTCTAATGGAGGAATGTTTTACAACTGGAGAAAACACTTCATTGTAATCAATTCCCTCCTTTTGAGCATATCCTTTGGCCACCAATCTTGCTTTGTAGCGAACATCTACTTGGTTAGGAAATCCTTCCTTCTTTGCAAATACCCATTTGCACCCAATTGCTTTCTTTCCCTTCGGGAGATTGGCCAATCTCCATGTATGATTCTGATGAAGGGACTGTATTTCATCATTCATGGCAATCCTCCACTTATCTTCTTCTGAACTTTGGACAGCGTCTTTATAAGTAGTAGGAACATCATCAGCTACAATTGAGGTTGCACAAGCAACCGTCTCTATGAGACGAACAGGTTTCGTTATTGTTCTTTTTGGCCTGCTGGTTGCTATTGATTCAAGTTGTTGTTGAGATTCCTGAGTTGGAATCTCCTCTACTGGCTCTCCTTCCAGAGGGTAATCTTCATTTGTTTCCTCCTCTGCTTCTTGTGTAGGAAAAATAAATTTTCCCTCAAACTCCACCTGCTTAGAAGCACCTTCATTTTGTTTGGTATCTTCTGTTACCTTATTTACCATAGCAAATTCATCAAAGGTAACATCTCTGCTGAATATTACTTTCTTTGTCATAGGACACCATAAGCGATATCCTTTGACTCCAGAAGTAATTCCCATAAAAATAGCCTTCTTTGCCCTTGGATCCAATTTTGACTCTGTCACATGATAATATGCAGTTGAGCCAAACACGTGCAAAGAGTTATAATCTACAGCAGGTTTTCCGTACCATTTTTCAAATGGTGTTTTGCCATCAATAGCAGCAGATGGTAGACGATTAATGAGGTGGCATGCATATGTAATTGCCTCAGCCCAAAATTCTTTGCCCAAGCCAGCATTGGACAACATACACCGTACCTTCTCCAGCAAGGTCCGGTTCATACGTTCTGCCACTCCATTCTGTTGTGGTGTATGTCTAACAGTGAAGTGTCGGATGATGCCATCATTTTCACAGACCTTATTGAAATGATCATTTTTGTATTCACCTCCATTGTCTGTGCGAATACACTTGATTCTCCTGCCTGTCTGATTCTCCACCATCGTCTTCCATTTGAGAAAAATTCTCAACACTTCATCTTTGCTCTTCATTGTATACACCCATACTCTTCGGGAAAAATCATCAACAAAGGTTACAAAATAGTGCTTCCCACCCAATGAAGGTGTTTTGGAAGGACCCCAAACATCAGAGTGTACATAATCCAAAATGCCTTTAGTATTATGGATCGCTGTACCAAATTTAACCCTTGTCTGTTTCCCTTTAACACAATGCTCACAAAACTCCAAGTTGCAAGCCTTTACTCCTTTTAACAATCCTTGATCTGATAGAGTTTTCAAGGATTTTCCTCCAGCATGTCCCAAGCGCATGTGCCATAGCTTGGTTGCTTCTGCCTCTTTGTCGTCACTGGATGTTACTGTCGCTGTCCCAATAACTGTACTGCCACGATAGCGGTACATATTATTATTCTTCCGATTAGCCTTCATTACCACTAGTGCACCGGAGCATACTCTCATCACTCCATTTTCTGCAATGATTTTGAACCCTTTTGATTCTAGGGCTCCCACAGAGATGAGATTCTTCTTCAAATCCGGTACATATCGAACATCTATCAATGTTCTGATCATTCCATCATGGTTCCTTAATCGTATTGAACCAATGCCATATGAGGTAAGAGGGCTGTTATCCGCTGTGTGGATGACTCCATATTCTCCTTCTTGAAATTCCATGAACCAGTCCCTGTTGGGACACATATGATAGCTACAAGCCGAGTCCATCAACCATATGTCTGATGATGTTGATGACTCTGTTGTAACTAATGAGAAGTCTGAATCATCACAATCAGCTACATTTGAATCCATAATAGCCTTTCCATTGTTATGTTTGGCCTTATTCTTCAACTTCGGACAGTCTTTCTTCCAGTGCCCTTTTTCTCGACAAAAGGCACATTCATCTTTACTGGGTCTGGATCTTGACTTGGATCTTCCCTTCTTTGTCCTCGTTTGATTTTGAGGACGACCCCTCACAAACAGTGCTTCTCCTTCTCCGCCCTTCTGTTTTTCTCGCTTTCTTTGTTCATAGCTGTACAAAGCTGAACAAACTTCTCTGAGAGAAATTTCGTCATTTCCATGGAGTAGAGTAGTTTCAAGGTGCTCGTACTCATCAGGAAGTGACGCCAACAACATTAAGGCCAAGTCACCATCATCATAAGTTGTATCCATATTTTGCAAATCTGTGACCAACTTATTGAAACTGGTGATATGTTCATTCATCGTGGTACCAGGAACATAGGTGAAGTGAAACAGTCTCTTCTTCATGTACAATTTATTTTGACTGTTTTTCTTCAAAAATTTATCCTCCAGTGCTTTCCATAATTTACTTGCAGAAGTTTCCTTTGTGTATGGATATTTCTGCTCTCTAGCAAGGTAGGATCGAATGGTACCGCAAGCAACACGGTTGATAATTCTCCAATCTTCTTCTCCAATAACATCTGGTTTCTTTTCTTCAATGGCCAGATCTAGCCCTTGTTGAAAAAGGACATCTAGAACCTCGCCTTGCCACATCCCAAAATGTCCGGACCCGTCAAAAATTTCTACCGCAAATTTCGCATTTGACACAATTCTTGTCATAAGCGAAGATGCCAATGATGACGTATTGTTGACACTTGATGTAGATTCTTCTTGTTTATTGTCCCCCATATTTGACACAAATATTATTTAATAGCTGACGACACAAATCAAGATTATTTCCTTTCTGATGTAGAAGATCAGACTAAGCTGCAACTACAGAGCATACTCAGACAGAACCTTGACTCAGTTACCAAGATAAATCTTTTCTGATGTGGAAGATCAGACTATGCTGCAACCACAGAGCATACTTAGACAGTACCTTGGCTCTGATACCAATTGTTGCGGAAGCCAAATGTATATAGTGTGAATAAGTCACAACTACTATACCAAAAATTATGACAGCCACCAAATAATAAATAAGACAATAAAACAATAATAAAGGGAACACCAGAATTTACGAGGTTCGGCTAATTTTGCCTACTCCTCGGACACAACCAATATTTTATTTCACTCCAAAAATACAAGTGAAATAATACTAAAGAGAGAAGATACAAATGCCTTAAACAGATGAGAAGGCAAATGAGAGGTGTGTTTCAATCCTAAACATTAAGCCTTCTTTTATAGGGGAAAAATCCCCCCCAAACTTAACTCCCAACCAATGTGGGACTTTGGCATTTTGCCAAACTTCAACAGAATATAGGTATTTGAAAAAGAATCAAGTCTTACCTTTTCAAGTCTTGTTAGATTATTGAGTATATCGACTAGGGTATAATTTCTACTTATAGTATTTTTATTTATAAAAATTATAGTTACTTTTCACGCTTCAGATTATTCAAAACTCTACGGTCGACATTAGTAACAAATCAAAGTTTTTTTTTTTTTTGTATTCTATTAAAAAATTATAAACTTTTACTTCAAAATATTCAATATTTTAAAAAATATAATTACTTCTTAGAAGTACTACTAGTAAAAAATGGGGCTTCTAAACTTTGGGGGCCTAAAGCCTTGGGATGCCTTACCCTTGAGCTGGCATTGAAGTCTATTACAATCAATCACTATAAACAAGAACTGGATGCGTGTAAAGAAAGTTTATTTGAAAGAGTTTTCAAGGACAACTAATTAAAGTGTGAAAGCAATTTATTAAATAAATTAATGAGCTAGTCAGTAAAGAAATATAATCAAGGGAGTATAAGTGAACAATACAAATGCCAGTATTTGCTTAAGATTGTACCTGTAATCGGACTGCAAAGAAACTGAAGCATTATTCCAATGCTAAGTAAAGACTTTAAATTCACAATAATTGAAACCCATATCAACTCGCATTTCTGTGATATCCCTGGCTGAGTTGATGACATCTTCACTGCATGATTTTACTTCAATGTATTCCAAATAAGGAATGTCCTCAAAGCAATAAGGGATTGCTTCGAGATGTGAACATCCTCTTAAAACCAATCGCCTAAGGTTATAAAACGCGTCATCTGATGCTCTCCATTGTGAGAGTTCAAGATTTTCTAGCTTCAACAACTTGAGCTTAGGGAACTCTTCATCCGCCACTTCCCATTCCTCCCTTTCAAAAACAACTTGTTGCAGTTTAAGTATCTCAAGGTTGACAAGTTTGGCCATGATTGAAATTTCAGCATGCGGTAGATAAAATTTGCATAATGTCAGTTTCTTGAGATTCAATGGGAAATTTAATCTTGAAGGACCTACTTTTGGAAAATTGAAGAAGTGAACCTTTAGCGTTTCAAGTCGATGTAAGGAGTCTAATACAGGGAATCCATTTTCATTCTTTTCCCAACCCCATGAATCCGCAAATTCACATTTTAGCTTTCGAAGATTGGGTACTTTTCTCACTATCATCTCCATATCTTCCGCACTGGAAACATATGGTGAGGAAAGTGTAGCCAAATCGTAAAGTTTTGAGGGGCTCTCATCAAGGGATTCTTGTGCATCATGCAAGTTAAACAAAGCTCTGTAACTGATGCTTATATGTCTCAAATTAATCAGCCTCCACAAAATATCTGGCAAATGTACCTGCTTTCCTCCAGTTCTTTTGATTATGAAGGTCTGAAGATTGTAAAGATTTTCAATAGATGATGGGATAGAACTCCGAGTAGTTTGAACAGCAAGGTACCTTAGATGATTAAGTTCAGTGGAAAAAGAATCTACAACCACGAACTACAAATCCAACACCCTAAGAAACTTGAAGCTGCCAAAGATGATAGAGGCATGTCCCATTGAAGATAATGTACCATCATTGACCTCCCTGAATAATACTGAACGAGCATGTGAGCATGATGGCCTCCACCCAGCAAGATAATCCCCATTAGAGCAAAATGATAAGCGGCGATGTGAAGGCTTTTCAGAATAAAACTGTGGAGGCTTGGCATCATAATCTCTGGCAATGAAAATTTTAAGTAGGTTAAAGAACAAGAAGAAAAGTCAGAATTAATCAAAACTGAAAGCAGCATAGAAAGAAGTAAAATACCTTTTAAGGCACAGTAGGAAATTATTTTCCTTAGCTTTTGCCAGGCAGAACTCGAGCACTTGGTCGTGCAGACGACATGCTTTTAACTTCTCATTTGATTTCTTCTTAGTGACGATGACGAGCTCTCTTTCAATAAGATCCTCTAGGTAATCTTCTGCAATATCCTCCAAACACTTCTCCTTATCATTTTCTATGAATCCCCCGGCGATCCATAGATTTATTAACTTAGAGACAAAAATCTCCCTGTCTTCTACAAATGCCCCAAAATATAAAAAGCATGGTCTCAGTTTATCAGGTAAATCATTGTAAGCTAGTTTTAGTAAATCCTTTGCGTCAACCTGGATTCCCTCACCAAAACTCAATTCCACTAGCTTCCAGCATTGTTCTGTCTTATCTATCTTTGCTAGAAGACCAGCCACTAAAACAATGCAAATTGGTACTCCTTTACACTTCTTGGCTATTGCTTGCCCCGCTTCCCTTAGCTGCTGGGGGCAGATTTGTTCCCCAAATACCTTCCTCTCTAATAAGTGCCAGCTGTCTTTCTCGTCGAACGAATTTAGGTATGCAGGTTTTGTCTTAAGGAGCACAATCTCCCTTACGAGATCTGAGAACCACTCTGTAAGATAAGTAAGAGGAGCATCTCTAACTGCAAAAGAATCAACTATGTACTCAACCTCATATGCCTTATCAACGACTCTTGCCACAAGATGTTGCTGTTCGTCGTGTTTATTGTTGCTTTGTTTTGCAATATTCTTTTGGAAAGATTCAAGCTCCTCATGGACTACTTCAAGCTTGTTCTTCAGAGATAAAACTGAACCAGAATGGCAAGAGATAAGCTCTTTCAAGCTGTCTAGAAGGGAATTGGAAAATCCCAATCCATCATTCTTGGGCAAATAGGATCGCACCCACTTTCGGACTTCCTGATAAATCAGTGTCTTGACATGCTGAATCTTGTCAGAGAGAACTGTCAGTTCTTGTTCCCAATCTTTCTTGCTGCTATCAGGTAACGTGTAGACAACAAATCCAGCATGAATCACTATATTCTCAAGTTGTCTGAAAAAACGGATCCTCATCTCATCCTGAATATCGTTACTCAATGGCAACTCACTGTAAAAAATTCTCAACGAGTTAAGCTGCTTATGAAGTTTCTCGGTTTGATCCATAGTCAAGGAGGAAAACCTAGTTAACCTCACCGACATGTGTAGTAGAGTCTCGCTGAATCCAATAGCAGCTTCAATATGTGACATGTTACGAGCTCCTGATAACCTTAAATCTCTCAAGACATCAGTGTAAATGACTCTGACATGTGGCTCAATAGGCTTAATCTTACAAATCAGAAAGCAAAGCCGCGAATTCGCTTTCGTTGAGGCTAGGCATATACAAGAAGAAAATAATTGCTGCGAGGGAAGTTATAAAATTCACATGATGCAAGAAAATTTGCCCGCAGCTTTGGAGCTCTGAATTGCATATTTTCCCCACAAAGACGACAAAGCTCCTGAGTGCTCTCAACTCCTTTTCGACCACTTCCATTTGATCCTTGACTAGAGAATACATGCCCAGTAACTCAGAATGCAAGGAAGGTGGCTCGCAAAGGCGAACAATTAGCAGATCCTTGAGATTCTGAACAACGTTGTCTATGAACTTCATTAGAAGTTCGTAAGACAGCGGACTAGCGTTTGAAATTTCTAGATTTGAAATATCAGCTTGTCTACTCTGCTTGTAATGCTGAATCTTTGCCAGCACATCAGAGCAGTTAGTGATCACGCCCAACTATGCCTTATAAAAGGGCAATACGGACGTTGCAAATATAACCTGAGTATTTATGCCCAGAGTCGAATCCACAGAGAATTAACCTATCAATTACTTTCGTTGGACTTACTAAATTCTTTAGAATCAATTTCCCCAAACGTTGTGAATAACAGTTGATGGTATATTTAATAACTAAGATTGAAAGTCAATAAACAGTTGTAAACTAAATAAAATAAACAGTTGTAAACTAAATAAGCTTAAGTTGTGAACAATAATGAGAAGGTTCTAAGGTAGTGATTTCCCCTATTGATGGAATCCCTTCTGTTTATGTTTCATATAGATTTACCAACACATCTCTATCAACCATGAACACTCTTTTTACCGTGAATCTCTCCCAAGTAATCACGATAATTTACTAGACGCACTCTCCCGAGATACGCTAGCTGGCTTTGTTTATTACAGTTCACTTTAGATTGCACCCAAGACTTCGTTATCCCTAATCCTGCCTTTAAACCCGCAGTTATAGATCTCTCTTATACTTTGGGAGTGATGTTGTTTAACAATTACCTAAATATGCACTCTCTCCCGAGTTATGCTTACTAAATAGGCACAACTAATTGAGGATCCTGTCAATTAACTACAACAAACACATAGTTGAACAAATAGAGATTAAACTGGCAAACTATATTAACATAATCAAGAAGTTCATCCTTCAATAGGTTCCATCAAAACCCTAGACAAAGGATTTAGCTACTCATGACAATGGGTAAATAAACTATGAAAATATTCATGATCAAAATTGCAAGAAAAATAAAGAGAAGAAGAAAATATGATATTTTGAGTGATCTCTCACACTTGTTTCTCTTGCCAAAGTACTTTCTAAAACATTACCTGCCTCCCTTGGATGAGTTCTATTGTTTAATATAGGGTTTTGGGCTAAAAATCCTGTGTTTTGCACTTCAGTCCCTCAATTTTTCGCTTCCTATCGCGGTCCTACCGCGGTCACGCCAGGACCGCGGCCAACTAGCCTCTCAGAATCCGCAATAGCCTTCTGCCGTGGTCCGACTGCGGTTACGCTGGGACCGCGACAGTCCATCTCTAGTTCTAGTTTTGTTGCCTTCGCGTGGTGCACTTAGCGGATATTGTAAGATTGGCCTCTTTTTCTCCGTAATTGATCCCAAAAGTACTCCATAGATTTCTTTTATTGTATATAGCCTGCAAAGCATGAAAAACACTAATCAGAGCATTTTGTTATCACTTTTTACCATAAAAGCTATACAAGAAGGTGGTTCTTTAGGGCCTAATTATAGTCTAATTCACTTATTATCAACACCCCACACTTAAATCTTTGCTCGTCCTCGAGCAAGTTGAACCACACTTCTAGGCCTAATCGTTCGATGCATTACCCAGTTTATGTCACACCCGCCATTATGAAAGAACAACCTAAGCAGTGCAACAACCACACCTCAGATGAAGACTCTAATACCATGCCACACTCGTGCTTACTCTAGTTACTCTAAACAGAGGTGAAAACTTGCTTTTTCTTCCTGAGTCACATGTCCTCACATAACATTTTTGAGAGAAGTTCCACACACATAAAATCAAGCAACAAGGAACTATAGATAGAACGAATGCACTCACTCTCAGCAAAGAACATTCACATGCCACACAGATACACCATAAGCTTGCCCTTAGTGTAATACTCTACTAATCGAGTTGTTCAGTCCAAGATCAAGAGGTTTTTATTTGGTTATAATGTAGGCTAAGGGACGGGTAGGATATATTTGGATATAGTGACTAACCTCCCTAAGCACTTTTAATACAATCGTTCCTTTTATTCCAATTTCCCTGTTCAACCCAATCATTCTTCCACACTTGTTTCATAGGCTACCACCACTTTTCTTTAGGTGCAATTGGCCTCTCTTTTTTTTATAGCCATTGTACCATTCAAGTATTTTCCTAATTGTCCTTTTCCCACTCCATTACTACCCCACACTTTGACTTTTATATGCTCTTTAACGATTCAAGTGTTTCTAGGAGGTACAGGTTCAAACAGTTAAACTATTCAAACACAGGGATGTTGGTTGTTGTAGGGTTATCAAAGAACAGGCTTCAGACTCGAAGGGGTTAACTATGGCAATATGTACAGGTGGATTCATAATTATACAGGCTACACAAGGAAATGCCTCAATCATCTCTAAGACCAAACAACTTCTATTTCGCTTTGCAAACACACAGGGCAAGTTCTAGGTATCGCATGCAAGCACAAAATACAAGTATTATCTCACACACACTTGGCATGTAACTCATTCCAAATTAGTTTGTTAACACACTCACGTGAGCATTCAAGAAAGACAAGGTGTGCAGAATTAAGGCATAAAATTACGAGTCTACAAACGAGCCTAGACGTCGCACCCTCAAGTTTGTTTTCGTTATTTGCAGGTGTGTACATTACAGGTTGCATTCTTGCCTTCACCCATCTTGGTCCAATAGAGTCCTAAGGGTCCTAAAAATATTAAAGAAAAATCTACCTAACCCGGTTCAAGAAAAGCCCTTGGAAAGAACCGTGGTCAAAAGAAAAACCAAGGAGGAATTACTACACTACCTAAAAAGAAAAATAAAATTAAAAAAATCTAAATGGACTACTTCCCTCAAGAGTACTGTCCAAGTGGTCCGTCCTCAGGAAGAGTCTCCTATATTTATTTATTTTACAACAAATGTATATGTACACTAACAATACACCACTAAAGCAAGTCTCCCACCCCACACAAAAAGAATATGGCATGTCCCCATGTCATAACACAAATAAAGTGCAGAAAGGTAAGAAGACTTCCCTAAGCGTCACTCGGAGTCGGAGACGGTGCTAGGATCCACATGACAAGCCCTCCCCAAAGCATGGAACCAAGCTATCATCCGACTCTCATACCTGGCATGCCGTTGATACATGGCATCCATACGCACATGCAGGACATCCACCGAGGAGCGAAGATCTGCCACCTCTTCCTCCAAAGAATGCAACATGGGTCGGCTGGACTGTGATCTAGAGAACCCTGCCCCAGGATGGGGTCGCCGAGAGGATCCGGCTCCATCATAGGATCTCCTGGATGGTGTCATGGGTGCTGGAGCGTCATCCTCATCATCAAGCTCAATAGTTGTGGGTGCATCTCGGCCCACTGTGATCTTTGAAGCTCTGAATGCCGCTTTTGCGGGCAAAGCTCCATCTGTAGGATTGGTGGGGACACCATCCAACAGACACAACCTCATCACAAGTGAGGGGAAGTAAAACCCCTTAGATAACAGAGGTGACCGAAGGATCATTTTATCTCCAATAATTCTCGCCACATCAAAGTCTTTCTTGGTGACGAAGCACCACACCAATAGAGCCCGTAGGTGGTTCACATCTGTCGTGTTGTCCGTGGGCAATAACCGGCTGCAAATAATGGTGAACCAGCACTTAGCCTCATGTATGAATGACTTGGAGTGAAGGGTAATGTTTTCATGTAGCCAGATTGGTCGACCCCCTGCGCAGATTGTTGCAATCATAGTGTCCTAAGTGACCCCTTGGGCGTCGTGGTAATGATCAATGTCACCAGTGAATTGGGGCAGCTGCAAGACCTGGCGAATCTTCAGAATTGAGGCATCCACCACCCTGCCCCGGAAAATCACAGATCGGCACAAATTTTTCGGGCAGTTCGCGTAGAACTCTCGGACTATCATCGGGTTTGCCGTCTCAGGTTCATCAAACAAGAACTCCATCTCTCTTTGTCTGATTTCCTCATACGTGTCTGCTTTTTCCATATGGAGGGCAGCCCTGTCAACAGGAATCTCAGGGATAAAGCCTTTGGTGGCCTTAGCATGAAACGTGTCCTCGGCCTCCTGTGACTGGAACCTGGTGGCATCATATGTTGGCATTTGGGAAGTGCTTGCCGAGCTCTTTCGCCTTTTCGAGCCATATTACCTGCAAACAATTCAGGGTAACAATCAGATGCATCCTAACATGCGCCAGTCGGATGGGTACTCATACTTCGCCACCCCATGACACCAAACAGTTTCCTTTTGTCAAACAATGCCAGTATACCCAATTAGTAAGGTGCCCAAAGTTGACAACCTCCACCATTGCCCTTACACCACTATTAATTCTACAATTTCGCCATATAATACCCCACATAATCTCCCACAAGTGAATCATGTCAAATGCTACCCCCACCACAAACTAAGAAGGGCACAAAGTGCTCCAAAATTTTACAACACACCCCCAATTTTCGGCCATTTAGATCCCTCTACCAAGCTTCACCCTAAAAAATTTGTTTAGGCCTCCAAACCTTCTAAAAATCGCCCCCAAGTTAAGCACAATGAAAACCCAACCATTTAAACATCAATCATGGCCAAAAGAAGCAAATAATAGATAAAAAATTTACACTAAAACACTACACTAAGTTATGTAAAAGAAATAGAAAAGAATAGAGAAGCTTACTATGAGAAGGAATGGAAGGGATATATTGTGGAGAGAGAGAGATGGAGAAGAAAGGAGGGGCAACAATGGGGGTTTGAGGGATGAGAGATGGCGTGAAAGAGAGAAGAGAAGAGAGAATGGGATGGGGGATGCGGGTGGTTTGAAGGAAAGAAGGGTTTGGGGGAATAGTGGGGGGTTAGGTTTATAAAAAGGGGGGAAAAAAAGAAAAAATAAAAATAAATAAATCTGCACTTACCTGGCCCGCACTGGTCTGCCGCGGTCCTACCGTGGTTAAGCTGGGACCGCGGTAGACCTCTTTTAGAGGGGGTATTTGACCGCGGTCCCACCGTGGTTATGCTGGGATCACGGTAGACTTCTTTTAGAGGAGGGCCTTGACCGCGGTCCAACCGCGGTTACGCTGAGATCGCGGTCTGGGCGTGTTCCTGCTACTTTTTTTTTATTTTTTTATGAAGTTATGCATTACACTTACAACATATTCGTGGGTTGCCTCCCACGTAGCGCCTGATTTAACGTCGCAGCATGACGCAGATGAGCGCATTTAAGGCTCGCTCGACCTCTGTGGTTCAGTCAGGTGTAGCTCAGACACTTCCTTTGGTTCGGTCATGCCCACTATAGTTTCAATCTCTGCCCATTGACTCTAAATGTACGAGAGTTTTTCTCTTTGGCAATCTCGACAACACCTGAAGGGAAAATCTCGACCACTCTAAATGGTCCAGACTATCGTGACCTGAGTTTACCCAAAAATAGCCTTAATCGTGAGTTATAAAGCAACACCATATCTCCAGGATTGAAATTTCGCTCCACAATGTTCTTGTCATGCAACCTCTTCATTCTTTCCTTGTACAACCTTATGCTCTTAAAAGCATGATGTCTGAACTCGTCGAGCTCATGAAAATCTGTGATCCTCGTTGTGCCCGTAGCCTCGATGTCTAGATTCAGCTGTTTCAGTGCCCACCACGCTCTATGTTCAAGTTCCACTTGCAAATGGAAGGCCTTCCCGAACACCAACTTATATGGTGACATGCCAATCGGTGTTTTAAAAGCAGTTCTATAGGCCCAGAGTGCATCATCTAACTTTTTCGCCCAATCAGTTCTTGTGGCGTTCACAGTCTTGGTTAGCACACTCTTTATCTCTCTGTTGGACACTTCAACCTGCCCAATAGTTTGCGGATGATAAGGGGTAGCCACCTTGTGGCGTACATCATACTTTGCAAGCAACTTCTTGAAAGCTCTATTACAGAAGTGAGTGCCTCCGTCACTGATATCGCTCTTGGTGTCCCAAATCTGGTGAATATGTTCTTCTTCAAAAACCCCACCACCACTCTTGCATCATTAGTGGGCAACGCTGCAGCTTCTACCCATTTAGACACGTAATCCACAGCAACAATTATGTACTTATTGCCATAGGAGCTGAAGAAGGGACCCATGAAGTCAATCCCCCAGACATCAAACACTTCCACCTCTTGAATTGGGTTCATGGGCATCTCATGGCGACGGGAAATGTTCCCGGTCCGCTGACATTCATTGCAGCCCTTCACCCATTGGTGCGCATCTTTAAACACTGTTGGAATCTGGCCTCAAGCACTTTCGCAGCTGTCCTGACCCCTCCAAAATGTCCTCCATAAGCCGATGCGTGACAAGCCTGCAAAACAGAAGATTGTTCTATCTCGGGGACACACCTTCGGATCATATTGTCAACACAAATTCTAAACAGGTAAGGCTCATCCCAATAATACATGCGGCAGTCATGATAAAACTTTTTCTTTTGTACAGATGAAAGGTCATAGGGAACTATACCGCATGCCAGGTAATTTGCAAAATCTGCATACCATGGCGCTTTCTCAAGATTAGTAGCGAGCAGCTGCTCATCTGGAAAGGTTTCCAGAATATCTTCAACTTCAACTGTATTTTTATCTCCCTCAAGTCGTGATAGATGATCAGCGACTTGGTTTTCTGTGCCCTTACAGTCACGAATTTCAAGGTCGAATTCTTGCAGCAGCAATACCCAACTAATCAGGCGTGACTTAGACTCCTTATTCTCAATCAAGTACCTGAGAGCTGCATGATCAGTGTATACAATTACCTTAGAACCAATCAGATATGATCTGAACTTGTCGAAAGCAAACACCACAACCAACATCTCCTTCTCAGTCACAGTATAGTTTAGCTGGGCTCCACTCAGCGTTCTACTAGCATAGTAGATTGGATGCATTAGCTTGTCATTCCGCTGTCCCAGCACTGCCCCACTGTGTAGTCACTAGCATCACACATAAGTTCGAATGGATGCTCCCAGTTGGGGGTAATAATGATAGGTGCTGTGACCAGTTTCTTTTTCAGCTCCTCGAATGCTACCCTGCAATCATCAGAAAACAAGAAAGGGTGATCTTTTTCTAACAACTTACAGAGAGGGGATGCAATTTTTGAGAAGTCTTTTATGAATCTCCGGTAGAAACCGGCATGCCCAAGGAAGCTTCTGATTGCTTTGACTGAAGTTGGAGGATGTAGTTTTGCTATTACATCCACTTTAGCATGATCCACCTCAATTCCTTTGCTTGAAACCCGGTGCCCCAAGACTATGCCTTTTTGTACCATGAAGTGGCACTTCTCCCAGTTCAGAACCAAGTTAGTCTCGATACACCGTTTCAGCACACGCGTCAGATTTATCGGACACTCATCAAATGAATTCCCCACCACTGAGAAGTCATCCATGAACACCTCCATTATGTCCTCTACCATGTCAGTGAATATGGCCATCATGCACCGTTGAAATGTGGCGGGTGCGTTGCATAGGCCAAAGGGCATCCTCCGAAAGGCATAAATGCCATAAGGACAAGTGAAAGAGGTCTTCTCTCTGTCCTCCGGTGCAATGGAAATCTGGTTGTATCCTGAGTACCCGTCCAGAAAACAGAAGTGTGACCTCCATGCCAGTCTGTCTAACATCTGATCAATGAAGGGAAGTGGGAAGTGGTCTTTCTGGGTGGCTAGATTTAGCTTTCTATAATCCATGCAAATTCTCCAGCCCGTGACTGTTCTTGTAGAGATCAGTTCATTGTTATCATTCTTAACTACCGTCATGCCACCCTTTTTAGGTACACATTGAACTGGGCTAACCCAACTGCTGTCAGAGATTGGGAAGATAATTCCCGCGTCTAACCACTTTATTATTTCCTTCTTCACCACTTCCTTCATGTTAGGGTTCAGCCTTTTTTGGTGTTCCCTGGAAGGTTTGTGTCCCTCTTCCAGTAGAATTTTGTGCATACAATAGGCGGGGTTGATCCCCTTTATGTCTGCCATGGTCCACCCAATGGCAGTCTTGCACTTCTTAAGTTCCTGCAAGAGTTGTTGCGCCTGCACATCTAACAAACTAGATGAGATAATAACAGGTAATGTGGAGTTAGGTCCAAGGAATTCATACCTGAGATGGTTGGGAAATGACTTTAACTCCAGCTTTGGTGGTTCTTCGATAGATGGCTTGGCTGGAGGAGTCTCTCAATTTTCCAAGTGTAAGGGCTCAAATTCTAGAGTTCTATCCCAGAACCCTCTACCCTCTAATGCCAACACCCATTCCGCCAGTTCCTCTCCATTCACCTTATCAAAATTCATTAAACATGCAGCAAGGGGGTCCTCAATGGTTAACACCTCATCATCAGTCTCCACGATTACATCCACGGCATCAATAAGAGAACAATTGGCGAATTCACTTGGTCGCCTCATAGATTTCTGCACATTGAATGTTATCTCCTCATCGTTCAATCTCATCTTGAGCTCCCCGGTTTCACAATCAATGAGAGCTCTCCCTGTGGCCAAGAATGGTCTTCCCAAAATTATGGGAATCTCTTCATCCACTCTGCAGTCTAAGATCACAAAATCTGCAAGGAACACAAATTTCCCTACCTGAACTAGCACATCATCTAGTATACCAGAGGGTCGTTTCACTGTCCTGTTAGCCAGCTGCAACAACATAGAGGTGAGTCTAGCTCTTCCAATGCCTAGCCTCTTATAAATCGCCAGGAGCATAAGATTGATGCTGGCCCCTAGATCACACAGTGCTTTAGCAAAAGCAAAATTACCAATAGTGCATGGAATTGTAAAGCTCCCTAGGTCAGACAGCTTTTCTGCAATTGGTCTAGTCACCACTGCACTACATGTCTGAGTAAGAGTAACTGTGGCAAAGTCTTGGAAATCAAACTTTCGGGACATCAAGTCATTCATCATTTTTTCATACCCAGACATCTCCTTCAAAGCTTCAATCAATGGTATGTTTACCTGGATTTGTTTCAGCATTTCGAAGAACTTCTTGTATTGCTCCTCCTTTTGGTACTTAGCCAACCTCTGAGGGAAAGGTGCATGAGGTCTCTTCTTCCCAATTAACTGGGATTGATCCTTATCAGCTGCTACATCAACTCAGCTTCTTTCTCGATTGCATTCTGAATGCTACTATCTCCCTGGGTAGGCTGGACTGGCACCTCCGTCAGTTTCGTTGACTCATCCAGCTCAATGGGCACTGGTATAGTGTCTCAGCTTGTATAGTTTCTCGAGCCCTCTCTTGCTCTACATCCAGATCTCTGCCATTACGTAGACTTACATCCATAAGCTGCTTTGGGCCTTGATCTTTTGGATTTATCTGGGTGTCTGTAGGTAGTGTCCCATGAGTACGATTGTTCAGAGACATAGAAATTTGTCCCACCTGCACTTCAATATTCTTGATTGATACATCATGTGCATCCACTCTCTCATTAATCTTTACATTAGACCCAATAACATGCTGCATCATTGCCTCAAGTCTAGCAAACCCATCTTCCTGCCTTCCACCATGCTACTGCTAAGGAGGGTGATACCCCTGCTGCTGATTCTGATTATTATATCCCTGTGGCCTTGGGTAAGGTGCCATATTATTAGGGGGTCTCATACCTCGCATGTTTCCATTGTTGAACTGTGGATGGACTGACATGTATTGTTGATTTTGCTGGCCCCAATTCTGACCACCCTATCTCTGGCCTCCATAATTAGACACATAATTCATGTCTTCAGGGTAGTGGTGATGATCATGTTCTGCATTCCATTGGTTACTGATTGTCTGACTAATGCAAGATGCGCACAAGCCCCCATGGGTAGTATCTACGATGTGTGCCTGCTGCTTCTGCCCTGACTCTTCCACCTTTTTGGTGAGTATACTCATCTATGTCAATAAGGTGGCCATATTTTCAGCTATAGAGTTGGATGGATCTAAGGGCACTGAGTGAACCACTGGAGTGATAGGTGCATTCCTGGTTGTCCATCCCGAATTTGTGACATCTTGTCAAGCGGACTCTGGCCTTCTCTCCATGTTTTGCTCAAAAATGCTCCACCAGCTGAAGCATCAACAATGTTCTTCACGCTATCTGACAATCCCATGTAAAACTGCTGCCCCAACATCAGATCTGGAATACCCTGGTGCGGGCATATAACCAGCATCCCTTTAAAGCGCTCCCATGTTTCATGCAGTGTCTCCATTGGTCTCTGTTTAAAACTCAAAATTTCATCAATTTGTTGAGCAGTCTTATTGGGTGGGTGGAACTTGTTATGGAATTGCCTGACTAACTCATCCCATGTTGTTATAGAATTTATGGGAAGTGAGTTTAGCCAAGTCTGGGCAGCTCCTGTCACTGAGAATGGAAACAATAACAGCTTGATTGCTTCAGGAGTTACGTTAGGCTGCCTTTGGGTTTTGCAGATAGAGAGGAAGTTCTTCAAGTGCTGCTGAGGATCTTCGACTTGCGACCCCGAAAATAGTCCCTTGTTCTGCAACAAGTGCACCATGTTATTCGTAATTTGGAATGACTCAGCCTGTATCTGCGAAACTACAATGGTTGTGGACAGATTTTCAGCTGTGGGTTGTGCCCAGTCATAGAGAGCAGCCTCTGGCACTATTGGTAACGCTGGGTTTTCCTCGTGATCCCCCATGACTATTTCGAATTGTGCAGTTGTTGGTTGTTGTTTGTTTTTCCGATTAGCCCGATTCAAGGCCTTGAAAACTTTCTCGGGATCTGATAATACTTCAAATACTTCACCAGATCTCGATGAGTTTCTAGGCATGCACCTGTGCAACCAAGTCAACAAATGTTAAAATTTCAATGTAAAAATTGGGTATAGAGAAAAAAATGACTACAATAAGAATTTTTGTAATTCTTTCAATTGTAATTGATAACATCGTTAATTCCCCGGCAACGGCGCCAAAATTTGATCACGCTCAACTATGCCTTATAAAAGGGCAATACGGACGTTGCAAATATAACCTGAGTATTTATGCCCAGAGTCGAATCCATAGAGAATTAACCTATCAATTACTTTCGTTGGACTTACTAAATTCTTTAGAATCAACTTCCCCAAAATTTGTGAATAACAGTTGAAGTTATATTTAATAACTAAGATTGAAAGTCAATAAACAGTTGTAAACTAAATAAGCTTAAGTTGTGAACAATAATGAGAAGGTTCTAAGGTAGTGATTTCCCCTATTGATGGAATCCCTTCTATTTATGTTTCATATAGATTTACCAACACATCTCTATCAACCATGAACACTCTTTTTACCGTGAATCTCTCCCGAGTAATCATGATAATTTACTAGACGAACTCTCCCGAGATACGCTAGCTGACTTTGTTTATTACAGTTCACTTTAGATTGCACCCAAGACTTCGTTATCCCTAATCCCGCCTTTAAACCCGCAGTTATAGATCACTCTTATACTTTGGGAGTGATGTTGTTCAACAATTACCTAAATATGCACTCTCTCCCGAGTTATGTATACTAAATAGGCACAGCTAATTGAGGATCCTGTCAATTAACTACAACAAACACGTAGTTGAACAAATAGAGATTAAACTGACAAACTATATTAACATAATCAAGAAGTTCATCCTTCAATAGGTTCCATCAAAACCCTAGACAAAGGATTTAGCTACTCATGACAATGCGTAAATAAACTATGAAAATATTCATGATCAAAATTGCAAGAAAAATAAAGATAAGAAGAAAATATGATGTTTTGGGTGATCTCTCACACTTGTTTCTCTTGCCAAAGTACTTTCTAAAACATTATCTGCCTCCCTTGGACGAGTTCTATTGTTTAATATAGGGTTTTGGGCTAAAAATCCCGTGTTTTGCACTTCAGTCCCTCAATTTTTCGCTTCCTATCGCGGTCCTACCGCGGTCACGCCAGGACCGCGGCCAACTAGCCTCTCAGAATCCGCAACAGCCTTATGTCGCGGTCCGACCGCGGTTACGCCGGGACCGCAGCAGTCCATCTCCAGTTCTGGTTTTGCTGCCTTCGCGTGGTGCACTTAGCGGATATTGTAAGATTGGCCTCTTTTTCTCCGTAATTGATCCCAAAAGTACTCCATAGACTTCTTTTATTGTATATAGCCTGCAAAGCATGAAAAACATTAATCAGAGCATTTTGTTATCACTTTTTACCATAAAAACTATACAAAGAAGGTGGTTCTTTAGGGCCTAATTATAGTCCAATTCACCTATTATCAGTTAGCATCAAAGTTATGAGGCTCTTTGCCCCCCAAAATGATATAATAATCAGATCGAAATTGAGCTCCAGCATTATCTATGAAACTTTTGATGTCATTCTGCAGCGCACCAGGCTTCATGCGGAGAAATGTACCCAGAAACCATAGCTCTGTCTTAACAGCCTTTATTTGAATCTTTTCACGGCCTGTCCAGTCATGCTCATATTCAATCCGTTGCAGAATGCTTATTGGATCACCAACGTCAATGGGATTGAGCGACATCTTTCTTTCTTCCTGATTTCTCTTGTTTTTAGCTGGAGACCATATTAGAAAAAATGGAGCTTTAGCTCCGGAAGAAAACAGAGGCGGATCTATGATTTAAATTCTATGGGTTCAATGTTTAAGGTTTTTAGCATTGAACCTATTATATTTTTAAAATTATGGGTTCAATCTACTCTTTAGTGTAATTTTAATGGATTTTTATACATTAATGTATACTACGCGTCAAAAGTTATGGGTTGAATTAAATCCGCCACTGGAGTGCTACATCCGCCCCTGGAAGAAAATACCCCAAGTTACACATATCTGGTGGGGCAGGAACCATCGGTGTTAAATATTTAATTTCCAGCTTCCTATACTTTTATTTTCTCTCTGGAAAAATTTCACGTACTAAATACTATTATTATTGCTTCCGCTGAATCACTAGTTGTTTTATATAGAAAATTGCACCTACAGAAATCTTTTCAAGCCATAAAAGTTTCTAATCATTGGTTAAAGTTAAAGAAAAGATTCTTCTATTTTATTTCAGATTCACTTTCACTTTTGTTTCTGCTCAAGCCGCCTGTGTTACTTTGTGCTTAATCAATGACATGTTTATAGCCCAATCACCAGACACCAATAATAATTAACATAAACTATAAGTCTTAGAAATAAGTCCGTAAAAACCCCACATGGACGTATATATCAAACCAATAAATACACGACATGTATCTTCGTATACACATTCGTTGATTAACCATAGTCAGGTTACATGTATATTCAGTTGAATTTTTAACTATTAAGATCAAATTATTTGTTTGGTGTAAAAAACGATGCACATAAATTTTACCCCAATAACTCTATTTTGACTAGATAATTGCACTACCTATAGACGTAGCATTAAATTTTCTTGAACATTATTAGCGATATCATCGAGCATCGTCCTACTAAAGTCCTTTTTTTGGTTTAGAGCATACTTCTGTCTTGTTATTGTCACGGCCTCACCTTTGTAAAACTTAAGAAAAGAAATGATTCGTAATAAATAAGAAGAACTACGCAAGGAAAAAAACTCTAGGGTCAAGACAAGCAAATTTTGAAATCCTTTGTTCATCTAACCGTACAAGAACATGGAACATAATGATTTGGGTGAGTTTAGTACGGCACGATTAATTTTAAAAATCAAAAAACTTTTCAGGAAAAAGTCATTTAAAATGTTTCATCCATACGAAAAATGAGTTCTTTCACTTGTGCATGAAAGTTGTTTTTCTTACAATAATGTCAAATTTTGGATTTCATTTTACTTATATTGATTTCTAATTCTTTTACACTAATACTAATTAAGCTAAATCAACAACAACAATATACTCCTGCCTTTAAAAAGGCAGAGAGACGGAGACCCTCGGCTCAGGAATGGGGTGGGGAGGGGCAATAACAAGCAAACCCATCTGACAATCAATATAAAACTAACAAAAGGTAATGCAATCGGAAAATCGAAACACAAGACTACTACAACAAGTAGTAACAGAAAACTAGGGGTACGGGGAAAAAACACGGAAGGCATCAAGTGGTAGGTGTGTTAATTAAGCTAAATCAAAATAATACTAATTAGGAACAGACGTTCGTAAGTTTTACAGGGTGAAAAGCATGCCCTTCTTTGACTTGCAGAAAGAAATATGATTTGTAAATTAAGGAATAAATTTCGTTGTGTTAAAGATAATTCTCACCCGAATTTTCCAAATTAGACCAGCTTGGAAGTTTATTTAAAAGATAGGTTTCATGAGCATATATGCTTGAATTAGATCTGTGCGACGAAAGACGAGAGCTGATAAAGTAGGAAAAGTCATTGACTGACTTATACAACTCTGCGAATCGGGAAAGAAGGAATAGGCTTTCAATATAACCAACCGCTTTCGCGAATATTTTAGAAATTCAATTAAGTTTCTTTGAGACTTACTACAACACAATGTTTTATTGATAATCAATTTTATTCCTTCAAAAAGTAATAATTGGCTCTTCCAGCACTCTCAATTAATTTGGTACTACCACATATTCATCAACATCCATATGGTGAATATCTCTTTTAAAGAGAGAGTTATACCATTATAGTTATGGTCAAAATTATATGCAAAATATATTTCTTGCATTAATGTTATTCTTTAATAAACATATTACCAAAATTTTTTGGTGTACAATAGGTTCGTGACCAATGACCATTCATGCCATAATAATGACATTATTTTCTTATATCATCTCAAACCTCCTTCTAGAGGTGAGAGTGATATATTCACTACTACTAGCACGTGCATATTCTTCCGAGAATGAATATGTATTCATAAATCAGATGTTGTCACATTCACATCATGAATGGACTATAATCTATATGTGCTTTATAAAATCTCATGTCAAATCGATGACAAATATTACTATCACAGAGTGAAGGATTATTTTGAGAATCCTTATTATTCTCATTAATATAATGATGACAATTATAATTTCGTCTATTGCCACGTCCACATCCATTGATACCTTTACGGTAATAATTTTTTCTACTTTCAGACTTATCACATATTACTATCACATTCTCTTAAGGGAATGAGAATGAAGCAAATTCAATGGGACGGGTTTTCACTTCTTGTGCTCACGATCATACATGACTTTGATCATGGCAAGACATAAAAATTTTACCACTTCGAGTGATTATAATTTCTTACTAACTCCATTAGAGTTATAATCAAAATTTATTTTCTTTTTTTACTTGTATTTAAAATCAAATTATAGAATTCAAGAATTTAAAAGAGAGAAATAAAGTAAAATACTTACCTTAAATTCAGAATTTAATCATGAAGGAAGTTCATGGAATAGTTGACAAGCATTATGCTCAATCCCAAAGCTTCTACTCAATAGGTTAGAGTCTCGTGCTGATAACGTATTATGAAACAATAAAAGAACAAGAACAATATTGCAGAGAAAGAGAGAGAGAGAGGGAATTCTTATTAAATTTTAGAATGAATTACAATGTAATAAAACTCTCTATTTATAGAGAGAGAGTGATTTAATCACCAATAATGAACCCTAAAATCTCTCTAAATATAAACGTTCACCATAAATAAAATTCTATTTATAATACTTCTGTCATTCTTTATTGATTCACACGTCAATTTTAATTACTCTTTTTATCTTTTCTATTTACTTATTCTGCGGCCGGTTTGTTGGATCCGCCAGTTGTACACTTACTTTTGTTTCCATTGTTTTTATTTGGTTCAACTCTGAGGAGTCCTTTGGTTTGAATGATAGGTAAATAATTATGGTATATAATTTGGTATAATATTATTTAATGTTTGGTTTGTATTTTAAAATTATGTATAATTAACTATTGTGTAACTTAGGTCATCACTTGTTTTAAAATAAAATTCTGCGTTCTGAGACCTTAAAAACCATTTTTAGCATCTTCTCGATTTGCATGTGCAGCCCGGACACGTAACCGGAAAGCTTATATGTGAAAATCTGTGAAAAATAATAAATTTTGACTATAAAATGAATTAATTTGACTTCGGTCAACGTTTTGGGTAAACGGACCTGGACTCGTGATTTAACGGTCCCAGAAGGTCTGTAGGAAAATATGGGACTTGGGCATATGCCCGGAATCGAATTCCAAGGTCCCAAGCCAGAGAAATAAATTTTTAAAGAAAATTATTTTCTGAAATTGTTTAAAGGATTTGGAAATGAATTTTGATTAGAACATGTTGGTATCGGGCCCGTATTTTGGTTCCGGCGCACGGTACAGGTCTCATATGTGATTTAAGATAATTTTGTAAAGTTTGGTAAGAAACGGAGTCTGTTTGACGTGATTCGGACCTTAAATGCGAAATTTGGTGTTTAAAGATGTTTTGAGAAATTTCATTGATTTTGAGGTTTAATTCGATGTTCATGATGTTATTTTGGTGATTTAACTACATGAATAAGCCCGTAGGATATTTTTGAGGTTGTGTGTATATTTGGTTTGGAGCCCCGAGGGCTCGGGTGAGTTTTGGATAAGACACGGGGTGCATTTTTGAACTTAGAAAGTTGCAGATTTTAGCTGGTGTGTCCAGGCCTACAGGTTTCGCATTTACGAAGCCTGGCTCGCAAATGCGAAGGCTGGATCGCAAATGCGAAACCAGCCCAAGCCTGCCTTGTCTCGCAAATTCGAGTGCCCTTTCCGCAAATGCGATGCCTTCGCCACAAATGCGACATATGTGTCGCAAATGCGAAGTCGCAAATGCGACATTGTTTTTGCAAATGCGAAAGTCCAGCATTTCTGAAGGGTTCGCAAATGCGAGCCCTATTTCGCATTTTCCAGCTTAGCAGAGGTCGGGGTTCGCAAGCAATTCCCATACCCGAGACCTGCAACTTTTATACTTAGACGATTTTAAACTCATTTTTCATATCCTCTCAAAACATAAACACACTAGGGTGATTTTTCAAAGGCTTCTTCTTCTCCAAATCAATGGTAAGTCGTTTTTAACTAGTTTTCTTCAATCATTAACATCTTTTAACATGATTTCAACTTCAAATCAATGATTTTCATGGGAAAAATTGAGTGTTTTGGGTAGAACCTAAGTTTTTCAAAAATTAGGGATTTGGACCTCGATTTGAAGTCCGATTTCAATACAAATTATATATTTGGGTTCATAGGGGAATGGGCAATCGGGTTTTGGTTCAAACCTCGGGTTTTGACCATGTGGACCCGAGAGCGATTTTTGACTTTTTGGGCAAAACTTTGGGGAATTCATTTTCATGTATTCAAATTGATTCGTTTAGCGTTTATTGATGTAATTAAGTAACGTGTGACTAGATACAAGCGAATTGGCGGTGGAATTAAGGGGTAAAGCCATAATTGAAACTTGAGTTGTGTTCGTATCGAGGTAAGTGTTTGGTCTAACCTTAGCTTGAGGGATTAGGAGTTGTGTCCTATTTGCTATTTGTTTCTTGTTGAGTATGACGTATAGGCATGGTGACGAGTATCTATGCGTTGGTGTCGAGCATGACCATGAGTCTTATATTGTGATTTTCATACTTCGTTGTATTATTCATGCCTTGGTGAATGTTTCTATTGTTGTGTAAAGTTTGAGGAAAGAATTGTGACCTATGAACATTGAGGAGCGTTGGCTCAAGTTGTATAACGAATTGTAAAAGTATAAGTGATAATTGAACCTCTAGAGCATCGACTCGAGTTGTGAAGTGAATTGTGAAGTAAAAGTGAGAAAGAGAAGAGATCATTATGTTGCCCCCTTGTCGGGCTATTGTTGAGTTGCGGTTCCCTTGCATTGTGTTCTTAATTGGTATTATGGATGCTTAGGTTGATGATTCTTTGTGTTGGGTAAGGGTTATGGTTATTCTCAGGGAACAAGTTTGATTATAGCTGAGGTAGTTAGATGTTGGAACAAGTTTGATTATAGCTGAGGTAGTTAGATGTTGTAACAAGTTTGGTTATAGCTGAGGTAGTTAGATGTTGTAACAAGTTTGATTATAGCTGAGGTAGTTAGATATTGGAACAAGTTTGGTTATACCTTAGGTAGTTAGATGTTGTAACAAGTTTGATTATAGCTGAGGTAGTTAGATGTTGTAACAAGTTTGGTTATAGATGTTTCTCCCTTGCCGGGACGTAAATACTTATGCTGTCAAATCCCTTGCCGGGATAGAGTAGACTTTATTGATCCCTTGTTGGGACTCTCGTTAAAATTGTAAATATTATATGTAGATCGGGTTGCACACCACAACAGTATTATTGCACGCCGCAACAATATTATATATGGATCGGGTTGCGCGCCGCAACAATATTATATGTGGATCGGGTTGCACGCCGCAAAAATGATATATGTGGATCGGGTTCCACGCCGCTACAATAATAAATGATATGGATCGGGTTGCACGCCGCAACAGTGTTGTTATATATTAGGATCGGGTTGCGTGCCACAACAATTATTGATACAAGTGTGTTTAGTTTGGATATTAGTTTCTTTTGTTTTGCTGTGAATTCTATGCTTCCCTTAGACTATTACTCTGGATTTACTGTTAATACTGGTATATCCCCACAACATGTTTCCCCCTCCCACCTTTACTTGCTTATTCCTGCTTTACTTTCCGTTGTATATTATATAACTGCACAGGTTTATTTGGTAGTCTGGTCCTAGCCTCATCACTACTTCGCCGGGGTTAGGTTAGGCACTTACCAACACATGGGGTCGGTTGTGCTGATATTACACTCTGCATTCTTTTGTGCAGACCCCAGTGTTGTAGACTTTGGACCGCAATGGAATTGCTGATTCTTGTTTATCAGGTGGCCCGAGGTAGTCCTGCAGGCGTCCGCAGGCCCTGGTGTCTCCCTCTATCCCTATTTCCTGTTTCATTTCCCTTTTATTCAGAAATAGTATACAGTTATTTCTTCAGACTTTGTATGTAGCAATCTTAGACCGTCTGTGACACTGTGACACTGTGACACCAGGTTTTGGGTGGTTAAGGCTTAAATATTTGTAATAGATACAGATTTCATATATTTTATTGTTGTCTTCCTCTTAAATTTGAATTTTTGCTGTTATCACACTAACGCCTTATATTTGTTAAAAAAATAAATAATTTGATAAAGAAGTAAGTAGTTATGGATTGGCTTGTCTAGCTCACATTAGTAGGTGCCATCATGACTCCCGAGGGTGGAAAATCCGGGTCGTGACAAGTTGGTATTAGAGCTCTAGGTTACATGGGTCTCAAAGTTCACAGACAAGCTTAGTAGAGTCTGAGGGATCGTTACAGAGGCGTCTGTATTTATCCCCAGAGGCGACAGAGTTAGGAAAAACTTCACATCTATTCTTTCCTATCATGCGATTTTGATCTCTCAATGCTAAATTGAAACCCCTACTCTTGTCCATTCGCGAATGGCGAGGTCACGTACCGCTTCTTCAGCCGAACAACATCACAGACCGGTGATAGATCAACTATGTTTCCGGAGGCTTTGTGGAGGTTGGATAGGTTTCACCAAGCTCTTCACTACTACTTTCAGTGGTGCATCTTTTGAGGATCCCCAAGATTATCAAGACAATTGTCATGAGGTTCTCAGGAACATGGGGATCGTAGAGACCAATGGGGTTGATTTTGCTACTTTTCTACTTGTCTAGATCGGCCAAGACTTATTGGAGAGATTATTATTTGGCTAGACCAGTTAGGTCATCAGCTTTGACTTGAGAACAGTTCACGCAGCTATTTCTAGAGGAGTTTCTCCCTATCACTCAGAGAGAGGTCTATCGAAGGCAGTTTGAGTGTCTCCAGTAGGGTTCTATGACTGTTACTCAGTACGAGATCAGATTCATCGACTTGGATCGTCATGCTCTTATCATACTTCCCACTGAGAGAGACAGAGAGAGTAAGGAGGTTCATTGAGGGACTCGTCCAGCCCGCTCAGTTAGCTAAAGGTGGAGGTAGAGATGCTAGAGGTAGATGTAGAGGTATTAGAGCTGGAGGTGCAGGTACTATTCTGGTTTGTAGCAGAGAAGTTTTGGTTTATTTTGCGCCGCATCCGGTCATGCCTAGTGGTTCTTTGGGTGCTCCTATATATGTGTCTACATCGGTGGGTGATTTTGTTATGGTAGATCGTGTCCATCGTTCATGTATAGTTGTGATTGGAGGTCTTGAGACTCGTGTAGATTTGCTTCTTCTGGACATGGTTGATTTTGATACCATATTAGGGATGGACTGGTTATCACCTTACCATGCTATCTTGGACTGTCATGCCAAGACTGTGACCTTAGCCTTGCCGGGTTTATACCGTTTAGAGTGGAAAAGGACTCCTGGTCATTCTACCCGCAGTATTATCTTTTATGTGAAGGCTCAGCATATGGTCGAGAAGGGGTGTTTGGCCTATTTGGCCTATGTTCATGATTTTAGTGCTGAGGTTCCTTCTATTGATTGGGTGCCCGTTGTTCGGGAGTTTCCTGAGGTATTCCCTTCAGACCTGCAGGGTATGCCACCCGATAGGGATATTGATTTTTACATTAATTTGGCTCCGGGCACTCAGACCATTTCTATCCCGCCGTATCGTATGGCCCCGCCTGAGTTGAAAGAGTTGAAGGAGCAGTTGCAAGACTTGCTTGAGAAGGGTTTCATTAGACCCAGTGTTTCGCCTTGGGGTGCGCCAGTGTTGTTTGTTAAGGAGAAGGACGGATCGATGAGGATGTGTATTGATTACCGGTAGTTGAACAAGGTTACAATCAAGAATAATTATCCATTACCGAGGATTGATGATTTGTTTGATCAGCTTCAGGGTGCCAAGGTATTTTCGAAAAATTGACTTGAGATCTGGCTACCATTAGTTGAGGATTAGGGAATCCGATGTCCCTAAGACAGCTTTCCACACTCGGTATGAGCATTATTAGTTCTTAGTGATGTCATTCGGGTTGACAAATGCCCCAGTAGCTTTTATGGATTTGATGAACCGAGTGTTCAGGCCTTATTTGTATTCGTTCGTGATAGTCTTCATTGATAATATTTTGATATATTCCCGTAGCCGGGAGGAGCACGAGCAACATCTTAGAGTGGTTCTTCAGACCTTGAGGGATAGTCAGTTGTATGCTAAGTTTTCTAAGTATGAGTTCTGGTTGAGTTCAGTTGCATTCCTGGGTCATGTTGTATCAGCAGAGGGTATTCAGGTTGATCCGAAGAAGATTGAGGCAGTCAAGAACTGGCCTAGACCAGCATCAGCTATAGAGATTCGGAGTTTCTTGGGATTGGCAGGATACTATCATTGGTTCATGGAGAGGTTCTCATCTATCACAGTCCTGATGACCAGGTTTAACCCAGAAGGGTGCCTAGTTCAGATGATCGGACGAGTGTGAGGCGAGCTTTTAGAAGCTCAAGACAGCTCTGACTACGACACTGGTGTTGGTTTTGCCTACAGGTTCAGGGCCTTATACATTTTATTGTGATGAATCTCGTATCAAACTTGGTGCAATGTTGATGCAGGATGGCAAGGTCATTGCCTATATTTTGCGGTAGTTGAAGATTCATGAGAAGAACTATCCGGTTCATGATTTGGATTTGGCAGCCATCGTTCATGCATTGAAGATTTGGAGGTATTATCTGTATGGCGTGACATGTGAGGTGTTTA
This sequence comes from Nicotiana sylvestris, assembly GCF_000393655.2. Classification (NCBI taxonomy): domain Eukaryota; kingdom Viridiplantae; phylum Streptophyta; class Magnoliopsida; order Solanales; family Solanaceae; genus Nicotiana; species Nicotiana sylvestris. Next base: position 39,246,756 of record NC_091060.1, on the reverse strand, counting down.
CGGATCGCAAGAATTTGCAGTACTTGTTCAAGTAAAAGGAGTTGAATTTGAGGCAAAGAAGGTGGTTAGAGCTATTAAAGGACTATGATATCACTATCTTATATCATCTGGGAAAGGCTAATGTGGTGACCGATGCTTTGAGTAGGAAGTCAGCTAGTATGGGCAGTCTTGCTTATATTCCAGTCGGTGAGAGACTGCTTGCTTTGGATGTTCAAGCTTTGGCCAATCAGTTCATGAGATTAGATGTTTCAGAGCCTAGACATGTGTTAGCTTGCACAATCGCTCGTTCTTCATTATTGGAGCATACCCGAGATCGACAGTATGATGATCCCCATTTGTGTGTCCACAGAGACATGGTGCAGCACAGAGGTACCAAGCAGGTTACCTTAGGTGATGATGGAGTTTTGAGATTGCAGGGTCAAGTTTGTGTGCCTAATATGGATGGGCTCTGAGAGTTGATTTTAGAGGAGGCCCATAGTTCCCGGTACTCTATTCATCCGGGCGTCGCGAAGATGTATCAGGATTTGCGGCAACATTATTGGTGGCAGAGAATGAAGAAGGATATCGTTGCATATGTGGCTCAGTGTTTGAATTGTCAGCAGGTTAAGTACGAGCATTAGAGGCCTGGTGGTTTGTTCCAAAAGATTTAGATTCCTGAGTGGAAGTGGGAGCGTATCACTATGGACTTCGTTGTTGGACTCCTACGGTTTCAGAAGAAGTTCGATGTAGTGTGAGTTATTGTTGATAGGCTAACCAAGTCAGCGCATTCATTCCTGTGGCAGTCTCATATTCTTCCGAGAGGTTGGCTGAGATCTATATCCGGGAGATTGTTCGTCTTCATGGTATGCCCGAGTCTATTATTTCGGACCGAGGTACGCAGTTTACCTCACATTTCTGGGGAGCAGTTCAGCGAGAGTTGGGCACACGGGTTAAGTTGAGCACAACATTTCATCCTCATATGGATAGGCAGTCTGAGCGGATTATTCAAATTTTGGAGGATATGCTCCGAGCTTGTGTCATTGACTTTGGGGGCTCGTGGGATCGGTTTTTGCCTTTAGCAGAGTTTGCCTACAACAACAACTACCAGTCGAGTATCCAGATGGCTCCTTATGAGGCTTTATATGGTAGGCGATGTCAGTCTTCGGTTGGATGGTTTGAGCCAGGAGAGGCTCGGTTGTTGGGTACGGATCTGGTTCAGGATGACTTGGACAAGGTTAAGATCATTCAGGATAGGCTTCGTACAGCTCGGTTCAGGCAAAAGAGTTATGCTGACCGTAAGGTTCGTGATTTGGCATTCAGGGTCGGTGAGCGGGTATTGCTTCGAGTGTCGCCTATGAAGGGCGTGATGAGATTTGGGAAGAAGGGCAAGCTTAGCCCTAGGTTCATTGGCCAGTTTGAGATTTTCGATCGAGTGGGAGAGGTGGCTTATAGACTTGCATTGCTGCCGAGCTTATCAGTCGTGCATCCAGTGTTTTATGTGTCCATGCTTCGGAAGTATCACGACGATCCATCCCACGTGTTAGATTTTAGCACTGTCTAGTTGGACAAGGACCTGTCTTATGAGGAGGAGCCGGTAGCTATCCTAGACCGGCAGGTCCGTCAGTTGAGATCAAAGAGTTTTCCTTCTGTTTGTGTTCAGTGGAGATGTCAGCCTCCTGAGGCATCGACTTGGGAGTCTGAGTCCGATATGCGGAGCCGTTATCCCCATCTTTTCCCCGACTCAGGTACTTCCAAAAGGGTCATCACTTGTTTTAAAATGAAATTCTGCGTTCTGAGGCCTTAAAAACCTCTTTTAGCATCACCTCGATTTGCGTGCATAGTCCGGGCACGTAACCGGAAAGCTTATATGTGAAAATAATAAATTTTGACTATAAAATAAATTAATTTGACTTCGGTCAACATTTTGGGTAAACGGACCCGAACTCGTGATTTGACGGTCCCGTAGGGTCCGTAGAAAAATATGGGACTTGGGCGTATGTCCGGAATCGAATTCTGAGGTCCCAAGCCGAAGAAATGAAATTTTTAAAAAATTATTTTCTGAAATTGTTTAAAGGATTTGGAAATGAATTTTGATTAGAACATATTGGTATCGGGCCCGTATTTTGGTTCTAGCGCCTAGTACATGTCTTATATATGATTTGACATAATTCTGTGAAGTGTGGTGAGAAACGAAGTCCGTTTGATGTGATTCGGACCTTAAATGCAAAATTTGGTGTTTAACGAAGTTTTGAGAAATTTCATTGACTTTGAGGTTTAATTCGATGTTTATGATGTTATTTTCGTGATTTAGTTACACGAATAAGTCCGTAGGATGTTTTTGAGGATGTGTGTATATTTGGTTTGGAGCCCCGAGGGATCGGGTGAGTTTTGGATAGGCTACGAGGTGCATTTTTGAACTTAGAAAGTTGCAGATTTTAGCTGGTGTGTCCAGGCCTGCAAGTTTCGCATTTGCGAAGCCTGGCTCGCAAATGCGAAGGCTGGATCACAAATGTGAAACCAGCCCAGGCCTGCCTTGTCTCACAAATGCGAGTGCCCTTTGCGCAAATGCGACATATGTGTCGCAAATGCGAAGTCGCAAATGCGAACTCGCAAATGCGACATTGTTTTCGCAAATGCGAAAGTCCAGCATTTCTGAAGGGTTCGCAAATGCGAGCCTTGTTTCGCATTTCCCAGCTTGGTAGAGGTCGGGGTTCGCAATTCCCATACCTGAGACCTGCAACTTTTATACTTAGACGATTTTAAACTCATTTTTCATATCCTCTCAAAATATAAACACACTAGGGCAATCTTTCAAAGGCTTCTTCTTCTCCAAATCAATTGTAAGTCGTTTTTAACTAGTTTTATTCAATCATTAACAACTTTTAACATGATTTCAACTTAAAATCAATTATTTTCATGGGGGAAATTGGGTGTTTTGGGTAGAACCTAGGTTTTTCAAAAATTGGGAATTTTGACCTTGATTTGAGGTCCGATTTCAAAATAAATTATATATTTGGGTTCGTGGGGGAATGGGCAATCAGGTTTTGGTTCGAACCTCGGGTTTTGACCATGTGGTCCCGGGGGCGATTTTTGACTTTTTGGGCAAAACTTTGGGGAATTCATTTTCATGCATTCAAATTGATTCATTTAGCGTTTATTTATGTAATTAAGTAACTTGTGACTATATACGGGCGAATTGGCGGTGGAATAAGGGGAAAAGCCATAATTGTAACTTGAGTTGTGTTCGTGGCATCGCGGTAAGTGTTTGGTCTAACCTTATCTTAAGGGATTAGGAGTTGTATCCTATTTGCTATTTGTTTCTTGTTGAGTACGACGTATATACATGTGACTAGTATCTATGCGCTGGTGTCGAGTATGACCGTGAGTCTTATATTGTGATTTTCATGACTTCGTTGTATTATTCTTGCCTTGGTGTAGGTTTCTATTGTTGTGTAATGTTTGTATAAAGAATTGTGACCTATGAACATTGAGGAGCGTTGGCTCAAGTTGTATAATGAATTGTGAAAGTATAAGTGATAATTGAACCTCTAGAGCATCGGCTCGAGTTGTGAAGTGAATTGTGAAGTAAGAGTGAGAAAGAGAAGAGATCATTATGTTGCCCCCTTACCGGGCTATTGTTGAGTTGTGGTTCCCTTGCATTGTGTTCTTAATTGGTATTACAGATGCTTAGGTTGATGATTCTTTGTGTTGGGTAAGGGTCATGGTTATTCTTGTGAAACAAGTTTGATTATAGCTGAGGTAGTTAGATGTTGGAACAAGTTTGATTATAGCTAAGGTAGTTAGATGTTGGAACAAGTTTGGTTATAGCTAAGGTAGTAAGATGTTGTAACAAGTTTGTTTATAGCTGATGTAGTTAGATGTTGTAACAAGTTTGGTTATAGATGTTTCTCCCTTGCCGGGACGTAATTACTTATGCTGTCGAATCCCTTGCCGGGATAATGTAGACCTTATTGATCCCTTGTCGGGACTCTCATTATAATTGTAAATATTATATGTGGATCAGGTTGCACGCCGCAACAGTATTATATGTGGATCGGGTTGCACGCCGCAACAATATTATATGTGGATCGGTTTGTGCGCCCCAACAATATTATATGTAGATCGGGTTGCATGCCGCAACAATGATATATGTTGATCGGGTTGCACGCAGAAATAATGATAAATGATTTGGATCGGGTTGTACGCCACAATAGTGTTGTTATATATTGGGATCGGGTTGCTCGCCGCAACAATTATTGATACAAGTGTGTTTAGTTTGGATATTAGTTTTCTTTGTTTTGCTGTGAATTCTAATTTGCTTTTAGACTGTTACTCTAGATTTACTTTTTATACTGGTATACCCCCACAACATGTTTCTCCCTCCCACTTTTACTTGCTTATTCCTGCTTTATTTTTCGTTGTATATTATATAACTGCACAAGTTTATTTGGTAGTCTGGTCCTAGCCTCGTCACTACTTTGCTGTGGTTAGGCTAGACACTTACCAGCACATGGGGTCGGTTGTGCTGATATTACACTCTGCACTCTTTTGTGCAGACCTAGTGTTGTAAACTTCGAACCGCAGTAGAATTGCTGATTGTTGCTCATCAAGCGGCCCGAGGTAATCCTGCAATCGTCCGTAGGCCCTGGCGTCTCCCTCTATCCCTATTTCTTGTTTCATTTCCCTTTTATTTAGAAATAGTGTACTGTTATTTCTTCAGACATTGTATGTAGCAATCTTAGACAGTCTGTGACACTGTGACACCAGGTTTTGGGTGGTTAAGGCTTAAGTATTTGTAATAGATACAAATTTTATATATTTTATTGTTGTCTTCCGCTTAAATTTGGATTTCCGCTGTTATCATGTTAACGCCTTATATTTGTTAAAAAAAGAAATATTTGGATAAAGAAGTAAGTAGTTAAGGATTGGCTTGCCTAGATCACATTAGTAGGCGCCATCACGACTCCCGAGGGTGGAAAATCCGGGTCGTGACACTTAATTAGACCTGTCAAATGGGCCGGGTCGACCCACGAACCAGCCCACATGACCCATTAAAATTGATCACTTAACCGGCTCATGATCCACAAAATCCTAACTGGACCAACCCATTAATTTAAGGGGTCTGGGCCGGGCTATAATATTTTGACCCACTAAATCGGGTCGGACCCGAACCAGTACCTGACCAACAGGTCAACCCCCTTGGACCAGCTCACATATATATTCAGACAGGTGGCAAAAAATTGAATTCAAACATCGAAGAAAGAATATAGTACCACACACTATGAGGCGTCTTGTCGAATTAGGCAAATTCCATATATTTTAGACTATTAGTTATAGAAATATTCGAATTCCATAGCTTTCTCAAGTTTTAATGTTAATAAAGTATCGTTTTTCTTTCATTTTTATTCTAACTAACTTCAAGGACATGTAGCAATTTCAAGTTCCTATATATGCATAAAGTTTGAAATTTTTATCATTTGGTTGGAATGATTGGTAAAAAATAATTATGGTATAATATTATTCAATGTTTGGTTTGTATTTTAAATTATGTATAATTAATTTTGTGTAACTTAACATACCAATTGGTGTATTATTTTATACTATCAACACCCAAAGGATAAAATTACCTCTTTTTTTTCCCTAGAAGACGATGAAGATCAAGCATCCACAGATATAATTGTAAGCTTAGTACATTTTAGTTTAAAAAATAGGCAAATATCATAAATGGTATTTTGCATATTCAGTTTTAATGCAATAAACCAAACACCCAACAAGAAATAATCTCTATATTACTAATCACTATATAACTTATTCCTACGGTATAATGCCCATGTATCATCGATAAACCAGTTTAACATTTAAAATTGCAACTTATTAATTATACAACTTTCATTGATGGAATGTTTCTAGATAATTAGGCCAGAACATGTGTTGGCCCAGAATTCCACCCTCGTAGTCGTGATAGCGCCTAACATCCACTTGCTAGACAAGCCGACTTGAGATGATTAATTAGTCAATTTTTAACAGTTAAAACACAATGATGGATACAATGAAAATATAACCCAAACTGATACAGTACCAATCATAAGTAACGAAATAATACTTACTCCCAAAAATTCGGAGTCACGAGTACACGAGCAACCACAACAACAACGATCCAGTGAAATCCCACTAGTGGGGTCTGGGGAGGATAGTGTTTACGCAGACCTTACCACTACCCCGAAGGAGTAAATAGATTATTTCCGAAAGACCCTCGCGACTCAAGAGGACAAAAAGACAAACGAAGACAAAATCAGTAATGCCACAAAAATAATAAGAAAAATAGGAAAATAGGAAAAATAGGAACAACATGAAATCTAAAAGAAAGATACGCAACAAAAGCGAAATAGTATCTCTACCAAACTAATCCCACAAAGTTATGACATAAGGCAAGACCCACTATCTCCTAACCTAAAACCGTAATACTTGACCTCCACATGTTCCTATCAAGTGTCATGTCCTCGGAAATCTGAAGGCTTGCCATATCCTTCCTGATCACCTCCTCCCAATACTTCTTAGGCCGCCCCTAAAAGTCTACAAACAGAGTCTGGAATAAATACAGTTGTTTCGAAGGAAATGAACAGTAAAAGTGGGAAAAGGAAAGGGACTTCAAGGTTTACGGACGCCAGTAGATCTACCTCAAGTCTCCATATGCAATGATCTGAACTGACGCACCTCACGCACCGCTGGGACCACTACAAGTATTTGCACGAGAAGTGCAAAAGTGTAGCATGAGTACAACCGACCCAATATATTCCGTAAGTGTCGAGCCTAACCTCGATGAGGTAATGACGAGGATTGACAGGACACCTACGTAAATAAACATGTACAGGCATCAATAATAATAGAGAATGATAACATACAAACTGGGAGGGGACATACAAAAATGGGGCAAATGTAACAGCTATGACAGGTATGAAACCACGAAATATGAAATCAGATAAACCAAGGAAATGAAAATGGCACGGCATCACCCTTCGTGTTTTTACTCTAATCCTTACCATGTAATAATAAATAAATGATATGAATGTCACGACATTACCCTTCGTGCTTTTACTCACTTCCTCACCATGTAATAATAAATAAATGAGATAAATGGCGCGAAGCTTTTACTCTCTTCCTCACCAAGTGATAATGAACAAAATGAAATAAATGGCACGACATCATCCTTCGTGCTTTTACTCTCATCCTTACCATGTAATAATGAATAAATAAATTCAAGAAGTAAATAATGCGGAGAATATATTTAACGTCAAATATAGTGACGAGATGTCGAGCTTCAACTTCCAAAAATATTCAATAACTATGAAATATGCAATAATTATGAAACAAATAATCAAAGAAGTAATAACCTAACCTAAGCATGAATATCATAATTAACAATGTAATAAAATACAAATAAACAAGTTCCACCCCCATGATTTTAAATCATTTACAATGTATAAGTACTCATCACCTCACATATGCATTGTTCCCACATACAAAACACGTAGAAAGTACATTAACAAGTCTTAATCCCTCAAGTCAAGGTTAACCAAGACAATTACCTTGCTCCGCAATCAAATCAAAGCTAAACTGGGGCATTTCCTCTAAAATTCTCCTCCAAACCAATCAAATCTAACTAAATATAGTTCAAAAAATTTAAAATAAGCTTTAGAAACTACCCATGAGTGAAACCATCTTTAATGATTTTGGAAAATTCAACCCCGGGCCCACTTGGTCAGAACCCAATATTAAACCCAATTACCCGTTTACCCCCGAGCTCGATTATGTGGTTAGTTTCAAAATTCGACCTCAATTTGAAGTTAAAATCTCAATTTTTTTAAAATTCTCAATTTCTACTAAATCCCTAATTTCTACCATGAAGAAGCATAGATTAAAAGCTTGAAATCAATGGGTGTTAATGGAAATGAAAGAAAACGAGTTAAAATCTATGAACCTATGAAGTGGAGATGAAATTTCTCTTCAAAACCGCCTCTAAGCCGGGCTCAAATGTGGAGATGGTGAAAAATGAAGAAAATCCCGACTTTGGGATAATTAATTGACTGAGTGTCAGGTCTTCATTATGTTCGCGAAGGACCTGGCATGATCGCGAAGCATAGCATCCCTATTGGCCTACGCGTTCGCGATGTTCCTTATCCGTTCGCGAAGGGTTCTCCCACCTAGCCTTCGCGTTCACGAACAAGGGCTTGCATTTGCATAAAGTAACATCTCAACTTACCAGTCCCTCCTCCTAACACTATACATTCGCAAAAGGGTAGATCCCCCACTAGTCTGCGTTCCTAACCAAATCCTCTCTTTCGCGAAGAGTAAATTCCTCCCCAGCCTAGTCTCCTTTTCGCATCACGAAGAACAAATTGTCAAGCACCAGATGTAACGACCCGATCGGTCGTTTTGAGCTCTAGCACATCGTTCAGCAGTTTGAGGCCATGATCAGCTTCACTTCAGGTATTATGACTTGTACGCATGGTTGGAATTGAATTCCAGGGAATTCGGAGTTGATTTGGAAAGAGAATTTGCATTTTGGAAGCTTTAAGATGGAATAATTGACTAAGATTGAATGTTTGAGTAAACGGCCTTGGATTCGGGATTCGAAGGTTCCAGCAAGTTCGTATGATGATTTCGGAATTGGGCGTATGTCCGGATCGGGTTTTGGAAGACCCGGGAGCGTTTCGGCACCTATTGTGGAAGTTAGCATTTTTGGAAGAATTTCATAAGTTTGGGTTGAGGTGCATTAAGTGTTATCAATGTTCGTTTAGGATTCTGAGTCTGGGAATAGCTCTATATGGCGATTCTAGTGTTGGGAGCGCGATCGGAAGTGAATTCGGAGGTCCTTGGGTCATGTTGGAGCCATTTGGCTAAAGATAGAAGTTGGAAGGTTTTTGAGAAGTTTGACCGGAAGTGGACTTATTGATATAAGAGTCGGAATCCGATTCCGGAAGTTAGAATAGGTCCGTAACGTCAAATATGACTTATGTGCAAAATTTGAGGTCAATCAGATGTGATTTGATAGGTTTCGGCATCGAATGTTGAAGTTTGAAATTCTAAAGTTCATTAAGCTTGCATTGGAGGTCGATTCATGATTTTAGCATTGTTGGATGTGATTTGAGGCCTCGATCAAGTCCGTAATGTGTTTCGGGACTGGTTTGGATGATTTGTTGGGGTCCCGGGGGCCTCGAGTGAATTTTGGATGATTAACGAATCAAAGTTGGAAGTTAAAGAAGAAACGATCAGCTGTTGATTCGGTGCCCGTTGTTCGGGAGTTTCCTGAGGTATTCCCTTCAGACCTACAGGGTATGCCACCCGATAGGGATATTGATTTTTACATTAATTTGGCTCCGGGCACTCAGCCCATTTCTATCCCGCCGTATCGTATGGCCCCGCCTGAGTTGAAAGAGTTGAAGGAGCAGTTGTAAGACTTGCTTGAGAAGGGTTTCATTAGACCCAGTGTTTCGCCTTGGGGTGCGCCAGTGTTGTTTGTTAAGGAGAAGGACGGATCGATGAGGATGTGTATTGATTACCGGTAGTTGAACAAGGTTACAATCAAGAATAATTATCCATTACCGAGGATTGATGATTTGTTTGATCAGCTTCAGGGTGCCAAGGTATTTTCGAAAAATTGACTTGAGATCTGGCTACCATTAATTGAGGATTAGGGAATCCGATGTCCCTAAGACAGCTTTCCACACTCGGTATGGGCATTATGAGTTCTTAGTGATGTCATTCGGGTTGACAAATGCCCCAGTAGCTTTTATGGATTTGATGAACCGAGTGTTCAGGCCTTATTTGGATTCGTTCGTGATAGTATTCATTGATAATATTTTGATATATTCCCGTAGCCGGGAGGAGCACGAGCAACATCTTAGAGTGGTTCTTCAGACCTTGAGGGATAGTCAGTTGTATGCTAAGTTTTCTAAGTATGAGTTCTGGTTGAGTTCAGTTGCATTCCTGGGTCATGTTGTATCAGCAGAGGGTATTCAGGTTGATCCGAAGAAGATTGAGGCAGTCAAGAACTGGCCTAGACCAGCATCAGCTATAGAGATTCGGAGTTTCTTGGGATTGGCAAGATACTATCATTGGTTCATGGAGAGGTTCTCATCTATCACAGTCCTGATGACCAGGTTAACCCAAAAGGGTGCCTAGTTCAGATGATCGGACGAGTGTAAGGCGAGCTTTTAGAAGCTTAAGACAGCTCTGACTACGACACTGGTGTTGGTTTTGCCTACAGGTTCAGGGCCTTATACATTTTATTGTGATGAATCTCGTATCAAACTTGGTGCAGTGTTGATGCAGGATGGCAAGGTCATTGCCTATATTTTGCGGTAGTTGAAGATTCATGAGAAGAACTATCCGGTTCATGATTTGGATTTGGCAGCCATCGTTCATGCATTGAAGATTTGGAGGTATTATCTGTATGGCGTGGCATGTGAGGTGTTTACGGATCGCAAGAGTTTTCAGTACTTGTTCAAGTAAAAGGAGTTGAATTTGAGGCAGAGAAGGTGGTTAGAGCTATTAAAGGACTATGATATCACTATCTTATATCATCTGGGAAAGGCCAATGTGGTGACCGATGCTTTGAGTAGGAAGTCAGCTAGTATGGGCAGTCTTGCTTATATTCCGGTCGGTGAGAGACTGCTTGCTTTGGATGTTCAAGCTTTGGCCAATCAGTTCATGAGATTAGATGTTTCAGAGCCCATACATGTGTTAGCTTGCACAATCGCTCGTTCTTCATTATTGGAGCATACCCGAGATCGGCAGTATGATGATCCCCATTTGTGTGTCCACAGAGACATGGTGCAACACAGAGGTACCAAGCAGGTTACCTTAGGTGATGATGGATTTTTGAGATTGCAGGGTCAAGTTTGTGTGCCTAATGTGGATGGGCTCTGAGAGTTGATTTTAGAGGAGGCCCATAGTTCCCGGTACTCTATTTATCCGGGCGTCGCGAAGATGTATCAGGATTTGCGGCAACATTATTGGTGGCAGAGAATGAAGAAGGATATCGTTGCATATGTGGCTCAGTGTTTGAATTGTCAGCAGGTTAAGTACGAGCATCAGAGGCCTGGTGGTTTGTTCCAAAAGATTTAGATTCCTGAGTGGAAGTGGGAGAGTATCACTATGGACTTCGTTGTTGGACTCCTACGGTCTCATAAGAAGTTCGATGTAGTGTGAGTTATTGTTGATAGGCTAACCAAGTCAGCGCATTTCATTCCTGTGGCAGTCTCCTATTCTTCCGAGAGGTTGGCTGAGATCTATATTCGGGAGATTGTTCGTCTTCATGGTGTGCCCGAGTCTATTATTTCGGACCGAGGTACGCAGTTTACCTCACATTTCTGGAGAGCAGTTCAGCGAGAGTTGGGCACACGGGTTAAGTTGAGCACAACATTTCATCCTCATACGGATGGGCAGTCTGAGCGGATTATTCAAATTTTGGAGGATATGCTCCGAGCTTGTGTCATTGACTTTGGGGGCTCGTGGGATCGGTTTTTGCCTTTAGCAGAGTTTTCCTACAACAACAGCTACCAGTCGAGTATCCAGATGGCTCCTTATGAGGCTTTATATGGTAGGCGATGTCGGTCTTCGGTTGGATAGTTTGAGCCAGGAGAGGCTCGGTTGTTGGGTACGGATCTGGTTCAGGATGACTTGGACAAGGTTAAGATCATTCAGGATAGGCTTCGTACAGCTCGGTCCAGGCAAAAGAGTTATGCTGACCGTAAGGTTCGTGATTTGGCATTCAGGTTCGGTGAGCGGGTATTGCTTCGAGTGTCACCTATGAAGGGCGTGATGAGATTTGGGAAGAAGGACAAGCTTAGCCCTAGGTTCATTGGCCCGTTTGAGATTTTCGATCGAGTGGGAGAGGTGGCTTATAGACTTGCATTGCCGCCGAGCTTATCAGTCGTGCATCCAGTGTTTTATGTGTCCATGCTTCGGAAGTATCACGACGATCCATCCTACGTGTTAGATTTTACCACTGTCCAGTTGGACAAGGACCTGTCTTATGAGGAGGAGCCGGTAGCTATCCTAGACCGGCAGGTCCGTCAGTTGAGATCAAAGAGTTTTCCTTCTGTTCGTGTTCAGTGGAGATGTCAGCCTCCTGATGCATCGACTTGGGAGTCTGAGTCCGATATGCGGAGCCGTTATCCCCATCTTTTCCCCGACTCAGGTACTTCCAAAAGGGTCATCACTTGTTTTTAAATGAAATTCTGCGTTCTGAGGCCTTAAAAACCTCTTTTAGCATCACCTCGATTTGCGTGCATAGTCCGGGCGCGTAACCGGAAAGCTTATATGTGAAAATCTGTGAAAATAATAAATTTGACTATAAAATAAATTAATTTGACTTCGGTCAACATTTTAGGTAAACGGACCCGGACTCGTGATTTGACGGTCCCGTAGGGTCCGTAGGAAAATATGGGACTTAGGCGTATGTCCGGAATCGAATTCTGAGGTCCCAAGCCGAAGAAATGAAATTTTTAAAAAATTATTTTCTGAAATTGTTTAAAGGATTTGGAAATGAATTTTGATTAGAACATATTGGTATCGGGCCCGTATTTTGGTTCTAGCGCCTGGTACATGTCTTATATATGATTTGACATAATTCTGTGAAGTGTGGTGAGAAACGAAGTCCGTTTGATGTGATTCGGACCTTAAATGCAAAATTTGGTGTTTAACGAAGTTTTGAGAAATTTCATTGACTTTGAGGTTTAATTCGATGTTTATGATGTTATTTTCGTGATTTAATTACACGAATAAGTCCTTAGGATGTTTTTGAGGATGTGTGTATATTTGGTTTGGAGCCCCGAGGGATCGGGTGAGTTTTGGATAGGCTACGAGGTGCATTTTTGAACTTAGAAAGTTGCAGATTTTAGCTGGTGTGTCCAGGCCTGCAAGTTTCGCATTTGCGAAGCCTGGCTCGCAAATGCGAAGGCTGGATCACAAATGTGAAACCAGCCCAGGCCTGCCTTGTCTCGCAAATGCGAGTGCCCTTTGCGCAAATGCGACATATGTGTCGCAAATGCGAAGTCGCAAATGCGACATTGTTTTCGCAAATGCGAAAGTCCAGCATTTCTGAAGGGTTCGCAAATGCGAGCCTTGTTTCGCATTTTCCAGCTTGGTAGAGGTCGGGGTTCGCAATTCCCATACCTGAGACCTGCAACTTTTATACTTAGACGATTTTAAACTCATTTTTCATATCCTCTCAAAATATAAACACACTAGGGCAATCTTTCAAAGGCTTCTTCTTCTCCAAATCAATTGTAAGTCGTTTTTAACTAGTTTTATTCAATCATTAACAACTTTTAACATGATTTCAACTTAAAATCAATTATTTTCATGGGGGAAATTGGGTGTTTTGGGTAGAACCTAGGTTTTTCAAAAATTGGGAATTTGGACCTTGATTTGAGGTCCGATTTCAAAATAAATTATATATTTGGGTTCGTGGGGGAATGGGCAATCAGGTTTTGGTTCGAACCTCGGGTTTTGACCCTGTGGTCCCGGGGGCGATTTTTGACTTTTTGGGCAAAACTTTGGGGAATTCATTTTCATGCATTCAAATTGATTCATTTAGCGTTTATTGATGTAATTAAGTAACTTGTGACTAGATACGGGCGAATTGGCGGTGGAATAAGGGGAAAAGCCATAATTGAAACTTGAGTTGTGTTCGTGGCATCGAGGTAAGTGTTTGGTCTAACCTTATCTTAAGGGATTAGGAGTTGTATCCTATTTGCTATTTGTTTCTTGTTGAGTACGACGTATATGCATGTGACTAGTATCTATGCGCCGGTGTCGAGTATGACCGTGAGTCTTATATTGTGATTTTCATGACTTCGTTGTATTATTCTTGCCTTGGTGAAGGTTTCTATTGTTGTGTAAAGTTTGTATAAAGAATTGTGACCTATGAACATTGAGGAGCGTTGGCTCAAGTTGTATAACGAATTGTAAAAGTATAAGTGATAATTGAACCTCTAGAGCATCGGCTCGAGTTGTGAAGTGAATTGTGAAGTAAGAGTGAGAAAGAGAAGAGATCATTATGTTGCCCCCTTACCGGGCTATTGTTGAGTTGTGGTTCCCTTGCATTGTGTTCTTAATTGGTATTACAGATGCTTAGGTTGATGATTCTTTGTGTTAGGTAAGGGTCATGGTTATTCTTGTGAAACAAGTTTGATTATAGCTGAGGTAGTTAGATTTTGGAACAAGTTTGATTATAGCTAAGGTAGTTAGATGTTGGAACAAGTTTGGTTATAGCTAAGGTAGTAAGATGTTGTAACAAGTTTGTTTATAGCTGATGTAGTTAGATGTTGTAACAAGTTTGGTTATAGACGTTTCTCCCTTGCCGGGACGTAATTACTTATGCTGTCGAATCCCTTGCCGGGATAGTGTAGACGTTATTGATCCCTTGTCGGGACTCTCATTATAATTGTAAATATTATATGTGGATCAGGTTGCACGCCGCAACAGTATTATATGTGGATCGGGTTGCACGCCGCAACAATATTATATGTGGATCGGTTTGCGCGCCGCAACAATATTATATGTAGATCGGGTTGCATGCCGCAACAATGATATATGTGGATCGGGTTGCACGCAGAAATAATAATAAATGATTTGGATCGGGTTGTATGCCACAATAGTGTTGTTATATATTGGGATCGGGTTGCTCGCCGCAACAATTATTGATACAAGTGTGTTTAGTTTGGATATTAGTTTTCTTTGTTTTGCTGTGAATTCTAATTTGCTTTTAGACTGTTACTCTAGATTTACTTTTTATACTGGTATACCCCCACAACATGTTTCTCCCTCCCACTTTTACTTGCTTATTCCTGCTTTATTTTTCGTTGTATATTATATAACTGCACAAGTTTATTTGGTAGTCTGGTCCTAGCCTCGTCACTACTTTGCTGTGGTTAGGCTAGACACTTACCAGCACATGGGGTCGGTTGTGCTGATATTACACTCTGCACTCTTTTGTGCAGACCTAGTGTTGTAAACTTCTAACCACAGTAGAATTGCTGATTGTTGCTCATCAGGCGGCCCGAGGTAATCCTGCAATCATCCGTAGGCCCTGGCGTCTCCCTCTATCCCTATTTCTTGTTTCATTTCCCTTTTATTTAGAAACAGTGTACTGTTATTTCTTCAGACATTGTATGTAGCAATCTTAGACAGTCTGTGACACTGTGACACCAGGTTTTGGGTGGTTAAGGCTTAAGTATTTGTAATAGATACAGATTTTATATATTTTATTGTTGTCTTCCGCTTAAATTTGGATTTTCGCTGTTATCATGTTAACGCCTTATATTTGTTAAAAAAAGAAATATTTGGATAAAGAAGTAAGTAGTTAAGGATTGGCTTGCCTAGATCATATTAGTAGGCGCCATCACGACTCCCGAGGGTGGAAAATCCGGGTCGTGACACTTAATTAGACCTGTCAAATAGGCCGGGTCGACCCACGAACCAGCCCACATGACCCATTAAAATTGACCACTTAACCGGCTCATGATCCACAAAACCCTAACTGGACCAACCCATTAATTTAAGGGGTCTGGGCCGGGCTATAATATTTTGACCCACTAAATCGGGTCGGACCCGAACCAGTACCTGACCAACAGGTTAACCCCCTTGGACCAGCTCACATATATATTCAGACAGGTGGCAAAAAATTGAATTCAAACATCGAAGAAAGAATATAGTACCACACACTATGAGGCGTCTTGTCGAATTAGGCAAATTCCATATATTTTAGACTATTAGTTATAGAAATATTCGAATTCCATAGCTTTCTCAAGTTTTAATGTTAATAAAGTATCGTTTTTCTTTCATTTTTATTCTAACTAACTTCAAGGACATGTAGCAATTTCAAGTTCCTATATATGCATAAAGTTTGAAATTTTTATCATTTGGTTGGAATGATAGGTAAAAAATAATTATGGTATAATATTATTCAATGTTTGGTTTGTATTTTAAATTATGTATAATTAATTTTGTGTAACTTAACATACCAATTGGTGTATTATTTTATACTATCAACACCCAAAGGATAAAATTACCTCTTTTTTTTCCCTAGAAGACGATGAAGATCAAGCATCCACAGATATAATTGTAAGCTTAGTACATTTTAGTTTAAAAAATAGGCAAATATCATAAATGGTATTTTGCATATTCAGTTTTAATGCAATAAACCAAACACCCAACAAGAAATAATCTCTATATTACTAATCACTATATAACTTATTCCTACGGTATAATGCCCATGTATCATCGATAAACCAGTTTAACATTTAAAATTGCAACTTATTAATTATACAACTTTCATTGATGGAATGTTTCTAGATAATTAGGCCAGAACATGTGTTGGCCCAGAATTCCACCCTCGTAGTCGTGATAGCGCCTAACATCCACTTGCTAGACAAGCCGACTTGAGATGATTAATTAGTCAATTTTTAACAGTTAAAACACAATGATGGATACAATGAAAATATAACCCAAACTGATACAGTACCAATCATAAGTTATGAAATAATACCTACTCCCAAAAATTCGGAGTCACGAGTACACGAGCAACCACAACAACAACGATCCAGTGAAATCCCACTAATGGGGTCTGGGGAGGATAGTGTTTACGCAGACCTTACCACTACCCCGAAGGAGTAGATAGATTATTTCCGAAAGACCCTCGCGACTCAAGAGGACAAAAAGACAAATGGAGACAAAATCAGTAATGCCACAAAAATAATAAGAAAAATAGGAAAATAGGAAAAATAGGAACAACATGAAATCTAAAAGAAAGATACGCAACAAAAGCGAAATAGTATCTCTACCAAACTAATCCCACAAAGTTATGACATAAGGCAAGACCCACTATCTCCTAACCTAAAACCGTAATACTTGACCTCCACATGTTCCTATCAAGTGTCATGTCCTCGGAAATCTGAAGGCTTGCCATATCCTTCCTGATCACCTTCTCCCAATACTTCTTAGGCCGTCTCTAAAAGTCTACAAATAGAGTCTGGAATAAATACAGTTGTTTCGAAGGAAATGAACAGTAAATGTGGGAAAAGGAAAGGGACTTCAAGGTTTACGGACGCCAGCAGATCTACCTCAAGTCTCCATATGCAATGATCTGAACTGACGCACCTCACGCACCGCTGGGACCACTACCAGTATTTGCACAAGAAGTACAAAAGTGTAGCATGAGTACAACCGACCCAATATATTCCGTAAGTGTCGAGCCTAACCTCGATGAGGTAATGACGTGGATTGACAGGACACCTACGTAAATAAACATGTACAGGCATCAATAATAATAGAGAATGATAACATACAAACTGGGAGGGGACTTACAAAAATGGGGCAAATGTAACAGCTACGACAGGTATGAAACCACGAAATATGAAATCAGATAAACCAAGGAAATGAAAATGGCACGGCATCACCCTTCGTGGTTTTACTCTAATCCTTACCATGTAATAATAAATAAATGATATGAATGTCACGACATTACCCTTCGTGCTTTTACTCACTTCCTCACCATGTAATAATAAATAAATGAGATAAATGGCGCGACATCACCCTTCGTGCTTTTACTCTCTTCCTCACCAAGTGATAATGAACAAAATGAAATAAATGGCACGACAACATCCTTCGTGCTTTTACTCTCATCCTTACCATGTAATAATGAATAAATAAATTCAAGAAGTAAATAATGCGGAGAATATATTTAACGTCAAATATAGTGACGAGATGTCGAGCTTCAACTTCCAAAAATATTCAAACTATGAAATATGCAATAATTATGAAACAAATAATCAAAGAAGTAATAACCTAACCTAAGCATGAATATCATAATTAACAATGTAATAAAATACAAATAAACAAGTTCCACCCCCATGATTTTAAATCATTTACAATGTATAAGTACTCATCACCTCACATATGCATTGTTCCCACACACAAAACACGTAGAAAGTACATTAACAAGTCTTAATCCCTAAAGTCAAGGTTAACCAAGACAATTACCTTGCTCCGCAATCAAATCAAAGCTAAACCGGGGCATTTCCTCTAAAATTCGCCTCCAAACCAATCAAATCTAACTAAATATAGTTCAAAAAATTTAAAATAAGCTTTAGAAACTACCCATGAGTGAAACCATCTTTAATGATTTTGGAAAAGTCAACCCCGGGCCCACTTGGTCAGAACCCAAGATTAAACCCAATTACCCGTTTACCCCCGAGCTCGATTATGTGGTTAGTTTCAAAATTCGACCTCAATTTGAAGTTAAAATCTCAATTTTTTTAAAATTCTCAATTTCTACTAAATCCCTAATTTCTACCATGAAGAAGCATAGATTAAAAGCTAGAAATCAATGGGTGTTAATGGAAATGAAAGAAAACGAGTTAAAATCTATGAACCTATGAAGTGGAGATGAAATTTCTCTTCAAAACCGCCTCTAAGCCGGGCTCAAATGTGGAGATGGTGAAAAATGAAGAAAATCCCGACTTTGGGATAATTAATTGACTGAGCGTCAGGTCTTCATTATGTTCGCGAAGGACCTGACATGATCGCGAAGCATAGCATCCCTATTGGCCTACGCGTTCGCGATGTTCCTCATCGTTCGCGAAGGGTTCTCCCACCTAGCCTTCGCGTTCACGAACAAGGGCTTGCATTTGCATAAAGTAACATCTCAACTTCCCAGTCCCTCCTCCTAACACTATACATTCGCAAAAGGGTAGATCCCTCACTAGTCTGCGTTCCTAACCAAATCCTCTCTTTCGCGAAGAGTAAATTCCTCCCCAGCCTAGTCTCCCCTTCGCATCACGAAGAACAAATTGTCAAGCACCAGATGTAACGACCCGATCGGTCGTTTTGAGCTCTAGCACATCGTTCAGCAGTTTGAGGCCATGATCAGCTTCAATTAAGGTATTATGACTTGTACGCATGGTTGGAATTGAATTCCGGGTAATTCGGAGTTGATTTGGAAAGAGAATTTGCATTTTGGAAGCTTTAAGATGGAATAATTGACTAAGATTGAATGTTTGAGTAAACGGCCTTGGATTCGGGATTCGAAGGTTCCAGCAAGTTCGTATGATGATTTCGGAATTGGGCGTATGTCCGGATCGGGTTTTGGAAGACCCGGGAGCGTTTCGGCACCTATTGTGGAAGTTAGCATTTTTGGAAGAATTTCATAAGTTTGGGTTGAGGTGAATTTAAGTGTTATCAATGTTCGTTTAGGATTCTGAGTCTGGGAATAGCTCTGTATGGCGATTCTAGTGTTGGGAGCGCGATCGGAAGTGAATTCGGAGGTCCTTGGGTCATGTTGGAGCCATTTGGCTAAAGATAGAAGTTGGAAGGTTTTTGAGAAGTTTGACCGGAAGTGGACTTTTTGATATAAGGGCCGGAATCCGATTCCGGAAGTTAGAATAGGTCCGTAACGTTAAATATGACTTATGTGCAAAATTTGAGGTCAATCAGATGTGATTTGATAGGTTTCGGCATCGAATGTTGAAGTTTGAAATTCTAAAGTTCATTAAGCTTGTATTGGAGGTCGATTCATGATTTTAGCATTGTTGGATGTGATTTGAGGCCTCGAGCAAGTCCGTAATGTGTTTCGGGACTGGTTGGGATGATTTGTTGGGGTCCCGGGGGCCTCGAGTGAATTTTGGATGATTAACGAATCAAAGTTGGAAGTTAAAGAAGAAACGATCAGCTGCCTTCTGGTGTAACCGCACCTGCAAGGCTTGGGCTGCAGGTGCGGAGCCGCAGAAGCGGCCTAGGAGGCGCAGAAGTGGAACATGACCTCCCAGGTGAAAGGCTGCAAGTGTGGGGCATTGACCGCATTTGCGCAAGCGCAGAAGCGAGATGGAAGACCGCAGAAGTAGTTATTAGCGCAAGTGCGATGAGGCCTCCGCGGAAGCGGATTCACAGAAGCGGCGAGGAGTCCGCATGTGTGGAAAGGCTGGAGGCAGTGTATTGTTTTAAAATCGGGAGATGGTCATTTTTCTCCCATTTTCATTTGGTGTGGGTGATTTTGGAGAGCTTCAAATGGCGTTTTTCATCATCAATGACAAGGTAATCTAACCCCACCTATCTTGAGTTAAATATATTGATTATGTATGGATTTTAGCATGTAAATTGGCAGAAATTTGGGGGTTTGAGGAAAACCTAGAAAATTCGTATTCTTGGAGTTTGACCACGATTTTTGGGTATGAAATTACGAGAAAATCATATATTTGAGTTCGTGAGTTCATGGGGAAACTTTATCTTTAAAAAAATTCGGAATTCGGGCACGTGGGCCCGAGGGCAATTTTGTCAACTTTTCGATCGGGATTAGGAATTGTTATAAATTGGATTGTAATGAGTAATTGAACATATATAATGGATTTGCATAATTATTGGCTAGTTTGGAAGCATTTAGCATCGATTTGAGTCTTCGGAATTGCGTGGAATGTCGGTTATGAATCTTCGGAGCAAGGTGAGTCTCCTTCCTAACCTTGTAAGAGGGAGTTGTCCCCATAGGTGAAATAATTGGTTATGTGCTCCTATTTGTGGTGGATACGTATGCACAAGTGATGAGAGTCTGTGCGTAGCTATAATTATATTTAAGTCCGGGTAGTCTAGGACCCAAAAGCATGCTGTACTTGGAATATTTGTAATCTTATTGACAATTGAGTTGCTTAAATCCGATCGAATTGGCAAATGTATTTCTAAGAGGGTTCATTTTTATTAAATCATTTAAAGAGAATTGGCTTTTATTTGGATATACATTCCCCGATAAATTCTTAATTGGCTGTTTGAATGTGTGTATCTATGTGTGCACGCGTCGTATGTATGATTCGTGAAGTTGTTTATCATTATTATTTGAGAAGTTGTTTACCTGCGTTCCGACTTTATGAGTTAAATTTTTCTTTATGAAATCCATGAATTCCTCACACTTTTACTATATTATCATTGGATCATTAGTAAGAGTCGAAGTCGACCTCTGATCTCTACTTCTTCGAGATTAGATGGGATACTTACTAGGTACACGTTGTTTTTGTACTCATACTACACTTGCTGTGCATTTTTGTTGCACAGGTTCATATGTGGCTAGTGGCTTAGTGGCATAGCAGTATGGTTGATACGGAGACTTAGGTGAGATACATTTATCGAGACGACCCACAGCCAGCAGAGTCCCCTTCAGAGTATTTTACTGTGTTTTTCATTTCTGTCCACTTTGTATTCCAGACAATTACTATATTTTATTTATTCCCTAGTAAATGTTCATGCACTTGTGACACCGTGTTCTGGGATGATTATAGGGTATCTTGTGTTAACTTCTTAACATTTATATTTGATTTGAAACGATTATCTTTTACTAGTAAAATATAAGGAAAATCATAGTTTTCAAAATTATTAAAATGAGAATTTAATTAAGTATTTTGGTTGGCTTGCCTGACAGTAGTGTCCAGCGCCATCACGACCCTTAGTGGAATTTGGGTCGTGAAAACATGGTATTAGAGCATTAGGTTCCCTTAGGTCTCACGAGTTATGAGCGGGCCTAGTAGAGTCTTGCGGATCGGTACAGAGACGTCTGTACTTATCTTCGAGAGGTTACGGGCTATTAGGAGCACTTTCCTTCTTGATTCCTCATCATGCGGTTTGACTCCTTTGAGGATTATGCCTTTATTCCCTTCCTATTCGATCTTATGCGACACGAACCGCTTGTTGTAAATCGAGAATTGAATAATTGTAATGGTACTACCGATGTGGTGCAGGATGTTTCTCCCTTCATAGTTGATTGGACTATTGTCATTACCTTGCGGAAGGATATCTTGTCATTTTAGCTCAGTAACAGTATCCCTAAGAGCTTTGAGGCTATGCACAGATTGCTATGATGCTCATGATTGGTTATCACACAGTATTGACTTGATGGTAGGATACTTGCCTATGTGTTGAGGCGGTGAGTGATTTGAAAGGAAGTCTACTCAGTGCACGATTCAAAGATTTGATATTTCATTTCCAGCGAAGGAAAAACAATTGGCCTATGAATGTCCAGATTTGGGGTGATGGAGTAACGAGACTTGGTATTTTCGAGCGTGGTGGAATTTTCATCTGCGATGTAATGTCTTCATCCTCGATTGTATGTGTTAAGTTCGCCGGTGTTATGGTCTTCTGCAATTCGCCTTTGGGGTAAGATATTGTAAAATAATATTGGAGGAACGACTGTTAGAGATCGCGGGGTGCGGTGGTTCAGGATTGGATCTGTGTTTCTAATATTGACGACTCGAGAAGGATGATCTTCAGAAAGGTTTAAAGTTAGTAGCGGTTCGTGGGTTCAAGTTCTAGAAGATGGATTTTATTTAAGGCAACAGCTGAGTAGCAAAGGATGAGGAAGGACATATGGGGAGTGTCAGACGGTTGTTAAAATTTCTAGAAGGACAAGTATAAGAAGCAAAGGTCGAGTAGTCGATTAAAGGGTGAGTTCCTCCAAAGTGGGAGAGTGGCAGAGTTGCATATGGGCTTTGTGGTAAGATGACTACTCACCTTAAAGAGAGTTTGGAATGATTTGGGAATTTTAGTGATTGGTGATTGGGGTCTACGGGTTTAATTTGAAGTACGGACTATTATGCAGTAGGAGATTTGATATAATGGAAATGCGCTGCTTGAAATGGAGAAGGATACAACATAACTTTGAATTGGACGGATGTTTCCACATATTTAATTGATGCCCACGAGGGGTGAATGGACTTGGGCAGCTAGAGAGTGAGCTCGAACTCAGGATAGGTTAGTGATGTCGTAGTGATTGTACCCCGTGCAGCAGCGTTGGAAGATGTCGGCACGTAAATTCCACATATGGGTTATCTCCAGTGAGCAGATCGACGGTCACATGGTTGGCGAAGCTTCTGCGAAGAATTCTATTGGTTATACAACAAAGAGATAGGTCGTGTGAATGTGATTAATGATTCAGAGTATAAAAAGGGGTTTTACAGAAAGATTCCGAGAATTTGGGCGGTTGATTGCGCAAGGTTATGTCAATAAGGGATAAGGAATCCTGGTGAATTCCAGAGTTGTGTAATAGTGGCTTCAAGATAAATGGGAGAGTCCCACTGCCTATGATTGGGTTGCATGGTTAACTACTTGCGAGATTTTTGGTTATTAATATATTGATGAGTTATTTCAGCTATGGGAAAAGAACATAAGTGGTAATTTGAGCAAAGGGATTGTCAAAGGTGTGCTATGGTTGACTTTATTGGCTCATGTTCATATTTGGGGAAGGATTTAGGATTTGTGCCTTGTATAGATGCAGGTTTCACGGGAAGTGATTCTGCCGGGTGCTTCGTCAAGAGGGTATTCATGTGCTAGAAGATTCATGGAGTTGATTATATTCGGGGCCAAGTCAGAGTGGGTGGCTCTCAACAACGGTCCTAGTGGATTCAGAGGGTAAAGTGTGGTGCCTAATGATTTTATGCCTATAGGTACGGTTAAGAATCAAGCTTTTGTAGCAGCTTGTAAGAAGAGGCCCAGAATGTTCTATGATGTTCTGAGTTGCAGTGTAGCATTTGGGAGGAAAATGAGAAAAGAATTCGGATTCTTAGAGGGATTATCAGAATGGGCAGTGCGCCTAAGGGAGGTATGAAACGGTTCGTGGGATTTGAGATAGCATGGTCTCGTGATTCAGGGTCACTCGGTATGAGTACAGATGGAGTGTGCTATGTGTTGAATGGTGTTATTATAATTTCAAAGGCAATCAAGGGTAAATTGGACGAAGATAGATTGGTTAGCCATAGTTGAATTGGCATATTGGTGGTAAAGATCAGTTCCTTCAGTGTGATCAAGTTATGCATGTGATTTGTGACGGCACTTGTGAGGCTTATCAGCCGCCGTGATTGATTTTATTTGGCAGTATTCTAGTGTTATGGCCTATTATGTGTAGGCGGATACCGGAAGGTCTATGGTAGCTTAGACCACTACTTGAAGATTGCATATTCTCCGGTTATGAGAATTCACCTGTGTGTTGCGATGGTTCTCCTGAAATAAGTTAAGTGAAAAGTTTTTATATGATGCACTGTTAATCTATTAGTGGTTCGTATATTAGCATGTTAGGTGCAGTGAGTGGTATGGAATTTGAAGTGAGGGTCAAGGTTGCAGTTCGGTGTTGACAAGGATGTCACGGGCTTGGACAAGTAGGAAATGAGTTTCGATGTTTAAAGTAAGTTGGTATTGTCTTTAGCGTCAACCGAGATCAGTGTTGTGTGAAAAAGGCTTTGCACCCTGGTTAAGGATTCTTGATCACTTTTCAGCATTAGTATGACCAGTGGTTTGGATGCACATACCTGTTATCTGTTATGGAAGGTTGTGGGAGTGTGCCCCACGGGAAGGTTATATAAGTATGGTATGTAGTCACTTGATTGATTGAAGAGTTAAACAAAGTATGAAGATTGTGTTGATGTCGTTAAATTGAGAATTGATGCCTGGAGGGCACTCAGTTTATTAGGTTGTGGATTGTGGAGGATTACTCCGGTTATGATGATTGTTCTTGTGTGTTATGAAAAAAGGAGGTATTATGGACCTTTGAAAGGTTATTAGCTTAGTTCAGTGCGATCACAATTAGCTTGAGGTCTGTGGATGGATTTAAATGTGAATATGGGCTCTATATCAGGCCAGATGTGTTCATTTCAGCAATGCGCTCCTTATGGAAGAGTAGTCGAGGTGTTATTTCATCGTCAACTATTTCATGTAATGATATATTACGCTGTTTGAATTGTGAGACGGCTTGGTGAATTTCTTATGTGTTGAGGTTCCGCGTAGAGATGATGTTATATGAGTAGAATGGCTCTTGAGATTCAGGTCGTATATCGCACCTCAGTTGTACTTTAGTTTGTAGCTTATAACGCTATATGTCTCCCCAGGGATGGTATTGTGCACTTAGCGTGCTTGTGACCGACATTCGGTATTTTGTTGTAATGAGCAATCTGGCTTGGTGTGTATCTCCTTATGTGAATTTTATTGGTGGATAGGGTGGCACGCCGCCATGGGTATATTGTTTGGATCGGGTTATGTGCCACAACAGTGTGATATTGAGTACAGATTCCTATATCTATTTTTATATGGTTTGTTTCCTATCTTTCTGAGGAAAACTCATATTAGTTGTGTGCCCGCGTTGCATGTATGATTCGCGAGCGGGGTGTTTGTTAAATTATGTTGACCACGTCGCATGTATGATTCGTGAGCGGGGTAATTGGATTTCCTTTTCAGAGTTCATTTTCCTTTTGTATCGTGTTCGAGTTGGTAGCCCATTGGCTCATTGTGGCATCATATAAGACTTTTGGTCACGTCTGGGTGGCTTATTGCCTGAGTAGTTCATACTGGGTGAGACGAGATCATTGGATTTAGGATCAGTGCAATCTGATTATATGAAGTATATTAAGGAGCTAAGACCATTATTTGGTTCAAAATGAGGTGATAGTTCTTGTCAGGAGTATAAACCCAATGATTTGTTGATTCAGCAGTTGGTTATGAATTTCTACACATCTTTCCGTTGCGGCGGTATTGTAAGAGTTAGATCAAGACCTATGTATGTCAAGAGGTGCAATGGGAGCATCAGATTCATGGAATTTTGACTAATTTGATCAGAGAATGTTATTGTGGCCCTATGAGTAAAGTGGTGCAAGGTGTGAATTCAGCAAAGGTATGCAGTCATGTTTTGGTGCTGCGTGTAGTGATTGATATAGGGATCGTATGTTGGAAATAGTCCTGGCAGAGAATTCCGGATGTTGGAATTGGGCTCTAAGCTTATTTGCTTGAATAAAAGAGAACATCTTCAGATTCACTCGGGCTAATGTGCTCAACCGAGTTGTGGTAGCATGGGTAGGTGCACGAGGTATTAAGCAGTGATTTTGGACAGCTCTATCGCAGTTCTTAGCACGTTCGAGGACGAACGTATGTTTAAGTGGGAGAGAATGTAACTACCCGACTAGTCGTTTTGAGCTCTAGCACGTCGTTCAGTAGTTTGAGGCCATGAGCAGCTTCACTTCAGGTATCATGACTTGTACGCATGGTCGAAATTGAATTCTGGGGAATTCGGAGTTGATTTAGAAAGAGAATTCTCATTTCAGAAGCTTTAAGTTGGAAGAATTAACTAAGATTGAATTTTTGTGTAAACGACCTCGGATTCGGGATTCGAAGGTTCCAGCAGGTTCGTATGATGATTTCGGACATAGGCGTATGTCCGAATCGGGTTTTGGAAGACTCGGGAGCGTTTTGGCACCTATTGTGGAAGTTAGCATTTTTGGAAGAGTTTCATAAGTTTGAGTTGAGGTGAATTTCAGTGTTATCAATGTCCGTTTGGGATTCCGAGTCTGGAATAGCTCTGTATAGTGATTCTGGTGTTGGGAGCGCGATCGGAAGTGAATTCGGAGGTCCATGAGTCATTTTGGAGCCATTTAGCTAAAGATAGAAGTTGGGAGGTTTTTGAGAAGTTTGACCAGAAGTGGACTTTATGATATCAGGGTCGGAATTTGATTCCGGAAAATTGGAATAGGTCTGTAACGTCAAATATGACTTATGTGCAAAATTTGAGGTCAATCGAATGTGATTTGATAGGTTCTGGCATCGAATGTTGAAGTTTGAAATTCTAAAGTTCATTAAACTTGGAATGGAAGTCGATTCATGATTTTAGCGATGTTGGATGTGATTTAAGGCCTCGAGCAAGTCCGTAATGTGTTTCGGGACTGGTTGGAATGATTGGTTGGGGTCCCGAGGGCCTCGAGTGGATTTCAAGTGGTTAACGAATCAAAGTTGGAAGTTAAAGAAAAAACGATCAGCTGCCTTTTGGTGTAACCTGCGAGGCTTGGGCTGCAGGTGTGGAGCCGCAGAAGCGGCCTAGGAGGCGCAGAAGCGGAACATGACCACCCAGGTGAAGGGCCACAGGTGTGGGGCATTGACCGCATCTGCAAAGACCATAAAAGCGGTTATTGGCGCAAGTGCGATGGGGCCTCCGCAGAAGCAGCGAGGAGTCAACAGGTGCGGAAAGGGTGGAGGCAGTGTATTCTTTTTTAAAATTGCGAGACGGTCATTTTTCTCCCATTTTCATTCTGTGTGGGCGATTTTAGTGAGCTTCAAGTGGGGTTTTTCATCATCAACGATAAGGTAAGCTAACCCCACCTATCTTGAGTTAAATATATTGATTATGTATGGATTTTAGCATGTAAATTGGTAGAAATTTGGGGGTTAGAGGAAAACCTAGAAAATTTGTATTCTTGGATTTTGACCACGATTTTGGGTATGAAATTAAGAGAAAATCATATATTTGAGTTCGTGAGTTCATGGGTAAACTTTATCTTCAAAATATTTCGAAATTCGGGCACATGGGGCCGAGAGAAATTTTGTTAACTTTTTGATTGGGGTTAAGAATTGTTATAAATTGGATTGTAATGAGTAATTGAACATATATTAATGGATTTTCATAATTATTGGCTAGTTTTGGAGCGTTTAGCATCGATTCGAGTCTTCTGAAGGGCGTGGAATGCCGGTTATGGATCTTCGGAGCGAGGTGAGTCTCCTTTCTAACCTTGTAAGAGGAAATTGTCCCCATAGGTGAAATAATTGGTTATGTGCTCCTATTTTTGGGGGCTACGTACGCACGAGGTGATGAGAGTCTGTGCGTAGCCACTATTATGTTTAAGTCCAGGTAGTCTAGAACCCAAAAGCATGCTATACTTGGAATATTTGTAATCTTATTGACAGTTGAATTGCTTAAATCCGATCGAATTGGTAAATAAATTTCTAAGAGGGCTAAACTTGATTTTTCTTAAATCAGTAAAAGAGAAATGGCTTTTATTTGGATAAACATTTCCTGATAAATTCTTAATTGGCTGTTAGAATGTGTGTATCTATGTGTGCCCGCGTCGTATGTATGATTCGCGAGTGGGCTGTTTGTTTATTTATGTTGACCGTGTCGCATGTATGATTCGCGAGTGGGGTAACAGATGCATCTATGATTCACACTGTTCGACCCTCGGCAGTGCACATTTTATATTTATGTTGGATCGGGCCGTACGACCTCGGCATGATATGCGCATGCTTGTACTGTTTGCCTGAGGTTTATAAATGTTGATATTTGCCTTTCCTGGCCGGAGATAAGTTGATAAGGATGATGAAAAGTAAATCTTGGAAATCCATTATTATTTGAGAAGTTGTTTACCTGCGTTCCGACTTTTTGAGTTAATTTTTTGCTTTATGAAATCCATGAATTCCTCACATTTTTACTATATTATTATTGGACCATTAGTAAGTGTCGAAGTTGACCTCTCGTCTCTATTTCTTCGAGATTAGACGGGATACTCACTGGGTACACATTGTTTTCGTACTCATATTACACTTGCTGTGCATTTTTGTTGCACAGGTTCATATGTGGCTTGTGGCTTAGTGGCATAGCGGCATGGTTGATACGAAGACTTAGGTGAGCTGCATTTATCGAGACGACCCGCAGCTAGCAGAGTCCTCTTTAGTGTATTTTACTGTGTTTTTCATTTCTGTCCACTTTGTATTCCGGACAGTTACTGTATTTTATATCATTCCCTAGTAAATGCTCATGCACTTGTGACACCAGGTTCTGGGATGTTATGAGGTATCTTGTATTAACTTCTTAACATTCATATTTGATTTGAAACAGTTATCTTTTACTGGTAAAATTGAAGGAAAATCATAGTTTTCAAAATTATTAAAACGAGAATTTAATCAAGTATTTTGGTTGGCTTGCCTGACAGTGGTGTCCGGCGCCATCACGACCCTTAGTAGAATTTGGTTCGTGACACCAGATACCAAGAAAAACTAGTAGATGCCTAAGTCCAAAAATCGCTCTGTAGCTTATCTAAAACTCACCTGAGCCCCTCGAGCTCCAAACCAAACATGAATTCAAGTGTAATAATATCATAAGAACTTACTCGCACGATCAAAATACTAAATAACACCTAGAACTACGAATTGGGCACCAAACTATATGAAACTTTCAAAGAAACTTAATAACTTTCAAATTCACAATCGGACGTCTGAATCACGTCTAATCAACTCCGATTTGTATCAAATTTTGTAGACAAGTCATAAATAGTGAAATAAAAGTCCAAATCCATAACCGAAATCCGAACCCGCTAGCAACAAAGTCAATCTATGGTCAAACTTAGGAATCCTTTAAACATTCAAATTACTGGTTTTTAACAAATCACATTAAATCAAGTTAGGACTTTCAGATTCAATTCCGAGCATATGCCCAAGTCCCAAATCACGATACGAACCTACATGGACCGTCAAAACACTGATCCAAGTACATTTACACAAAATATTGACCGTAGTCAACTCAAATTATTTTTAAGGTTAAAATTCATATTTTCTTTAATTTTCACATAAAAATTTTCCTGGAAAAAGACACGGACTGCGCACACAAATTGAAGAATGCTAAA
Source organism: Nicotiana sylvestris (assembly GCF_000393655.2). Classification (NCBI taxonomy): domain Eukaryota; kingdom Viridiplantae; phylum Streptophyta; class Magnoliopsida; order Solanales; family Solanaceae; genus Nicotiana; species Nicotiana sylvestris. The sequence continues at coordinate 39,217,312 of NC_091060.1, read as the reverse complement.
CATAGCTATTTGAGGTCTCGAAACACAGAAATGAAGGTTAAAACTCAAATTACCTATCAGGTCATGATATTCTCCACCTCTAAAATAAATGTTTGTCCTCGAAATAATATTTTCAATCGTTTGCAACAACATTCAATCCAAATAAATAATATATTTTAAAATCCAGATTCTGACCGCCTGTCTTTCGGCCTTAGCGTTACAAATAACCAGTACTGTGACCGATCTGTGTTCAAAACAACTGATGACGTTAGCGACGACTCGTGAGCCCCCTAACGCCGAACAAAAGGTACTAGTGCTATAACAACTAGTGGTGTTACGGAAAAACTACCCGATGAGTGGTAATAAGGACAACATAAGTAGGCCGCCTCGTCTTGGGATTACGTAATAACTTAAGTGGGAAAAATGCATACTTCTTTTCTCGCTGGAATACAGATAAAATGAATAGATTTGTAGATGATCCTTCTAGAAGAGGGAGGGCCAAATTATATAAAGAAATGAGACTTATTTCAAAGTGGTTCAGGTAGCCCAGCTGGACTGAAAATCGAGTTTAAAGCTTCGAATGGTGGAGAGTCAAACACCTTAAAAATTTATTGGTGACAATTTTAATTCGAACACCAATTTTACAACATGAAAGGAAATTGCTATGTTAAAACCGTATAATAAAACGATTGAAATATATTGATAAATTACCAGGGAGTAACAATTTTGAGAAAATGGATTTCATGAATTGTACGGGATTAGAAACCATATGATGAATCACGTTGGGATGCTATAAAATACGGTTATTGAAGTATAGTATCACCCCTATGGGATCTAGAAAATCAATTCAGATGTTCCCCGATGAGACATGAGCCCTAGGGATAATGTATTACGTAAGAGGTTTCAAGTTATTAGTGGTACATTATAGATCAACATTAAGGTGAATCAACAATAGATGGATAAAAGTTCCAAAGTATGAAAGGAGATTAGACCGTCATTATTAAGATAAACAGTAATGAGGAAGCATTAAAGGACTTAAATTTATACATATAGGATAAGTAGCGAGATAGTAACCTGGAGTTAGGTAGCAGACCTCGGTAATAATAAACTGAAGTAAGAGTTATGGCATAGTATGACCTACCTAGTTGTAGTAAATCCATAGGCATAGATAACCGAGGCTATGAAACAAGATAGATCAATAGTCGTAAGTTCGAAAAAGTACTGAGCAAAGAATATCAGTACACCTATAGATGCCTAGAGGGACAACTTGTCAAGTTCTGTATATCTTCCCAAAGTGAGGCCTAGAGATTGGCTAAAAGCTGGAGGAAAAAGAAGAGAAAAGTTGCATAGGCACATATACAAGGAAAAAGTCATACAAGCTGCATGACAGAAGGTAGCAACAGTTACGAGATTGGATTCGAACAACAAGTCGTGGTGTGAGAAAGAGGCCTAAAGGAGGGAATGCTCTAGCCTTGGGATTTATTCACAGAATAATTGCCTAGATGGCAAGGAAAGTATTAAAATATTCGTAAGAGCTATGGGTTATGAGAATGATAAGCGCATCAATCAACATTCAAGGAAGAATGTTCCAACGGAGGGAATGATGTTACACCCCATATCTTCATACGTGAGAGTATTTGTAAGTCAATTGATGCAAGCTCAAAAATGAGATCATCTTTGAAAGTACATAGAGTAATTTAATCATGTTACCTTGGAGGTTACAAATATTTGAGATCATGAATAACAAGTACCATCAAGAGTATTGAAAGGCTTAGAAACTAAACGAAATGAAGAAAATATGTTTTGTCGAAAGTCGATAAGTTTAGAATGTTATAACATGCACTTTGGGGTGATACTAGGGTTCTTAATATGATAATGATTTTATGTTATGAGTTATTTTAGTCTTATGATAGTCGTGTATTATATTTTTAAGTCAAGAAAGTCGTGGAACAAAAGTTAGCAAAGGTCATTACATGTTACATTCATAAATATGCTGAAAATTAGGTCAAATGTAGCGGAGCATTTCTCCCAATATACTTGGAATTATGGGATGATCAACACATCAAATTGAATATATATGAGTCTAGTTTTTAACTCATTAAATCTTTTTTCGATATGACATTGGAGTAGAGATATAGTTGTAGTTTCGCGAGACTGCGCAGACTACATAAGTGACAAGTAGGTGTGGCACTGAAGCTTTTTGAGCAATACATTTCGTGTGTTATATAAGGTCTTCTATGAACATATTATATACCAAATTGAAGGTCTTGGAATTTAGTTTCCAATTCTCTTAATCATTCGTTCATATGACATCCGATAAAAATATATAAGCGTCTGAAGAAGAGCCAATAATAGGGTGCCAAACTAGCACCTCTTTGACTTTTCAAAAATGGATATATATGGGCCTTATGTCATTTCTTTCTTCACTTTTCCACATACCACGACCATAATAAGACCTATAAAATTACCCTTAAGCTTTCTATTAGGATTTCAAAGAAGATTAACATCCTGGATATGAAATTGAGAAGCAATAATATCAGAATGATCCCTACGACGTAAGTATCATTATAACGCCTCTCTTTTTCATTGTAGTTTGAGTTTTGGAAGGTACTTCATAGTTAAGAAAATGTCTAAATTCTGTATTTAAGTGTTTAAATATAAAAAAAAGTTTGATAAATTGGTTTCCTAATAGTTAGAACTCACGGGACGATGATCGGAAGCCGCGAGTTTGATTTTTTCACTTTTAGTGGACTGTTTTGTAGTCCACTCATGTTGGCCTATTGTGCTGCAGATTTATGGAGTTTGGAAGGATAAAAAGGCGTGTAAAAATTCCACATATGATAGAGTAGTTGGTTGGTCGCTCGTCATTGCAGTTTCAGGCTAATTGATAACTTGTTGATTGGGTGTGTTATGGTATATTTGGTATTTTTGTTATATTGAAGGTCCCGAATTGTAATTAGGTTGGATTTGAGTTTCTGATTGTATTGTGTTTGTATCTCTCCTATATTAGGCTTGAGGGAGCAGTAAAATCAAGGGAAATGCTGCCCGTTTTATTTTAGAATCGAGTTATCATTTGAGATACGTGATATACTAGTGCCATCTAAGTTGTACATGTATTTCCTTATTATAGGGTTGGTGCGCTAGTTTTCATAATCTTGGTGTTGAGTTGCATGGACGACTTGAGATATGTTGAGGCTATCCCTTCTTTCGTTTGGCATGATCCATATGATACAACAAAACAAGCAAGCATGTAACTTTCACAAATGATTCTATTCTTAGAAGTACTAGGTTTGCCTATGTTCTTGATTCCTCATGTGTCTTACTATCATAACATCTGTTCATGGGTCTCATGACATTCCGAGAGATCTTATTGACTTACTTCATTATGCATTGCATTCATTTATACATGCATATTGACCCATGACCAGATAGCGTTATATACACGTATAGTGTATATATATATATGAGGTATGGAAAAAGGTTATGACGTTATATATGCACCACCACCTGATCAGCTGGTATACATTGATGATTTTGCCCACAGAGGCCGAGATGATATGATGAGATTCCCTCAAAGGCTTGATGATTTTATGTACGCATATACTTATCCATGATATGACATTTATATGCATATGCATGACATTATAAATGTTTCATGATTCACAGAGCTATTCAGATTTACAGGTTGAGTCCTTACTCCATGTTTCTTTAATGTCTATTATATACTGTTTTTCATGTCTTACCTACTCGGTACTTTATTTGTATTGACGTTCCTTTTCCTTGGATATGCTGTGTTTCATGCCCGCAAGTTCTGATAGACAGGTTGACAGTCCTCCTAGTAGGCTATCAACTCAGCGGAAGGTGTTGGTGCACTCCACTTGCTCCGGAGTTGCCTATTTGGTCAGTATGATTTGGACATTTATTGATTGGTATGATGGGGCCTTGTCCTGACCTTTATGATATTTATGTACTCTTAGAGGCTTGTAGACAAATGTCTTGTATATGGATACTTTTATGGACTTGTCGGCCTATGTTTTGAGTGTACAAATGATCATGTCAGTTTTATACGCCCGTATCTCACATGCATAAGTTTGTATATCATGTTGGGTCGTCCTATGTATAGTATTTTCTTATATTTTAGGGAAACTTACACAAATCTCTCTCTCTCTCTCTCTCTCTCTCTATATATATATATATATATATATATATATATATATATATACATATATAAAGCTAGGAATTAACAAGGTGATGTGGCACTCTCTAATGCTAGGATTCCTATTTATCTATTCTCTCTTTTTTTGGCCTTTTTCTCTTAGTTTTCCCCATGGGAAAAAATGCAGAAATTTAGATATAACTTATTTACATCATCCTTAAATGTTCCAATTAATTTCTTTCCTTATTATATTGGCCACACCAAAAGATTGTAACGTAGGAGTTACAAAATATTGCTTTTAATTCAGAAACTCTATTATCACTCTATATATTATTCTCTGTGAAATTGTGAGTGCCAGTTTACCATTAGTTGATAGATAGAGGTGGAATTTAGGAGGGTTCACAGGCGGTCACAGGCAGCAGCGAAGGTGGAGAAGAGCTTTCACATGGTGAGATATATAGTCACGGCGGCAACATGCAGCTTACAGGGTAGGGATTTCAGTTAGGTTTTTCCTTGTAGAGCATAAAATGTGTGAGAATTTTCTCCACACATGTAACACATTTGTTTTCTCTTTAAATTAACTGTTGACTCTTTCCCGAGAGAGGACTTTACCTCAAGAACTTTGTTATTTAAGTTCTACAAAAAGGTATGTGACGCTTTCACTTTGATTTATTTTTGTGATGTCTTTTCACATGTTTTTTTGCCTTATACATTTGATTTTTAATTATTTTCTGGGAATATCCCACAATATATATTTATTTTAATTTTTTTTTATTTCTTCTGCATTTAGTAAATTTATAGAAAATAAAGTTTAAGCCGCGCGAAGCGCGGGCAAATTCACTAGTATCCCAAATAAGTCTCAACTTACCAACCTATAGCCATTAGTCATAAACTTACCAAAACTAGCCAAGCACATATAAAAATTGAAAAACCAAATAAATAAGATTCTTTCTCTCAAAGAATCACATGCAAAAATCTCCTTCCATATTCTTAAGTGTGATTAGCAACATTAGATGCAAGACGGAAAAGAAATTCCATGGATGAGGTGGCAAATAAGGTGATGAAATACAAAAAAATAAATACAATATTTCAAAAATCTAAGCAAAAAGGGAACTTTTTTAATGGATATAGTTGATATTCATTGAAAATATATAAATAAGTCAATATACAAAATTTAAGAAAGATTAGAAGTGATTTGGACTAATTTTGTATAAAAAATCGTAATTAAATCGAGTTCAAAATTTTTTTTTGCGACACATGTATCAAACATGCATCTCACACACAGGTATACATGTGATACACAATTGATACAAATATGATACATAGTGTGATACACATCATTGTTTTTTCATGTTCAGTTTTTACTTAGAATTTTCAATTCAAACCACCTCAAAATTTTACCAAATCATCCCAAAACTAAGATTCATGCTCCATAAAATGTACCCAATCTATTCTAATAACATCCACTCAAAATAAAGGAAAATTTTGACCTTTTTTTGTTACAAAAGAGCTAGTTGGCTAATATTCGTAATAATTCGCTAATATTAGTAATATTTTAAGAATTGGTCAATTTTTGTAATAAACTACTTATAAATGGACATAGCCGGTAGTTTCCCATTTTTATTCTGGTTATCTCATAACGACCCTTCTGGACCATTTATCCACGACGGTATGATAAGAAAAAAATATGTTACGTTGGTACTCGGTTGGATAAGACATCGAGTATCCATCGTAGCCCATCGGTTTGGGTTGTAACAAAAAAGGATAAAATAGACGAGAAAGAGAGAAAACTAAGAAATCGAAGGAAGAAATATAGGGTTGGGGAAACAACAGAGAGAGAGAGAAAAGAGGAAATAAATGATATTATCTATTCAATTCTTAATATAAAAGGGATAATCATTATAGTAATATGTATATAATTGATAAATTATATATCTAGTTGTAATTAAGTTAAAACCTAAACAGTAAGGGTAAATAAGTTTCTAATGTAGTACATACAAATAAAAATCTCCTTAACAATGTAACAACCCGACCAGTCATTTTGAGCTTTTGAACTTTTCTCGCCAGTTCTCGGGTATGACTTGCGCCGTGTGATACATTATGACTTATGTAAATCGTTGGTTTTGGTTTTCAGGGAAATCGGAATTTAATTTGGAAGAACAGTTCTTAGTTTGTAGCTTGAAATTTGAAGGGTTTGACCAAGATTTGACTTGTTTGTATATGATCTCGGATTGGAATTTTTATGATTTGGTTAGCTCTGTTGGGCAATTTGGGACTTAGGAGCGTGATCAGAATGCATTTTGGAGGTCCGTGGAAGGCTTAGGCTTGAATTGGCGAAATTGAGATTTCGGCGTTTTCTGGTTGATAGGTGAGATTTTGATATAGAGGTTGGAATGAAATTCCGAGAGTTGCAGTAGCTTTGTGATGTCATTTGGGATGTGTGTGTAAAATTTCAGTTCATTCGGATGTGGTTTGGTTGGGTTTTTGATCAAAAGCGTATTTCGGAAGATTTTGGAAACTTAGGCTTGAATCCGATGTGATTTGGTAGATTTGATGTCGTTTGAGGTGTTTAGATGATTGGAACAAGTTTGAATAAGGTATTGGGTAATATTTGTGCTTTTGGTTGAGGTCCCGAGGGCCTCGGGGTGGTTTCGGATGGTTAACGGAGTAATTGGAATTGTGTTGCAGCTTCAGATTTGTTGCTTCTAGTATTTTCGCATCTGCGGTTTGTGGACCGCATATGCGGTGACGCAGTTGAGGGTGATTTATCACATAAGCAAAAAAGGGTTAGATGGGCAGAGACCGCAGAAGCGGTATGGTGACCGCATCTGCGATGTCGCAGATGTGAGAGATTAGTCGTCGAAGCGGCTTTGGTCCCATAAGTGATTCCGCAGAAGCGGAGGTTTAGACCGCAAATGCAGTACCGCAGAAGCGGATCTTTGACCGCAGATGCAGAAAGGGCTGGACAGAGCTTATATGATATTTCATTCGCGAGTTTGGGTTATTCCACCATTTTTGACTTCAACCTTGGAACTTTTGGGGCGAATCTGAAGAGAGAATAGACTTCGTTAAGGTAAGGAATTTCGGACCTAAAACACATTTCTATAGTATTATTTCATGAATTTAGACTGAAATTAAAGGAAGTTAAGGGCTAAAAATGGAGGATGAGGGCTTGAGTTTAAGAGGCCTTAGATTGAGGATTTAAGGGGTCATTTGAACTTCGATTTTCATATTCTTGATATGCATAGACTCGTGGGGAGATAAAGAATCTATTGATGTGAAAATTTCTGAGTTTCAAGAAGTGGGCCTGAGGCTCGGGTTTTGCTAATTTCAGGATTTTTGGTATTTTTCGATTGTTTTCGCTTGGGCTTTGTTCCCTTGGCATATTGTGACGTATTCATTCTGATTTTGGATAGATTCGACGCACGTGGAGGCCGATTTGAGGGGCAAAGGCGTCGTGAGCTAGATATTTAGCCGGTTCAAGGTGAGTAATGATTGTAAATGATGCTCTGAGGGTTTGAAACCCTGGATTGAACATCGTAGTGTTATATTGAGGTGAGACACACGCTTGATGACGAGCGTGGGGTCATGCACTATTGTGGATTGTGACTTGGTCCATCCCGATTGATGATTTTACCTCGTATTTGACTGAAACGTATTTGTTATCATCATGATTTGGGCTAATTGCCATACATGGGCTTCGTGCCAACTATTTGAACCCTTTAGGGATTTTTATTACTATTTCCTCATTGTTTCGACTTATTATTTGAACTCAGTCATGTTATTTTCCACTGTTTTACTACTCAGCCATTTTTGCTCTGTTTTAAGACTTAAATGATATTTTGGGCTGAGAAATACTGTTTTACTAATGCCCTAGGGGCTTGTGAGTATTTTTTACTGAGTAAGGCCGAGGGCCTAGTTGTGAGGAAACACTGATACTGATTTGAGGCCTAGGGCCTGAGATATGTACTCTACGAGGTGGCTTGTTGATATTGTTTATGAGGCCGAGGGCCTAAGATATATACGCCACGAGGTGGCTTGACTGATATGAGGCTGATGGCCTAGATTTGATGCCACAAGATGGCTTGATATTGTGCTTGGGCCGTAAGGGGCCCCTCGCGGAGTCTGTACACCCCCAGCGAGCACGAGTACCCATTGTGATGTGAAATATAGCCCGAGGGCTGATATTGTACCATGTGATAGCCCAAGGGGCTGGTATTATTCTATGTGATTGCCCGAGGGGCTGTTATTATTCTGAGATATTGCCCGAGGGGTGGAGTTGTTGACATTGTGCCCGATGGGCGAACCTTTATGTGTTTACCTTTCATATTTACTTGTCATTTTACCTGTTAAACTATGGTATTTGTGCCTGAGGGGCGGATTTTCTGTGCTTATATGCACAAACAGTTTTGCATTCATTTGTGTAATTGTTGAAAAAGTCATTTTCAAAGAAGTTTAAACTGAGCTAAGATATTTTAAGAGATTTTTACAGTCTCACTATTTTCCTTACTGGTTTTGGACTGCTTCTATACAACATCTTGATATGCTTTACGTGATTTCTTGCATTCAGTCTTTATTTACATTTGTTACTCACTGAGTTGGAGTACTCACTTTACTCTCTGCACCTTGCATGCAGATTTAGGTATTTGTACACCCGGTAGTGGGTTTTGGCTGATCGGAGGCAGGGTCATCGGAGTTTAGCAAGGTAGCTGCCGGAGTTCGCAGCATTGCTCTTCTCTCTCTTCATTTCATTAGTCCGTATTTGTACACTTCAGACCTTCAGTTGTATTTATACCCTAGTAGATGCTCGTGACTTGTGACACCCTAGTTAGGGCTATGTCGGGTTGTATTTCCGCTACTTATTATCATTAAATCTTGTTTAGACTGCTTTTATATTGTTTAACTATTTTAAAAGCGAATAGGGTTTGATTGGCTGGCCTTGTCTTCACGAGAGGGGCCATCACGATCGGGTCCGGGGTTAGGGTCGTGACAAGTTGACATCAGATCTAGGTTACATAGGTCTCACAAGTCATGAGCAGGTTTAGTAGAGTCTCACGGATCAGTACGGAGACGTCTGTATTTATCCTCGAGAGGCTGCAGAACCTTTAGGATAACTTCACATTCTTGAATTCTTATCGTGCGTCCTTGATTCAGCTTGAAATATAACTCTTGATATTCCCTCTACGTGTTCGTATGTGCGCATGAGCGCTCAGTATCAGATGTGCCTTGATGGCTTGTGGTTTCCTGATCGAGGGGCGAGATGTGATCTCTATGAGTTGATGTTGGGCCAGTCTGGAGGACTTGAGGCCGGATCTTTGCCTATGGCTTGAGCACTGAGGTGCTGATTGTGTGAGCAAGTGTTTTGAATTTATTATGTTCGGTATTGTCTCTATTAGTGGAAGTGACGACTGGATAACTATGTGATGAGTATGTTGGTACTGCGAGATGTATCCATATGATTGGGAAGCGACAAGAAAGGTCTGCTGGAGGATAGAAGAACTATTAGGTGCTTGAATTCCATCTTGATTCGAGGTATAGCCCCGAGTTATGGGCGTGTGAAGAATCTTTTCATGTTCCCCAGTTGTGAGTGAAGTAAATTTCATGTTGCGGTATGAGTTCAGACTCAGGGAGACTAAATGACTGCGTAAAGTTCATGACGGTGGAAGACATGCGGAAGGGTTAGTTCGAGGCGAAGCAGGTGGGTCATCTCCTGCGAAGTGTTCGGAGGTTGTGCGATCCTTATGTGTCTATTAGAAGATCTCATTTGCTAGTGAAAGATAAGTGTTGCAATTTAAATTGGGTTGCTTAAGAGAGTGGGTGTAACTGTTGCGAGAGTTAATGTGAGATTTGTAGAACAGTTAAAATTCTTGATGATCTGTGTTTTTACAAGCGTATAAAGGATTTGAGTTTAACCTCACTATGGTATTATGGCATCAATAGAGTATAAGCGTTATGCGTTATTGAGTGTATTTTGATCTATGGCTTCGAGCCAAGTGGGGGAGTCTGCTGATGAGTAGTTGATTGCACAACTAGGTGCTATGTCGGCTCTAGTTTGAGGCGTTCGGGTGAATCAGTTATGCCCCGCAGAGATTGAGATCGAGGATGGCTCGAGTAAAGGGAAATTTTGACATAGGTTATATTATGCTTCATAGGGTATAGGAATCCCAGAATGTCTAGAGTCGTTGTTAGTAAAGGATGATTGGTGCATAGAGCAGGAAGTGGCTCGGTTGTATTGGGATGAGGTTGCATTCTGCAGTGTCTGAAGTGCTAATGAGGCACAGGTTGTTCAGTTCTTTTGATCAGGCTAATTGCGGTTTGAGTAGAGTGGATGACTTGCAAGAATGGTTCTAATGTGTTCAAGATTCTACATGTAACAATGGGGTATTTTAAAGTTGTATATGTGGCTAGAGACTGAGTTTTTATTGGAAGATGTCAAGACTTGTGGTATTTTCTATATTAATTATAGGATTCTATGTATTAGTATCATGAAGGTAAAGGTAACGAACTTAGATTCGCAGGAAGTTTCCTCAGAGTAAAGTATTTTGAATGTGATGCTTTTGGGAATACTTAAGAGGGTATTTAGCGGCTTATGAGTTCTAGACGGTGTGGCTTTATGCTTGGGTCCTGTGTGGTAAGTCTGGGTTGAGTAATTGTGATGTTATAGCAAGAAGGAGTATCAAGTTGAAGGTAAATCAGAAAGAAACTCGGATAGATAGTATAGCTTGGTAGTGGGTCAGATCGGTATGGTAAGAATATGCTTAGCTCTTTGGATGCTTACGGGGTAATGAGTCTCGACAGGTGTTTCACGGCAATTCTTTTGGGTTTTAGCAACATGCGTAGCTTGGTTGAGTTAGAAGAATTCAGTCCTGATGAGTTAGTGTTATGCAAATGGAATTCGGGGAGTTCTTGGTTGTTCCTACCTTGGTTGGAGATGTATATTTTCCTATTGGCATGAGGAGCATGGGATGTATAGTGGTTCTTTTCTAGATGGGATCAATGGGAAGTTCTTGGCTAGTGGAATGTATAGTTGCTTGTAGTTCGGAAGGGATATTAAGTTCTCATGGTTATCCTAGAATGGTATGGGTTATGCGGTATGTTGTAAATGATTGAGAATTACGTGTGTGAGGTTGCAGTTCGGTTCTGAAAGGAAGGTCATAAAATTCTTAGGTAGCACGGGCAGTTTCAGATGATTAGAGGAATGATCTTCAGATGATTAAGGAAATGGTATTGCTAATTGGAGTGATTTGACGAGGGTATATGTTTCAAAAAAGGCAATGTGATTAAGGTGATGGTACTTTGGTAGTACTGTGGCACTTTCTTGTTAGATCGACTGCTGATATTCGAGTTTACTTGATAGCATAAAGGAATTTTAGAGTATCTTTCGTGGAATGATTAGGTATTTGAGGTGTGGTATGCATTCGTACGGCGGAATTGGGAACATGTGTGTTGATTCATGTGCCATATGGATTTAGAAACGGGAAGTTCTCATATTCAGGCTATGTTGTGGTTGTGAGTTGTGGGTATCAACAATGTTTAGTGACTATCGGGGTTTGGAGACCTGAGCGGATCTTTTGTTGCTTGGTATGTTAGATTTTGGATGTGATATTGGGTTCAGATTGGTTGTCTCCATGTTGTGTCGTTTTGGAATATTGCGCTAAGGCGGCACTGTTGGCTATGCCGGAGATACCATGGATTGAGTGGTGGGGTTCGACGGATTATATCCTAGTGGAGTGGTTTTATATTTTGAAGACCCAACGGACGGCTGGGAAGAATTGTCTTTCTTATGTTGGCTTTTGTGATAGATGTCAGTGTAGAGGCTTTTACCATTGATTCGGTTCCGGTGGTGATGTTCTAGTGGTGAGGGACGTTTCGAATGTGTTTCTTGTGGCCGGGCATGCTGCCAGGCAAGGTTGTTGATTTCGGTATTGATTTGATGTCGGGCACCATGTATCGTATGGCACCGATAGAGTTATAGGGGTAGAAGGAGCAGCTTCAGGACTTTCTTGATAAGGAGTTAGTTGGCAGGCCAATGTAGATCCGCGTTCTAACTTGAGTCGGCTTGGTTGGCACCAAATTGTATTGTTAAGGGATGTGTTGATTCGATTGTTATTGAGCTTATTAGTAATCTGGGGAGGTCTATGAGTTACCTTTCTGTGTTGCGAGGTGTTGTGATTCATTGGTTATAGGCACCTATGGTGCGGTTCTTTTGGGGTTTCATAGTGGAAGTCGAGCGGGAAGAGAAATTGGGTGTTGCTCGGTGAATAGTGTATCGGTTATGTCCTTTCAGGTTTGTGCGGTGTAGGTTATTTGCTTTACCGTGGGTATGATAATTTGCTTTAGTTCCAGACATCAAATTGTGCGTGGTTGTCGATTTCGAGCATAGTGACTTGAGGTGGTTCATGTGGAGCAGTGTTGGATAGGATCGCGCATCGCAGTGAAGTTATATGGAGGTATGACCTTGCGGGTTAGATTCGTGTGTTCTATTTCTATGAAGTGAAACGGGTTCTCAGTATTGTGTTGTGATGGTACTGGTGAACTTGAGGGACAGCTCTTTCATTAGAGTCATTTTCATGATTTGGGTATGTTCGGACCGTTGCTTATTGGTGCGCGTATTATGCAAGTTATGGCTTAGGCCTATATTGATGTGTCATGTCACCAAAGTAGTGCGTTGGATTAGCGGAGATCGTTGAGATCATCAATATATACGAACAGATTTGATTTCAGCATGTTGGAAGGATAATATCGAGGTTCGACTCGAAAATTTGCTATGGTATTTGCCAAAGGAGAAGTGGCTTCATGAAAGGTTGACCTGAGAAATGGTTATGGTTTATTGCATGTTTCATTTATCGTTGGTAGTATATGAAAGTGTTGGAATGAGACTTTAGTTGATAAGAAGTTTTCTACCAGTATTTGGTTGTTGTGGGCAGCTGCTGTGAATAGAAGTTATCGCTACGAGTGTTTGAGTTATGTGGTATATCATATGATTGCACCTGAGATTGCAAGTATGGGTGATTACAGCTTGTTCGGGCTTATTCTGAATATAGATGTGAGATTCTGATCTTGTGAATGGTTTCAGAAGTGGAAATGTGGTTCTAAGGCTTATGGGCTAGATTGGGTTGTGAAATTTCAGTTGCAATGTGTTATCGGACCTAAAGGAGATAGGGTGCGGGTATGTGCATGGTGGGGTTATTCAGCAATTGGTTGGCTTTTGGAACAACTCTGGGCACGTTCGAAGACGAACATAAGTTTAAGCGGGGGAGGATGTAACGACCCGACCGATCGTTTTGAGCTTTTGCACTTTGCTTGCCAGTTCTCGGGCATGACTGGCCCCCTGTGATGATTATGACTTATGTTAATAGTGGGTTTTGGTTTTCAGGGAAATCAGAATTTAATTTGGAAGAATAGTTCTCAGTTTGTAGCTTGAAATTTTTAGGGTTTGACCAAGATTTGACCAAGATTTGACTTGTTTGTATATGATCTCGGATTGGAATTTTTCTGATTTTGTTAGCTCAGTTAGGCAACTTGGGACATAGAAGCGTGATCGAAATGCATTTTAGAGGTCCGTGGAAGGCTTAGGCTTGAATTGGCGAAATTGAGATTTTGGCGTTTTCCGGTTGATAGGTGAGATTTTGATATAGAGGTCGTAATGAAATTCCGAGAGTTGCAGTAGCTTCGTGGTATTATTTGGGATGTGTGTGTAAAATTTCAGGTCATTCGGACGTGGTTTGGTTGGGATTTTTATCAAAAGTGTATTTCGGAAGATTTTGAAAACTTAGTCTTGAATCTGATGTGATTTGGTAGATTTGATGTCGTTTGAGGTATTTTGATGATTGGAACAAGTTTGAATTAGGTATTGAGTCATGTTTGTGCTTTTGGTTGAGGTCCCGGGGGCCTCGGGGTGGTTTCAGATGGTTAACGGAGAAATTGGAATTATGTTGCAGCTTCAGATTTGATGCTTCTGGTATTTTCACATCTGCGGTTTGTGGACCGCAGATGTGGCGCCGCAGATGCGGGTGATTTATCGCAAAAGCGAAAAAGGGTTAGATGCGCAGAGACCACAGAAGCGGTATGGTGACCGCATCTGCGATGTCGCAGATGCGGGAGATTAGCCGCCGAAGCGGCTTTGGTCCCTTAAGTGATTCCGCAGAAGCAGAGGTTTAGACCGCAAATGCAGTACCGCAAAAGCGGATCTTTGACCGCAGATGCAGAAAGGCATGGACAGAGCTTATATGATATTTCATTCGCGAGTTTGGGTTATTCCACCATTTTTGACTTCGACATTGGAGCTTTTGTGGCGATTCTGAAGAGAGAATCAAGAGACTTCGTTAAGGTAAGGAATTTCGGACCTAAAACACATTTCTATGGTGGTATTTCATGAATTTAGACTGAAATTAAAGGAATTTAAGGGCTAAAAATGGAGGATTAGGGCTTGAGTTTAAGAGCCCTTAGATTGAGAATTTGAGGGGTCATTTGAACTCCGATTTTAGTATTCTTCATATGCATAGACTCGTGGGGAGATAAGGAATCTAATGATGTGAAATTTTTTGAGTTTCGAGAAGTGGGCCCAGGGCTCATGTTTTGCTAATTTCGTGATTTTTGGTATTTTTCGATTGTTTCGCTTGGGCTTTGTTCCCTTGGCATATTGTGACGTATTCTTTCTGATTTTGGATAGATTCCACGCGCGTGGAGGCCAATTTGAGGGGAAAAGGCGTCGAGAGCTAGAGATCTAGCCGGTTCGAGGTGAGTAATGATTGTAAATGATGCTATGAGGGTTTGAAACCCCGGATTGCACATCGTAGTGCTATATTGAGGCGAGACACACGCTTGATAACGAGCGTGGGGTCATGCACTATTGGAGATTGTGACTTGGTCCGTCCCGATTGATGATTTTACCGCGTATTTGACTGAAACTTATTTGCTATCATCATGATTTGGGTTGATTGCCATACTTTGGCTTCGTGCCAACTATTTGAACCCTTCGGGGATTTTTATTACTATTTCCTCACTGTTTTCACTTATTATTTGAACTTAGTCATGTTATTTTCCAATGTTTTACTACTCAGCCATTTTTACTCCGTTTTGAGACTTAAATGATATTTTAAATAATGTTTTGGGCTGAGAAATACTGCTTTACTAATGCCCGAGGGGCTTGTGAGTATTTTTGACTAAGTAAGGCCGAGGGCCTAGTTGTGAGCAAACACTGATACTGATTTGAGGCCGAGGGCCTAGATTTGATGCCACGAGAGGGCTTGATATTGCGCTTGGGCCGTAAGGGGCCCCTCCAGGAGTCTGTACACCCCCAGTGAGCGCGGGTACCCCTTGTGATGTGAGATATCACCCGAGGGGCTGATATTGTACCATGTGATAGCCCGAGGGACTGGTATTGTTCTATGTGATTGCTCGAGGGGCTGGTATTGTTCTATGTGATTGCCCGGGAGGATGTTATTGTTCGAGATATTGCCCGAGGGATGGAGTTGTTGATATTATGCCCGAGAGGCGAACCTTTATGTGTTTACCTTTCATATTTACTTGTCATTTTACTTGTTAAACTATGGTATTTGTGCCCGAGGGGCGAATTTTCTGTGCTTATATGCACAAACAGTTTTGCATTCATTTGCGTAATTGTTGAAAAAGTCATTTTCAAAGAAGTTTAAACTGAGCTAAGATATTTTAAGAGATTTTTACAGCCTCACTGTTTTCCTTACTGGTTTTGGACTACTTCTATACAATATCTTGATATGCTTTACGTAATTTCTCTTCGGTCTTTATTTACATTTGTTACTCACTCAGTTGGAGTACTCACTTTACTACCTGCACCTTGCGTGCAAATTCAGGTATTTATACACCCGGTAGCGGGTTTTGGCTGATCGGAGGCAGGGTCATCGGAGTTTAGCAAGGTGGCTACCGGCGTTCGCAGCGTTGCTCTTCTCTCTCTTCATTTCATTAGTCTGTATTTGTACACTTCAGGCCTTCAGTTGTATTTATTCCCTAGTAGATGCTCGTGATTTGTGACACCCCGGTTAGGGCTGTGCCGGGTTGTATTTCCGCTATTTATTATCATTAAATCATGTTTAGACTGCTTTTATATTGTTTAACTGTTTTAAAAGCGAATTGGGTTTGATTGGCTGGCCTTGTCTTCACGAGAGGCGGCATCACGATCGGGTTCGGGATTAGGATCGTGACAAACAAACTTCCCGATCTATCTAATCCTCTAATTTCATATTTAACAACCACACAACAAATTGTTATTCAGTTGAAGATGCAATATGAGATTGTTTTTCCCCTAAAAACTTTAAAACTTAATATATCTTGATCTTTTTTTTTTGAAACATTTAGAATTGTTAAAAATAAGTTTTACATAATTAATCAATTTTTTATTTTTTTTCAAAGAAGTTTAAACTGAGCTAAGATATTTTAAGAGATTTTTACAGTCTCACTGTTTTCCTTACTGGTTTTGGACTGCTTCTATACAACATCTTGATATGCTTTACGTGATTTCTCTTCAGTCTTTATTTACATTTGTTACTCACTGAGTTGGAGTACTCACTTTACTCCCTGCACCTTGCGTGCAGATTCAGGTATTTATACACCCGGTAGTGGGTTTTGGCTGATCGGAGGCAGGGTCATCGGAGTTTAGCAAGGTAGCTGCCGGCGTTCGCAGCGTTGCTCTTCTCTCTCTTCATTTCATTAGTCCGTATTTGTACACTTCAGGCCTTCAGTTGTATTTATACCCTAGTAGATGCTCGTGACTTGTGACACCCCGGTTAGGGCTGTATCGGGTTGTATTTCCTCTATTTATTATCATTAAATCATGTTTAGACTGCTTTTATATTGTTTAACTGTTTTAAAAGCGAATTGGGTTTGATTGGCTAGCCTTGTCTTCACTAGAGGCGCCATCACGATCGGGTTCGGGATTAGGATCATGACAAACAAACTTCCCGATCTATCTAATCCTCTAATTTCATATTTAACAACCACACAACAAATTGTTATTCAGTTGAGGGTGCTATATGAGATTGTTTTTCCCCTAAAAACTTTAAAACTTAATATATCTTGATCTTTTTTTTTTTTTTGGAACATTTAGAATTGTTATAAATAAGTTTTACATAATTAGTCAATTTTATGCAATGAACTTTTCTTTTCATGTCCTCTTTATATATTCTTTTTCGTTCTCATGCATCTCCTGATGGCGTAATTATCTAAGAATTATTTCATCAATGAATGTTTTGTAATTAGTAATTAAGTTGCAATATTAAATGGTAAAATAGCTTTTCGATAATATTATAGGGATTATGACGAAGGAATTACTTATGTAGGGATTAGTAATACACAAATTAATAATATAGAGATTAAATCTTGTTGGATGTTTGGTTCGTTGCATTAAAATTGGATATACAAAATACCATTTACGATATTTGTCTATTTTAAAATTAAAAAACACTCAGCTTACGATCATATCCTTAAATGCTTGATCTTAATTGGCTTCCAGGGAAAAACAAAGGTAATTTTGTCCTTTTGATGTTCATACTATAAAATGATACACCAATTGGAATATTGAATTTTTACACTATATCAAACTATATTACCCTTCCTACTCAAGTTTTACTATAATTACATTTGATATACCCAATTATAATTTATGTACATTTTAAAGGAATTAATGATATTAATTAGTGACCTAAAATTACTCTAACATATCTTTCACTCCCCCACGTTCTCTCCACATCCCCCCCCCCCCCCACATATCTTGCACTCACTCACGATTCCACCATTGACAACCATTAAAAAGCTTTGAAGCTTTGAATTCGAATTTGGGTTTTCAAAAAACATTATTTGTTTGAATTGTATGTTGTTGCAATGAATTGAGTATTCTCTATATCTCTCAATCCCTAATTTCAGTAATGTAAAGCAAAGGAAAAGAGAGCAACAATTCCACCATTGACAGCTATTAAAAAGCTTTGAAGCTTTAAATTCGAATTTGGGTTTTCAAAAATAATTATTTATTTGGATTTGGTGTTGTTGCAAACAATTGGGAATATAGTTTGGAGTTTATATCTCAATTTTGAGGGGTTTTGGGGAAGATTAGACTTGGTTTTGGCTGAATTTCAGATTGAAACTCGAAGAAGAAGAAGAAAACATGATATATATATTATATTTATGAAATTGTAGTAAAATTATATTCTGTTGTTTGTATATTTTTCTTTTATTTATTTAACTATTGTATGAAAGTTGAACAACATTGTATAAAAATTATATTTAAGTTGTATAATATTGTAGTTGTATATAATTGAATAGAAATAATGTATAAAAATTGTAGATACGTTGTATAATATATAATAAGTTGTATGAAATTTGTTTTTACTATGTATAAAGCAGATACAAAATATACAAAAGACATATTGTATAAATTTTGTATAAAATTGGTATTTAAGTTATATGTTATTGTAGTTGTATTTAACTGAGTAGAAATAATGTGTGAAAGTTGTAGATAAATTGTGTAATATATAATTAGTTGTATGAAATTTATTTTACTATGTATAAATCAGATACAAAATATACAAAAGATATATTGTATAAATTTTGTATAAAATTTGTATTTAAGTGGATAATTGAATGTAACCTTGTAAGCCACAACCAATCTACAAAACTTAAAACCGAGTACATGTACTATAGGTATTTGCTTATGTTGTTTCAGGTATTAGAACTACAAGTGTGCAAGTTGTCAGAGAATTTTGCTTATTGCGCAAGTTTATCAGGGTTTTTTTTTGGGTAGTCGAATTTGTTCGTTTCCATGCAGCTTTATTCACTTTTAGGGTTCTTTTGTCATTTAATTATCTTTTCTTCTTTAACTTGAAATCTTAAGCCATATACTGAAAATTTTTCAAATGCAAAGCCATAGCTAAGAGATTATTTTGTTAGTGAAGATAGTCCTGCTACCTTAAAATCATACTCATGTTCAAAGTTGGATTATTAACATTTTGGAACAGGGGTTTGACTGGGAGCCTTTAATCGCTGACATCCTTCCATTCATTGGCTTCTTCTTTTCTAGTGGTAGAGATATGCAGTTAAAAGATTGAACATCCAAGCTTGTAACGCTCTACCAAAAATGCTGATTATTATTAAAAAAAAGAGAAAAATATATGTTGTATGCAAATTTTAAATGAGTATCCAGTGATCTAAACAATTATGACCAAAATCAATTTGTGAGGCAAATGGTATGAGAGTAAATTTTGACATAGCCAATTCAGTAACTCCAAATTCAGTAAGAAAAACGTTTTCTCTAATAAACAAAAGAAAATAAATATGATTATTAATAGAAAACCACTACTCCAAAAATGTCTATGGAGTAGTTCCTTTCTACGATAAAGCAAATAAAGGAAAGAGCTTGAAAGTCTAATTCTTCTGGTGGCTGGAGTTCCTCAGAAATTAATTCCAAAAAAGCAAAAAGAAAAACAAAATACTGATCAAAACTCAAGAAACCTTTCGTGGATAACAGTGGACATGCAGAATAATTCTGGAAGTGATTTAAGGTGGAACTAAATCCCTTAATTGAAGGCACTGATAATAGATTGAGAGCATTTTAAGGTGGAATGTATATATTTTGTAAACAAAACTTGTGTAGGTAGGGTAATTTACTAAACATGAATATTTAGGGTGGTAAAGTTTCTAATAGTGTATAAGAATGAAAACATCTCTTGGAATATTAAGTTTAGACATGTTAAATGGGTCGACCCGACCGGACCAAACCTGTTGACTCTTGGCCTGTGGGTCCTTAATCGGGCCGATCCGATACACTTTCTTATAAGGGACAGTCCGAATTTGACCCGTTAATCAAAACATATTGACCCGACCTGTGAGCATGTGATTTTTGCCCTATACGAAATACTCCTATAGAATCCAAGAAAATATATTTTTTCTTAATTATTTGCCCTTTTTAGGAATTTTTGTAGAATTTTTTTAATTATTTGCATTTCTGTGCATGTTTAATTTTTATTTAAATCATAAAAAATACTAAACTATCATGCATTGCATTTAGGATTTATTTTTACATTATTAAGAATTAATCAGTAATTATTTGCTTTATTAAAACTGAAAATCACAAAAAAGGCCCATTTTTACATTTTTTCTCCTTTTATTTAGATTATTGATTTTTTCACTTTTAATTTAGGATTAAGTTATTTAATTAGGTAATTAGTTTAACTTCACATTTTTTAGATTAATTTAGGTTTTTATTCTTAGGATTTTTAATTAAAAAAAAGAAAAGAAAAAGGAAAAAAAGAAATCATTGGATAATTGAAGAAAATGGGGGTTTAATTAAAATTTGGGTTGTTTTAAAAAAAAACCCTTATCGGCCCAAAAGCTTCTCCCCAAATTGACCCAAACCCAAAGGTCATACCCTGTCAGACCTCCTGATAATAGGTGAATTTAACTATATTCAGGCCCTAAATAACCGCCTTCTTGCATAGTTTTGATAATAAAAGTGATAACAAAATGCTCTTATTAGTGCTTTTCATGACTTGCAGGTTATATATGACTAGGGAAGACTAGGGAGTACTTTTGGAGTCAAAAATTGAAGAAAGAGAGGCCATCCGTGAAATATCCCAAGTGAACCACGCAAAAACAGGCTGAAGAATCAGATAAATGATTCTGCCGCGGTTCCATCGCGACCGCGGTAAAGACTGCTCGCGGACAGAAGGAGATTCAGAGGAGCTATTTGGCCGCGGTTCTCTGCGACCGCGGCAGGCGCGAGAAAGTTCAGGGACTAAAGTGCAAAACACGGGATTTTTAGCCCCAAACCCTATTTTAAACATGAGACTCCGCCCAAGAGAGGCATGTATTGATTTTTAGAGTTTCTTAGGAAGAAAAACCATTGTGAGAGATCACCCAAAACATCCTTCTTTTTTTTCTTTGATTTTTATTGCTAGTTTTTGATGAATCTTATCTTAGTTTGTTTACCCATAGTTATGAGTAGCTAAAGCCTTTGTCTAAGGTTTGATGGAACCTATTGGGGGATGAACTTCTTGTTTATGTGAATACAAATTGCAAGTTTCAATCTTTATTTGTTCAACTATGTTCTTGTTGTAGTTAATTGACAGGATCCTCAATTAGTTATGCTTATTTAGTGTGCATAACTCGGGAGAGAGTGCATATTTAGGTTATTGTTGAACATCACCACTCCCAAAGTATAAGAGGGATCTATAACTGCGGGTTTAAAGGTGGGATTAGGGATAACGAAACCTTGGGTGCAATCTTAAGTGAACTGTGTTAATTAAAGCTAGCTAGTGTATCTCGGGAGAGTGCAATAGTATATTACTGTGATTACTCGGGAGAGATTTACGGTAAAAAAAGTGTTCATGATTGATAGAGGTATGTTGGTCAATTTGTATGATGCGTAAACAGAAGATATTCCATCAATAGGGGAAATCTTTACCTTA
Source organism: Nicotiana sylvestris (assembly GCF_000393655.2). Taxonomy (NCBI): domain Eukaryota; kingdom Viridiplantae; phylum Streptophyta; class Magnoliopsida; order Solanales; family Solanaceae; genus Nicotiana; species Nicotiana sylvestris. The sequence goes on along the minus strand of NC_091060.1, from coordinate 39,195,742 downwards.
GCTTTTTCTCATCATTGTTTACAACCTTAGCATTTTAGTTTATAGCTTGTTATTTACTTGCAATCTTAGTTAGTAAAGAAACCTTCAACTGTGATTCAAAAGTTTGGGAAATTGGTTCTCAAGAGTTTAGTGGGTCTAAAGATTGTGATTGATAGGTTAACTCTCTGTGGATTCGACCCTGGGCGTAATACTCGGGTTATATTTGCAACGTCCGCAGAGTCCTTTTTAGAGGGCATAGTTGGGCGTGATCAAATTTTGGCGTCGTTGCCGGGGAACTAACGGAATTATCAATTACCATCGATAGAAATACAAAAATTCTTAGGGAAGTCAATTTACTTTACACCAAATTTTTGATTGAAATTTTTGACGGTTGTTGACGGGGTTGCTCAGGTGTATGCCGAGAAACTCTATGAGGACTGGAGAACTACTTGACGGACTATCAGACCCCGAGAAAACATTCCGGATATTGAACCGTACCAACAAAAGACTTCAACAACCTCATCAAACACACAAACTCGAAATTGACATGGGTGACGCAGACAACGCCGACAGAAACGTCAGAGATATGGCACCTCCTATGCCTGAGGCTGCACTATATGACTGGGCACAACCCACGGCTGACAATCTGGCCACTGCCATTGTCATGCCCGCGATACAAGCTGAATCTTTCCAGATCACGAACAACATGCTGCACTTGTTGCAAAACAAGGGACTGTTTTCTAGGACACCAGCCGAAGATCCTCAGCAACACTTGAAGAACTTCCTGTCGATTTGCAAAACTCAAAGGCAACCCAACGTAACTCCGGAAGCAATCAGGTTGCTATTATTTCCATTCTCGGTAACAGGAGCTGCTCAAGTCTGGCTAAACTCACTCCCCATAAACTCTATAGAAACTTTGGATGAGTTAGTCAAGAAATTTCACATCAAGTTCCACCCGCCCAACAAAACAGCTCAACAAATTGATGAGATCGTGAGCTTTAAACAGAAACCAATGGAGACGCTGCATGAGATATGGAGCCGGTTTAAAGGAATGTTGGTTATATGTCCACACCATGGTATTCCAGATCAGATGTTGGGACAACGGTTTTACATGGGACTGTCAGATAGCATGAAGAACATTGTAGATGCCTCAGCTGGTGGGGCGTTTTTGAGCAAAACTTGGAGAGAAGGTCAGAGTTTGCTTGACAAAATGGCTCAAAATTCGGGGTGGACGACGAGGAATGCACCTATCACTCCAGTGGTACACTCAGTGCCTTTTGACCCATCAAATTCCATGGCTGAAAATGTGGCGACCCTTTTGACACAGATGAGCATACTCACCAAAAAGGTGGAGGAATCGGGGCAGAAACAGCAAGTGCACATTGTAGATACCACCAATGGGGGCTTGTGCACATCTTGCATTAGTCAGCCAATTGGTAATCCGTGGAATGCTGAACATGATCATCATCATCAGCACCCTGAGGACATGAACTATGTGTCAAACTATGGAGGCCAGAGACAGGGCAATCAGAACTGGGGTCACAAACTCAGCAGCCATACAGACCACCTCAGCCACAGTACAACGCTGTAAACATGGGAGGTATGAGACCTCCCAATAATATGACACCTTATCCAAGACCACAGGGGTACAACAATCAGCAGCAAGGGTATCTCCCACCTCAGCAACAGCATGGTGGAAGGCAAGAAGATGGGTTCACAAGACTTGAAGCAATGATGCAGCAGGTGATTGGGTCCAATGCAAAAATAAATGAAAGAGTAGATGCACATGACACATCAATCAAAAATATTGAAGTGCAATTGGGCCAAATTTCAATGTCTCTGAACAATCGTCCTCAGGGGACATTACCTGCAGACACCCAGATTGATCCAAAAGATCAGGGCCCAAAGCAGCTGATGGCGGTGAGTCTCCGTAATGGCAGGGATCTTGATGTAGAGCAGGAGAGAGCTCGTGACAATATACAGGCTGAGACACTCGTTCAGGTACCCATTGAGCTAGATGATTCCACAAGGCTGACAGATGTGACAATCCAGCCTGCTCAGGAAGAAAAGAATACTCAACAGGAGACCGAGAAAGTTGCTGAAGCAGTTGAAGAGCCGGTAGCAGAGATAGTAGCTAAGAAAGAAAAGTCCCAAGTGATTGGGAAGAAAAGACCTCCTGCTCCATTTCCACAGAGGTTGGCCAAGCATCAAAAGGAGGAGCAGTACAAAAAGTTCTTTGAGATGCTCAAACAAATTCAGGTTAATATTCCATTGATTGAAGCTTTAAAGGAGATGCCTGGATACACAAAAATGATGAAAGATTTAATGTCCTGGAAATTTGACTTCCAAGACTTGGACACGGTAACACTTACTCAGACGTGCAGTGCAGTGGAAACTAGACCTGTTGCTAAAAAGCTCTTTGATCCAGGGAGTTTTACTATTCCATGCACTATTGAAAACTTTGCTTTTGCGAAAACACTCTGTGATTTAGGGGCCAGCATTAATCTTATGCCCTTGGTCATTTACAAAAGGTTGGGCATTGGGAGAGCTAGACCCACCTCTATGTTGTTGCAGCTGGCTGACAGGATTGTGAAGCGTCCATTTGGGATCCTTGATGATGTACTTATTCAGGTGGGGAAATTCGTGTTCCCTGCAGATTTTGTGATATTGGATTGCAAAGTGGATGAAGAAATTCCTATCATCTTAGGAAGACCATTCTTGGCCACAGGGAGAGCTCTTATTGATTGTGAGACCGGGGAACTTAAGATGAGGCTCAATGACGAAGAGATTATATTCAATGTGCAGAAATCTATGAGGCGACCAAGAGAGTTCGCCAATTACTCTCTTATTGATGACGTGGATGTAATCGTACATTCTGATGATGAAGTGTTGATGGTTGAGGATCCCCTCGCTGCATGTTTGACGAATTTGGAGGAAGTGAATGGTGAGGACTTGGCGGAATGGGTGTTGGCACTGGGAGGTAGAGGGTCTTGGGAAAGAAATCTATAGTTTGAGCCCCTACACTTAGAAAAGAGGGAGACTCCTCCAGCTAAGCCATCCATTGAAGAACCACCGAAGCTGGAACTAAAGCCATTGCCATCCCACCTCAGGTATGAATTTCTGGGACCTGACTCCACTCTACCTGTTATTATCTCATCTGGTTTGTTAGATGTGCAGGTCTAACAACTTCTACAGGTATTGAAGGAATGCAAAACTGCCATTGGGTGGACCATGGCAGACATCAAGGGGATCAACCCCGCTTACTGCATGCATAAGATTTTGCTGGAAGAGGGGCACAAACCTTCCAGGGAACATCAGAGGAGGCTGAACCCAAATATGAAGGAAGTGGTGAAGAAGGAGGTGATAAAGTGGTTAGATGCGGGAATTATTTTCCCAATCTCTGACAGCAGCTGGTTAGCCCAGTTCAATGTGTGCCTAAGATGGGTGGCATGACGGTTGTGAAGAATGACAACAATGAACTAATCTCAACGAGAACCGTCACAGGTTGGAGAATTTGCATGGATTATCGAAAGTTGAATCTAGCCACCCGGAAAGACCACTTCCCACTTCCCTTCATCGATCAGATGCTGGATAGATTGGCAGGGAGGTCACGCTTTTGTTTTCTGGATGGGTACTCAGGGTACAATCAGATTTCCATTGCATCTGAGGACCGAGAGAAGACCTCCTTCACATGCCCTTATGGCATTTATGCCTTTAGGAGGATGCCATTTGGCCTATGCAATGCACCCGCCACATTCCAACGGTGCATGATGGCCATGTTCACTGACATTGTTGAGGATATAATGGAGGTGTTCATGGATGACTTCTCAGTGGTGGGAAGTTCATTTGATGAGTGCCTGGTGAATCTGATGCGTGTGCTGAAACGATGCATCGAGACTAATCTGGTGCTAAAGTGGGAGAAGTGCCATTTAATGGTACAAGAAGGCATAGTCTTGGGGCACCAGGTGTCAAGCAAGGGAATAGAAGTAGATTGAGCAAAGGTTGATGTAATAGCAAAGCTGCCTTCACCAACTTCGGTCAAAGCAATCAGAAGTTTTCTTGGACATGCCGGTTTCTACCGGCGATTCATAAAAGACTTCTCCAAAATCACCAAACCTCTCTGTAAGTTATTAGAGAAAGATCACTCGTTTGTATTTTTCTGATGATCGCAGGGTAGCGTTTGAGGAGTTGAAGCAGAGGCTGGTCACAACACCTATCATTATTGCTCCCAACTGGGAGCAGCCATTCGAACTAATGTGACGCTAGTGACTACGCAGTGGGGGCAGTGCTGGGCTAGCAGAAGGACAAATTGATGCACCCAATCTACTATGCCAGCAGAACGCTGAGTGGAGCCCAGTTGAACTATACGGTGACTGAAAAGGAGATGCTAGCTGTGGTGTTCGCATTCGACAAGTTCTGATCCTACCTGATAGGATCAAAGGTAATCGTCTACACTGACCATGCTGTCCTCAGGTATTTAATAGAAAATAAAGACTCTAAGCCACACCTGATTCGTTGGGTGTTGCTGCTGCAAGAGTTCGATCTTGAAATACGTGACCACAAGGGCACTGAGAATCAAGTCGCTGATCACCTATCACGACTTGAGGGAGCTGAAAATGCAATTGAAATTGAGGAAATTCTGGAAACTTTTCCGGACAAGCAACTGCTCGCCACCACTCATTAGGAAGCGCCACAGTATGCAGACTTGGCCAATTACCTAGCCAATGGTATAGTTCCTCATGACCTTTCATTGGTCCAGAGGAAACAATTTTTTCGTGAAAGCCACTTGTACTATTGCGATGAGCCCTATCTCTTTCGAATATGCCTGGATAACATGATCCGGAGATCGTCTCCGAGATAGAACAATCTTCTATTTTGCAGGCTTGTCATGCATCGACTTATGGTGGAAACTTTGGAGGGATCAGGACAACAACAAAGGTGCTAGAAGCCGGATTTTTCTGGCCGACTGTGTTTAAAGATGCTCACTCATGGGTGAAGGGTTGTAATGAATGTCAACGCACCGGGAACATTTCCCGGCGCCACGAGATGCCCATGAACCCAATTCAGGAGATAGAAGTGTTCGACGTCTGGGGATTGATTTCATGGGTCCCTTCGTCAGCTCCTATGGCAATAAGTACATCCTTATTGCTGTAGACTATGTGTCCAAGTGGGTGGAAGCTGTAGCGTTGCCCACCAATGATGCGAAAGTGGTGGTGGGGTTTCTAAAGAAGAACATATTCACCCACTTTGGGACACCACGTGCGATTATCAGCGACAGAGGCACTCACTTCTGCAATAGAGCCTTCGAGAAGTTGCTTATAAAATACGATGTACGCCACAAGATGGCTACTCCATACCACCCGCAGACTAGTGGACAGGTTGAAGTATCCAACAGGGAAATCAAGAGTGTGTTAACGAAAACTGTGAACGCCACAAGAACTTATTGGGCGAGGAAACTAGATGATGCACTCTGGGCCCACAGAACAGCTTTCAAGACACCAATTGGTATGTCACCAAACAAGTTAGTGTTTGGGAAGGCCTGTCACCTACCTGTAGAACTTGAGCATAAAGCGTGGTGGGCACTGAAACAACTAATCTTAGACATGGAAGCTGCGGGCACGTCAAGAGTCATAGAATTGCATGAGCTCGAGGAATTCAGGTATCTTGCTTTTGAGAGCACAAGGCTGTACAAAGAGAGAATGAAGAGGCTACAGGATCAGAACATTGTTGAGCGAAATTTCAAACCTGGGGACATGGTATTGCTATACAACTCATGACTGAGGTTGTTCCCAGGTAAGCTGAAGTCACGATGGTCTGGACCATTTCGAGTAGTTGAAGTTTTCCAGTCAGGAGCGGTTGACGTTACCATTGAGAATGACTCTCGTACATTTAGAGTCAATGGTCAGAGATTGAAGTTGTATGTGGGTATGAGCGATCCCAAGGAAGGGTCTGAAATGCAGTTGACTGAACCACGGAGGTCGAACGAGCCTTAACTACACTCATCTAGGTCGTGCCACGACGTTAAATCAGGCGCTGAATGGGAGGCAACCCATGAAATTGTTGTAAGTGTAACTTTTCTTAAAAAAAAAGGGCGTCAGAATCAAAGATGGGCTCAGACCGCAGTTCCATCGCGACCGCGGTCAAACCGCGGTCAAGAGGGCCATCTGAACTTGGTCTACCACGGTCCTACCGCGACCGCGGCAGACGCAGACGGGGTCCAGGTAAGTTTTTTTTTTGTTTTGTTTTAATTTTTTTTCTTTTACCCTTTACCCAAAATACCCCCCACCTACCACTAAAACCTCCCCCACCCGCCCAGAACCACCAACCCCCCTTCCCAATCCTTTCTCTTTATTTTCTCTCTAACCTCTCTCTATCTTCTCTCTTCTCCTCTCATCTTCACAAAACTTCATTATCATCTTCCCCTACTTTCCACCTTCACCACCCACTTTCCCTCAACCAAACAAGTAAGTTTCTCTCTCTCTCTCTCTCTCTCTCTCTATTTCATCTTCTAACTTAGTGTAAATTTGGTCTAAACTTATTTAGTTAAACCCTAGGTAGGAATAGTGTAGATTTCCTTTCAATTATTGTTTCTTCTCTCTTTTTTATTGTTTTATTTGCTTCTTGTGGATTTATTTGGTGCTAAAATGGTTGGGTCTTTCTTCTACTTCGATTGTGGGGGTTGTTTAGATGTTTTGGAGGCCTAGAAATAATTTTTGCGGTGTAGTTTGGTGGTGGGACCTTTTTGGCCGGAAATTTGGGGCTTGTGGTGCTATTTTGAGGCATTTTGTGCCTACCCTAGGTTGTGGTGGTATTGTATTTGGTGAATGGTGGTGTTATTTTTAACGTGACTCACTTGAGGGAGTAAGTGTGGGGTGTTGTATGCTTGTGGGGCCATTGTGGAGATTGTAACTTTGAACACATCACGAGTTGAGGGTTTGGCATAGTGTCTACATGTAATAAATGTGAGATGTTATTTGGTGCCATTGGGTAGTGAAGTCTGAGTAACCATCCGGCTGGCACATGTAGGATATATTTGATGGTTCTTCTGTATTCTTTGCAGGTCATATGGCTCGTAAGAAGCAAAAGAGATCAGCAGGCACGTCCCAACAGCCTACTAATGATGCTTCTAGGTTCAAATCCGAAGTGGCAGAGGACGACTTTCTTGCCAAGGCCTCAAAGAGCTTCATCCCTGAAATATCGATTGACATGGCAACCCTCCATGTAGAAAAGGAGGAGATGTATGAGGAAATCCGGCGGAGGGAAATGGAGTTCTTATTTGATGAACCTGAAATAGTGAACAGGATGCTTGTGCGGGAGTTCTACGCGAACTACCCAGCTCATATGCTGCGGGAGGTGACTGTGCGAGGCACATGGGTAGATGCCTCAGTTGAAACTATTCGACAGGTATTGCGGCTGCCCCGGTTTACTGGTGACATCGACTATTACCAGAATGCCCCAGGTGTCACTTGGATTACTATGACTGATGTACTCTGCGCAGGGGGCAACCAATCTGGATACGTGACCACATCACCCTGAACTCCAATTCGTTCACCCATTTGGCTAAGTGTTGGCTCACTTCCATTTGCAGCCGATTCTTGCCCTCAAGCAATACGACTGATGTGAACTTCCAAAGAGCCCTTTTGACGTGGTGCTTCGTCACAAAGAAAGATTTTGAAGCGGCAAGGCTTATTGGTGACGAAATGATCATACAGTCCCCGGTAAGATCAAAAGGATTCTACTCTCCCTCCCTGGTGACTACATTGTGCCTGCGGAAGAATGTCCCCACAAATCCTGCTGATGGAGAGTTGCCCCCTAAATCAGCCTTCAAAGTTTCGAGCATCAGAGTGGGCAGGGGTGCACGCACCACTATTGAGATCGATGATGAGGATGATGACCCGGTTCCTATGGCACCATCCAGGAGATCCTATGACAGTGCTGGAACCTCTCGGCGCCCCCATGCTGGGGCTGGCTTATCCAGATCGCAGTCCACCCATCTTATGTTGCGTTCTATGGAGAAAGAGGTCGCCGATCTTCGCACCTCGGTGGAGGGACTACACACGCGTATGGATGCCATGTCTCAGCGGCAGGCCAGGTCTGAGAGCCGGTTCATGTCATGGTTCCGTGCTTTGGGGAGAGCTTGCCATGTGGACCCCAGCACAGTCTCCGACTCTGATTGAGTCTCAGGGAAGTCTTCTTACCCTTCTGCTCTTTACCTTCTTGATATGACATGGGGACATGCCATGACTTTAAGTGTGGGGTGGGAGACTTGCTTTAGTGATATGTGTACTGTCCATAGACATTGTGTGTGTTGTAGCATGAAATTGATGTTGTTGTATACAACTGACTGTACTTATATGAGGAGTCTGACTTGTCCCAACGACGGACACTTGTCGACGGGTCTCTTGAGGCTCCAAATTGGATATATATATAAAAAAACAAAGGTAGAAGACTCTTCCTGAGGACGGACCACTTGGACAAGTACTCTTGAGGGAAATAGTTCATGAAGATTTTTTTTATTTTTATTTTATTTATTTTTTCCTTTTTAGGCAGTGTAGTAAGTCCCCCTTGATTTTTTCTTTTGGCCACGGTTCTTTTCCAAGGGTTTTTCTTGAACCGGGTTAGGTAGATTTTCCTTTTGTAGTTAGGACTAAGATGGGTAAAGGCTAGAATGCTACCCTGGATGTACACACCTGCAAACAACTAAAATGAACTTGAGAGTGTGACGTCTAGGCTCAGTTGTGGACTTGTAAATCTATGCCTTAATTTTGCACATCTTGCTTTGCTTGAACGCTCGTATGAGTGTGTTGATAAACTGATTCAGAACGCATTACATGCTAAGTGTGTGAGATTTTACTTGCATTCTGTGCTTGCATGCGATACCTAGAACTTGCCCTGTGTGTTTGCAAAGCGAAATAGAAGTTGTTTGGTTTTATAGATGATTGAGGCATTTCTTTGTGTAAGCCTATATATAATGGTGAATCCACCTGTCTATATTGCCATAGTTAACCCTTTTGAGCTTGAAGCCTGTTCTTTGATAACCCTATAATGACCTATATCCCTGTGTTTGAATAGCTGATTGTTTGAACGTATACCTCTGAGAAGCACTTGAATTACTAAGGAACATACAAAAGTCAAAGTGTGGGGTGGTAGGGAGTTAGCGAAAAAAAGGGGGAATCAGGAATGAATCATTTGAATAGTGCACTGGCATTTAAAAAAAAAAGAAGCTAGTTGCACCTAAAGAAAAGTAGAGGTCACCTGTGAAACAAAAATGTGGAGGAATGATTAGGCTGAGCAGGGAAATTGAGATAAAAGGAAGTATGTATTAAAAGTGCTTAAGGAGGTTAGTCACTGCATCCAAATGTATCCTACCCGGCCCTTAGCCTACATTACAACCAAATAAAGACCTCTTGATCTTTGACCAAAACAGCTCGATTAGTAGAGTACTACACTATGGGCAAGCTTATGGTGTGTCTGTGTGGCATGTGAATATTCTTTGCTGAGAGTGAGTGAATTCTTTCTATCTTCGGTTCCTTGTGTTTGAATTTTATGCGTGTGGAACTTCTCTCAGAATTTTGATGTGAGGGAATGTGACTCGGGAAGGAAAAGTAAGTCTTCACCTCTGTTAGAGTAACTAGAGTAAGCGCAAGTGTGTCATGGCAGTAGAGTCTGCATCTGGGGTATGACTGGCACATTGCTTAGGTTGGTCCGTCAAAATGGCGGGTGTGACATACTTGGGGTAATGCATCAAACGGTTAGGCTTAGAAGTGTGGTTTAGCTTGCTCGAGGACGAGCAAAGGTTTAAGTGTGGGGTGTTGATAATAGGTGAATTTAACTATATTCAGGCCCTAAATAACCGCCTTCTTGCATAGTTTTGATAATAAAAGTGATAACAAAATGCTCTTATTAGTGCTTTTCATGACTTGCAGGTTATATATGACTAGGGAAGACTAGAGAGTACTTTTTGAGTCAAAAATTGAAGAAAGAGAGGCCATCCGTGAAATATCCCAAGTGAACCACGCAAAAACATGCTGAAGAATCAGAGAAATGATTCTGCCGCGATTCCACCGCGACCGCGGCAGAACCGCAGTGAAGACTGCTCGCGGATAGAAGGAGATTCAGAGGAGCTGTTTGGCCGCGGTTCTCTGCGACCGCAGCAGGCGCGAGAAAGTACAGGGACTAAAGTGCAAAACACGGGATTTTTAGCCTAAAACCCTATTTTAAACAAGAGACTCCGCCCAAGAGAGGCATGTATTGATTTTTAGAGTTTCTTAGGAAGGAAAACCATTGTGAGAGATCACCCAAAACATCTTTCTTTTTTTCTTTGATTTTTATTGCTAGTTTATGATGAATCTTATTTTAGTTTGTTTACCCATAGTTATGAGTAGATAAAGCCTTTGTCTAAGGTTTGATGGAACCTATTGGGGGATGAACTTCTTGTTTATATGAATACAAATTGCTAGTTTCAATCTTTATTTGTTCAACTATGTTCTTGTTGTAGTTAATTGACAGGATTCTCAATTAGCTGTGCCTATTTAGTGTGCATAACTCGGGAGAGAGTGCATATTTAGGTTATTGTTGGACAACACCACTTCCAAAGTATAAGAGGGATCTATAACTGTGGGTTTAAAGGCGGGATTAGGGATAACGAAGCCTTGGGTGCAATCTTAAGTGAACTGTGTTAATTAAAGCTAGCTAGTGTATCTCGGGAGAGTGCAATAGTATATTACTGTCGGGAGATATTTACGATAAAAAAAGTGTTCATGATTGATAGAGGTATGTTGGTCAATTTGTATGAAGCATAAACAGAAGGGATTCCATCAATAGGGGAAATCTTTACCTTAGCTTTTTCTCATCATTGTTTACAACCTTAGCATTTTAGTTTACAGCTTGTTATTTACTTGCAATCTTAGTTAGTAAAGAAACCTTCAACTGTGATTCAAAAGTTTGGGAAATTGGTTCTCAAGAGTTTAGTGGGTCTAAAGATTGTGATTGATAGGTTAACTCTCTGTGGATTCGACCCTGGGCGTAATACTCGGGTTATATTTGCAACGTCCGCCGAGTCCTTTTTAGAGGGCATAGTTGGACGTGATCACCTCCCCTCACCCAAAACGACATAGTTGCCTTACAAAACTACGCCGTTTCGATGTCATTGCCCCATTAAACTACTAAATTCCCCCTGGCTTCATTAATTCACCCAATTTCATTAATTGTAAACCTAAGTCCCTTTTCTCTCTCAGAAATGCCGCCTAACTCCACCGTCTCTTCGCCGCCTGGAAATCGTCTCACGACAGCGGAGCATCTCCAAATCTTCTCAAACATTATCCATACAATCTCCATCATCCCCTCGTTCATATCCTGCCATTGATTTCCCAAAAAGATCACTCAATTTCTCCGAATTTGAGATCCAAGAATAAAAATCCAAGCTTTTTGTATTTTGTCCAAATTTTCTTGATTTGGTCCTCAATCCATGATAAAACCCGTGTGAATTCTCCAGTTTTTCAATAAAGGGAGTGCGTTGATGTCAAGAATGCCTTATCCCATAGATTTGGCCAGATTTCGGGCAAATAGCCTTGAACGATCCAATTTCTTCAAGCTTCTGCCTCGTTTTCTTCTTGGCACATGGTGAGGATTGTTGCACGAATCATTGGCCATGGACAAAAGTCCGGCTAATATTCATGTAACAATTCCCATCATTTGGCCGAGTTTTGTATTCGTTGGAGTCTCAAGTGGATCCATTACTGCCTCTTCTAGTTTGTTGAGGCTTTTGATTCCATCGGTATAATTCTTTCCCCTTTTTTCTTAACTTTCATCTACTAGAATCTTTTTATTTTTCTTTTCTATCTAAGATTAATTAGAATTATTTTAGGCATAATGGACTAATCAGTAATTAATAGCTCGTTAATTAGTTTTAATTATTTTCTTAATGTTTTCTTAAAAAATGCATCAGTTAGCTTTTATTTATTTGAATGTTTTTCTATTTTCTATTTAAGGTTGTTTGGTTTTTGGGTTTGGAATCCACACTTGGTACGAAAGACCAAGTAATTACTGGGCTTAAAGTTGAAATAACCCAGGTCTAGTACCCCTGAGTTTTAAACCTATAAAACAGTAAAAAAGAAAAAGAAAAAGGGTAAATACAGGGCTACTGGGGTTTGTAATTGGATAAGGTTTAAGGAAAGTTTATAGGAAGCTTCTAGAAAGCTGACAAGGATCATATTAAAGATAAACGAGGGGGAAAATTCTTTGGGCCAGGGTGTAAGTGAATTAAATTAAAAGTGTATAAGGTGTATTTGAGTGAGGAAAAATAGGCTTGCTGCCCTAAATATCCTCTATAAAAAGATCCTTTTTCCAATCAATAGGGCACAGAAAAAAGGAAAAAACACAAACGGCTGAAAACTAGGTCTTTCCAAAAAAGATTCTGAAGAAAATTTTTGAGTTTCTTTCTATTTTCTATGGTTTTGTTAGGAGTTTTTCAGAGTTGAGCTGAGCTAGGAATTGCAGATTTTCTTGTTTCTTTGAGCTGATTTTCCCCTTTTCTAGGTATTTTTCTGAACTTTGTATGCTTGTTTTGAGTTGTTTTGAATGAAAAGTTGATTTCCTTAGGCATTTGAGCTTCAAATAAAGTTAGATTGTGTATTCTTGTAATGATTTTGGGATTTCAGCCTGTTTTAAAGCTTTAAATCTGCTTTATTTTGTTTGCATTCTGTTATTTTTCAGCTAACTTGTGTAATGTTTGAAGTATGTGGATATTGAAAAATGGTCTATGAACATCTTTCGTCAATGAAACATGTTACATATGCCGCCTTCTTCTCTTCCCTTGCTTTCTTCTTTCAGAAACATTTCATGTTAGCCATGAATAGTATAAAGACATCAGTTACTGAATGTCCATTTTTACATTTTTAGGTTGAGAATGTTATTAAAAGTCAAGCAGATTTCGATGTGGGATGCATAGGAATTCTACCATATTTTCCTTTATTTGAAGCTTTGCAAATGTGTGTTAAGTTGTTTTTATTGGTTATTAGCTACAGTTTGCAAATCTGACCACTAATTGATTAGATTGGTAAGCTCTAATGCTAAAATAAGGGATTGAAAGTCGCTGAAAAGGTTTGGAGCTGAAGATTAAATAAGACAATGTAATTTATTACGACAATATTTTGTGTACATTGGAAGACTTTAATTATCAAGAGTTGTATTTGAAAATGGCCAAATTTGTAAATGTCAGATTCAAGGTGATTTCTTTTGAAGTTTTAAGTGTCAATGATTTCTTGTTCTGTTATTTGATATATTAGATAATTACCACAAATCTGACCATTTGTATAAAAAGCTTTGATTTAATTTATTGTATTGGGCTTAATCGAAGTTAATTATCAGCCCAATAAAGAATTCTAGCAAATTGTTGAGGGCCTGATACTTTTCAGAAATGGGATTATATCCCTGGTCGTATTCTCGTAATTAAGATTCATGACTTCCTTATCAACTAAGTTCGCATGCTTGGATTCAAAGTTGATCGTATTCAGTTTCTTTGAGTTCTAATTGATTAATTCGAGTATGACCATTTGTGATGCTTCTCTTAATGTTCAAAACAGGAGTCCACCCACTATTAATCTCATTATTAATCTCACAATTTTTACCAATGAATTACTAGCAATTGAGTACAATCTTTTAAAACGAATTGAGGTGAGCCATCTATAATTGAACTCCATAATCCATGACCCTCACGCTAATACCAACTAGTATAGAAAACACCTTTGAATATTCCATAGTTTGCTTTAGGCACGCAATTAAAATTATTACAACTACGGGTACGGTTCTCGTGACGTGGTTGTGATAATTAGTTTTAAATTAGATTAAAAATAGGAGTACCTTTAGTTTTCCTTTAAATATATACCCCTTTTCTTAAAACAATTTGAGGTGTGTCATGCTTAAAACTTATAATACATGGCCCTCACAAAATTAGATCAAGAGCTAATCCTTTTAGAAAATAAGTCGAGGTGCGCCATACGCATACAAAATCCATAATCTATGACCCTCATATAAATACAAAATTAGTATAGAAATGCCTTAATTTTTTGTAGTTTGCTTTAGGCGTGTTAATTAAATAATTGTTATAGCAATGGGTACGGTTCTCGTGACGTAGTCGTGACGCTTAATTACTAAATCCGGGTGTACATTTCATGTGACCCAATTTCAATTTCTCAATAATGTTAAATAAAGCGTGTTGCGAACCACGGGTGCATTTCATGTAGCATGGTTTGCGATGTGTTTTAAATGACATTAAATCTTTCTAAAAGCGGTTTAAGTTAATTAAAAGTGGTTATAAAGCTAAAAATGCACAATAGGTTTTAAAACATGTAATAAATCGGATAATAGGCCAATTTTAATAGTTTAAGCGACTGTGCTCTGTCACGACCCTGAATACTAGTCGTGATGGTGCCTATCACATTACTAGGCAAGCCAACCAATCCATAACCACAACCCTCGTTTTAATAACATTAAGCCATTTTCTAACGCAAGTTTTAGATACCAAATTCATTATAAGCGTTAAGGCAACAAAAGATGTGAGAAAAGTCAAAATAACAATAAACTACACAGCCTTAACAATTTGGTGTCACGAATCTAGAGCCTCTAATACAAGTCTGAATACCTAATACATCAATAGTCTAGGAAATGCAAAAAAATAATAAGATAGGAGGGAGAGAACAGGGTTGCAGACGCCATGCAGCTACCTCGAAGTTTCCGTCAAATAGTGAAATAGCTGGAAGCCCCCACTCGGCCTCTCGGGCACCTGGATCTGCACACAAGGTGCAGGGAGTAATGTGAGTACACCAACTCAGTAAGTAACTAGAGTAAATAAGGACTGAAAGCAGTGACGAGCAGTTCAAAAATACATAACTGAATAATCAACAGAATATCAGGTCATCTTTACAGTTTAACATCCGTTTTTGTCATAAAATCACGGTTCTAATTTAAGCATTTGAAATCAAATACTTAGCGGTATATCGACAGAGGCTTATTTAAAAGAAGAGTGAAATCAATGAAAACATCATAACAAGGCCTCTCGGGCAAGGAATCACTCAGAATATGGCCCCTCGGGCAACTTTTCAATCACTCGTGATTCGACTCTCGTCACACAGTACTCACTCTCAGCACTCGGCTCATTAGTATCTCATAATAATATAAATCATAGTAACTACTGCGGCGTGCAGCCCGATCCATATATAATAGTCGACTATGCTCACTAGGGGTGTGCAGACTCAGGAGGGGCTCCTACAGCCCAAGCGTCATATCGCTGCGGCGCGCAGCCCGATCCAATATGTATATCGCTACGGCGTGAAGCCCAATCCATATAAGTATTGTTGCGGCGTACAACCCGATCCATAACTCACATATATACAAATATCCTCACAATTAAGTTCTCAACCTCTCTCAGTCATTAACCTCACAGCCTCTCGGGCTTATCAATAGAGATTAGGGAACTCAATCCAAACAGTCCTCACAATTAGGAGTAGAGTGATAAAATCAGTTTTAATCATTTAAACGAGTAAAAACAAGACTGAGGATATACTTCTAGCAAGTAAAATGAGGAAAATAGTTAAAATGCCCTAAGATTTGCTACAAGTCGGCACAAGGCCCCAAACATGGCATACAGCCCATAATACAATATAAATATCCAAAATACGGGATAACATAATATTTCCAAATCAAATATGCGACTTAATAGTCGCTATAGGACGGACCAAGTCACAATCCCTACCGGTGCACGCCCATACGCTTGTCACCTAGCATGTGCGCCACCGCATTTATCAAAAACAAGTCCGATACCGGGGTTTTGTACCCTCAGTTCCAGATTTACAATGGTTACTTACCTCAAACCACTGAAAATACTACTCCGTGATGCCTTTGCCCCTTGAATCGGCCTCCACTCGCATCGAATCTATTCAAAATCAGAATCACTGTGTCAAAATATGCTAAGGGAACGAAGCCCAAGCGAAAACAATCGAAAAATACCAAAAATCCCGAAATTACCAAAACCCGACACCCGGGCCCACGTCTCAAAATTCAGAAATTTTTATATCAATAAATTCCTCGTCTTCCCACGAGTCTATGCATATCAAGAACACTAAAATCAGAGTCCAAATGATCCCTCAAATCCTATTTCAAAGGCCTCTTAAACTCAAGCCCTAATCCTCCATTTTTAGCCCTTTAATTCCTTTAATTATAGCCTTAATCCATTAAATAGTACCATAGAAATGTGTTTTAGGTCCAAAATCCTTACCTTAACGAAGTCTCCTTTATTTCTCTCTTCAAAATCGTCCAAAGATCCCAAATCTGTGTTTAAAAATGGTGAAACCCTTCAAAAATCGCGAAAGAAGACATATATACATTCTGCCCAGGGATACCCGCATCTGTGGTCAAAAACCTGCTTCTGCGGTCAATCCTCCGCTTCTGCGAAAAATAACTTCGCGGACCAATTACGCATCTGCGATCCAATCTACGCACCTGCAACTCCGCAGGTGCGGTTCAATTACCGCATCTGCGGTTCCTGCCTCTTCCTCTCAAATTCACTTTTGCGGATCCCTTCTGCACGTACGGTGCCGCACCTGCGGTCCTTGAACCGCAGGTGCAAAAACACCAGAAGCAGCAAAGTTCAGCAACTACAATACATCTCAACTTCTCCGTTAACCACCGGAAATCACCCCGAGGCCCCCGGCACCTCAACCAAAAGCACAAACATATTCCAATACCTTATTCAAACTTGTTCCAATCATCAAAACACCTCACACAACATTAAATCCCCCAAAATACATCAGATTCAAGCCAAACTTTCTAAAATCTTCCAAATTACATTTTCGATCAAAACCCCAACTAAACTACGTTCGAATGACCTGAAACTTTGCACACACATCCCAAATGACACAATGGGACTACTGCAACTCTCGGAATTCCATTATGACCCCTATATCAAAATCTCACCTACCAACCGGAAATCGCCAAAATATTAACTTCGTCAGTTCAAGCCTAAATCTACTACGGACCTCCAAAATGCATTCTGATCATGCTCCTAAGCCACAAATCACCTCCCGAAGCTAACCGAATCATCGAAACTCCCATCTGAGCCCTCTAACATATAAGTCAATATCCGGTTGACGTTTTAAACTTAAACTTCCTTAAAAGAGACTAGTTGTCTCAAACCTTACCAAATTCCTTCCGGATTCGATCCGACCAACCCGATATCAGATAACACGGATGAACAAAGCATAAAGAAGTAGAAATGGGGAAAACGGAGCATTAACTCATGAGACGACTGGCCGGGTCATCACATTCTCCCCAACTTAAACAAACGTTCGTCCTCGAACGAGTCAAGAAACATACATGAAGCCTCAAATAGGTGAGGATATCTTCTCTGCATCTCCCGCTCGGTCTCCCATGTAGCCTCCTCCACGGGCCGACCTCTCCACTGCACTTTCACTGAAGCTATATCCTTTGACCTTAACTTTCGAACCTGCCGACCCAAAATAGCTACTGGATCCACATCATAGGTGAAGTCATTGTCCAACTAAACTGTGCTGAAATCCAGAACATGAGACGGACCCCCAATATACTTCCGGAGCATAGAAACATGATATACCGGGTGCACACTCGACAAGCTAGGTGGCAAAGCAAGCTCATAAGCCACTTCCCCAATCCTCCGAAGCACCTCAAAAGGCCCAATGAACCAAGGACTCAATTTCCCTTTCTTCCCGAATCTCATAACACCCTTCATGGGTGAAACCTTCAACAGAACTTTCTCGCCAACCATGTAGGACACATCTCGAACCTTCCTATCAGCATAACTCTTTTGCCTCAATTGCGCTGTACAAAGCCTCTCCTGAATCACCTTCACCTTCTCCAAAGCATCCTACACCAAATCAGTCCCCAATAGCCTAGCCTCACCGGGCTCAAACCATCCAACTGGAGATCTACACCGTCTCCCATACAAAGCCTCATATGGAGCCATCTGAATACTCGACTGGTAGCTGTTGTTATAGGCAAACTATGCAAGTGGTAGAAACTAATCCCATGACCCTCTGAAATCAATGGCACAAGCACGCAACATGTCCTCCAATATCTGAATAGTGCGCTCTGACTGTCCGTCCGTCTGAGGGTGAAAAGTTGTGCTCAACTCCACCTGAGTACCCAACTCTCTCTGCACAGACCTCCAAAACTGTGAAGTAAACTAGGTGCCCCTATCTGAAATAATGGAAACTGGAACACCATGCAAATGAACAATCTTTCGGATATAGATCCCTGCCAATCATTCTGAAGAATAGGTGGTACACACCGGAATGAAGTGCGCGGATTTGGTCAGCCGATCCACAATCACCGAAATAGCATCGAACTTCCTTAAAGTCTGTGGAAGCCCAACAATGAAGTCATAGTGATCCTCTCCCACTTCCCCTCGGGAATATCTATCTGTTGTAGCAAGCCACACAGTCTCTGATGCTCATATTTCACCTGGTGACAATTGAGACACCGAGCTACAAATCCCATAATGTCCTTCTTCATTCTTCTCCACCAATAGTGCTGCCTCAAATCCTGATCATCTTCGCGGTACCCAGATGAATGGAATACCGCGAGCTATAGGCCTCCTCCAGAATCAACTCCCGAAGCCCATCCACATTGGGCACACAAATTCGTGCCTACATCCTCAACACCTCATCATCACCGATGGTCACATCTCTAGCATCGTCATGCTGAACTCTGTCCTTAAGGACGAGCAAATGCGGATCATCATACTGGCACTCTCTGATGCGATCATATAAGGAAGACCGAGAAACCATACAAGCTAATACCCGACTGGGCTCCGAAATAGCTAATCTCACGAACCGATTGGCGAAGACCTGAACATCAACTACAAAAGGTCTCTCCCCAACTGGAATGTATGCCAAACTCCCCATGCTTACCGCCTTTCAGCTCAAGGCATAGGCCACTACATTGGCCTTTCCGGGATGGTACAATATAATGATATCATAATCCTTAAGCAACTCCAACCACCTCCGCTATCTCAAATTAAGATTCTTTTGCTTGAATAAATGCTGAAGACTGTGATGATCAGTAAACACCTCACAAGACACACCATACAAGTAATGTCTCCAAATCTTCAACGCGTGAACTATGGTGGCCAAATCCAAATCATGAACAGGGTAGTTCTTTTCATGGGGCTTCAACTGACGAGAAGCATAAGCAATAACTCTACCCTCCTACATCAACACACAACCAATCCTAACTCTCAAAGCATCACAATACACGGTGTATGAACCTGAAGCTGATGGAAAAACTAGTACTGGAGCTGTGGTCAAAGCTGTCTTGAGCTCCCGAAAGCTCTCTTCACACTCGTCCCACCATACAAATGAAGCACCCTTCTAAGTCAACTTGGTCAAGGGTGATGCAATAGATGAGAATCCCTGAACAAACCGGCGATAATAGCCTGCCAAACCAAGAAAGATGCGAATCTCTGTAGCTGAGGACGGTCTGGGCCAACTCTGAACCACCTCTATCTTCTTCGAATCAACCTGAATACCCTCGTTGGACACTATGTGCCCCAAGAAAGCCACTGAACTGAGCCAAAACTCACACTTGGAGAATTTTGCATAAAGCTTCTCCTCCCTCAATTTCTGCAATACAAATCTCAACTGCTTCGCGTGCTCCTCCTTACTACGTGAATACACCAGAATATCATCAATGAAGACTATGACAAACGAATCAAGATAAGGCCGGAACACGTTGTTCATCAAATGCATGAACGTTGTTGGGGCATTGGTTAGCCCAAAAGATATCACCAAGAACTCATAATGACCATATCAGGTCCTGAAAGCCATCTTAAGAATATCCGAATCCCTGATCTTCAACTGGTGATAACCCAACCGAAGATCAATCTTGGAGAACACTCTCGCTCCCTGAAGCTAATCGAATAGATCATCAATGCGAGGCAAATGATATTTGTTCTTAATTGTTACTTTGTTCAATTGTCTATAATCAATGGACATTCTCATTGTGCCATCCTTCTTCTTCATAAACAGGACCGGCGCACCCTAAGGTGGCACACTAGGCCGAATGAACCCTTTATCAAGGAGTTCCTGAAGCTGATCTTTTAATTCCTTCAACTCCGCTGGTGCCATACGATACGGCGGAATAGAAATGGGCTGAGTGCCCAGCACCAGATCAATACCAAAATCAAAATCCCTATCCGGTGGCATGCCCGACACGTCTGCAGGAAACACATCTAGAAAATCCCTCACAACTGGAACAAAATCAATAATGGGAGTCTCAGCTCCAACATCCCTCACAAATGCTAGATATGAAAGACAACCCTTCCCAACCATATGCTGGGCTTTCAAGAATGAGATCACCCTATTGGGAACATAATCAGTCACAACTCGCCACTCGATCCGTGGCACACCTGGTATAGCCAATGTGACTGTCTTACCATGACAGTCCAGAATAGCACGACACAGAGATAACCAATCCATGCCCAAAATGACGTCAAAATCCACCATGCTCAATAATAATAGATCCACTCAGGTCTCCAGACCCCCAATAGTCACCACACACAACCAGTACACATGGTATACAACAACAGTATCGCCTCCTGGGTAGATACATGAACAGGTAAGGCAAAACACTTACGGGGCATACTCAAATAACGGGCAAAGTATGATAACACATAAGAAAAAGTGGAACCGGTATCAAATAATATAGAGGCATCTTTATGGCAGACTAAAATAATACCTGTAATGATAGCATCTGAAGCCATAGCATTAGGTCAACCCGGAAGAGCATAGAAACGTGCCTGACCACCACCTGATCGACCTCCCCCTCTAGGGCAGCCCCTGGCTGACTGACCTCTACCCCTAGCTGGATGGGCGGGTGGTGAGGTAACTGGAGCAGAAGTCGAGGGCTGATCCCTCTGTTGAGACTGACCATCACGAAGACGAGGACACTGCCTCCTCATATGCCCAAACTCTCCACACTCATAACAACTCCTCGATGCTGGAGATGGGGATTGAGGCCATCAACAACCTCCTGATCCTCCCTCGATCTATGGGAACCATCCAAACCGCATGACGAGCTAACTCAGAGAACCGCATATCATACTGCATCACCATCATCTCCCCATGACGTAGCTGCTCAAACTGCCTGCGCAGTTCCTCTCAACGCGACTGTGGTACATACTTCTCCAGGAAGAGAACGGAGAACTGCTGCCAAGTAAGGGGTGTTGCACCAACAAGCCTACGCCTCTGATACGCCTCCCACCAAGTGAAGGCAACCCTAGAAAACTGAAAGGTAGTAAATGCCACACCAATAGTCTCAAGAATCCCTGTTGTACGAAGCATCCGCTGGCACTTATCCAAGAAACCCTAGGCATCCTCGCCCTCTGCACCACTGAATGACGGAGGCTGGAATCTACCAAACCTCTCAAGTCAACGCTGCTCATCATCCAGCATAACTGGTACCACAAAATCTTGAGCTGGTGCAACCAGCTGGGATGGAGGTGCCCCCGATGTCTGGAGTCCCTATACAACCTGCTCAGGTGTGCGAGAAATGGGAGTTTGGGTACCTTTCCTGGCCTGAGAAGTAGTAGTGGCCATAGTAACTGAAACTGCCTGAGCCAAATCGGTACACACTCATAAGAACTAAGCTAAAGCCTCTTAAAGGCCTAGAATCATAATGGGCACAGCTAGTGCCTGAGCTGGTGCTGCTGTAGCATCCATAACTGGGACCTGATCCTGAACTGGGGCAGCTAGTAGATCTACAGGTGCTGCCTTAGCTACTCTGCCCCTACCACAACCTCGACCGCGTCCTCGGCCTCTGGTGGTCCCAACTGGAGGAATCGATAGTCGTCCACCCTGCTCAGTAGCACGTGTCCTCACCATCTGTGAGAGAATGGAATAGCAGTAGTTTAGTACTCGGATCAACAAATTTGCACGACAAGAATTTCAAGAATATGAAGTTTTTCCTAAAGGTTCTGCAGCCTCTCGAGGATAAATATAGACGTCTCCGTACCGATCCGCGAGACTCCACTAAACCGGCTCATGACTCGGGAGACCTATGTAACCTAGACTCTGATACCAACATGTCACGACCCCGAATACTGGTCGTGATGGCGCCTATCGCATTACTAGGCAAGCCAACCAATCCATAACCACAACCCTCTTTCTAATAACATTAAGCCATTTTCTAACGCAAGTTTTAGATACCAAATTCATTATAAGCAATAAGGCAACAAAAAATATGCGGAAAGTCAAAATAACAATAAACTACACAGCCACAACAATCTGGTGTCACGAGTCTAGAGCCTCTAATACAAGTCTGAATACCTAATACATCAATAGTTTAGGAAATGCGGAAAAATAATAAGATAGGAGGGAGAGAACAGGGTTGCGGACGCCATGCAGCTACCTCGAAGTCTCCGTTAAATACTAAAATAGCTGGAAACCCTCACTCGGCCTCTCGGGCACCTGTATCTGCTTACAAGATGCAGGGAGTAACGTGAGTATGCCAACTCCGTAAGTAACTAGAGTAAATAAGGACTGAAAGCAGTGACGAGCAGTTCAAAAATACATAACTGAATAATCAACAGAATATCAGGTCATCTTTATAGTTTAACATCTGTTATAAAATCACGTTTCCAATTTAAGCATTTGAAATCAAATACTTAGCGGTATATCGACAGAGGCTTATTTAAAAGAAGAGTGAAATCAATGAAAACATCATAACAAGGCCTCTCGGGTAAAGGAATCACTCAGAATATGGCCCCTGAGGCAACCTCTCAGTCACTCGTGTCACACAGTACTCACTCTCAGCACTCGGCTCATTAGTATCTCATAATAATATAAATCATAGTAACCACTGTGGCGTGCAGCCCGATCCATATATAATAGTCGACTACGCTCACTGGGGGTGTGCAGACTCCGGAGGGTCTCCTACAGCCCAAGCGTCATATTGTTGCGGCGTGTAGCCCGATCCAATATGTATATCGTTGCGGCGTGCAGCCCGATCCATAACTCACATATATACAAATATCCTCACAATTAGGTTCTCAATCTCTCAGTCATTAACCTCACAGCCTCTCGGGCTTATCAATAGAGATTAGGGAACTCAGCCCAAACAATCCTCACAATTAGGAGTAGAGTGATAAAATCAGTTTTAATCATTTAAATGGGCAAAAACATGATTGAGGATATACTTCTAGTAAGTAAAGTGAGGAAAATAGTCAAAATTCCCCTAAGGGTTGCTACAGGTTGGCACAAGGCCCCAAACATGGCATACATCCCATAATACAATATAAATATCCAAAATACGGGATAACATAATATTTCCAAATCAAATACGCGACTTAATAGTCGCTACAGAATGAACCAAGTCACAATCCCTACCGGTGCACGGCCACACTCTCGTCATCTAGCATGTGTACCACCACATTTATCAAAAACAAGCCCGATACCGGGGTTTTGTACCCTCAGTTCCAGATTTACAATGGTTACTTACCTTAAACCGGTGAAAATTCTACTCTGTGATACCTTTGCCCCTCGAATCGGCCTCCATTCGTATCAAATCTATTCAAAATCAGAATCAGTGCGTCAAAATATGCTAACGGAACGAAGCCCAAGCAAAAACAATCGAAAAATACCAAAAATCCCGAAATTACCAAAACCCGACCCCAAGGCCCATGTCTCAAAATTCAGAAAATTTTACATCAATAGATTCCTCGTCTCCCCACGAGTCTATGCATATCAAGAACACTAAAATCGGAGTCCAAATGACCCTTAAATCCTCCTTCAAAGGCCTCTTAAACTCAAGCTATAATCATCCATTTTTAACCCTTTAATTCCTTTAATTACAGCCTTAATCCATGAAATAGTACCATCGAAATGTGTTTTAGGTCCAAAATCCTTACCTTAACGAAGTCTTCTTGATTTCTCTCTTCAAAATCGCTCAAAGCTCCCGAATTCGTGTTTAAAAATGGTAAAACCCTTCAAAAATTGTGAAGGAAGACATATACACATTCTGCCCAGGGATAACCGCATCTGCAGTCAAAAACCCGCTTCTGCGGTACAGCATATGTAGTATATCCTCCGCTTCTACGGAAATCACTTAGCGGACAAATTCCGCATCTGCGATCCAATCTACGCACCTGCGACTCCGCAGGTGCGGTTCAGTTACCACGTCTGCGATTCCTGCCTCTTCATCTCAAATCCGCTTTTGCGGCTCCCCTTCCGCACGTGCGGTGCCACACCTGCGGTCGCCGAACCGCAGGTGCGAATACACCAGAAGCAGCAAAGTTCAGCAGCTGCAATACATCTCAACTTCTCCGTTAACCACCCGAAATTACCCCGAGGCCCCCGGGACCTCAACCAAAAGCACAAACATATTCCAATACCTTATTCAAACTTGTTCCAATCATCAAAATACCTCCAACAACATTAAATCCCCCAAAACACATCGGATTCAAGCCAAACTTTCTAAAATCTTCCAAATTACGTTTTCGAACAAAAACCCAACCAAACCACATCAGAATGACCTGAAATTTGCATACACATCCCAAATGACACAACGGGACTATTGCAACTCTCGGAATTCTATTACGACCCCTATATCAAAATCTCGCCTACCAACCGGAAATCGCCAAAATATCAACTTCGCCAATTCAAGACTAAATCTACTACGGACCTCCAAAATGCATTCTGATCACGCTCTTAATCCACAAATCACCTCTCAAAGCTAACTAAACCATCGGAACTCACATCCGAGCCCTCTAACACATAAGTCAACATCCGGTTGACTTTTTTAACTTAATCTTCCTTAAAAGAGACTAGGTGTCTCAAACCTTACCAAATTCCTTCCTGATTCGATCCGACCAACCCGATGTCACATAACACGGATGAACAAAGCATAACGAAGCAGAAATGGGGAAAACGGAGCGGTAACTCATGAGACGACTGCCCGGGTCATCACATGCTCGAACCACGGAACCCGAGAATGCCTAACATTTTCTCCCGGGTTAACAGAATTCCTTATCTAGAATTTCTATTTTCGCAGACTTTTATGCAAAGTCAATTTTCCTCGATTTGGGATTCAAAATAAACTGGTGACTTGGGACACCAAATAAACTATTCCAAGTGACAACTTTGAAATAAATTAATTAAATAATTCCATTTCGAATAATGTTACTTTAATTGAAAAAACTCCCTTATATCCCCCCTTCGGATGGTAAAAAGGAGTTGTGACAGCTTTGGCGACTCCGCTGGGGAACATAACCCAGAACTTTTGTTCAGGGTTTAAGAATTCGAGCTTAGAATAACTATTATATTTTTCTTTATTTATTATCTGATTTTTACATGTTTTGAGCCTAATGTGCTAAATGTCGCTTTTTACTGCTTTGATATTGTTTGAATTGTATATAAATTATTACGAAAGCCTCTTCTCTCTGAGTCTTCTAAATCATCTGGGAAGCGTGCACTTCATGTAACTTCTTTTCTGTTAAAGTCATATCCCAATTTTTGAACGAGGTTCAGACAAGTTGCAAAGCCGGTAAAGTTTCTGTATTCCCGGTACGCTGCCTCCCCTCGTCTCGAGTTGTCCGCTCGGGTAAGCCAGGTCTAGAACAATACACTCAGGGTTTTAAACCTAGTATAACAAAGCCTCATGCCGGATCCCTAGTAGGAACGCTTGTTTACATCACGTGCATTTGAATTTGTGGTCTCAACACAAGGGTTGGGTCCGTCTAGGACAGGTGTACACGAAATCAAAAGACCATCCTGATGCATTCTACTTGCTACTTGTACATTTATTTGCTTCGTATTGCATGTTGACCAGCTTATGAATAATGGAGAAAAGTTGGAAAGAAAAAATCAAATTGAGAATTGAGAGAGATAATTACCTGTCTTCGAAAATCGGTGTCCCAAAAAGTACCGAAACTCTACCAAAATTTTGAGAAAGAGAAAAGGAATTTTTGCTTCGAGAAAAAATATTTGGTATTGTTTTATTATGTCAAAACTGCCCAAACTATACAAGTTTGATTCTCACCGAATGTGGGATACGTAGGCAACCCTCACCGGGTCCAACTCCATTTTTGCAAAAATAACCCAAAAAGAACAAAAATTTTGTTGTTTTGTCATAAATAAGTTAATTGATGTCGTTCTTGTCTTAATAGCCAAAATGTCCCCAAAAGGGCACCAGAAGGCTGCTTTTGCAAGAATATCCACCTATGGTTTCTTTTTCAAATTTTGGCCAATTAGCAAACACATCCCTAAAATCTTCTTTCCTGAGGTGTTGAAGGGGCGTATTTGCAAAGGCGGTTTTTGTTTTGAAATGAATTTTTTTTTTTAAAAGTGATAACTTTCTCTTGAGTCAAAATAAATCATGATCTTTTAACCCATCAATCTAATAAATATGCAGGATGAGCATAATTGAAAATGAACCATTCACAGTCCTTGAAGAAATCCCATTTGGACTCCATATGTGGTGGAATGACTTAGAAAAAGTCAGCAGAGATACTGTGATAAACGTTTTGGGCGGTCTTGTTGGTCTTTTGAAAATCAAACCGAGGTTGGATGTAATTGAGCCTTTGATACCTTTTTGGGATCCGACGCATAATGTGTTCCATTTTTCTGATTTTGAGATAACCCCCATGCTTGAGAAAATAGCAAG
The DNA here is from genome assembly GCF_000393655.2 of Nicotiana sylvestris. Taxonomy (NCBI): domain Eukaryota; kingdom Viridiplantae; phylum Streptophyta; class Magnoliopsida; order Solanales; family Solanaceae; genus Nicotiana; species Nicotiana sylvestris. Next base: position 39,169,075 of record NC_091060.1, on the reverse strand, counting down.
CTATGCCAAGCATAGTGGGAATCTTAGAAGTTGGTACCTAGTGTCACCAAGAACAGTGACTCCTCATAAGTTTTTGGACCTTCTGAGCATCAGTTGGGAGGTTCAATATGGAAATCTATCTGAGGGATTTTTCACATTCTACTTCTTGTACCAGCGTTATGGCGATCCATACGGTTTTGAGGCTCCAGATACTGGCCTAACTCATTTAGGAAACAAAGATAAATGGGAAGCACGTCGGGGACTGGCTTTTATAGTGGCATTCCTAGGTGTTTTAATCTGCCCAAGAAAGGATGGAAATATAGAATTGGGTCTTGTGGGAATGGTCGACGTCATGATTAAAAAAGCTAATGGCACCCTTGTTCCAATGATCTTAGTGGAGATTTATCGACCTCTAACTGTCTTCCGAGAAGGGGGAAAATTCTTCGAGGGCTGTAATATGCTTCTACAACTTTGGATGCAAGAACATCTTTGCCACCGCCTAGGGTACATGAACTATGGCATGACTGGTCAGAACTGCATTGAAGAACATGAAAACCGGATGGTGGGTTATGAATTTCCAGAAGGTACATAGGACTGGTTTGCACATTTGAGTTCCTTAACTTCAAACAAAATTGAGTGGACATTCGGTTGACTCCCGGTCACGGAAGTCATTTACATGTCAGCCTAAGTGTGCTATCTTCTCTTAATGGGTCTCTGGAGCATTCAGCCATATGCTCCGCACAGGGTGCTGCGCCAACTAGGAAGGTACCAAACTATCCCACATGATGAAGATCTGAGCCGACAAGTCATCGAATTAGGTTCAAAAGCCATGTTCCCAGAAGGAAAAGTTCATCAGATTTGGAACTAGTGTAGATTTCTAGAGCCAAAGACTCGGGTACGGGATCTATCTAAAGGCGAATTAGAACCTAATTACATGACTTGGTTTGGTAAAAGGTTCCAAGTCCATCAGGAGCCCGAACGACCTGCTAAGAGACCCCGCGTCCAATAATTCACTGATGATTCATGGAAGCAATAGGATTGGTTGGCAAAAGAGGCAAGCTAGAGAGCCACAATAAGCAAATTGGAGAGGCAGATCCGAGATCTTAAATTTGACAATAGTATACAAGTTGTTGTTGATGAAGGGGAAAAGAAGAAGCTGGCTGAAGAAAACAAAGCCCTTCGAGCCCAGATCCAAAAAATGAAAATAGCTGCTGAGAATTAGGAAAGGAGCCAAACAGATGAAAGGCTCATAAACGGTCTTAGAAGGAAAATATCTGAGTATCAGGATGACTTGAAAAAATTTGAGGTTAATTTGGCAAGAGCCGGGGCATAGTTGACAAAGAACGCAGAGGGACGGGCGGAGTTTGTACGGCAGTTGAAAAGGAAATATGAGGGAACAGTCACAAATTTGAAGAAAAGGTAACTACCAATGAAAATGAGATGGCCATACTAGCTAAGAACTTTAAAGCAGAAAGGGAACATTGTTATGCATTAATGTCCCAGCTGGAGGAAGATATGCAACATCTGCAGGGCCAAAACCATCATGACGCCCAAGTACTAGAAGCTATGTCTCAGCAAATCGGGTGTTTTCTCCAAGAAAATGGTATCATTAGGGAAAGGGTTAGAGCAATTACTGACTACATCGTCATGAAGTGTCATGAATGTGAAAACATGACTAGAACCACCTTCTTTGCAGCAGTAATGACCTTTGTTCGCCAAATAATGAGTGACCTGGATTGTTTCCAGGGGGATCTTGCGCAGAGGCCTGTGTCGAGACCAACTGATGTTCCACGGGCCCCTGGAGTAGAAGCACTTATGTATTATTAATTTTTGTATCGAGTCTGTATTTCAGTTTCCAATTTTAGAGTCTGTTTCGAGTCTGTCATTTTCTTTTCTTTTTTTTCAATTCCTATAAAATATGATGGAGTCATTTGTAATAGAAAAGATTAGGAGTTTTTATTAATGAAATTTGAAGAAAAACCAAAATTGTGTTTATTTATTTTAATGCATCTATTCCTTGAACTACGTGATGATCTAATTCACGCGGCATCATAATACATAGGCAATCATCATCGAATCCGGTCATGATTTTGTAAATAACTCAAATAAAAGAGAAAGTATGGAAAGACAAGAGAGAAAATGAGAGTGCAAAAGAGAGCAAGAGAGAAGATCGGGGAGATAAACAATAGCTGGGATGAGACATGCAATCGTTGCAAAACATGTAGAAACACTTTTAACTGCATAGGTGCATCACACCCCCAATGTGCGATTTACTATGTGTTAATTGCTTCAAACTAAACGGTTTGTTGTCTACTATTGAGTATAGGTTCTGTTTTAAGGTGGTTGGTTTGTATTAACCTAGCTTCACACCCATACTTTACAAGATCCAAGGGCAGTGTAGAAATGTCATCTGAAGGTCATCCACCAACAATTCCCATCCCAGCGGATAGCCCGCTGTCAGTTATCGCAACCTCAGAGTCAGCGACTACAGAATAGATCAGGGCACTGCGCCTCTGCATGTTGGAAATGTGGGACGCCTGGTCCAATGGTAGAGAGCCGCCAAGTGCCATACCCGGTTTCCCCGAGCTAATTCCCAGGGCAAGTGGAAATTCCAACGTCCCAATAAGTTACCCAAATACCCCACTTGGATACCCCACTATCTCAGTTCACTTCACCGGAACACCTTCTGAGGTTCGCCCCTTGGTAGTTTCGGGAGTGGCCTCCAACATATTTACCGCACCACCAACCTTGGCTACGGTACACCCAACTATGCCCAGGCCAAGCTTTGATCCATCATCTTTCACATTCCAAGTATCATCTTTTCCACCAGAACCTCCCCATTTCACCACCAATTTCCACCCTCAACAACCCCGGTACGGGTTTACCGCGGGATAGAAGAAGGCTACAAAGAACCCCGAGTAGGAGGAGATCACTCAGAAAATGAGGAGCATGGAACATAGCCTTTAGAATATACAAGGTTTGAGAGGACAAACCCATGCCCCTGGGTTTAAAGACCCCAAAGTTCGAAAAGTATGACAGGCACGAGGATCCCATAGCCCACTTCAAGAGATATTGCAATCAATTAAGAGGGGCAGGCGGAAAAGAAGAGATCTTAATGGATTATTTCGGAGAGAGTCTAGTTGGCATTGCATTTGAGTGGTACATGGATCAGGACATATCTCGTTGGCACATTTGGGATGATCTGGCTCGAGATTTTGTCAGATTTCAGTATAACATAGACATAGCTCCCTACAAGAATTGTCTGTCGAATCTCTAGAAGAAGTCATCAGAAAGTTTCCGAGAATATGCTATTAAATGGCGCGAACAAGCGGCCAGGGTCAAGCCCCCGATGGATGAAACGGAAATGGTTAGTGTTTTTCTACAAGCCCAAGAGGCTGACTACTTTCAGAATATGATGTCTGCAATGGGAAAACTGTTTGCTGAGGCTATCAAGATTGGTGAGATGGTCGAGAATGGTCTGAAAACAGGGCACTTAGAGCCAATCTTCCATAAGAGCTACATCCCAAGCAATTCAAAGCGGGTCCGGATGTGTAGCAAACAGAAAGAAGAAAGAAGAGGTGGCGATGGCAGCTTCAAGTCTGAGAAACCCCCGTCCACCCAGAGGTTACTTCCATCCAAGCACCTTACAACATTATTATCCTCCTCAGGATGTGGCCTATGCTATGGCTCCTCAGCCGTACATAGTAATGAACGCCCAGCCATACACTCGGCCACAATAATAGTTCAACCAAAATCGAGCTCCATTTCCTAGAAATAACCCTCATCACCAAGCTCAGTATAATCCCCGACTTCCATAAAATAACTTCCCCTACAATGCCCATGCTCGAGAACCACCCAGGAAAACAAACTTCACGCCTATTGGTGAATCATACTCTAGCCTTTTCCCTAAACCGGTCCAAATGGGTTTGTTGCAACCCGTACCCCAAACCAAGCAAAACTTAGAGTTGCCCTCCTACCGAGCCGGTACTCGATGTGCTTACCATTTGGGAGCAGAAGGGCATGACACTGAAGACTGTTGGACTCTCAAAAGGGCAATTGAAAATTTAATAGAACAAAAGAGAGTAGTGTTGAAAGATGAAGAGATCCCCAATGTGACCAACAACCCATTGATGGTCCATAATAATGGGCCAGTTATTGGGATGATTTGTGAAGATAAAGAGTTTGACCCAGCCCTGAAAGCCATCATTGCCATAGTCGATGTGGAAAAGAAACCGAAGGCTACCGCAAAGCAAGGTAAGGGGGAGAAGAAGAGTAACTCTGCTCCTCAAAGTGAAGAAAAGACTGTGGAAAGTAAAACAGGGGCAGTACCCCCTAAAGACGCCATTATTTATGTTTCTCGAGCTTATAGGAAAGAACAATTGGTGTTGAGTCCTCCTAAGAGGTTCGAACTGAACAAGGGACCTAAGATGTACGTGCCAAAAGGGGCCTATGTGGTATGTGAGACCAGTAATTTCACCAAGGTTGAATGAGCCCGTGGTTATTGGTTGCGGAAACCCATGGCAGACCCTACTGACGTCCCATGGAATTACAACAAGACGATAGAAACCTACAAGGGAAAAGAGGTCCTAGAAGAAGCAAATGAAACTAACCCAGCTGAGAAATACCTCAATCTGGAGGAAGTGAATAATGCCAAGCAGAAGCGCTTCCCACTCAAAAAGCCTGTTAGTGCCGAAGAAGCAGAGGAATTCTCCCGTAAAATGAAAATCGCGGACTACGAGATAATTGACCATCTCCAGAAGTCTCCTGCTCAGGTCTCGTTTTTGTCTTTGTTGACAAGCTCAACTGAGCATCAGAAAGTGTTGATAAAAACCATCAATGAAGCTTATGTTTCGATTGTAACCACTGTCGAACAACTGGAAAGGATGGTAGAAAGATTCTTCGCAGTCAATCATATTTCCTTTAGCAAGAATGACTTGCCCTCAGAAGGGGCCGCCCACAACAAAGCCCTCCATTTGGCAGTTAAATGTGAGGGGTATTATAAGAAAAGAGTCATGCTAGATGGCGAATCCAGAGTTGATATCTGCCCTCTCTCAACTTTGCAAAGAATGGAGATTGGGACCAAGAGAATCAGGCCTAACAATGTCTGTGTGCATGCCTTTGATGGCATCAAGAGAGACACCATAGGCGAGATCGATTTGATTTTGACTATCGGTCCTATGGATTTCGAGGTGACATTTCAGGTCCTGGACATGGATACCTCCTATAATTTTCTCTTACGATGTCACGGCCTTGGTTCGCCTCCCGTGAACCATTGTGATGGCACCAAGTCTCTACGACTAGTTAAGCCTAAACTTGCGGAAGATAACCAAAACTTGCAAAAGTAAAATAATTTTAAAATAGAAATAAGGCAATAATAGTGTTAAATGTGTCGCTCGGCATACACCATATTTATATAGATCTCAAAACCAATATCTAAATCCAAGGCCCGGAAACCCACAAATCACAAGCTAAGATCAATACTACATTGCTCTAACTCCGGAATATCTAATAAGAACAAGAAAGTATAGAAGGGCTAAATACTCAACGCAGGAATAGAAAGGGACTTCTCGGTCTGCTAACGCAGAAGATGTACCTCGAAGTCTCTAGAGCAGTTGCCTCCTTAAGGATGACAGGCCTGAGTAGCGGTACCTGGATCTGCAAATGAAAAACATGCGCAGAAGGGGCATGAGTACACCACAGCGGTACTCAGTATGTGCCAAACCTAACCTCGGTTGGGTAGTGACGAGGAAGGTCAAGGCCCTACTGAGGTTAAATAAAATATAAAGATCAACATTATAGAACAGAACAGTATAAATAAGTACGGCAGTAAAATAACACAGGATGTACAGGACAACAACAACTATGCAGACACAAGGTAAACATGGAAAGAAAATACAGCTTAGCACCAATGGTAACAATCGGGGATCTCCCAGGATACCGTCCTATAGTCCCATCTGTTCATATCCAGTGGATCTCCCAGGATACCGTCCCGTAGTCCAATTCATAGTGCATGGGGATCTACCAGAATCCCGTTCCGTAGTCCCAAATGTAAATACCAGTACTGGAGGAATCTACTAGGTGCATTCGTGTAGTTTCATATAACTGTGCAGGGGGATCTACCGGGAATCTAACCCGTAGTCCCAAAGTAAATGTGCAGGGGGATCTACCGAGAATCTTACCTGTAGTCCCAAAGTAAACAGACAAGGGGGAGCTACCGGAATCCCACATCCGTAGTCCCAATGTAAATACACAGCAGCAGCAAGAAACTATTCAGAGAAGGGAAATTTCATATTAAGGCAACAAATAATTCTAGCCTAGCATGCTGCATAGAGTTCAGGTAAACAGATTGAGCAATCAACGCAATTAAATCATTTAGACATGCTTTACTAAGCTAACAACATGCTTAATAGTACAAGTAATGAAAGCAGAAAAAGAAACATATTAATAAGTACTTAAAGAAAACTGGATTTCCAACAATTTTCAAAAGTACGCACTCGTCACCTCACGTACAAGGTAATTCAATTACCAATTATACCAAATCCTAAGGGGAAGGTCCCCCCAAACAAGGTTAGACAAGCCACTTACCTCGAACTGGCTCAAAATCAATCTAAAACCACGTTCTTGCCACGAGTACTCGACTCCAAATGGCCCAAATCTATTCAATTCAATTTCATAATGTAAATAACACTTCAAGTAACTCATTCTACAATTAAATTCTAAGCTAATACGCGAAATTAGGTAAAATGACCAAAACGCCCCTCAGTCCCATGTCTCGGAATCAGGTAAAATTTACATTTTCAGAAATCTCGTACTCTCACGAGTCTATACATAATGAGAACACTAAAATCGGAGTCCAAATGACCCCTAAATACTCATTTAAAGGCCTCTTAAACTCAAGCCCTAATTACCAATTTTTCCCAAATTTTTCACCACTAATTAGGTCTTTAATCACATAAAAATGATTTAAAAAGTCAAGGTTGTTACCTCCAAGTGATTCCCCTTTGTTTTCCTCAAAAATCTCTCTCAAAAGCTTAAAATCCGGATGAAAATGGTGAAAGAAAAGCTCAAATTTGCGAAGGCAACTATTTATATGTTCTGCCCAGCGATTTCCGCATTTGCGACCCTTGGACCGCATCTGCGGTCCCGCTTCTGCAGAAACTACGTGGCATTTGTGATTTTCATTAAATAACCAGAAACCGCACCTGCGATCACCCCTTTCGCAGATGCGCCACCGCTTCTGCAGAACCTGAAGAAAGGACCAAAATCTGCTTCTGCGGCGCCGCATCTGCGGTCCCCAAACCGCTGGTGCGAAAATACCAAAAGCAGCAAAAATACAGCATCTGCAACATTTCCTCAACTTCTCGTTAACCCCGAAATCATCCTGATGCCCCCGAGACCTCAACCAAAGGCATCAACATATCCTAAAACCTTATTCAAACTTGTACCAATGTTCAAAACACTTCAAACAACATCATAACAACCAAAACACATCGGATTCAAGCCTAAGTTTCTAAAATCTTCCGAATTCTGTTTTTGATCAAAAACCCAACCAAACCACGTCCGAATGACCTGAAATTTTGCACACACATCACATTCAACACTACGGAGCTACTCCAACTTCTGGAATTCCATTCAAACCCTCAGATAAAAATCTCACTATCGAACCGGAAGCTTCAAAATTCGACCTTTCAGTATTTCAAGCCTAAATTAGCTACGGACTCCAAATCACCATCCGAAAATGCCCCTAAGCCGAAATCACCCAACGGAGCTAACGGAACCATTGGATTTCCATTATGAGTCCGTCTTCACACCGTTCCAACTACAGTCCACTTTCCAACACTTAAGCTCTCATTTAGGGACTAAGTGTCCCAAAACTCTCTGAAAACTTAAAATCGAACATCCCAGCAAATCAAAATAGCAGAAATAAACTTCGGGAAAGCAGTTAATAGGGGATCGAGGTGTTAATTCTTAAGACGCCCGGCCGGGTCGTCACATCCTCCTACACTTAAACATTTGTTCGTCCTTAAACGAGCATAGAGACATACCTGAAGTAGTGAAAAGATGAGGGTAACGGCTGCGTATATCCTACTCGGTCTCCCAGGTCACCTCCTCGACCAGCTGACCCGCCATTGAACCTTCATTGATGCAATGTTCTTTGACCTCAACTTTCTGACCTGCTTGTCCAATATCGCCACTAGCTTCTCAACATAGGATAGATCCTTGTCCAACTGGACTGAACTGAAATCCAACACGTGCGACAGATCACCATGATACCTTCGGAGCATCGAAACATGAAATACCGGATGAACTTCTACCAAGCTGGGAGGTAAGGCAAGCTCATAAGCAACCTCCCCAACACGACTCAATATCTCAAAAGGGCCAATAAACCTCGAACTCAACTTCCCTTTCTTCCCAAATCTCATGACGCCCTTCATAGGCGAAACTCGAAGCAGAACCCGCTCTCCAACCATATAGCTAATGTCACGAACCTTCCAGTCTGCGTAACTCTTCTATCCTGACTGGGTTGTACGGAGTCTATCCTGAATCACCTTAACTTTCTCCAAAGCATCCTGAACTAAGTCTGTGCCCAATAATCTAGCCTCACCCGGCTCAAACCAACCCACCAGAGACCTACACCACCTACCATATAAAGCCTCTACGGTGCCATCTGAATGTTGGACTGATAATTGTTGTTGTAAGCAAACTCCGCCAATGGCAGGAACTAATCCCAAGACCCTCCAAACTCAATCACACACGCACAGAGCATATCCTCAAGAATCTGAATAGTGTGCTCGGATTGTCTGTCAGTCTGCTCAACTCCACCCGAGTACCCCAACTCTTGTTGAACAACCCTCCAGAATCGTGATATGAACGGAGTACCCCTATCCGAAATTATGGACATTGGAATACCATGTAGACGAACAATCTCCCGGATATAAATCTCCGCCAACTGCTCCGAAGAATAGGTAATACACACAGGAATAAAATGAGCGGGCATGGTCAGCCGATCTACAATCACCCAAATAGCATCGAACTTTCTCAATGTCCATGGGAGCCCAATTACAAAGTCCATGGTGATCCGCTCCCACTTCCATTCCGGAATCTCTATCTGCTGAAGCAACCCACCCGGTCTCTAGTGCTCATACTTCACCTGCTGACAGTTGAGGCATCGAGCTACAAATCCAACTATATCCTTCTTCATCTGCCTCCACCCATGGTGCTGTCTCAAATCTTGATACATCTTTGTGGCACTTGGATGGATGGAATACCGCAAACTATGGGCCTCCTCTAGAATCAACTCTCGAAGCCCATCAACATTAGGTATGCAAATCCGACCCTACATCTTCAATACCCCATCATCATCAATAGTCACATCTCTAGCATCACTGTGTTGAACCTTGTCCTTGAGGACAAGTAAATGAGGGTCATCATACTGTCGCTCCCTAATACGATCAAATAAAGAAGACTGAGAAACCACACAAGCTAGAGCCTGACTGGGCTCTGAAAGATCCAATCTCACAAACTGGCCGGCTAAGGCCTGAATATCCATCGCTATAGGCCTCTCCGATGTGGGTAAATAAGCCAAACTCCCCAAACTCTCTGCCTGGCGACTCAAAGCATCGGTCACCATATTGGCCTTGCCCGGGTGATATAGAATAGTGATATCATAGTCCTTTAGCAACTCTAACCACCTCCTCTAGCACAAATTTAGATCCTTTTTCTTGAATAGGTGCTGCAAGCTCTGATGGTCAGTATAAATCTCACAGGGAACCCTGTATAAATAATGGCGCCAAATCTTCAGGGCGTGAACAATGGCAGCTAACTTAAGGTCGTGAACAGGGTAATTCTTCTCATGTACCTTCAACTATCTGGACGTGTAGGCAATCACCCTACCGTCCTACATCAACATCGCTCTGAGGCCGATCCTTGAGGCATCACAATAGACCTTATAAGACCCCGAACCTGTAGGCAATATCAAAACTGGGGCTGTAGTCAAAATTGTCTTGAGCTTCTGAAAGCACGCCTCACACTCCTCTGCCCACTAAAATGGAGCACCTTTCTGGGTCAACCTGGTCATAGAGGCTGCAATCGATGAAAATCCCTCCATAAAACGATGGTAGTAACCCGCCAAACCAAGGAAACTGCAGATCTCTGTAGCTGAGGATGGTCTGGGCCAACTCTGCACGGCCTCTATCTTCTTCGAATCAACTTGAATACCCTCACTCGATACCACGTGGCCTAAGAATGCCACTAAATCTAACCAAAACTCACATTTCGAGAATTTAGCGTATAACTTCTTCTCTCTCAGAGTCTGAAGCAGGGTCCTTAGGTGCTGCTCATGATCTTCCCGACTCCGGGAATACACCAAAATATCATCAATAAAGACAATGACGAACGAGTCAAGATACAGTCGGAACACATTGTGCATCAAATGCATAAAAGCTGCTGGGGCATTGGTCAGCCCAAATGACATAACAAGGAACTCGTAATGACCATACCGAGTCCTGAAAGTAGTCTTCGAGATATCTGGCTCCTGAGTCTTCAACTGGTGGTAACCTGAGTGAAAATCAATCTTAGAAAACACCCGTGCGCCCTAAAGCTGATCAAATAGATCATCAATACGAGGCAAAGGATAATGGTTCTTCATTGTAACCTTGTTCAACTAGAGATAATCAATACACATATGCATAGAACCATCTTTTTTCTTCACGAACAAGACAGAAAAACCCCAAGGTGATACACTAGGCCGAATAAAACCCTTATCAAGCAATTCCTATAACTGATCCTTCAACTCAGAAGGAGCCATACGATATGGAGGAATAGAAATGGGCTGAGTGCCCGGCAACAGATCAATGCCAAAATCAATATCTCTATCTGGCGGCATGCTTGAAAGATCAACTGGAAACATATTAGGAAAATCCCGTACTACTAGGACTGAGTCAACTGAAGGGGTATCAATAATGACATCTCTCACATAAGCTAAATACGCGTCACACCCTTTCTCAACCATACGCTGAGCCTTAAGGAAAGAAATAACTCTGCTGGGAGTATGATCTAAAGTACCCCTCCACTCAACACGCAGTACACCTGGCATAGCCAGTGTCACGGTTTTGGCATGACAATCAAGAATAGCATAATGGGGTGACAACCAGTCCATGCCCAAGATAATATCAAAGTCTACCATGCTGAGCAACAATAAATCGGCTCTGGTCTCAAAACCACTAAGAGCAACCAAACACGACCGATAAATGCGGTCCACAACAAGGGAATCTCCCACAGGAGTAGAAATATAAACAGGGGAACTCAAAGAATCCCGAGGTACACCCAAATGCAGAGCAAAATAAGAAAACACATAAGAGTAAGTGGAGCCTGGATCGAATAGAACCGATGCATCTCTGTGACAAACCAGTATAATACCTGTGATGACAGAATTGGAGGCAACAGCCTCGGTACGGGAAGGAAGGTCATAGTATCTAGCCTGGCCTCCCCCTCCAGGGAAACCTCTACCTCCCCGACCTCCACCTCTAGCTGGATGGGTAGGTGGGTAGCAATTGGAGCTGTAACCATAGCTTGAAAATTCTACGGGGCATGCTGTGGCTGAGAAGTCTGCGGAGGCGCACCCCTCCCAAGACTGGGGCAATCCCTCACCATATGGCGTATGTCACCACACTCGAAACAAGCTCTGGGAGGACGTGGTGGTTGTGACTGGCTAGGGCCAGGTCTACTGGACTGACCTCTGAAAGCACCTCGCGCGGGAGGTGCGCTAGAAACTGGAGGTGCATAATAAGGCTCCTAAGATCTAGGAGGAGCTGGAGCACTACTGGCTGCTGGAAGAGCTAAATGAATAGGGCGACTCGTATAACCCCTACCATAACGACCTACAGTTGGGGTACAGGCACCAGAATAATGGCCCGACTCTCGAGAGCTCTTGGCCTCCCCCTCCTCTCTCTCCCTAGCATGCATACCCTCAATCCTCCTAGCAATGCTCACCACCTACTGAGAAGAAATATCCATCTCCAACTCATGAGCTATGCTAGATCTGATGTTGGGAATAAAGCCCTCAATAAACCGGCGAACCCTCTCACGGACAGTAGAAACCAAGGCCGGTGCATGCCTAGCCAAACTGGTGTAACGAACAGCATACTCTGAAACAGTCATAGCACCCTGACGCAAATACTCAAAATCTGCGCGTCATGCATCCCTGAGGCTCTGAGGAACATACTCCCTCTGGAACTGATATGAAAACTGAGTCCAAGTCAGTGAAGCAGCCTCATCTGGACTATCTAACTCATAGGTGTGCCACCACTCATAGGTGGCCCCTCGAAGCTGGAAAGTAGTGAAGGAACCCCCGCTTGATCCTAATATACCCATGGTACAGATAATGCGGTAACAATCATCAAGAAATCCCAGAGCATCCTCCGATGCTAGACCATTGAATACATGAGGCTTGTACTTCTTGAACCTCTCAAGCCTCAGCTGCTCATCCTTAGAAGCAGCTGCCCTGTCCTCGAGCTGAACTGGCACTACAAACGGTACAGGGATAATCTTAGGGACCTGCTCAACATGCACTCGCTGCTCAGGAGTGCGGGTGGCAGGAGTCCGTGCTACTTCCCCGGCCTGGGATGTGACTGCAGCAAGGGGAAGCAACCATGCCTGAGCCAAAGTGGTGTACACGCTCATGAATTGTGCTAAAGTCTCCTGAAGAGTTGGAGTAGTAGTAGCAGTAGGTGTGTCAGGTTCCTAGACTCTGGCTGGAACTGTTGGTGGTACCTCGATGGCAGCTCGTGCAGGTGCTCTGGCTGCACCACATATGCGTCCTTGGCCTCTACCCCGACCCAAGCCTCTGACGGCTGCAGTGGGGGGCGCAGGTGACTGATCATCTCGGGTAGCACTTGTCCTCACCATCTGTGAGAGAATAGAAGACAGAAGTTTAGTTGATGATGTCAAAATATCACACGACAAGGAAATCAAATGAAGTGGAATTTTCCTAACAGTTACATAGCCTCTCGTAGATAAGTACAGATATCTCCGTACCGATTAGCGAGACTCTAATAAACCGGCTTGTGATCCGTGACTCCTATGAACCTAGAGCTCTAATACCAACTTGTCACGACCCCGGTTCACTCCCCATGAACCATCATGACGGCACCTAGTCTCTACGACTAGGTAAGCCTAAACTTGCGGAAGATAACCAAAACTTGCGGAAGATATCCAAAACTTGCGAAAGTAAAATAATTTAAAATAGAAATAAAGCAATAACAGTGTTAAATGTGTTGCTCGGCACACACCATATTTATATAGATCTCAAAACCAATATCTAAATCCAAGATCCGGAAACCCATGAATCACAAGCTAAGATCAATACTACATAGCTCTAACTCCGGAATATCTAATAAGTTAGGAAAGTACAGAAGGACTAAATACTAAAAGTAGGAATAGAAAGGGACTTCTCGGTTTGCGGACAAGACAGATGTACCTCGAAGTCTCTAGAGAAGTTGCTTCCTCAAGGATGATAGGCGTGAGTAGCTGTACCTGGATCTGCACATGAAAAACATGTGCAGAAGGGGCATGAGTACACCATAGCGGTACTCAGTAAGTGTCAAGCCTAACCTCGGTTGGGTAATGACGAGGAAGGTCAGGGCACTACTGAGGTTAAATAAAATATAAAGATCAACATTATAGAACAGAACGGTATAAATAAGTACGGTAGTAAAATAACACAAGATGTATAGGACAACAACAATTATGCAGAAATAAGGTAAATATGGAAAGGAAATACAGTTTAGCACCAATGGTAACAATCAGGGATCTCCAGGATACCGTCCTGTAGTCCCATCTATTCATATCCAGTGGATCTCCCGGGATCCCGTCCCGTAGTCCAACTCATAGTGCGCGGGGATCTACCGAAATCCCATTCCGTACTCCCAAATATAAATATCCAGTACTAGGGGAATCTACCAGGTGCATTCCCGTAGTTCCATATAACTGTGCAGGGGATCTACCGGGAATCTAACCCGTAGTCCCAAAGTAAATGTGCAGGGGGATCTACAGGGAATCTAACCCGTAGTCCTAAAGTAAATAGACAAGGGGGAGCTACCAAAATCCCATATCTGTAGTCCCAATGTAAATACACAACAACAGCAAGAAACTATTCAGAGAAGGGAAATTTCATATTAAGGCAACAAATAATTCTAGCCTAGCATGCTGCATAGAGTTCAGGTAAACGGATTGAGCAATCAAAGCAATTAAATCATTTAGACATGCTTTCCTAAGCTAACAACAGGCTTAATAGTACAAGTAATGAAAGCAGGAGAAGAAACATACTAATAAGTACTTAAAGAAAATCGGATTTCCAATAATTTTCACAAGTACGCACTCGTCACCTCATGTACAAGGCAATTCAATTACCAATTATACCAAATCCTAAGGGGAAGGTCCCCCACACAAGGTTAGACAAGTCACTTACCTCGAACTGGCTCAAAATCAATCTGAAACCACGTTCTTGCCACGAGTACTCGACTCCAAATGGCCCAAATCTATTCAATTCAATTTCATAATGTAAATAACACTTCAAGTAACTAATTCTACAATTAAATCCTAAGCTAATACGCGAAATTAGGTAAAATGACAAAAACGCCCCTCGGGCCCACATCTCGGAATTGGGTGAAATTTACATTTTCAAAAACCTCGTACTCTGACGAACAAGAACACTGAAATTAGAGTCCAAATGACCTCTCAAATCCTCATTTAAAGGCCTCTTAAACTCAAGCCCTAATGTTACACCCCGCAATATTACATCAATATAACGTCCCCCAGTGTTATATTATGACAATGTTATGATCTGCAGTACTATATTACGATGATTTTGCATTATGCAGTATTACATTACGGAGATGTTACGCTTCGCAATAATAAGTTACGACAATGTTGCACCTTGTAGTATTGTACGTTGAATTTGTCATAAGGTAATTGACATCAGTCCAAGGAAAAGATTATTTGGGGATTATAAGGATCATAAGTGATGAGTAAATTCGTGAAGGTAAGAGGGTACGCAAAATCGAAGAAAACGAATTTTGTCAAAGTTTGGCATTTTGGGATAAAATACGGGCCGAGCGTTAATACTTGATATTTATGGACTAGTGACATAAAAGGTACTACATGACTATGATATTATGGTGTACAAGGTATGTTAAAAGAGAGCAGTATTTTAAGTAAGTTGAGATAATTTTTAATTATGCGGGTAATTGATTAATTACCGGATAATGGGACATTACCTAATTAATTGGGGATATATTGTATAAGTATTAAAAAAAGGATGAGGTGGCAGCCCCCATTTAATTGGTATGACTCATACCACAAATTAAAATGTGGCATCTAAGTGTCATGCAACTCATACCACAAATTAAAAGGTGGCATCCAAGTGTCATTTGCATGACACAAACGTACAAGACTACAAGGACCTTAAGGGTGGATTATGGTCTTAATTGGGTCAAGTTGGAATTAAATCCTCACATATTTTTAATGGGTTTCTTCGCATGTATAATCAACTGTAAGGTTTGAACAATAAGAATAAATATTGGTTCGACATTTGCAACCAAAAGTAGTGATGCCAAATTATTTGGATCATGCCAAATATTATTAATTGTTCAGTGATTTAAGCCTAATGAATGGCAATATGGAACGTGATTTAATAGAGCCAGTACACTTTGAATATGAAGGACAAGAGAACATCTTTTGTTGCTAGAAACTCATACAAACTGATTGAGATATTTAGGCAAGAGGTATTTCAACAAGGCTCACTGATACAAATGTATGATAGAAACAAGAACTTCATTGGGAAATTATAACTTTGTACACATATGTTATAGCAGGTATGTTAAGGTTAATTTCTTCCTTCATTTTGCATGATCTCGTCATTACACAAGTTTGATAACGATGCATAAAGACAAATTCATATCCCGGAATTTACGTATATTTTGCTAGTCTCGCAAATTGCGTATATTTTCCTAGTTTTATAAGTTATAATATTCTCCTTATCAGGACTTCATATTCAGTTGAGTATTTCCTTCTTCTAGTCAAGAGAGTAGAAAATTTACATATATACAGTATTAAAAGTATTTTCATTACCATCGAGCTATAATCAATGGGTAGGCCCCTATTGGGCAACCTCTAATTAGATGGTAAGTTATATACCGATCCTACTGTGGCCGAGCGGTTATGAGCGAGCCCAGTTGGTCGAGATACATAACCTAGTATGGCCGAGCGCGTATGAGCGAGCCTACTACGGTAGAGTAGATATATATGTTAGTGAGCCTTATAGGGCCGGACAGCTATTTTACTTAATATATTGAGAGAATTGAGTTAGTATCAGTAGGTAAGTATATCTTCAGATTATCTTTGACTTCTAGCTACTTGCAGTTATTATATTATCAGTTTAGTTTCAGCTTTCATTATTTTGCCTTACATACTCAGTACATTATTTCGTACTGACGACCCTTTTCTGGGGGTGCTGCATTTCATGCGTGCAGGTCAGACAGACAGACGGGTAGGCTTCTTTAATAAGTGTTGCCCGAGTTCACCTTGATCGGTAAGCTCCATGCCTTTTTAGAGTTTTCGGGACTAGAACCTTATGTACATCTTGTATATATAGGTATACATGTTACAAGTAGGTCGTGAAGCTATTCCGATAACAGTATATCCATTAGTAGAGGCTTGTTGACATATCCTGTCAGTTAATGTAGTATGTTGGGCTTCCAGGCCTTGTATGTATTCTTGGTTGGGTTGTCAGCTGTAATAATTATGACGGCCTTGTCAGCCCGGCTTTATATTGATATTTAGCCAGCATTCGCAGTTGTCTTGTAATGTGGCCCATGGCCAAAGTATGAAATCACATGTTCAGAGTTCCTTAGTCCCAAGTTGGTATACAAGGATAGGTGAGGCACCGGGTGCCCGTCTCACCCCCCAGGTTCGGGGCGTGACAAAAGTGGTATCAGAGCAGTTCTGTCCTAGGGAGTCTACAAGCCATGTCTAGTAGAGTCTTGTTTATGGGTGTGTCGTGCACCACACTTATAAGCAGGAGGCTACAGGGCATTTAGGATTGTCATTCTTTCTTCTTGCTCTAGATCGTGTGGTAGATCCTCTTGGCTTCAGCTGTTAGTACACCCCTAAAGGGGGGATTATGGAGTAATGTGGCATTAAGTCAAAATTAAATAGTTCTAGTGACTATGGAATGGTAAAGGAAGAATGCGATAAATGAAAGAGGAATGAGATAGCACTTATCCAAATCTTACAGATACACTACGATTCAAGAATATTGTACAAGTACGACGTCAAGGAGAGGAAGTAAAGGTTCCTGCCCGAGCTGTTATTAATAAATAAGGAGCCAGTGCGAGACGTAAGTTAAGATAAAGTAAATAACCCAAGAAAGATTATGAGGAATATTGATATGAGAATGGGCCAAGGAGTAGTTAGTGAGTGGTCAGGAAGATCCCATTTATGGCTAAACAGGAGGTTACAGACAAGTCATTAGATCGTGTGAGATAAACATAGTAGAACACAACATTGAGAGTTCAGCCTCGAAAAATATCATTATAATACTTGAGATATATTCAAACAAGAGTTGGGGTAGTTAAAGACACCATACGAGTGTTACAGTAAAGTGCCATTGGGAAGACAGTCAAAATAACAGTTCAAAAGCAACCATACAAGCACAAGGGCATGAATGTAAGCAACTACGGATGATTATAGGCAAGTAAGAACATAAAAAAGGGGTCCGTAATAAGCTCACAGCTTTGCGAGAGTCAAGGGTTCTCCCTAAGTACTAGAACAAAAGACTATCTGAGAAGAAATGGTTGTGTAACAACAATCTCGCAACAACATTGTAAGCATTCCAAAGGAAAGTGATACCTACCGTGGCTAATGAACGGGAAGTAAGAATTAAAAATAATATTCGGGATCATATGAGTTGTATGGAATTTCAATATATATGGGCACTAAGATAAGCTAAGTATGGACGCAACAAGGGGCAAAAAGATCAGGAAAAGTAATATCTTACGTTTAAAGAAAGCTAAGATGGAAAAAAAGGGAATTACTCGATCAATGATCTAGAGTTGGTTGTGTTAAGAACTCACTTAATGGTTTGAAGTTTTATATATGCAGCATATACAGCCGTAGAAGGTTCTGGTATACGTTAAAAGAAAACATATTTGAGCCCAGGTCATAAACTAAGGATTAAATTGTTAAACGATTGTATCATGCATATTCCTCAGCGCCTATGAAAGGCTAAACAGAATAAGTAATACTATGAACCACATATTGGAAGATAGCTTAAGCTGACGTAAAGGTCGATCAGCAGAAGGAGGAAACTAAAGAGTTACATCACCCAAGTAAATCAGGAGTTTGATTATTGCACCCAGAAAAATAGAAGCATCGTGATCGAGAACATTGCAAGATCTCACTTAAAATCAGAGGTACGAAAGAAATAGAAGATGTGATGTGAGGCTTTAAGGAAAGTAAGGTAAAGGTGAACAATGTACGAGATACTCAAAAGCAGAAGGTTGAGGATATTCCATACTTGGGATAGAAGGCTAGAAGCGCGAGGATTCAATATCCAAGAATGATAGCGGTATCGTCAGTGGCATATCTTCTAGTCAATGATTTCTAAGTACTGAGAGATCTAGTTAAGAGAGTAAAGAAGAGTTAGAGATGATATCATGTCTAGCTTGATGTTCTAAAATAACACAAGGATATTCAAGCAAGTTGAAGGAAGATTACGACTAGTATAAATAGATATGTATAGGTCGCAAGCTAAAGTATGGTAAAGCGACAAGGTTTTAGACAGGAATGCGGATAAGAAAGGTCAATGAGAAGGTGACGAGAATGGATTAGTCCTCAGGATTAGGCCGTGAAAACAAGGGAGCTAATGGCTTCTCTATGTTATAGTAAGCTCAGTATAGCCTGAATGAACTCAAAGAAGTCTAAGACTAATATCATTTGAAAGATATGAGGGTGTAATTGTGGTAGATAAAGAATGACATTTGGGCCTTCGTTTGAATAATTATTTTAAAAAAAGAAGAAGAGAAAATAGAAGAAGATAAGGAGAAAAAGATTTCGTTGGCGGCACAAAATTAAGATACCCCCATAAGGTGAATCACATTGAGACACTATGAGATACGATTATGGGAATCACTTTGAATATTCCTTGAGGTAACGTAAGCCCTAGGGGCAAAGTATTACATAAGAAGTTTCAAGTTATCAGTGGTATATTGTAAATCAATATTGAGGTGAATCAACAATGGATGGACAAAAGTCACAAAGTATGAGATGAGATTAGGTCGGCATTCTAAAGATGAGCTGTAACGAGGAAACATTAAAGGACTTAAATTTATACATATGGAATAAGCAACGAGAGTAAGATGGGATTTGGTAGCAGACCTCAGCATCAATAAATTAAAGTAAGATTTATGGCAGTAAATTCATCCGGATGGCTAAACGGACCTATGCGATGAGATACAACAATATTCGTAAATCCAAGAAAGTATCGAGCAAAGGACTTCAATATACCTATAGAGGCCAGAGAGGCATCCTATTAAGCTTTGTATATACAAAGTAAGGCCTACAGATTGACTAAAATGTAAAAGGAAAAAAGGAAAAAGGAAAGATGAATCGCATAAGTGCACCTACAAATCCAAGGTCACACAGGTCGCCTGACAAGAGGTAACAGAAGTCGCAAGATTATGAAGATTTCGACCATATGTCATGATATGAGCAAAAAGACTAAAGGGGGGAATACCCTAAACTTTGGATTTATTCACAGAGAAACTGCTTGAATGGAAAGAAGAGTATTAATGTATTCACAAGAGTTATAAGTTACGAAAATGATAAGACCATCAGTCAACATTCGAGGACGAATGTTCCAAAGGGGGGAATGATGTTACACCCTGCAATATTACATCAATATTACGTCCCCCAGTGTTATATTACGACAATGTTATGCTCTGCAGTAATATATTACGATGATGTTACGTCTTGCAGTATTACATTATGGAGATATTACGCTTCGCAGTAATAAGTTACGACAGTGTTACACCCTGTAGTATTGTACGTTGAATTTGTCATAAGGTAATTGACATCAGTCCAAGGAAAAGATTATTTGGTTATTATAAGGATCATAAGTGATGAGTAAATTCGTGAAGGTAGGAGGGTACGTAAAATCGAAGAAAACGAATTTTGTCAAAGTTTGGCATTTTGGGATAAAATACGGGCCGAGCGTTAATACTCGATATTTATGGACTAGTGACATAAAAGGTACTACATGACCATGCTATTATGGTGTACAAGGTATGTTAAAAGAGAGTAGTATTTTAAGTAAGTTGAGATAATTTTTAATTATGCGGGTAATTGGTTAATTACCGGATAATGGGATATTACCTAATTAATTGGGGATATATTGGATAAGTATTTAAAAAAAGTATGAGGTGGCATCCCCCCATTTAATTGGGATGACTCATACAACAAATTAAAATGTGGCATCTAAGTGTTATACAACTCATACCACAAATTAAAAGGTGGCATCCAAGTGTCATTTGCATGACACTAACGTACAAGACTACAAAGACCTTAAGGGTGGATTATGGTCTTAATTGGGTCAAGTTGGAATTAAATCCTCACATATTTTTAATGGGTTTCTTCTCATGTATAATCAACCGTAAGGTTTGAACAATAAGAATAAATATTGGTTCGACATTTGCAACCAAAAGTAGTGATGCCACATTATTTGGATGATGCCAAATATTTTTAATTGTTCAGTGATTTAAGCCTAATAAATGGCAATATGGAACGTGATTTAATAGAGCCAGTACACTTTGAAGATGAAGGACAAGAGAACATCTTTTGTTGCTGGAAACTCATATAAACTGATTGAGATATTTAGGCAAGAGGTATTTCAACAAGGCTCGCTGATACAAATGTATGAGAGAAACAAGAACTTCATTGGGAAATTATAACTTTGTCCACATATACTATAGCAGGTATGTTAAAGTTAAGCTTTTCCATCATTTTTGCATGATCTCATCATTACACAAGTTTGATAACGAGGCATAAAGACAAATTCATATCCCGGAATTTACGTATATTTTGCTAGTCTCGCAAATTGCGTATATTTTCCTAGTTTTGTAATTTATAATATTCTCCTTACCGGGACTTCATATTCAGTTGAGTATTTCCTTCTTCCAGTCAAGAGAGTAGAAAATTACATATATACAGTATTAAAAGTATTTTCATTACCATCGAGCTATAATCGATAGGCAGACCCCTATTGGGCAACCTCTGATCAGATGGTAAGTTATATACCGATCCTACTGTGGCCGAGCGCTTATGAGCGAGCCCAGTTTGTTGAGATACAGAGCCTAGTATGGCCGAGCGCGTATGAGCGAGCCTACTACGGCAGAGTAGTTATATATATATATATATATATATATATATATATATATATATATATATATATATACCGAACCTACTATGGCCGAGCGCATATGAGCGAGCCCAGCATGGTCGAGATACAGAGCCTAGTATGGCCGAGCGCTTATGAGAGAGCCTACTACGGCAGAGCAGATATATATGTATACTGAGCCTTATAAGGTCGGAAAGCTATTTTACTTAATATATTGAGAGAATTGAGTAAGTATCAACAGGTAATCATATCTTCGGATTATCTTTGACTTCCAGCTACTTGCAATTATTATATTATCAGTTCAGTTTCAGCTTTCAGTATATTGCCTTACATACTCAGTACATTATTTCGTACTGACGTTCCTTTTCTGGGGGCGCTGCATTTCATGCGTGCAGGTCAGACAGATAGATGGGTAGGCTTCTTCAATAAGTGTTGCCCGAGTTCAGCTTGATCAGTAAGCTCCATACCTTTCAGAGTTTCCAGGACTAGAACCTTATGTACATCTTGTATATATAGGTATACATGTTACAAGTAGGTCGGGAAGCTATTACGATCACAGTATATCCATCAGTAGAGGCTTGTAGACATATCCTGTTAGTTAGTGTAGTATGTAGGGCTTCCAGACCTTGTATGTATTCCTGGTTGGGTTGTCAGCTGTAATAATTATGACGGCCTTGTCGGCCCGGCTTTATATTGATATTTAGTCAGCATTCGCAGTTGTCTTGCAATGTGGCCCATGGTCAAAGTATAAAATCACATGTTCAGAGTTCCTTAGTCGCAAGTTGGTATGCAAGGATAGGTGAGGCACTGGGTGCCGGTCTCGCCCCTCAGGTTCGGGGCGTGACACCTAATTACCCATTTTTTCCAAATTTTTCACCGCTAATTAGGTCTTTAATCACATAAAAACGAGTTATAAAGTCAAGGATGTTACCTCCAAGTGATTCCCCTTTGTTTTCCTCAAAAATCACTCTCAAAAGCTTCAAACCCGGATGAAAATGGTGAAAGAAAAGCTCAAATTCGTGAAGACAACTATTTATATGTTCTGCCCAGTGATTTCCACATTTGCGACCCTGGGACCGCATCTGCGAAAACTACGTCGCATCTGCAGTTTGCATTAAATGACAAGAAACTGCATCTGCGATCACCCCTTTCGTAGATACGCCACCGCTTCTGCGATATTCCTTCCGCATCTGCGAAACCTGAAGAAAGGACTAAAATCCGCTTCTGCGGTCCCCAAACCGCAGATGCGAAAATACCAGAAGCAGCAAAAATACAACAGCTGCAACATTTCCTCAACTTCTTGTTAACCATCCGAAATCACCCTGAGGCCCCCGGGACCTCAACCAAAGGCATCAACATATCCTAAAACCTTATTCAAACTTGTACCAATCTTCAAAACACTTCAAACAACATCAAAACAACCAAAACACATCGGATTCAAGCCTAAGTTTCTAAATCTTTCGAATTCCGTTTTTGATAAAAAACCCAACCAAACCACGTCCGAATGACCTGAAATTTTGCACACACATCACATTCAACACTGCGGAGCTACTCTAACTTCCGGAATTCCATTCCAACCCTCGGATAAAAATCTCACTATCGAACCGGAAGCTTCAAAATTCGACCTTTCGGCATTTCAAGCCTAAATTAGCTACGGACCTCCAAATCGCCATCCAAACATGCCCCTAAGCCTGAAATCACCCAACGGAGCTAACGGAACCATAGGATTTCCATTCCAAGGCTATCTTCACACTATTCTGACTACGGTCCACTTTCCAACACTTAAGCTCTCATTTAGGGACTAAATTTCCCAAAACTCTCCGAAAACTTAAAACCGAACATCCCAAAAAATCAAATTATTAGAAATAAACTTGGGGAAAGCAGTTAATAGGGGATCGGGGCGTTAATTCTTAAGACTACCGGTTGGGTCGTCACATAGGAAGGCCTTGGATTCATGTTGCAAGGGTCGTACCTTCTACCCTCCATCAAATGGTGATGTTTGAACACAAAGATCAAGAAATTGTGGTTCATGGAGAAGACGAGCAATCAATTTACCAGGACCCGTCAGTCCCATGTCTCGAAGCTAGGGAAGGTAGTGAGCATATAGTCTATCAAGCTTTCGATGTGGTGGTTGCAGATCAATGTGAGGAGGGAAGCCCATGTCCTCAGACCTTTTTGTCAAATGCGTCCATCATGGTCACTACTGAAATGATCAAGCATAGTTATAAGCCTGGGAAGGGACTCAGGGCATCATTGCAAGGTATCACAGAACCTATCACTTTACCTGCCAGCGAGAAGTTCTTCGGTATGGATTTTCGTGCCACAGAAACTGATGTGACATGGGCAAATGAACGAAAGAGCAATGGTTGGGTTCTACCTCAACCAGTCTCGCATCTCTACAAAACATTCGTCAAGCCCAAGTACACATAAGAAGAAGAAGAAGAAGAAGATGAGGCCTTCACGGTCTCTACAAAACATTTGCCAAGCCCAAGTACACAGAAGAAGAAGAAGAGGCCTTCACGGCCGAGGAAATTGAGGACATATGTGGAGCCATGAGGTAGATGTTGTATGAAACCCATATGGTCCAGTCAGGAGAAGGCTCGAGCACCGCTGAGGTGCTGTATATGGGCCCAATGCCAAGTTGGAAAACTGGAAAGCTACTCCATTCCTAGTAAGGCGGGAATCCTGATAGTCCAGTCTTGTCACCTTTTCTACATCACAAGTTATTCAAGGGTGTAACTCGGATGTTTCCTTTAGTTTACTGTCTTAAAATTCCGATGTAAACCCTGTTATCTTTAAAATTCAATGAAATGAAATCAATATTTCATCATTCATGAATCTCTCTTTATTCTTTCTGATTTTGTTACTTTTTCTTATTTCTTCTTTCAGTTCTAATAATGCGGCTTTAAACAACATGACATTCTTGCAGACTTCATGCCCGGATCTAAACACGCTGTCTAATTGTGAAATAATGAATCAAGAACTGGAATATGATGAAGAAGAGGCTTTTAGGGAAATAAACCGAGAATTGGAACAATTCGAGAATAAACCTAAGCCAAACTTAAATGAAACAGAGCCGGTTAATTTGGGTACTTCTAAAGAGGTCCAAGAAACCATGATAAGCATTCACACGGATGAAATAACCAGAGATGCATTGATCCAACTTTTGTTAGAATTCAAAGATGTGTTTGCTTGGTCCTACGATGATATGTCAGGATTAAGTGTCGATTTGGTGGTCCATAAGTTGCCGGCTTACCCCGATTATCCTCTGTCCAGCAAAAGCAGAGCAAGTTCAAAACTGATATCAGTGACAAGATCAAAGAAGAAGTCACCAAACAGTTGAAAGCGGGGGTGATCCGAGTGGTCCGATATACCGCATGGTTAGCTAATGTGGTTCTCGTGCCAAAGAAATATGGGAAAACTCGGGTGTGTATTGACTATCGAGATCTGAACAAAGCAAGTCCCAAAGGCAACGTCCCTTTGCCAAACATCCACATCCTTGTTGACAATTGTGCCAAACATAAGATACAATCTTTTGTGGATTGTTATGCTGGATATCATCAGGTCTTGATGGGTGAAGAAGATGCAGAAAAGATAGCCTTTACCAAACCCTGGGGCACCTGTTGTTACAGGGTAATGCCTTTTGGTTTGAAGAATACCGAGGCAAATTATATGAGGGCCATGAATGCCATCTTTCATGACATGTGCAAGAATAAATCAAGGTGTATGTGGACGATATGATCATCAAATCCAGAACACAGCACGACCATGTTCGGGACCTGAGAAAGTTCTTTGAGTGGCTGCATAAGTATGACCTGAAGCTAAATCCAGCTAAATGTGCATTTGGGGTTCCGTCTGGAAAACTCTTGGGATTTATAGTCAGTCGGAGGGGCATCGAGCTAGATCCAACGAAGATAAAGTCTATTTGGATTTGCCTCCTCCGAGAACCAAGAAAGAGGTTATGAGCTTGCTGGGAAGGTTAAACTACATCAGCCGGTTCATTGCTCAGTTGACATCCACATGTGAGCCCATATTCAAGCTATTGAAGAAAGATGTGGTGATTAAATGGACAGATAAGTGTCAGGAAGCCTTCGACAAAATCAAAGAATATCTATCGAATCTGCCAGTCCTGTTCCCACCCGAACCTGGGAGGCCTTTGTTTTTGTATTTGACAGTCTTGGAGAATTCCTTCGGATGTGTCCTCGGGTAACATGATATGACCGGGAAGAAAGAGCAAGAAATCTACTATTTGAGAAAAAAGTTCACAAGTTATAAAGCCAAATATACCCTGTTGGAAAGGACTAGTTGCGCCCTAACTTGGGTCGCTCAGAAGCTTAGCCATTACCTGTTGGCCTACACCACTTATCACATCACCAGGATGGACCCTTTGAAGTACATATTCCAGAATCCAATGCCCACATAGAGGTTAGCAAAATGGCAGATCCTGCTCACTGAATTTGACATAGTCTATGTCACCCGCACGGCAATGAAAGCCCAGGCTTTAGCAGATCACCTAGCTGAAAACCTTGTTGATGATGAACATCAGCCCTTGAGTATTTACTTCCCGGACGAGAAGGTGAATTCACTTGAGATAACATCAGAAGATACCAACGCTTGGAAAATGTTCTTTGATGGAGCTGTGAACGCAAAAGGTGTCAGGATTGAGGCAATTCTGATCTCCCCTACTGGTTAACACTATCCATCCATAACCCGACTTCGATTTTTCTGCACAAATAACACTGTCGAGTATGAAGCCTACATTATGGGTATGTATATGGCAATCGACCAAGATGTGGAAGAATTGTTGATCATGGGAGATTCGGACTTGATTATCCGACAAGCTCAGGGTGAATGGGAAACTCGGGATGTCAAGCTTATTCCCTATAGACAATATGTGAAAGATCTTAGCAAGCGGTTCAAGTCAGTCGAGTTCAGGTACATTCCTCGTTTTCACAATGAGTTAGTCGATGCACTCGCTACTTTGGCCTCGATGTTGTCGATCCAAGCAACCTCCACATTGACCCGTTGGAAATATAAATCTGAGAAAGGCATGGTTACTGCAATACAGTTGAGGCGGAACCAAATGTTCAACCATGGTATCATGATATCAAGAGATTTCTAAAAACAAAAGAATATCCCGAGCAAGCCAATGGAGACCAAAAGAGAACCATTAGAAGGCTTGCCAGCGGTTTCTTCTTGAGCGGCGAGATCTTGTACAAAAGAACTCTGGATCTCAACTTATTAAGATGTGTGGATGCCGAAGAGGCCGGAATAATCATGCATGAAGTTCATGTAGGGGTGTGTGGACCCCACATGAATGGATACATCCTAGCAAAGAAGATCCTTCGAGCAGGCTATTAATGGATGATTATGGAAAAAGATTGCTTCCGTTTTGTCCGAAAATGCCATCAGTGTCAGGTGCACGGTGACCTGATTCATGCACCGCCTACAGAACTGCATCCTATGTCAGCACTGTGGTCGTTCGTTACTTGGGGTATGGATGTCATTGGGCCAATTGAGCCAAAAGCTTCAAATGGGCATAGATTCATATTGGTTGCCATTGACTACTTCATAAAATGGGTTGAAACAGTCACCCTCAAATTCGTGACTAAGAAAGCAGTAGTGGATTTCGTGCATTCCAATATCATCTGCAGTTTCGGTATTCCTACGACCATCATTACAAACAACGTTGCGAACTTGAAAGGTCATTTAATGAGGGAGATATGCGAACAATTCAAGATCACGCATTTGAACTATACCCCTTATCGGCTCAAAGCTAATGGTGCCGTTGAAGCAGCAAACAAGAACAT
This sequence comes from Nicotiana sylvestris, assembly GCF_000393655.2. Classification (NCBI taxonomy): domain Eukaryota; kingdom Viridiplantae; phylum Streptophyta; class Magnoliopsida; order Solanales; family Solanaceae; genus Nicotiana; species Nicotiana sylvestris. Next base: position 39,141,835 of record NC_091060.1, on the reverse strand, counting down.
CAAGAAGATTCTTAGGAAGATGATCCAATGTTCCAGGCAATGGGATGAAAAGTTTCCGTTTGCATTGTTGGGATATCGCACAACTGTACGAACATCTGTCGAAGCAACCCCATATCTATTGGTTTATGGCACTGAAGTCGTGATACCGACAGAAGTTGAAATCCCTTCTCTTCAGATCATTGTGGAAGCTGAGATTAAGGACAGTGAGTGGGTCAAAACCTGTCTGGAATAGTTAACCCTGATTGATGAAAAGCGAATGGCTGCAGTCTGCTACGGGCAGTTGTATCAACAAAGAATGGCCCATGCCTACAACAAGAAAGTGCTGCCTAGGAACTTTGAAGTGGGGAAACTCATTTTGAGGTGTATTCTCTCTCACCACCAGGAAGCAAAAGGAAAGTTTGCTCCTAACTGGAAGGGCCCATACATTATCAGAAAATTATTGCCAAAAGGGGCATTGTACCTGGGAGACCTTGAAGGAAATGACCCTGAAACAGCTGTAAATGCAGACGCAGTCAAAAGGTATTATGTTTAATCTTTCTGCAGCATCGATACTAGCCGATTGGGATGATGAAGGCTTTCATTCTTGCTACCCCAAACACTTCAACCCTTTTGCTAACCCTTTGAGCCAATTACCCTTCTTTGATTACCCTCTTTGGAACCTGAAAACGTTTGTAAAAAAAATTAAAAAATCAACCAAATCAAAAACAAAGTTTTCCTGAATTACGTTCGAATTAATTCCGAAAGGATATGTAGGCAGCCTCTCTTTGGGTTCAGTCACACCAAAACAAAAATCCAAATTCTCCCAAAATTGAAATTGGGCAGATATTTTAATGATTCGGCGATGATCCCGCCTGAATGGTTCCAAAGTTGTAATTTGATCCCAAATTCCTTTTCATCCAAAGCCTGTTCAAGTCCTTCCGATCAATCGATAAAGGTGTTCAAGAATCAGAGAACGTAGCTATTTGGATCCGATGCAATCAAAATGAGAAAAATAAAATGAGAGAGCCTTGTTGGTGAAAACCCACACGGGCACCGTCAAGTGATGGTGAGAAGAGAACTAAAAATGAGAGAGTCTTGTTAGTGAAAACTCGCAAAGAGCACTATAAGACGATGGTAAGAAGAGAAATGAGAGAGGTCCATTGGCGAAAACCCGCAAAGGGCGCCATTGATTGAAAAGAGGGAATTCCTTACGACCATCGACACTGACAAGAGTCCTAACAAGGTTTCTCGGTTTTAAGATATGGATTATGAAGGGTTTTTGCGAGATTGGATGGCTGTGCAAATCGGGTATCCAGTCCAAGAGGCATGTCATGTCATTGAAGTCTGCATGCACTCCAGATAAGTCCTTCTTTCTTTCCCCCGAAAGGGACGCTTCTTGTTAAATTCATTATTCTATTCTTTGTTTACTCTTATTTGAGTACCTTTCGGTCTAATCCTTCTTTGAAAACTAGTACAAAGAAAAGATGGCAAGATTGGTTTTACAAGGTTCTACTTGACAAAATCCGAATGCAAAGAAAAGCACCCAGCCTCAGTAGGTGCATCAAGTCGATCCCGACTGGCCATGATGGCCGATGATCCAAAGTCAAAATTATTGAAAATGAAAGAAATCCAAAGTCAAGTGCCCATAAAGGCAAAATAAGAGGCCAAAGCCCCACACGGTTGAACCATCATGTGAAATTTTGGAAGGTTAAGATCCCTGGGTTTTAAAATAGAGATTGATCTCCAGAAAGCCAACAAGCAACAGAGATTTTCATCGAAAGAGTTGGGCCGAGATCAAGTAATCAAAACAATCAAGGCCACAAAACAAACCACATTTCAAACTAACCATTGTTCTTTGTTTGAAAACATGAAACAGGTGCAATCCAAAGCAACCTTGCAAGAAGCAGGTGCAACCAAAGAGAAACTGTGCAAGGGCTAGAAGCCGCTTTGCAGAAACAATCCATAAAGGGAAGTCCCCTCCAAAATTCTTTCCCACATTCACTCATTCTATGAAATAAAAAAAAAGATAAGAAGAAAAATTCAAAAAAATGGTAGCCTAGGGCCCCCGATCTCTAGTTACGTTCTTTCCAACATAGGGTCTCCACTCCCTAGTCTGTTTTTCCAACATAGGGTCTCCACTCCCTAGTTGATTTTATTTTAGACATATGGTCCCCACTCCCTATTCACTTTTCCAACATAGGGTCTCCACTCCCTAGTTGAGTTTATTTTAGACATAAGGGTCTCCACTCCCTAGTCACCTTTCCAACATAGGGTCTCCACTCCCCAGTTGAGTTTATTTTTTAGACATAGGGTCTCCACTCCCTAGTTGAGTTTATTTTTAGACATAGAGTCTCCACTCCCTAGTTGAGTTTATTTGTAGACATAGAGTCTTCACTCCCTAGTCACCTTTCCAACATAGGGTCTCCACTCCCTAGTTGAGTTCGTTTTAGACATAGGGTCTCCACTCCCTAGTCGTTTTTCCAACATAGGGTCTCCACTCCCTAGTTGAAGTTATTTTAGGAATAGGGTCTCCACTCTCTATTCTGCTTTTCCAACATAGGGTCTCCACTCCCTAGTTGAGTTTATTTAAGACATAGGGTCTCCACTCCCTAGTCGCCTTTCCAACATAGGGTCTCCACTCCCTAGTTGAATTTATTTTTAGACATAGGTCTCCACTCCCTAGTCGCCTTTCCAACATAGGGTCTCCACTCTCTGGTTGAGTTTATTTTAGACATAGGGTCTCCACCCCCTAGTCGCCTTTCCAACATAGGGTCTTCACTCCCTAGTTGAGTTTATTTAAGACTTAGGGTCTCCACTCCCTAGTCGTCTTTCCAACATAGGGTCTCCACTCCCTAGTTGAATTTATTTTTAGACATAGGTCTCCACCCCCTAGTCGCCTTTCCAACATAGGGTCTCCACTCCCTAGTTGAGTTTATTTTTAGACATAGGGTATCCACTCCCTAGTTGAGTTTATTTTTAGACATAGGGTCTCTACTCCCTAGTCGCTTTTCCAACATAGGGTCTCCACTCCCTAGTTGAGTTTATTTTAGGTATAGGGTCTCCACTCCCTAGTCACTTTTCCAACATAGGGTCTCTACTCCCTAGTTGATTTTTAGTATAGATATATGGCTCCACTCCCTAATCTCTTTTTCCAAGGATACACAATCCTTGTTTTATTCAAATAAAGAAATAGTTTAGATTTTTGCTATAATAACTTACGAAATTTTCTTAGTGAAAACTGAGGCAGAACAATTGCGTTCGTTTGATTGCTTTGGTGCCTGAACAGGTTTTCATCGTGAGGCACAAGGTTTGAGATGACCAAAAGAAGAAGTTTCAACCCAAATAAAAGAAAAGAAGAACAAGAAAAGTAGTTAAACTCCAAGTGTATAAGAGGAGAAAAAATGCAGACTGCTCAAGATATGATTGAAGTCACAAGTTTTGCATGTCCCGCCTTGATCCGAAAAGCTGAAGAAGAATGAACCGGCGGTTGCAGCTAATGAGCATCAAGATTCAGATCAGAGTCTGCAGAAAGAACCATCCAAGACTCAAGATCAAGCTTTAGAAGGTTTATAGATAGGAATCTTGTAACTCATAGTTGATAGGTTTAGCTAGTTTAGCTTTTTATCTTTCATTTTGGTGTAATAAGGAGTTCAGCAAATCAAAAACAGCAGCAACAACAGTGAAGTCACAGTTTTCCGGTAGTCCCAGCTACCAAAACTTCTAGAACTACACTGACCTGATTCCTTTATAGCCAGGGATATGTAGCCAACCTCTGAAGCAAGGTTCGGTCAGACTTTTTCAAAAGATGCTTCTCATGGAGTTTTAAACGGGCAAAAATCGCTCGTAATTGCTAATTTTATCTTTGCCCGAAAACTCATCGTGTTTCCGAGCAAAGAGGGGCAGCTGTGAGCATGTGATTTTTTCCCTATACAAAATACTCCTTCAGAATCCAAGAAAATAGATTTTTTTTTAACTATTTTCCATATTTAGGATTTTTGTAGAATTTTCTTAATTATTTGCATTTCTGTGCATGTTTAAATTTTATTTAAATAATGAAAAAATACTAAAATATCATGCATTGCATTTAGGCTTTATTTTTACATTGCTAGGAATTAATCAGTAATTATTTACTTTATTAAAACTGAAAATCACAAAAAATGGCCCATTTTTACATTTTTTCTCCTTTTATTTAGATTATTGATTTTTTCACTTTTAATTTAGGATTAAGTTATTTTAATTAGGTAATTAGCTTAACTTCACATTTTTAGATTCATTTAGGTTTTTAATCTTAGGATTTTTAATTATAAAAAAAAAGGAAAAAAAAAAAGAAATCGGGTGTTTAATTAAAATTTGGGTTGTTTTAAAAAAAACCTTTATCGGCCCAAAAACTTCTCCCAAGACTGACCCAAACCCAAGCCCAAAGGTCATACCCGGTCAGACCTCCCCTCACCCAAAACGACATAGTTGCCTTGCAAAACTACGCCGTTTCGATGCCTTTGCCCCATTAAACGACTAAATTCCCCCTGGCTTCATTAATGCACCCAATTTCATTAAGTGTAAACCTAAGTCCCCTTTCTCTCTCAGAAATGCCGCCTAAATCCACTGTCTCTTCGCCGCCTAGAAATCGTCTCACGGCGGCGGAGTATCTCCAAATCCCCTCAAACTTTATCCATACAATCTCCATCATCCCCTCATTTATATCCCGCCATTGATTTCCCAAAAAGATCACTCAATTTCTCTAAATTTGAGATCCAAGAATAAAAATCCAAGCTTTTTGTCTTTTGTCCAAATTTTCTTGATTTGGTCCTCAATCCGTGATAAAACCCGTGTGAATTCCCCAGTTTTTTAACAAAGGGAGTGCGTTAATGTCAAGAATGCCTTTCCCATAGATTTGGCCAGATTTCGGGCAAATAGCCTTGAACGATCCAATTTCTTCAAGCTTCTGCCTCGTTTTCTTCTTGGCACATGATGAGGATTGTTGCATGAATCATTGGCCATGGACAAAAGTCTGGCTAATATTCATATAACAATTCCCACCATTTGGCCGAGTTTTGTGCTCGTGAGTCTCAAGTGGATCTATTACTGCCTCTTCTAAGTTGTTGAAGCTTTTGTTTCCATCGGTATAATTCTTCCCCCTTTTTTCTTCACATTCATCTACTGGAATCTTTTTATTTTTATTTTCTGTCTAAGAGTAATTAGAATTATTTTAGGGCATAATGGACTAATCAATGATTAATAGCTCGTTAATTAGTTTTAATTATTTTTTTAATGTTTTCTTAAAAGATGCATCAGTTAGCTTTTGTTTATTTGAATGTTGTTCTATTTTCTATTTAAGGTTGTTTGGTTTTTGGGTTTAGAACCCAGACTTGGTACGAAAGCCCAAGTAATTAATGGGCTTAAAGTTTAAATGACCCAGGTCCAGTACCCTGAGTTTTAAACCAATAAAACAGTAAAAAAAATAAAGAAAAAGGGTAAATACAGGGCTGCTGGGGTTTGGAATTGGATAAGGTTTAAGGAAAGTTTATAGGAAGCTTCTAGAAAGCTGACAAGGGTCATATTAGAGATAAAAGAGGGGGAAAATTCTTTGGGCAGGGGTGTAAGTAGATTAAATTAAGAGTTTATAGGGTGTATTTGAGTGAGGAAAAACAGGCTTGCTGCCCTATAAATATCCTCTATAAAAAGATCCATTTTCCAATCATTAGGGCATAGAAAAAAGGGAAAAAACACAAACGGCTAAAAACCAGCTCTTTCCAAAAAACATTCTGAAGAATTTTTTTGAGTTTCTTTCTATTTTCTGGGGTTTTGCTGGGAGTTTTTCAGAGGGGTTTGATTCACTACTGGTTGTTGAGCTGAGCTAGGAACTAGAGATTTTCTTATTTCTTTGAGCTAATTTTCCTCTTTTCTAGGTATTTTTCTGAACTTTGTATGCTTGTTTTGAGTTGTTTTGAATGAAAAGCTGATTTTCTTAGACATTTGAGCATGAATGAAGTTAGATTGTGTATTCTTGTAATGATTTTAGGATTCCAACCCGCTTTGAAGCTTTAAATTTGCTTTATTTTGTTTGCATTCTGTTATTTTTCAGCTAACTTGTGTAATATTTGAAGTATGTGGATATTGAAAAATGGTCTATGAACATCTTTAGCCAATGAAACATGCTACATATACTGTCTTCTTCTCTTCCCTTTCTTTCTTTTTTCAGAAACATTTCATGTTAGCCATGAATAGTACAAAGACATCAGTTACTGAATGTCCATTTTTACATTTTTAGGTTGAGAATGTTGTTAAAGGTCAAGCAGATTTAGCTGTGGGATACATAGGAATTCTACCATATTTTTCTTTATTTGAAGCTTTGTAAATGTGTGTTAAGTTGTTTTTATTGGTTATTAGCTACAGTTTGCAAATCTGACCATTAATTGGTTAGATTGGCAAGCTCTAATGCTAAAAGAAGGGATTGAAAGTAGCTGAAAAGGTTTGGAGCTGAAAATTAAATCAGACTATGTAATTTATTACGGCAAATGTTTTTGTGTACATTGGAAGACTTTAATTATCAAGAGTTGTATTTGAAAATGGCCAACTTTGTAAATGTCAGATTCAAGGTGATTTCTTTTGAAGCTTTAAGTGACAATGATTTCCTGTTCTGTTATTTGCTATATTAGATAACTACCACAAATCTGACCATTTATATAAGAAGCTTTGATTCAATTTATTGTATTGGGCTTAATCGAAGTTAATTATTAGCCCAATAAAGAATTTTAGCAAATTGTTGAGGGCCTGATACTTTTCAGAAACGAGATTATATTCCTGGCATGTATTCTCGTAATTAAGATTCATGACTTCCTTATCAACTAAGTTCGCATGCTTGGGTTCAAAGTTGATCGTATTCAGTTTCTTTTAGTTCTAATTGATTAATTTGAGTATGACCATTTGTGATACTTCTCTTAATGTTCAAAAAAGGCGTCCACCCACTATTAATCTCATAATTTGGACCCTCGCATGTAATCTTGAACTGCAAACCAGTATTCGAATTTTTGTGAACATGTATAGTCTGTCTTTAGGCGTGAATTTGATGAATGTTTTTTTTACCAATGAATTACTAGCAATTGAGTAAAATCTTTTAAAACGAATTAAGGTGAGCCATCTATAATTGAACTCCATAATCCATGGCCTTCACGCTAATACCAACTAGTATAGAAAACACTTTTGAATATTCCATAGTTTGCTTTAGGCACGCAATTAAAATTATTACAACTACGGGTACGGTTCCCGTGACGTGGTTGTGATAACTAGTTTTAAATTAGATTAAAAATAGGAGTACCTTTAGTTTGCCTTTAACATATATACCTCTTTTCTTAAAACAATTTGAGGTGTGCCATGCTTAAAACTTATAATACACGACCCTCACGACATTAGATCAAGAGCTAATCATTTTAGAAAATAAGTCGAGGTGCACCATACGCAAACAAAATCCATAATCTATAGCCCTCATATAAATACAAAATTAGTATAGAAATGCCTTAATTTTTCATAGTTTGCTTTAGGCGCATTAATTAAATAATTATCATAGCTACGGGTACGGTTCCCGTGACGTAGTCGTGACGCTTAATTACTAAATCCGGGTGTACATTTCATGTGACCCAATTTCAATTTCTCAACAATGTTAAATAAAGCGTGTTGCGAATCACGGGTGCATTTCATGTAGCGTGGTTTACGATGTGTTTTAAATGACATTGAATCTTCCTAAAAGCAGTTTAAGTTAATTAAAAGTGGTTATAAAGCTAAAAATGCACAATAGGTTTTAAAACATATAATAAATCGGATAGTAGGCCAATTTTAATAGTTTAATCGACTATGCTCGAACCACGGAACCCGGGAATGCCTATCACCTTCTCCCGGGTTAACAGAATTACTTATCTAGAATTTCTGGTTTCGCAGACTTTTAAATAAAGTCGATTTTCCTCGATTTGGGATTTAAAATAAATCGGTGACTTGGGACACCAAATAAACTATTCCAAGTGGCGACTCTTAAATAAATTAATTAAATAATCTCATTTCGAATAATGTCATTTTAATTGGAAAAACTCCCTTATATCCCCCCTTTGGGTGGTAAAAAGGAGGTGTGACATGACCCGCACTCATAACCCCTTAACCCGGGCCCTAATGGGCCGAATCTAATTTAATTTAAAAAGTTAAAAACTAATAAATGATAAAAATTTCAAACTTTATACATATATACGAACTTGAAATTACTACATGTCCTTGAAGCCAGTTAGAATAAAAATGAAAGAAAAACCATACTTTATTAACATTAAAACTTGAGAAAGATATGAAATTCGAATATTTCTATAACTAATAGTCTAAAATATATGGAATTCGCCTAATTTGACAAGACGTCTCATAGTGTGTGGTACTATATTCTTTCTTCAATGTTTGAATTCAAGTTTTTGTCACTTATTTGAATATATATGTGGGCTGGTCCGGCTCGGTTGACCCGTTGGTCAAGTACCGGTTCAGTGGGTCAAAATATTATAACCCGGTCCAGACCCCTTAATTTAATGGGTTGGTCCAGTTAGGATTTTGTGGGTCATGAGCCGGTTAAAGGGTTAAGGTTATATGGGCCGATTCGTGGTCAATTTGACAGGTCTAACTAAGTTACACAAAAGTTAATTATACATAATTTTAAAATACAAACCAAACATTAAATTATCTTATACCAAATTATATACCATAATTATTTATACATATCAGTCAAACCAAACGACTCCTCGGTCTTGAACCAAATAAAAACAAAAGTAAGTGTACAACTGGCGGATCCGACAAACCGGACGCAGAATAATAAGTAAATAGAAAAGATTAAAGAATAACTAAATTGACGTGTGAATTAATAAAGGTTGACAGAAGGAATAATTAAAACAAAACAGAGGAATAACGAAAGTTTGAAAGATTACACCCCAACTTTGCTTTAATAGCAAAATCCCTCTTCAGCTTTATAAAATAGACATTCTCCCCCTCACAGTTCTATAAATCTGTGAAAGCCTATTCCTTCTTTCCCGATTCGCACAGTTCTATTTCTATAAGTCAGTCAATGACTTTTCCTACTTTATCAGCTCGCGTCTTTCGTCGCACAGTTCTAATTCAAGCATATATGCTCATGAAACCAATCTTTTAAATAAACTTCCAAGCTGGTCTAATTTGGAAAATTCAGGTGAGAGTTATCTTTAACACAATTAAATTTGGTATATTTTCCTTAATTTAAAAGATATTAAGACCCGTTTTTTTATATTAAGATTAAAATTTCTCTTAATAATACATATATCATTAAGATATTGTATCTATATCTCAACACTAAATTTAAATTTGGTGTTTTCTTGCTCCAATGGAACACAAATTCTTGCACTACTATAGTGCGTGAATAGTGTCGCACCAAATTTGGTACAACACTATTCATCAACATCAAATTTAATTTATTATTATTTTATTCATCTTTTTATTTTTTTGGACTTTTAATTTATCATATATTGTGTATATAATTAATTTTTATATTAAGATCTTTATAATTTTAATTTTTTTGATATATTAACTTTTGTATATATTATATTGAGGACGAGCGTGATCTTAATGCACCAATTGAAGATGCACGTGAATGTCTAGCTCCTACGGTAGAAATGGCAGTAGATGAAGATCACCGATTTGAACAATTTTTAGCTCGACACAAAAAAATTCAGGATAAAGATGCGCATTTTGGCACTTCGTAATGCATTAATAGAGCATTTATGGGAGAATAGAGACGAAAGTTGAATATTTATGTGGTACTTAAATTAAATTTGACTATGATGTAATATTTATTTAATTATTTTATCAATGATTTCACTTTTAGTTGATTTATCCTTTAAAATAATTTTGTAATAAATGATTATATAAGTGGTGAATGTGAATTATATGTGATGAATATGGAAAAAAGAAAAAAAGATAGAATTTGTTTGAAGGAAATAAAAAATGAAATTTAAATAGAAGATAATAATATAATATAAAAGAGAGGGAAGAAATATTTTTTTTGGTGTAAAAAATGGTATAATGGTTGGAGTAAATTTGGTGTTACACCATTTTGGTGTGAAATTTGGTGTTAGGGTTGGAGATGGTCTTAATAGTAAATATTATATCCACATTCATGTTAGAGAAAATATAACTACATGGTAGTTGAATATGGCGGTGGTCAGTAATGAATGTTATAAGGTGATGACTAGTGGTTGGTGGAGAAGGTTGGAAATGGTGGTAGTGCAGTGATGGCTGATGCTGTTTGTCCCAATCCGAAGGTGGAAGTGGTTGGTTGTGATGGTTATATACTGAGTGATTATAGTGACGGAGAGGGTTTTGGTGGTGGTTGTGAGTGTGAGGTGGTCTGGTGGTGGAGGCCGATGGTGGTGAGTAGTGGTAAAAGTGATTGATGGTGGTAGTTAACCGTAGAGGTGGTTGGTATGCGTTGGTCTCTTTTCGCCTTCTTGTGCCGAGGGTCAATCGGAAACAACTTTTCTACCCCGGGAAGGGGTAAAGTCTGTAAAAATACTATTCTTCCCAGATCCCACTTATGAAATTATTCTAAGTTGTTATAGGTTGTGGAGGTACTGGTAGTGTAGGTGGTTGGTGGCGGTGTTTGTGGGTGACTGGTGGTAATTGGTGGTTGTAATAAAAAGAGTAGTAGTAAATATTAAATTATGGTTTGGTCAGCACAAGTTTAAGGATTAATGTGTAATAGTAAATTACTGTAAACATGAAATTCTATATAGTATTGGAATGTTACATAAATCTATGCAAAAATATCCTTCACCAAAATTTAGTTTAATTTTTGAGAAGCCAACATGAAAAAAAAATTAATGCATAGGACAACATCAAATATCTAATTTCCTGGTGGTTGAGCAATAAGCATGTCATCAATTAACTAGTAGCTGAAGAACTTGCACAAATTAACATTCTAGGTACATTGTGCATGTCAAATAGGGATCATAATAGGTAGTGATTCAACTGAACCAATAATTTGAAGTACGTGATATTTATCAAGACGATATAAGTGTAGGAAGCTGGGAATTAAATGCTTTAACACTGATGACTCCTGCATTTTTACTATTTAATGCTTGCAATGGTTCAGTAAAAGTTCTGAAGCTAAAGTTCCTTCATTCCTTATGATTTCCAGCTCAGAGACGGTCTTGGAGAAATATGTCGGTCGACCCCATTGATATTCGTGATACTATACGCATTCTGCAACGGATTGAAAACGAGCATCACTGAACGGGTAGTGAAAAGATTCGAATAAAGGCTGTTAAGACGGAGCTATGGTTTCTGGGTACATTTCTCTGCATAAATCATGACGTGCTGCAAAAAGACATTCGAGGTTTCATGGATGATACAAGAGCTCAATTCCAATCTGATTACAATATCATGTTGGGTGGAAAAGAGCCTCATAACTTTGACTGTAACTGCTCTAATGTTCTAGCAAAGATTCAGCAATACAAGCAGAGTACTACCAGAACTAATTTTTCTAATCTAGAAATTTCAAGTGCTAGTCCTCAAGAAGTTCATGGACATCGTTGTGCAGAATCTCAAGGATCTGCTAATTGTTCGCCTTGGCAAGCCACCTGATATGGTGTCCATCTCATTCAAATGAGTTGGTAGCCAATTTTGTTGACTTGGTTTGGTTTGGTAGCCAACCTTGTTGAATTTGTATAATTTGGTAGCCAATTTTATTGACTTGGTTTGGTTTGGTAGCCAACCTTGTTGAAATTGTGAAAAGGGTGTGTAAATTGTCAAATATATTAGGCTTTAGAGAGTGAGGTTTTAGCTATAAAAGGAGAGCTTTAACTCTCATTTCTACACACCAACAAAGAGAGAAAAGAGAGAGCAAGGTATTCCATAAACTATAAGAAAATAGTTTGTGAATAAAAATAGAGTGTGAGAGATATTGTAGTGAGGTGGAAAAAGCAAAAGAGTATTTATTTCTTTTGAGAGTGTAGTGGTCTTAGGAGTATTTTTTACTCGTTACTACACAGTGTAAAATTCCTCGCTATAGTGATATCAGTTGCTCTTCTTGGCCGTGGTTTTTTCCCTTATTCAGAAGGGTTTCCACGTAAAATCTTGGTGTCATTATTGCTGCATTTCTATTCTTGCTGATTTAACCATAACTTAGTGTTCTGCGTTTATCACTAATACCGTGAATACTATTTTTACGGGGTTTATTCCCAACAAGTGGTATCAGAGCCAAGGTTCTGTCTGAGTATGCTCTGTGGTTGCAGCACAGTCTGAACTTCCACATCAGAAAAGAATTACTTTGATCTCCTAATAAATAGTATTTGTATTTGTGATAAAGGATGGAAGCCAACACTAGTAGAAGATTTAATATAGAAGAGAGAGAAGAAATATTTTTTTTGGTGTAAAATATGGTATAATGGTTGGAGTAAATTTGGTGTTACACCATTTTGGTGTGAAATTTGGTGTTAGAGTTGGAGATGGTCTTAATAGTAAATATTATATCCACATTCATGTTAGAAAAAATATAACTACATGGTAGTTGAATATGGCGGTGGTCAGTAATGAATGTTATAAGGTGATGACTAATGGTTGGTGGAGAAGGTTGGAAATGGTGGTAGTGCAGTGATGGCTGATGCTGTTTGTCCCAATCCGAAGGTGGAAGTGGTTGGTTGTGATGGTTATGTACTGAGTGATTATAGTGACGGAGGAGGTTTTGGTGGTGGTTGTGAATGTGAGGTGGTCTGGTGGTAGAGGCCGATGGTGGTGAGTAGTGGTAAAAGTGATTGATGGTGGTAGTTAACCGTAGAGGTGGTTGGTATGCGTTGGTCTCTTTTCGTCTTCTTGTGCCGAGGGTCAATCGGAAACAACTTTTCTAACCCGGGAAGGGGTAAAGTCTGTAAAAATACTACCCTTCCCAGATCCTACTTATAGGATTATTCTAAGTTGTTGTTGGTTGTGGAGGTACTGATAGTGTAGGTGGTTGGTGGTGGTGCTTGTGGGTGACAGTGGTGGTAATTGGTGGTTGTAATAAAATGAGTAGTAGTAAATGTTAAATTATGGTTTGGTCAGCACAAGTTTGAGGATTAATGTGTAATAGTAAATTACTGTAAACATGAAATTCTATATAGTATTGGAATGTTACATAAATCTATGCAAAAAATATCCTTCACCAAAATTTAGTTTAATTTTTGAGAAGTCAACATGAAAAAAAAATTAATGCATAGGACAATATCAAATATCTAATTTCCTGGTGGTTGAGCAATAAGCATGTCATCAATTAACTTGTAGCTGAAGAACATGCACAAACTAACATTCTAGGTACATTGTGCATGTCAAATAGGGATCATAATAGGTAGTGATTCAACTGAACCAATAATTTGAAGTACGTGATCTTTATCAAGACGATATAAGTGTAGGAAGCTGGGAATTAAATGCTTTAACACTGATGACTCCTGCATTTTTACTATTTAATGCTTGCAATGGTTCAGTAAAAGTTCTGAAGCTAAAGTTCCTTCATTCCTTATGATTTCCAGCTCAGAGACGGTCTTGGAGAAATATGTCGGTCGACCCCATTGATATTCATGATCCTATACGCATTCTGCAATGGATTGAAAACGAGCATCACTGGACGGGTAGTGAAAAGATTCGAATAAAGGCTGTTAAGACGGAGCTATGGTTTCTGGGTACATTTCTCTGCATAAATCATGACGTGCTGCAAAAAGACATTCGAGGTTTCATGGAAGATACAAGAGCTCAATTTCAATCTGATTACAATATCATGTTGGGTGGAAAAGAGCCTCATAACTTTGACTGTAACTGCTCTAATGTTCTAGCAAAGATTCAGCAATACAAGCAGAGTACTACCAGAACTAATTTTTCTAATCTAGAAATTTCAAGTGCTAGTCCTCAAGAAGTTCATGGACATCGTTGTGCAGAATCTCAAGGATCTGCTAATTGTTCGCCTTGGCAAGCCACCTGATATGGTGTCCATCTCATTCAAATGAGTTGGTAGCCAATTTTGTTGACTTGGTTTGGTTTGGTAGCCAACCTTGTTGAATTTGTATAATTTGATAGCCAATTTTATTGACTTGGTTTGCTTTGGTAGCCAACCTTGTTGAAATTGTGAAAAGGGTGTGTAAATTGTCAAATATTGTAGGCTTTAGAGAGTGAGGTTTTAGCTATAAAAGGAGAGTTTTAACTCTCATTTCTACACACCAACAAAGAGAGAAAAGAGAGAGCAAGGTATTCCATAAACTATAAGAAAATAGTTTGTAAATAAAAATAGAGTGTGAGAGATATTGTAGTGAGGTGAAAAAAGCAAAAGAGTGTTTATTTCTTTTGAGAGTGTAGTGGTCTTAGGAGTATTTTTTACTCGTTACTACACAGTGTAAAATTCCTCGCTATAGTGATATCAGTTGTTCTTCTTGGCCGTGGATTTTTCCCTTATTCAGAAGGGTTTCCACGTAAAATCTTGGTGTCATTATTGTTGCATTTCTATTCTTGCTGATTTAACCATAACTTAGTGTTCTGCGTTTATCACTAATACCGTGAATACTATTTTTACGGGGTTTATTCCCAACAAGTGGTATCAGAGTCAAGGTTCTATCTGAGTATGCTCTGTGGTTGCAGCACAGTCTGAACTTCCACATCAGAAAAGAATTACTTTGATCTCCTAATAAATAGTATTTGTATTTGTGATAAACGATGGAAGCCAACACTAGTAGAAGATAATAATATAATATAGAAGAGAGAGAAGAAATATTGTTTTTTGGTGTAAAAAATGGTATAATGGTTGGAGTAAATTTGGTGTTACACCATTTTGGTGTGAAATTTAGTGTTAGGGTTGGAGATGGTCTTAAGAGTAAATATTATATCCACATTCATGTTAGAGAAAATATAACTACATGGTAGTTGAATATGGCGGTGGTCAGTAATGAATGTTATAAGGTGATGACTAGTGGTTGGTGGAGAAGGTTGGAAATGGTGGTAGTGCAGTGATGGCTGATGCTGTTTGTCCCAATCCGAAGGTGGAAGTGGTTGGTTGTGATGGTTATGTACTAAGTGATTATAGTGACGGAGGAGGTTTTGGTGGTGGTTGTGAGTGTGAGGTGGTCTGGTGGTAGAGGCCGATGGTGGTGAGTAGTGGTAAAAGTCATTGATGGTGGTAGTTAACCGTAGAGGTGGTTGGTATGCGTTGGTCTCTTTTCGTCTTCTTGTGCTGAGGGTCAATCGGAAACAATTTTTCTACCTCGAGAAAGAGTAAAGTCTGTAAAAATACTATCCTTCCTAGATCCCACTTATAGGATTATTCTAAGTTGTTGTAGGTTGTGGAGGTACTGGTAGTGTAGGTGGTTGGTGGCGGTGTTTGTGGGTGACAGTGCTGGTAATTGGTGGTTGTAATAAAAAGAGTAGTAGTAAATGTTAAATTATGGTTTGGTCAGCACAAGTTTAAGGATTAATGTGTAATAGTAAATTACTGTAAACATGAAATTCTATATAGTATTGGAATGTTACATAAATCTATGCAAAAATATCCTTCACCAAAATTTAGTTTAATTTTTGAGAAGTCAACATGAAAAAAAATTAATGCATAGGACAACATCAAATAACTAATTTCCTGGTGGTTGAGCAATAAGCATGTCATCAATTAACTTGTAGCTGAAGAACTTGCAGAAATTAACATTCTAGGTACATTGTGCATGTCAAATAGGGATCATAATAGGTAGTGATTCAACTAAACCAATAATTTGAAGTACGTGATATTTATCACGACGATATAAGTGTAGGAAGATGGGAATTAAATGCTTTAACACTGATGACTCCTGCATTTTTACTATTTAATGCTTGCAATGGTTCAGTAAAAGTTCTGAAGCTAAAGTTCCTTCATTCCTTATGATTTCCAGCTCAGAGACGGTCTTGGAGAAATATGTCGGTCGACCCCATTGATATTCGTGATCCTATACGCATTCTGCAACGGATTGAAAACGAGCATCACTGGACGGGTAGTGAAAAGATTCGAATAAAGGCTGTTAAGACGGAGCTATGGTTTCTGGGTACATTTCTCTGCATAAATCATGACGTGCTGCAAAAAGACATTCGAGGTTTCATGGATGATACAAGAGCTCAATTCCAATCTGATTACAATATCATGTTGGGTGGAAAAGAGCCTCATAACTTTGACTGTAACTGCTCTAATGTTCTAGCAAAGATTCAGCAATACAAGCAGAGTACTACCAGAACTAATTTTTCTAATCTAGAAATTTCAAGTGCTAGTCCTCAAGAAGTTCATGGACATCGTTGTGCAGAATCTCAAGGATCTGCTAATTGTTCGCCTTGGCAAGCCACCTGATATGGTGTCCATCTCATTCAAATGAGTTGGTAGCCAATTTTGTTGACTTGGTTTGGTTTGGTAGCCAACCTTGTTGAATTTGTATAATTTGGTAGCCAATTTTATTGACTTGGTTTGGTTTGGTAGCCAACCTTGTTGAAATTGTGAAAAGGGTGTGTAAATTGTCAAATATATTAGGCTTTAGAGAGTGAGGTTTTAGCTATAAAAGGAGAGCTTTAACTCTCATTTCTACACACCAACAAAGAGAGAAAAGAGAGAGCAAGGTATTCCATAAACTATAAGAAAATAGTTTGTGAATAAAAATAGAGTGTGAGAGATATTGTAGTGAGGTGGAAAAAGCAAAAGAGTATTTATTTCTTTTGAGAGTGTAGTGGTCTTAGGAGTATTTTTTACTCGTTACTACACAGTGTAAAATTCCTCGCTATAGTGATATCAGTTGTTCTTCTTGGCCGTGACTTTTTCCCTTATTCAGAAGGGTTTCCACGTAAAATCTTGGTGTCATTATTGCTGCATTTCTATTCTTGCTGATTTAACCATAACTTAGCGTTCTGCGTTTATCACTAATACCGTGAATACTATTTTTACGGGGTTTATTTCCAACAAGTGGTATCAGAGCCAATGTTCTGTCTGAGTATGCTCTGTGGTTGCAGCACAGTCTGAACTTCCACATCAGAAAAGAATTACTTTGATCTCCTAATAAATAGTATTTATATTTGTGATAAACGATGGAAGCCAACACTAGTAGAAGATAATAATATAATATAGAAAAGAGAGAAGAAATATTTTTTTTGGTGTAAAAAATGGTATAATGGTTGGAGTAAATTTGGTGTTACACCATTTTGGTGTGAAATTTGGTGTTAGGGTTGGAGATGGTCTTAATAGTTAATATTATATCCACATTCATGTTAGAGAAAATATAACTACATGGTAGTTGAATATGGCGGTGGTCAGTAATGAATGTTATAATGTGATGACTAGTGGTTGGTGGAGAAGGTTGGAAATGGTGGTAGTGCAGTGATGGCTGATGCTGTTTGTCCCAATCCGAAGGTGGAAGTGGTTGGTTGTGATGGTTATGTACTGAGTGATTATAGTGACGGATGAGGTTTTGGTGGTGGTTGTGAGTGTGAGGTGGTCTGGTGGTAGAGGCCGATGGTGGTGAGTAGTGGTAAAAGTGATTGATGGTGGTAGTTAACCGTAGAGGTGGTTGGTATGCGTTGGTCTCTTTTCGTCTTCTTGTGCCGAGGGTCAATCGGAAACAACTTTTCTACCCCGGGAAGGGGTAAAGTATGTAAAAATACTATCCTTCCCAGATCCCACTAATAGGATTATTCTAAGTTGTTGTAGGTTGTGGAGGTACTGGTAGTGTAGGTGGTTGGTGGCGGTGTTTGTGGGTGACAGTGCTGGTAATTGGTGGTTGTAATAAAAAGAGTAGTAGTAAATATTAAATTATGGTTTGGTCAGCACAAGTTTAAGGATTAATGTGTAATAGTAAATTACTGTAAACATGAAATTCTATATAGTATTGGAATGTTACATAAATCTATGCAAAAATATCCTTCACCAAAATTTAGTTTAATTTTTGAGAAGTCAACATGAAAAAAAAATTAATGCATAAGACAACATCAAATATTTAATTTCCTGGTGGTTGAGCAATAAGCATGTCATCAATTAACTTGTAGCTGAAGAACTTGCACAAATTAACATTCTAGGTACATTGTGCATGTCAAATAGGGATCATAATAGGTAGTGATTCAACTGAACCAATAATTTGAAGTACGTGATATTTATCAAGACGATATAAGTGTAGGAAGCTGGGAATTAAATGCTTTAACACTGATGACTCCTGCATTTTTACTATTTAATGCTTGCAATGGTTCAGTAAAAGTTCTGAAGCTAAAGTTCCTTCATTCCTTATGATTTCCAGCTCAGAGACGGTCTTGGAGAAATATGTCGGTCGACCCCATTGATATTCGTGATCCTATACGCATTCTGCAACGGATTGAAAACGAGCATCACTGGACGGGTAGTGAAAAGATTCGAATAAAGGCTGTTAAGACGGAGCTATGGTTTCTGGGTACATTTCTCTGCATAAATCATGACGTGCTGCAAAAAGACATTCGAGGTTTCATGGATGATACAAGAGCTCAATTCCAATCTGATTACAATATCATGTTGGGTGGAAAAGAGCCTCATAACTTTGACTGTAACTGCTCTAATGTTCTAGCAAAGATTCAGCAATACAAGCAGAGTACTACCAGAACTAATTTTTCTAATCTAGAAATTTCAAGTGCTAGTCCTCTGTCTTATGAACTTCTTGGGGAGTTCATGGACATCGTTGCGCAGAATCTCAAGGATCTGCTAATTGTTCGCCTTGGCAAGCCACCTGCCTTGCATGCTGAGTCACTGATGTATTTTCAAGTGAAGGATCAAATGGAAGTGGTCGAAAAGGAGTTGACAGCGCTCAAGAACTTTGTCTTCTTTCTGGGAAAACTATGCACTTCACAACTCCAAACCCGCTGGCAAACTTTCTCCCGTCATGTTGAATTTGTGGCTACCGTTGCAGCAATTATTTTCTTCTTGTATATGCCTAACCTCAAGGACAGCGAATCTGTTGCTGTAGAATTTACTGATTTGCTTTCTGATTTGCTGCGGAGAAGGATCAAGCCTATTGAGCCAGGGGTCCGCAACATCTATGCTGACGTCCTCAGAGATTTGAGGTCATCAAGCACTCCTCCCATGTCCTCAATTGAACCAGCAGCTGGATTCATCAACACTCTTCTGCACATTTCGACCGAATTAAGAGGGCTTTATACCTTCAATGCAGATCAAATGGAAACCCTTCCTGAGCAGCTTTAACACATTGAGAATTATTCTCAATGAGCTGGCATTGACATACAACATTCAGGATAAAATGAGGATCCATTTCTTCAGACGAGTCGAGATTTTGGTCATTGATGCTGGGCTTATTGTTTATTCATTGTACGATAGCAGCAAGAGCAAAGAAGACCGAAATCAAGACCTCTTTCTTTTGGCTGACAAGATTCAGCTTGTGAAGAATCAAATTTACCTTGACATCCGAGAGGGGATACAACCCCATTTGCCTAAGAATGATGTATTGGGCTTTTTTGTTTTCCTTCTGAACGGCTTGAAGGAGCTCCTTTCTAGCCATGCCGATTCACTTGCTTCTGTCCAGAATGAACTTGATGTGGTCCATGAGGAGCTTCAACTTCTCCAACCATTCCTAGAAGATGTAGCAAGACAACGCCATAATAAACCTGAAGAACTTCAAAATCTTGCTGAAAGAGTCATTGATAAGGCATATGAGGTTGAGTACATAGTTGATTCTTTTGTAGTGAGAGATATTCCTCATACTTATCTTACAGTATGGCTCTCAGAAATCATATGGGAGATTAAGCTTATCAAGACAGAGTTGACCAAATCCTCGGTAAAGAATATGACAATCGCTTCCTCTTCTGCCGATGAAGAATTGATAGGTTTTGACGATGTGAGGGAAACTATAAGAGGTCAACTAGTTCGAGTATCACCAGAGCTAGATGTTATTTCCATTGTCGGTATGGCTGGCACTGGTAAAACGACCCTTGCTCGAAGTTTTATCAAAAATGATTCTCATTTTGATTTCTGGGGAGAGTGTCGTGTATCTCAGGTATACACGCGGAAAGACTTGTTACTTTCCATTTTGAGTTCTAATTGTGACCCTACTGAAATTAGTAAAGAAGCTGATGATGAGTTAGCTGATAGACTACGGAAACTTTTATTGACAAAGAGATACCTTCTGATCATTGATGATGTATGGGAAGTAAAAGCATGGGATGATTTGATATTATGCTTTCCTGATGCTAGGAATGGTAGCAGAATCATTCTGACCACCAGACTTCAAAAAGTTGCTGTTTACGCTAAACGTGTTACTGAACCCCATTTCCTACGTCCTCTGAACGAGCAAGAAAGTTGGTTGTTATTGCAAAAAAGGGTATTTGGAAAAGAAATCTGCCCTGAACAGCTAAAGGAAGTTGGGGAAAAAATAGCAAAAAAGTGTGATGGGCTACCACTTTCCATTGTTTTAGTGGCTGGTCTTCTCACAAAGATGGACAGGACAGAAGGATGTTGGACGCAAATGGAATTAAGTTTCGGTGAACGAATCCAGGATGGAGCCAAGGATCTAGTAAAACTAAGTTACAATGATTTACCTTATAAATTGAAACCATGCTTTTTATATTTTGGAGCATTTTTGGAGGACAGAGAGATTTCAGTCTCAAAAGTGACATGCTTATGGATTTCTGAGGCATTCATAGAAAATGATGGGGAAAAGTGTTTGGAGGATATTGCAGAAGATTACTTAGATGATCTTATTGGGAGAAACCTCGTCATGGTGACTAAGAAGAGATCTATTGGGAAGAATAAAGCATGTCGTGTCCATGACTTAATGCTCGATTTTTGCAAGGAAAAGGCTGAGGAAGATAATTTCCTGTTGTGGCTGAAAAGGTATTTACCTCTTTATATGTTTCTCTAAGCTCTGATTAATTCGTACTTGATCTCGTTACTTATCCTGCTTAAATTCGCCGTTGCAGAGATCTAGATGCCAATCCTCCACATTTTTATTCTGAAAAGCCTGTGCACCGCGCTTATCATTTTGCTCTAATCAGGATGATCTTGCTGGGTGGAGGCCATCATGCTCACACGCTCGTTCAATATTATTCAGGGAGGTCAGTGATAATACTTGTTCTTCATTGGGACATGCCTCTATCATCTTTGGCAACTTCAAATTTCTCCGGGTGTTGGATTTGGAGTTTGATGATGTGAAATCTTTTCCCACTTAACTTAATCATCTGAGGTACCTTGCTGTTCAAACTACTGAGGATTCTATCCCGTCATCCAAAGAAAACCTTTGGAATCTTCAAACGTTCATAGTCAAAAGAAACGGAGGACACGTACTGTTGCCAGACACCCTTTGGAAGCTGAGTAAGTTGAGAAATGTAAGCATTAGTGACAGTGCTTTGTTTAATTTGCGTGGTGCACGAGAATCTCTTGATGAAAACCCCTCAAAGCTGGACAATTTGGCAACGCTTTCCTCAATATATGTTTCCAGGAAGGACAATATGGAGAGGATAGTAAGAAGAACGCCCAATCTTCGGAAGTTAAGATGTATTTTTGCCGATCCATGGGGTTGGGAAAAGAATGAAAATCGGTTCCCTGACTTGGACTCATTGTCTCAACTTGAAACACTAAAGGTGGTCTTCATCAGCATACCAGAGATAGGTCCGTCAATATTAAACTTTCCAATGAATCTCAAGAAATTGACATTATGCAAATTTCCTTTGCCGCCTGCTGAAATTTCAACCATTGCCAACCTTCTCAACCTTGAGGTACTTAAACTGCAACAAGTTGCCTTTGAAATGGATGAATGGGAAGTGCGAGACAATGAGTTCCCTCAGCTCAAATTCTTGGAACTAGAAAATCTCACTCTCTCAAAATGGGAAGTGTCTGATGAAGCCTTTTGTTGCCTTGAGAAACTGGTTTTGCATGGATGTTCACATCTCGAAGCAATCCCTGATTGTTTTGAGGACCAGGTTATTTGCAATACATTGAAGTAAAATCATGCAGTAAAGATTTTGCTGATTCGGTCGGGGATATCAAAGAAAAACGAGTTGAAAATGGTTACAAATGTGACGTTAAAGTCTTTGCTTAGCATTGGAATAATGAGGCTGCAAGTCTACAGCCTTCGGTTCATTTCCAAATCTGATTAAAGGTACAGTCTTGAGCAAATGCTGGTATTTATATCGCCTCATGTATACTCCCTTGAATATATTTCTTTACTGACTATATATATATATATATTCAAATTAAATTGCTTTCAATTAGTTGTCCTTGAAAACTCTTGTGAATAAAATTTCCTTACTTCTTTTTTGGATACTGCAGCTATTCTCTGTCGTTGTTGGTCATTGTTCTTTGGTTGGTTGCAGCGAGCTGCTGGTTGGTGCTATTTGTTGGTTGCTGATGTGAGGGTATTAGTTTCTGTCATTGCTGTTTTTGTGTTAATTTGTTTTTGCATTCAGATGTACTATTGTGGCCCATGGCAATAGTAGTCGTATGAGTTCTTTTTTAAACAAAATGAATCGATTAGTGCTTTTAAGATCTCAAATGTATGGATTGAAGAAAGTTGGTGATTTGTCATGATATTTATGGAGCTTCTTATTCCAATTATTATGTTCTTATACATGAGATTAGTACAACCCAGGGAGAACCATACCCAAAAGCTAACTATTAAGGTGAGAAGTACCAAGGCTATATAAATCTTATATCAGCACATTATAGTACCGATATGCGATTCAAGTCTCATATCTTGCAATAAACCATAACAAACCACCAGTGTGGATCACAAGCACAGAAGTGGCGGGTGGCTTTGATACCTTTGATATAACCCAAGAAGAACTATATCCCAAAAGCTAGCTATTGAGATAGGAGAGCCCAAGACTATGTAGACCACACATCAGTACATTATAATATCGATGTGGGACTCAAGCCCATACATTGCAATGGACCATAACAAATATAACTCTGCTCTAACCTGAGAATAGTACAATAGTTTAGGACAAAATTTACTTGTTGGCCGAAACTAATTACAATCGCTAGCAAAAAGTTGTTTTAAAAATGTATATTATATGTATGTATTATACATATATACAAAAAAAAAACTTGGCTATTATTTTCGGAAGATGCTAAAAATATATACTTCTACTTTTGTAATCTATTTGTATCTCCCATATCCATTTGCCCTTACCCCTTTTCCCAAACATATTCACGTTGACTTCTATATGTACGTGCAAATCTCATGTTCATATAAATATTTGTCCTGCTTTCATTTTCTAAAGTCGAAGAAGCACATAATGAGTTATATTTCTATAAATGATGGGATATTTATATGCCACGACCCCAAATTACAAGTGTTGTGACAACATCTATCATGATACTAGGCAAGCCGACAACTCAAAAATACTAACTTCTTTAAATCAAAATATACCGAAATAGGTTTAAGTAAATAAATTCTCGTAGAAATTGGAAGAAACACTACAACTCAATATTGAATCTTCCAAAATGCGGGTGTCACTGAGTACATGAGCATCTATACAATAACATAGTCTGATACACCGTCTAAGAAAGTAGAAGAGAATAAATAAAACTGAGTGATAGGGGAGGAGAGTCAAGGTCTGCGGACGCCAAGGTAGCTACCTCGAAAATCTCCGAATGACTGAAACTCCAAGATCAACAACCACCGTGCCCGAAAGTACCTGGATCTGCGCACGAAATGCATGGTGTAGCGTGAGTACAACCAACTCAATAAGTAACAAGTCTAACTTGTGGGCTGAAAGCAGTGACGAGCCCAACAATACAGTAAAAGTACAAAGTTTAACAATACAGAAAATATAGACATGCTTCCAGGTTCAACAGTTAAGTTCAACACTGATAAAATATGCCAAGTGTGACTGATAAGAGGAATATGATATATCTACATCTACATACCAATATGAATATCGTTTGTGATGCAACACAATAAAACCTCAAGTATTCACACTCTCAGAGCACTCAATCTGACTGTCTCAATTCTCGCCCGTCACACTCAGTCACTCAGCATTGTACAGGACCTGCTGCGGCGTGCAGCCCGATCCACATATAGCCCTAAGACCTATAGCGGCGCACAACCGATCCACATATAGCCATAAGTCTTGTTGCGCGTGCAACTCGATCTGCATATATACAGACATAAGGCTTGTTGCGGCATGCAACCTGATCCACATATATATAGTCATAAGGCTTGTTGCGGCATGCAAACCGATCGACATATATATAGCCATAAGGCTTGTTGCAGCGTGCAACCCGATCCACATATATATCTCTCCCAATACGACACTCAGACCCCAACTCAGTCATCAATCTCTCCAGTCTCTCGGGCTCACAAATCTCATGCCAACTAGCCCAAATAATGATATATTACAAAAAATATTAGTAACAGAGACTGAGATATGATATGTAAATAATGGATGCGACTGAGTACAAAATTGCCATCTAAGAAATAATTCAACAGCAGAAATGACCACAGTGGGTCTCAACGGGATAAACATATACCCTAACATGATTTCAGACATGAATCGGTAGCTCAATTACTCTAACACATAGAGGTCACATGAATGGCTACAAGGTCTGATGACTACACAGTACTACAAAATCAATCAAATCACAGTTTCTACGGTGTACGCTCACACGCCCATCACCCAGCATGTGCGTCACCTCAACACCGATAACATAATACGTAATTCAGAGATTCGTACCCTCAAAATCAAGTTTAGAAGTGTTACTTACCTCAAACCGTGCAAATCTCTACTCCAACAAGCCCTTGCCCCGCGAATCAGCCTCTCAATGCCTCAAATCTATCCATAAACAATTCAATGTCATCAACACGAGCTATATGAATCAATTCCATATGAATGCGAAGTTCATAATCAAAAGTTAAAAAGTCAACTCAAAAGTAAACCTCGGGCCCATATCTTGGAATCTAATAAAAGTTAAAAAATTCGAAAGCCCATTCAACCACGAGTCTAACCATACCAAACTTAACAAATTCCGACACCAAATCGTCACTCAAATCCCCAAAGTTAACTCTCCAATCCCTAGCCCAAAACTCCCAAAGTTCCACCTCAAAAGCACACAAACTGGATGGAAAATTCAATGGGTAAACAATATTATTGCATAAAAATGATTAAGAGTGACTTACCTCAATAAAACCCTCGAAATCCCTCTAAACAATTGCCTTAATCTGAGTTTGCAAAGTCCAAGAATGATAAAATCTCGGAACCCTTGAATCTTATGTTTTGCCCAATGCTTTTGCACCTGCGGAATCGCTTCTTCGATAAAAATCCCACGTCTACGGAAGTCACTTAAGTCCACAAGGTCCGTACCTGCGCTCAAAGTTCTACACCTGTGGAAGCACTTCTGCAACCCCTCCATCCGCTTATAAGAAGATAGCCCACTCTCCCATTCTCCGCATCTGTGGAGCTTTGCTCGCAAATGTGGAAGACCCTCGCAGCTGCGCCACACCCCATACCAGCCTAGCTCCGCTTATGCGCCACATCAGCCGCACATGCGGCTAATCCCCTCGCAGGTGCGATTGCACTAGAAGGAAAAATTCCAGCAATGCTTCAAATCCATCTTTTGATTTGTTAACCATCCGGAATCCACCCGAGGCCCTCGGGACCTCAACCAAACATGCCAACAGTTCAAAATATAAAATTTGAACTTAGTCGAGACCTCAAATCACATCAAACAACATATAAAAAACACGAGTCGCACCTCAATTCAAGCCTAACGAAAACTAAGAAATTTCAACTTCTACAATCGATGCCGAAACCTATCAAATTACCTCCGATTAAGCTCAAATTTTTCAGACGAGTCATAATTGACACAAGGGACCTATTCCAATTCCCGGAATCAAAATTCAAGCCCAGTAACCAGAAAGTCAATCCTCGGTCAAACTCGTCAACTTTCCAAACTTCTAATTTACCAACTTTCGTCGTTTCAAGCCAAAATCAACTACGGACCTCCAAATCATTATCCGATCACACTCCTAATTCCAAAATCACCCAATGGAGCTATCGAAACCATCGAAACTCCATTCGAGAGCCATTTACACATAAGTCATCATTCAGTCAACCTTTTCAACTTAAGCTTCCAACCTTGAGACTAAGTGTCTCAACTCATTTCGAAACTTCTCCTGAACCAAACCAACTACCCTAACAAATCACATAAAGTCTCAAATAGGCATGGATATCTTCTCTGCATCTCCCTCTCGGTCTCCCAAGTAGCCTCCTCAACTGGACGACCTCCCCACTGCACCTTCATTGAAGTTATGTCCTTTGACCTTAACTATTGAACCTGCCGATCTAAATGGCCACCGGCTCCACATCATATGTCAAATCACCATCCAACTAAATTGTGTTGAAGTCCAAAACATGATACAGATCGCTGATATACTTTCGGAGCATGGAAACATGAAACACTAGATGAACACCTGATAGACTAGGCAGCAATTCAAGCCTATAAGCCACCTCTCCAATCCTCTCAACCACCTCAAAAGGCCCAATATACCGAGGGCTCAACTTGTCCTTCTTCCTGAACCTCATAACAC
This sequence comes from Nicotiana sylvestris, assembly GCF_000393655.2. Lineage (NCBI taxonomy): Eukaryota > Viridiplantae > Streptophyta > Magnoliopsida > Solanales > Solanaceae > Nicotiana > Nicotiana sylvestris. The sequence continues at coordinate 39,115,295 of NC_091060.1, read as the reverse complement.
GCTTCATGGGTGAAACTTTGAGCAGTACCTACTCTCCCACCATGTAAGCAACATCACGAACCTTCCTGTCGGGGTAACTCTTCTGTCGCACCTTGGGAAGCTGATCCTGAATTAATTTAACCTTGTCCAAAGCATCCTGAACCAAGTCAGTATCCAACAGCCTAGCCTCACCCGGCTCAAATCATCCTATTTGAGACCAACACCGTCTCCCATACAAAGCCTCATAAAGAGCCATCTAAATGCTCGATTTGTACCTGTTGTTGTAGGCAAACTCTGCAAATGGTAGAAACTGATCCCATGAATCCCCGAAATATATGGCACAAGTGTGTAGCATATCCTCCAATATCTGAATAGTGCGCTCAGACTGTCCGTCTGTCTGAGGATGGAATGTTATACTCAACTCGACTTGTATGGCCAACTCTCGCTGCACTGCTCTCGAAAACTATGTGCCCCAATCTGAAATGATGGACACCGTCACACCGTAAAGGCGAACAATATTACGGATGTAAATCCCATCCGACCGCTCCAAAGAATAAGTAATTCCAACTGGAATGAAATGCGCGGACTTGGTCAACCGATCCACAATCACCCAAATAGCATCAAACTTCCTCGAAGTCTGTGGTTCCAACTACAAAATCCATGGTGATACACTCCCATTTCCACTCCGTAATCTTAAGCCTCTAAAGTAATCTACCCGGTCTCTGATGTTCGTACTTCACCTGCTGACAATTAGGTACCAAGCTACAAACCCCACTATATCCTTCTTCATCCTCCTCCACCAATAGTGCTGCCTGAAGTCCTGATACATATTTGCGGCACCTGGATGAATGGAATACCACGAACTGTGGGCCTTCTCAAGACTCAACTCACGTAGCCCATCCACATTCGGCACACAAATCTGACCATGCATCCTCAACACCCCTTCATCCCCAATAGTAACCTAATTAGCACCACCGTGTTGAACCATGTCCTTAAGGACAAGAAAATGGGGATCATCATACTGGCGCTCTCTGATATGATCATATAAGGAAGACCTTGAAACCACACAAGCTAGAATCCGACTAGGCTCCGAAATATCTTATCTCCTGAACTGATTGGCCAAGGCCTAAACATCTGATGCAAGTAGTCTCTCACCCACAGGAATAAAAGCAAGGCTACCCATACTCACCGCCTTCCTACTCAAAGCATCGGCCACCACATTGGCCTTCCCGAGATGATACAGAATGGTAATATCATAGTCCTTTAGCAGCTCCAACTATCTCCACTGCCTCAAATTTAGATCCTTTTGTTTGAATAAGTGCTAGAGACTCCGATGATCCGTAAACACTTCACAAGACACACTGTAGAGATAATGTCTCCAAATCTTCAATGCATGAACGATGGCTGCCAACTCCAAATCATGAACATGGTAGTTCTTTTCGTGGGGCTTCAACTGACACGAAGCATAAGCAATCACTCTACCCTCTTGCATTAACACACACCCAATACTGATCCGATAAGCATCATAATACATTGTATAAGAGTTCGATGTTGAAGGCAAAACTAGAACTAGAGTTATGGTCAAGGTAGTCTTGAGCTTCTGAAAGCTCTCGTCACACTCATCCGACCACCTAAATGGAGCACCCTTCTGAGTCAATTTGGTCAAAGGCATTATAATAGATGAGAAAACCTCTATGAAGCAACGATAATATTCGATTAAGTTGAGAAAACTCTGAATCTCAATAGCTGAAGACGATCGGGGCCAACTCTAAACTGCCTCTATCTTCTTGGGATCCACATTAATCCCCTCGCTGGACATCACATGCCCTAGGAACGCCACCGAACTGAGCCAAAACTCAAACTTGGAGAACTTAGCATAAAGTTTCTCCTACCTCAGCCTCTATAGCATAAACCTCAAATGCGGTGCATGCTCCTCCTGGCTTCGGGAGTATACCAGGATATCATCAATGAATACTATGCCATACGAATCAAGATATGGCTAAAATACACTATTTATCAGATGCATGAATGCTAATGGGGCATTGGTCAGTCCAAAAGACATCACAAGGAACTCATAATGACTATACCAGGTCCTGAATACCATCTTTAGAATATCTGAGTCCCGAATCTTCAACTGGTGATACCCAAACCTCAAATCAATCTTAGAGAGCACCCTCTCTCCCTGAAGCTGATCAAATAGATCATCAATGCGCGGCAAAGGATACTTGTTTTTTGTTGTAACTTTGTTAATTGCTTATAATCGGTACAAATCCGCATAGTACCATCCTTATTCTTCACAAATAGAACCGGTGCACCCCAAGGGGACACACTAGGCCTAATAAACCCCTCATCAAGAAGCTCATGAAGTTGTTCTTTCAATTCCTTCAACTCTGCTGGTGCCATACAATACAGAGGAATAGAAATGGGCTGAGTGCCCCGACACCAAGTTAATACCAAAATGAATATCCCTGTCGAGTGGCATGCCCGGTAGGTCTACAGGAAAGACATCCGAAAAGTCTTGCACTATCAGAAAAAAATCAATAGTAGGAGTATCAACACCAAAATCTGTCAAAATGGACAAATAAGACAAACACCCTTTCCCAACCATCTGTTGGGCCTTCAAATATAAAATCACCCTATTGGGAACATAATCCGGAGAACCTCTCCACTGGATCCTTGGCAACCCCGACATCGCCAACGTCATGGTCTTAGCATGACAATTAAGAATAGCATGACATGGAGACAACCAATCCATACCTAAGATCACGTCAAAATCAAACATACTAAGCAATAAGAGATCAACTCTGGCCTCCAATCCCCCAATAGTCACCACACACGACCGATACACACGATCCACAACCATAGTATTGCCCATCGGCATAGACCTATGAAAAGATGAAACTAAGGACTCATAGGGCATATCCAGATAACGAGCAAAATATGATGATACATACGAATAAATGGAACCAAGGTATAGAAGTCTCCCTGTGACATACTGAGACAATACCTATGATCACTATGTCTGAAGGAACAGCTTTTGGCTAGACAGGAATAACATAGAATCGAGCCTGACCGCCACATGATAGGCCTCCCCCTCTAGGGTGACCTCTAGCTGCCTGAGCCTCACCCCAAGATGGTTGCACGGGTGGTGTAATGACTGGTGCAGAAGTCATAGTTTGACCTCTTTGTGAAACTGTACCTCCCAAAAGGCAGTAGACTGCCTCCTAATATGACCAAGCTCCCCACATTCATAACAACCCCGATCCGACAACGGTGTTGGGGGCTGAATCGGAACCCTAGAACCAGAAGAATCTAGTGTAGATGAACCTTGAGCTGAAAGAGAACGGGATGAACTCTGAGCTGGGAGAACACTGAGAGATGACTGACCTAGACGAGAACTGTATAAACCATGTCTAGTTGATGCACCACGATGAACTGGACGAGCCATCTGAGTGGGCCTATAAGGACGATCCCTGATGTGGTGGGACCGACCCCCAGAAGACACACTGCTAAAACCACCCGAACCTCGAGGCCACTTGGCCTCCCTCTCCTTACGCTCCTGACTATGAACCAACTCAAGTTGCCGAGCAATATCAACCACCTCATCGAACCTAGCACCTGATGCATTCTCCTAAGTCATAACAAAATGCAACCATTAGCTGAGGCCATTAATAAAACTCCTAATCATCTCCTTCTTAGTGGGAACTAACCAAACTGTGTGATGAGCCAACTCAGAAAATCTCATCTTGTACTGGGTCACAGATGTCACACCTCCTTTTTCACTACACTCGCAAGGGCATAAAGGAGTTTTTCCACTTAAAGGACAATCGGAACGAGATTTGTTATTAAGATTCAGAGTCGCCACTTGGGAGATTAATGGTGTCCCAAGTCATCGGTTGAATCCCGAACCGAGGAAAATATGACTCTGTTAACAGTCCGCGAACCAGAAATCTGAGTAAGAAATTTTGTTAACCCGGGAGAAGGTGTTAGGCATTCCTGGGTTCCGTGGTTCTAGTACGGTCGCTCAACTGTCGTATTTGGCTTATTTATCTGATTTTAATACATTTTGAAACCTATGTGCCGATTTTAACTTTCAACCGCTTTTACTCAATTTTTAAATGAAAGTTGAACGTCGTCTAAAACATGTCTTTAGATTGCGTCACATGAAATGCACCCGCAATCCTGAACACATTTTATTCAACATTTGGGATTTAATTTGGGTCACATGAGATGCACACCCGAGTTTAAGAAAGTAACTTTATTAAAATACGCGCCTAAAGCGACTAACGCATTATTATCTTTGGGGGGCGTGAAATTCGTTAAACGACCCATCCCGAATTCTAAGTAATTTAATACAGACATTTATTGAGGGCCCCGTGATTTAGGCATTTTATTTAGCGAGGCTCATCTCAGTTTATTATTTAAAAGGCAAACCTAAAAGCAACTATGATTTTCTATTTTTATTTGTCTCTAATAATAAAAGAAAACGTCCTAATTAATTTGTTACTGGACCAAATGATAATTCTGCACCACAGTCTAGCCATTGGGCTCCAGGATAAGCCCACCAAAAGGAAATCACACAAGATTGACCAATTGTTGACTGTGGCCCAAGCCCAAACGGGATCCAATATTCAGGAGGCATACGTGAGCCCAACCTCACAAAAGGACCTCATTTCGAGCCCCAGGGACTAAGACTAGATTTCAGTCACAATTTGGCACGTTTGAAGGCCTCAAGACTCAAGGCCAGATTAACGACTAATTCCCCAATGAGTTTCCAATTGTAATAACGCACAGAAATCATCAATATACTAACAAATGAATGACCTCAAACAACCAATATGATATTTGTACACTGAATCACTATTTTTGTGACGAGTCAAGCTCAATGTCCTATTGATATCCAAATAAACTATATTATGTAAGGGTGATTACTGATTTGAATTAAACCTGAGACTGCCAAATTAGAAAATACCACGAGTTCCAGTTAACAAGGCTTAAGAACAAATTCTACGTGATTGGAACATTGGGACACAATTGCACCTCAACCATTTTTGATTCTTGATTCGAATTAACACACAGTAGTATTAACACCAGTTATAATTAGTACAAATAAGGCTTGTGGCTTCCAAAATCATTTTTTGTTCTTGCTGTTCTAGCTAACTTCTGGCTAAAAAATTTACACTACAAAGCGAAACTAACTGATAAGTTAATGAATGACTGCTGCTCTAATAGTTCAGTAAGTCCATCACAAATTCATAAATTCAAAAATCCAAAATAGTTCTACTTACAATATCCAAATTATGTTCTAACCATTCTGATCTACAAGCCTGTGAATTAACTTCCATTTAACCAAATATACTGAAATCAAATAAGTCTAGGCAGTCCAATTACAGTCCAAATTAATACAAACAATGCATTTATCTAATGAACATCAGGATTGAAAATTAAAACTAAACAACATGTGAAGAGTTCATATGAAATATAAACAACATCTTCTTCATTTAATACAACCATTGCTCATACATGTGGATTGGTTTTCCACTTCAATTGAATCTGTAAGAAAGGTACCTGGAAATGAAAGAAGGAAGCAGAAAAATGAGGTATCAGCAGTAACCCAACAACAACAGTAGTATTCAACACCAGAAAAAGAACCAGCAGACTAATTTTGAAACCAAGGGATGTGATACGATAGTCAGACCCTAATTTTAGTCTTAGTGAATCAGCAGACTCCAAACCAGACTCGACTTAAACCCTTTTTATTATCAGCTAACCAGGAATTGCTTCCATAATAGAAGAAAACTTCAGAAAATACCAAATGACTCAATGAAACAGTGTATTTTTCTGAAATTCTGCAATCGTTTTTTATTTTTTTTTCTGTATCTATTTCTGTGTATCTCTCTTCCTATATCTCTCTTAGAATCCCTTCCAAGTTTTCTTAGCTCTCTGCCCCTGTATATCCAGTATATCCAGAGTGTATATCGAGTGTATACCGATCTCTTCGCCCCCTTCTTTTTTTTTTCCTCTTCGAATTTCCTAGTCTTCTACCCTCTTTGAATGTTCTCCCCCTCTGACCATGATTTTCAGCCCTTAAATGAGCATTAAGTTAGTGCCATTTCCATTACTCATTCCCATTTTTCAATTATCTACACCAGCTTAGTGCTTTTATTTAATTTAGTAGTGCATTCCCTAAACCCTACCATTGTAGAAGCTTCCTAAAGTTAGGTAAACATTACTCTTATTGAACAACCCCTAAACCAAATTATTCTACCAAATTAACTTAATTATCTCTGAATAATAATTACCACACCTAATTAAATACCAAATTAAAATAAAATTACAAAAATTTGAAATTAAACAATAAAAATGTAAAATACATTTTTTCTTTGTGATTTTTTCAATTTTGTAAAGCAGATAAATTACTAACTGATTTTAAAATGCAAAAATTAAATCCTAGATGCGAATGCAACATATTTTTTGTATTTTCAAGATTATGTAAAGATAAAAAATAAGGTACTATTTTTGTATATTTTTATTTAAATTTATGAAAGATACGTAAGCTAAAATATTTTTTGTAATCTTTCATTTTTATGACGAAAATAAAGTAAAGAAGTCAAAAATAGTTGAATAGCTATATTAGGCCTACATTAAATATTTACATGCTAAAATATAAAAATCTTGGGTAAGGTCAAAAATCACATGGCTACAGCTGCCCCTCTTTGACTGAAAATACGAAGTATTTTCAGACAAAGAACAACTAGACATGTTTTTTGACCTAACCCTTTTATTGAGGAGACAAAAAAGCTAAGAGGAAGGAGAATGTGACCGAGCCCTGGTATCTGAGCTGCCTACATATCCTTGGCTATAAAGGAATCAGGTCACATGTAGTTCAGAAAGTTTCGGTAGCTGGGACTACCTTGAAGCTGTTGTTTTACTGTTACTGCTGTTGCTGCTGCTGATACTGCCTACTGACCTCCTTATTACACCATGACAAAAATGAAGAAACTAGACTAAGCTATAATCTATGCTTTACAAAGATTTATTTCCAAACTTGATCTTGTGACTGATGTTGCCTTATTGCTTTGTGCTTCCTCCGCTGTTTCTTTACTTCTGGCTCGACTTGTGGTCTTCCTTCTGATTTCTACTGGGGATTTTTGTTGTTACTCTCCTCTTTACTGACTTCAAACTTCAATGTATTCCTCTGTTATATGGGCGGGTTCCCAACTTCAAAACTTGAAAAATGTAAAGACTGAAATGTATTCCCTACTCTCCAGGCGGGCTCCTGACTGCTAAACTTGAACTGCCTCTCCCTGTTCTCCAAGCGGGTACCTGATTGCTAGACATGAAATGTATTCCTTGCTCTCCAGGCGGGCTCCTGACTGCTAACTTGAAATGTATTCCGTGCTCTTCAGGCGGGATCCTGAATTCAACCAAAATAGACGAAAACAAAGGAAATTTTTCTGCCCCAGTTTGGGTATCTGGGAACATATGTAATGTAAAACGAATCACATTACCAAATATCAATAAGAACTTGAAAACTAAAACTTGAATTGTACTCCCTTGTTCTCCAGGCGGGCTCCTGACTGCTGAACTTGAATGTATTCCCTGCTCTCCAGGCGGGCTCCTGACTGCTAACTTGAAATGTATTCCCTGCTCTTCAGGCGGGCTCCTGAATTCAACCAAAATAGACGAAAACAAAGGAATTTTTTCTGCCCCAGTTTGGGTATCTGGGAACATATGTAAGTGTAAAACGAATCACATTACCAAATATCAATAAGAACTTGAAAACTAAAACTTGAATTGTACTCCCTTGTTCTACAGGCGGTCTCCTGACTGCTGAACTTGGATGTATTCCCTGCTCTCCAAGCGGGCTCCTGACTGCTAACTTGAAATGTATTCCCTGATCTCCAGGCGGGCTCCTGACCGCTGCACTTGAAAGTATTCCCTGCTCTTCAGGAGGGCTCCTAAATTCAACCAAAATAGACGAAAACAAAGGAAATTTTTCTGCCCCCGTTTGGAGGTTGGGCACATATGTGAGTGTTAAACTGAATCATATTACCAAATATTACTAAGAATTCGAAAGCTAGGTCCCATTATCCAGGGGGGTCCTGACAATTCTTACCTAAACGACAATTTTAAATCTAAGTTATATCTTCTAAAGGTGTGACTTCCGCTAAATCTTGTTATCTAAGAGGGTCTTAAAGCTATCCCATTATCCAGGAGGGTCCTGAAAACTCCTAATTATATCCTATCTTAGACATGCAAACTTTGAAACCAACTTATATTTCCTGGGGTATATTCATGCTACTTATGATTGTTTTGATTTTTTTTAAACTAGGTCCCATTTTACAGGAGGGTCCTGAAAATTTCCGACTAAATTTGGAAAAGGCGGAAAAAGATGGCATTTCTGCTTGGGGAAAATGTTGAGGAAATAGAAAATCATAATCATTAATCTAGGAAAGAAGAGAAGTCAGAATCTTTGTTCTCATGGGGTAATGTCCAAAGTGTATCTCAAACATACAAACTTCAAAGTTCCACTTATAATCTTCTAGGGTGCACTCATGCCAAATTCCGCTACTCATGATTATTTTGAATTTTAAAGTAAGTCCTATTTTCCAGGAGGGTCCTGAGAATTTCCGCGATCAATTCTGCCTGGTACTTACTCTTCCTACGGATGATTTCCCAAAACAAATGCCATTTTTCCCCTGTTTCAAATCAAAGAAAATTTCGTCAGTTTAAAACGTGGTGGTTCATCGTGGCATTCTTGCTGGAGGTGGTTTTCTCTTTGCCATTCTTTGCTTCGTCCAACTGCCTTGAACTGATCGAAAAGATTGTTTTGACCTTCTGACTGATCCTTAACTGCAAGATCCCCAACTGCTATTCTCCCCTCCTGACGTTTCTGCCTGAAACCGTATATCTCCCACGACATTACTGAACCATTCCACATCTTTAACTTTTGCTTACGCCATAGGTCCCATTTTTCATCATATCATCTTTGGCATGTTCTAGCTGTATTTTGCTTTGTGCAATTCCGAAACTGGTAGTAAGCTTTGAAATCCTTCTTACAAGGCTAAACTTAGTAGAGCTTTAGAGAAGTAAAGTTAACAGCAATGAAATGCAAGGATTTTAGGAATAAAGAAAAGAATCCAAATTTGGATGACTATTGGGGACAGGAAAATGGACTTATCTGAGCGGAATCACCGGCACCAATGATCATGGTATGCATTTGAATTAATCAGCCCAGTCTATTTAACCAATCTCCTTTCCAATTGTTTTACTTTGTTCTCCAAGATTTCCACAACCCAATTTTACTTTCCGCCAACTTACGGACCTCGTTCGACTTGCAGTGCCTTGAAGGGTTTTCACCGACAAACCTCTCTCATTTGTTGATTCCTCAGTTACTTGTCGCTTGATGGTGCCCGTGAAGGTTTTCACCAATAAGACTCTCTCATTTATATTTTCTCTCAGCTTTCGTCGCCTCATGGTGCCCATGAGGGTTTTCACCAATAAGACTCTCTCATTTTTTGATTTTTCTTACTTAAACTGAAGTACGGACAGTAGTGCGATAGCCCAGCAACGCAAACGGTAATTTTTCATGTCATTGCCTGGAACTTTCTACCATTTTCCGAAGTATCTTCTTTATGTTTTTGTTGGCGACCTCAACTGCTCCATTCACCTTGGGACGATATGGGGTAGAATTGCGATGTGTAATTTTAAACTGTTGGCATACCTCTTCCATCAATTTACTATTAAGATTAGCACCATTATCCGTGATGATCACCTTTGGGATGCCAAATCGACAGATGATATTTGAGTGGACAAAATCGACCACTGCTTTCTTGGTCACTGATTTGAAAGTTTTGGCCCCAACCCACTTGGTGAAATAATCAATGGCTACCAGAATGAATCTATGCCCGTTGGATGCTGCTGGCTCAATTGTTCCAATGATATCCATGCCCCAAGCAACGAAGGGTCATGGTGCCGACATCGTGTGCAATTCCGATGGTGGAGAATGAATCAAATCTCCGTGTATCTGCCATTGATGACATTTGCGCACAAAACTGATACAATCTCGCTCCATGGTGAGACAATAATAACCTGCTCGGAGAATTTTCTTTTCCAGCACATACCCGCTCATATGTGGTCCGCAAACTCCTTATTCGTACATGACAGCCGTAGGTTGTCTAGCATCTATGTATCTTAACAATCCAAGGTCTGGTGTTCTTTTGTACAAAACTCCTCCACTTAAGAAGAATCCACTTGCTAGCCGTCGAATTGTTCTCTTCTGATCCCCCGTGGCTTGCACTGGATATATCCCCATTCTGATGTACTCCTGGATATCATGAAACCACGGTTCGCCATCAAGTTCTTCTTCAATCATGTTGCAGTAAGCATGCTGATCTCGTACTTGAATATGCAGAGGATCGACATAAGCTTTGTCCGGATGGTGCAATATTGATGCCAGGGTAGCCAAAGCATCGGCGATCTCGTTATGGACCCTCGGAATATGCCTGAACTCCACTGATCGAAACCGTTGACAAAGATCATGTAAACATTGTCATTACGGTATGAGCTTTAAATCTCATGTTTCCCATTCTCCTTGAATTTGGTGTACCAGAAGATCCGAGTCTCCCAAGACCAAGACTTCCTGGATATCCATGTCTGCAGCTAGCCTTAAACCCAAAATGCATGCTTCGTACTCAGCCATATTGTTGGTATAATGGAAACGAAGTTGAGCTGTAACAGGATAGTGATGCCCTGCTTCAGAAATAAGCACGGCTCCTATCCCCACTCCTTTCATGTTAGCAGCCCCATCAAAGAAAAGTTTTCAACCTGGTTTTTCGGCCTGTTCTAGTTCATCGACATGCATCACTTCTTCATCGGGAAAATAAGTTCTCAATGGCTCGTAATCTTCATCGACCGGGTTTTCGGCTAAATGGTCAGCCAATGCTTAGGCTTTCATCGCAGTCCAAGTCACATAGATTATGTCAAACTCTATGAGCAATATCTGCCACTTTGCAAGTCTCCCTGTCGGCATACTCTTTTGAAAGATATACTTCAATGGATCCAAGCGCGAAATGAGGTAAGTAGTGTAGGATGACAAATAATGTTTCAATTTTTGTGCCACCCAAGTTAGGGCGCAACATGTCCTTTCCAGGTGAGTGTACTTAACCTCATAAGTCGTGAACTTCTTGCTAAGATAGTAGATGGCATGTTCTTTCCTGCCGGTGACGTAATGCTGCCCCAGTACCCAAATAAATTTTCCAGGACAGTCAAGTAAAGAATCAAAGGTCTCTCTGGTTCTAGCGGTACCAGCACAGGCGGGTTAGACAAGTATCCCTTTATCTCATTGAATACTTCTTGACACTCATTAGTCCACTTGATCGCAGCGTCCTTCTTCAGCAACTTGAAAATAGGCTCACAAGTTGTCGTGAGCTGAGCAATAAATCTGCTGATATATTTCAACCTTCCTAACAGACTCATCACTTCAGTCTTATTCCTCGGAGGGGGCAATTCTTGTATGGCTTTGATCTTTGATGGGTCCAACTCGATGCCTTGCCGGCTGACTATGAATCCCAATAGTTTTCCGGACGGAACACCAAATGCACATTTGGCGGGGTTAAGCTTGAGGTTGTACCTGCGAAGCCTCTGGAAGAATTTCCTCAAATCCTTGACGTGGTCGGCCTGATGTTTTGATTTTATGATCACATCATCTACATATACCTCAATCTCCTTGTGTATCATATCATGAAACACAGTAGTCATTGCTCTCATATAAGTTGCCCCAGCATTCTTCAACCCCAATGGCATTACCCGGTAGCAATAAGTTCCCCTTGGCGTGATGAAGGCTGTCTTTTCCGCATCTTCTTCATCCATTAGAATCTGATGATACCCGGCATAACAATCCACAAAAGATCCAATCTCACGCTTGGCACAATTATCTATCAAAATGTGGATATTGGGTAGTGGGAAGTTATCCTTCGGACTTGCTTTGTTGAGATTGCGATAATCGACGCATACTCTGATCTTGCCATCCTTATTCGGTACAGGCACGACATTAGCCAACCAAACAGGATATCGAGTGACCCGAATAACCTTTGCATCCAACTGATTGGTAACTTCTTCTTTAATCTTCACACTCATATCAGTTTTGAATTTCCTCAACTTTTGTTTGACGAGAGGGAATGCTGGATCAGTGGGCAATTTGTGGACCACTAAATCAGTGCTTAAACCCGGTATGTCGTCATATGACCACGCAAAAACATCTTTGTACTCTATGAGTGTTTTGATTAACTCCTCCAGGATTTTCGGCTCGAGGTAGACACTTATTTTAGTTTCTCGGACATTGTCTGTGTCCCCTAAATTGACGGCTTCTGTGTCATTCAGGTTGGGTCTGGGTTTTTCTTCGAAGTGAATTAACTCCTTACTAATTTCTTCGAAGGCTTCATCCTCATCATCGTATTTTGATTCGTAATCACAATCTACTTCTTGAACTAACATTTCGGAATCAGATTGATTTTTAAGACTGGGCTGAGGATTCCTTATGCATACCACGTCATTAGAACCAGCGTAAAAAGAACTGTATAGAAAAGAAAGCAAAAAAGGAAAACCATCAGGAATGATGAAGAAAGGGAAATCGTATTTTATTGAATGATAAAAGATAACAAGGTTTGCACACTCAAACAGACTAAATGAAATCCGGATTACAACCCTGGAATAATCCGTACAAACTTAAAGGAAAATCAAAGCAAACTACCAAGACTCCTTCCGAGTAGGGAGAGGAGTAGCCTTCCAATTATTAAGCTTTGTTGTTGGCCCGACAAATTGCACTTCCGCGTTGCTAGAACCTTCTCCAATTTCCACCATGTTCACACTGTCGAACAACTTCTCAAATCTTTCCATTAACTCCTTGTCTGGATCAATCACAGAACTAGGAATTGCTGTCACTGGGCGACTCCTCGTACCGAACTTGACAAATGATCTGGAAAGACGTGGGACCGGCTTTGGAAGAACCCATGTCCTCTGTTTCAATTTCCTGGATCTTTTTATGTCTGCGGCTGTGGGCTTGAATCCCATACCAAATGTTCCCAAGTTTTCAGGAAGAGACATGGGCTGTATGATGCCTTGCAGATCTGACCCCAAACCCTTTCCTGGTACAAAACCATTCTTCAGCATTTCATACGCTACCATGACTGATGCGGCGGTTATATTTGGATTTGGGATACACTTCCCCTCTGGAACTTTCTCGACTGACATTGTGTCAGAAACTTGGTAGACCCATGGTCCCTTATCATCTTCCACCTCAATGAATGGCACAATGGTGTTGCTGTGAGCACACAAATTATCTTCGCCGTGCACAACTATTTCCTTTCTGTCCCATTCGAACTTGACCATCTGATGGAGTGTTGATGGTACTGCTTTAGCGGCGTGGATCCATGGTCGTCCTAATAGCAAATTGTAGGAAACAACTATATCCAACACTTGGAATTCCATTGTGAATTCTACTGGACCTATAGTCATCTCCAACATTATGTCCCCGACTGAGTCTTTGCCTCCGCTGTCAAATCCTCGCACACAGATACTGTTCTTATGGATCCTCTCATCTTCTACTTTCAGCTTGCTTAGAGTGGAGAGTGGACAAATGTTCGCACTTGAGCCATTGTCAACCAATACCCAGGTAACCACGGAATCCTCGCATTTTACTGTCAGGTAAAGGGCTTTGTTGTGCTCAGTACCCTCTATGGGCAATTCATCATCGGAAAAAGTGACTCTGTTTACTTCAAAAATCTGGCTGGCTATCTTTTCCAGATGGTTTACCGAGATCTTGTTGGGAACATGGGCCTCATTCAGGATTTTCATCAATGATCGGCGGTGCTCATCTGAATGGATTAGAAATGAGAGCAATGAGATCTGAGCGGGCATTTTCCTCAACTGCTCTACAACAGAATAGTCATGCACTTTCATTTTCCTCAAAAATTCATCTGCCTCTTCTTTAGTTACAACCTTCTTCACCGGCGTTGGATCATCCTTAGTTCTTCTTAACTCCTCGGGAGTAAAACACCTTCCTGAGTGAGTCAAACCTTGTGCTTTACAAACTTCTTCCTTGATCTCTTTTCCTTTGTAAATCACCGTCACCCATTCATAATTCCAAGGAACAGCTTTGCTGTTGATCACTGGAAGCTGAGTTACTGGTTTTATAATAACAGGCTCTGTGCAAGCCCCCTTCACGACCACAACAGGTTCACTTGCAACCCCTGGTACTACCACTTTAGCTTTCTCGAGTTTCACTGCAACAATGCTTGACGACCCTTTCTCGGCTACCACAGCTGGCTTATTGTCTACCCCTTTCAACTGCACCATTGATTTCCCATTAGTTACCTTTTCCTTTGAGCTGGTTTCACTGGAACGTACCATCATTACCGTCTGTGAGGGCTTCTTGGGATCCCCTCCTTTGTGTATCAACTCAATCATATGGGTCTCATGGTGAGCTGGCAGTGGATTCTGATTGATATTTGGTGCTTCTAGGGCCTGAACCTCGATCCGATGAGTATTAATAAGCTCTTGCACAACTGTTTTCAGTTTCCAACATTTCTCTGTATCATGCCCCGGGGCTCCTGAACAGTACTCACAACTTACCGAGTGGTCAAGATTTCTAGGAGGAGGATTTGGCATTTTAGGCTCAATTGGATTCAACATGCCCAACTGCCTCAACCTGTGGAAAAGATTGGTATATGATTCTCCCAGTGGAGTGAAAGTCTTTTGCTTCTGTAACCTCTCATTCTTGAAGGCTTGGTTTGGTCGGAAACCCGTTTCAGGGGGATTTCTGTAGGCTCTTGGGGGTGGATATGTATTTATGGAGCTGGGTATGGATTTGGTGGAGCCGGCGCACGCCATTGTGTGTGTGCCGGAGTTTGGGTATAGGTTTGTGCATGATGGACGGAAAAATGGGGATCTGGCGGTGGGTAGTAATGTTGTGGAGGGCTATATGGAGTGTGGGGGTAATTTTGGTGGTAGGGTCGTGGTTGTCTATAGTAGAGGTGACAGGCCTCTAGATCCAAACCAGGCACCGGATTCAACAATCGTGACATCTTATTTCTTCTTCTTCCCGAGTACAGCCCCAGTGCCGCTTTGAATGGCCTGAGTGGTTGCCTTGATCGCTGAATAACTCATGATTTTGTTGGACTTAAGCCCCTCCTCGACCATGCCTCCCATTTTTACAACCTCATTAAAAGACTTGCCAATTGCGGACACCAAATGACCAAAGTAAGTTGGCTCCAAAGCCTGCAAAAAGTAATCAACCATCTCGCTCTCTTTCATTGGGGGATCTACCCTTGCTGCTTGCTCCCTCCACCGGAAACCATATTCTCTAAAGCTTTCACTGTGCTTCTTCTCTAGTTTAGTCAAAGATAGTCGGTCTGGAATGATCTCAAGATTATACTGAAAGTGACAAGCGAATGCTTGTGCCAGATCATCCCATGTGTACCATCTTCCGTGATCTTGGCGGGTGTACCACTCCAATGCTTCTCCGCTCAAACTCTGACTGAAGTAGGCCATTAGCAATTTATACTTTCCTCCGGCTCCCCTCATCTTACTGCAAAAACCTCTCAAATGAGCCACCGGATCACCGTGTCCGTTGTACAAGTCGAATTTAGGCATTTTGAACCCTGCCGGTAGTTGTACATTTGGGAATAAACATAGGTCTTTGTAAGCCACGCTTACCTGACCCCTAGCCCTCTCATATCCCTGAAGGATTGTTCTATGCTTTTCATTTTTCTGAACATCTCCTCATGTTCGGGATTTTTGGCTGGTCTCTCAGCTTCACTCGGGAGATCAGAACGTGGATCGTAGGGGTAGGTTTCAGGAGCTTTGAAGGTGGGTTCCGGGGGATAATACTGGTTGTCCTGAGCTTGGAACACGGTTTCACTCAGGGATCTATGGAGTGCAGCTGGTAGAGATGCCACAAAGACAGGGGTGACTGGCGGATGAGGGCATGGAATCGATTTTGGTGGTGGAGCTTGAGGCATATGAGAAGTAGTGCCATGGTAGTGTTGATAAATGGGAAAACCTGGATTGGTGGCGGGATGATCCTGAGACTGAGCTAATGGTGGGGTAAAAGCCGGGTTGGCTGGGTAAGATGGTGGTGATTGCCCTTGGGACCAGGCCTGGTACATTTCGTCCATCTGTTGCTTAAGCTTGAACATCTCCTCTTTCATTTTATTGACGTCCAACTCCTCTACCTCAACACTAGTGTCGACCTCTGGGATAGACATGATTTCTGGTATTGGTCCCTTTGATCTGGTTTGGTAATGATAATGTGCCAGTATCCTCTAAATAAACAAACTGCTTGAACTCTCTGGAAAACAAAAACTTGTTAGTTCTTAGAGTTTAACACATATGTAATTACATGTTGGGATGCAATGCACCTAGGCAATTAACCATTTTCTATCATGCATTTGCTTCGGTTGCG
Organism: Nicotiana sylvestris; assembly: GCF_000393655.2. Lineage (NCBI taxonomy): Eukaryota > Viridiplantae > Streptophyta > Magnoliopsida > Solanales > Solanaceae > Nicotiana > Nicotiana sylvestris. The sequence goes on along the minus strand of NC_091060.1, from coordinate 39,098,851 downwards.
TGCGTCATCCCGGCCTCTCATAATTGTGCCCCTTCTTTTATTCTATCCTTCTTTATTTCCCCTTTTTCTTTTTAGTGGTGGTCGAATCCTATAGAGATTGACTATGTATCATATCCCCGCATGAATCAGACCGTGCGTAGTTCTATCAAAATAAGTGCTAAAAGCAAAGAGACAATTTTTGGAAATTTTCGATTTTTCATTAATAAACAATTTATTACAAACTAGACGCTTTCGCAAAGGAAAATAATAGACTTGAAACCAAACCAAGTACAAATTCAAGAACTTCTGACAGACTCTGATGCGAAAGGAAGAACAGACTCTAACAGACAATAGACTCTAAGGAAAAAGAAAATGCGGACTCGAACTACAAATACATTAAAGTTTTAAATTTGGGTGCCCGCGGGGCGTCATTCGGCCTTGCCGCGGGCTTAGGTGTAAGGCCTCTTTCCAGCTGTTCCAATTCATACATGATTTGCTTCACAAATATCATCACTGCCGAGAAGAAAGTAGTGCGGGTCATGTTTTCACACACCCGACATTTCCTGGTAATAACATGAGCAATAATCAAAATATTATCCCTGGTTCGGTCTTTCTCTAGGAGTAGGCGTTCTATCTGATCCCCTCTAGCCTTCAAAACCCTAGAATCATGCAGATGTTGTTTCTGTAACTGCTGTATTTCATCTTCCATCAAGGCCATTAGATCATACCAGTGTTCACTTTTGGTTTCAAAAGCCTTAGCTTGTTTACCGCCTCGCTCTCTAGGGTGGTCACCTTCGTTTTTAGACTGGCAATGGTCTTTTCATAATCCTTCCTCGCCTGCTGTAAGTACTGCGTGCGCTCTTTTGTTCTTTTTGCCCATTGTGCCTGGAGTTGTGCTATGGTACCCTCAGATTTCTTCAAATCATCCCGGCACTCACTGATTTCCTTTTTCAACCCTTTTATTAACCGCTCATCCAACCGACTCCTTTGTTGGTTGTCAGCATCTATCCTCATTTGTTGAAGTTGGGCTTTCAGCACCTCATTTTCTTGGGCCAATTTGTTCTTTTCTCCCTGATCGGCATCAACTTGCAGACTATTTTCAAATTCCAGGTCTCTAATCTGTTGCTTCAGCTTGCCTATTTCTTCCCTGTAACTCTCTTCGTTTTCTAACCAACCCCATTGCTCTTGTGAATCATTAGTAAACTGTTGGACATGGGCTCTTTTGGAGGGACTTTGGAGAATCTGGAACCTTTTCCCAAACCACGCATTATACTTCGGGTCCACCTCACCTTTATCCAGATCTCGGACCATAGTCTTAGGCTTGAGGAACCGGCATTCGTTCCACAATTTGCGAATTTTATCTTTCGGGAATGTGGGTCTCGGACTTAACTCAATGATGTGCTTGCTCAAGTCTTCATCTTTGGGGATGACTTGAAACCTTCCCAGTTGGCATAGTACCCGATGGGGAGCATACGGTTGGATACTCCGAACACCCATTAAAAGAATATGACACTCTCCTGCTGACATATATAGCACCTCGGTAGCGGGCAACCACCCAAATGCCCATTCAATTTGATCGACAGTCAATGACCTCAATCGTATGAGCCAAGCTTCGGTACCCTCAGGAAATGCAATACCCCTTACCCATTTTTCAAATTCTTCGATACATCTTAACCCAGTCAGCCCATAGTTCATGTACCCCTCCCGGTGTCACAGATGTTCTTGCATCCACAACTGAAGTAATAAATTGCAACCTTGGAAAAAATGTCCTCCCTCCCTGCAAACAGTCAATGCTCGGTAAATTTCTGACAAAATCAGGGGAACTATAGTGCTATCTGCCCTTTTAATTGCAACATCAACCATCTCCACGAGTCCTGTCTCTATTTTCTTATCTTCTCGTGGACAAATCACGATTCCCAAGAATGCCATTATGAACGCTAAGGTTCGCCTTGCTTCCCATTTACTTCTGTTCCCAGCATGGGTTAGTCCTAGATTTGGTTCTTCGAAACCCCGAGGATTACCATAACGCTGATACAGGAACTGAAGAGTGCAACATCCTCCCGACAAATCATCATTCTGAACATTCTGACTGATGTTTAGCAAATCCAAAAATTTGTGCGGAGATACCGGTCTTGGTGACAGCAAATATTGACCCCTCAGATTTCCATTCAGACCCGCATAACCCGCGACTTCCTCCAGCGTGGGCGTAAGCTCAAAACCCCCAAAGCGAAACACATTGCGAGTCGGGTCCCAAAATGGTATTAAGGCCTCGATGACATCTGACTTTGGCTTGACATTTAGTAGACCGACAAGACCTCCCAAGATTTTAGCCACTATTTCTTTGTTTACTTCTCCCAGATCATTCCACCACATGTGGAGCTGGAGGGGGACCTCATTAAGTATGGTGAAAGATTCATTTGCATTTGTGCTCATCCTGCACATTTATTAAGGTAATTAAGAAAAAGGTAAATTTATTTGTTTCAAAACAAAACTACTATTTTTTTTATTTTATTTTTCAAACTAAAATGAAAGACCCGGTTTTTCAAACACGGTCTTTCAGCACTTCGAAGACGAAGATTTTAAGGCTGTGTGGATTAACCGATCGAAATCTTAAAAATGACCAAAGGTGGCTATTTATGCAAAATCAGCCTTCCGACGTCCCTTTTGGAGACATTCGGCTATTTTTGACAGAAACGGCATCACCCGACTTATTTATGACGAAAATTAAAATTTGACATTTTTGGCTATTTTTGCAAAAGGGGAGGTTGGACCCGATGAGGGTTGCCTATGTATCTCACATCCGGTGAGAATAAAACCTGCGTAGTTCGGGAAGAGAAACTAGCTATTTTTTAAAACAATATTCTTTTTCCTTTGTTCCTTTTATAACAAACAAACAAACTATTTTTCTTCTCTGTTTTTGAAAACAAGACAAACTAAAATAAAAGACTCTTTTTCACGTATTTTTGCTTTTTGAGTAAAACAAACAATTTTAAAAATATAAAATATTTTCTTTTTATTTTCTCAAAATTTCGGCAGAGTTTCGACAGTATTTGGGCGTTGGTTTTATTCTAAAAATAGGTAATTAACTCTCTACACTGTTATTTCCTCTCTCTCTCTCCTTTTTCTTTTTCTCAAATTTCTGATATTCCCGAGATTCAGAAGCCGGTCAGCATGCAAGTCCGAACAAATAAATGCACAAAAAACAAGTAGGATGCATCAGGATGATCTTTTTCATTTCAGGTTGCTTGTCCTAGATGGACCCAACCCTGTGTTGAGTCCCCTAAGTCAAATGTACATGATGCAAATAAGCGTTCCTACTAGGGATCCGACATGAAGTTGAGTTATTCTAGGTTCAGAACCTGGGTGTTTGTTCTAGACCTGGCTTACCCGAGCAGACAGCTCGAACCGAGGGGGGCAGCGTACCAGGAATACAGAAGCTTCGCCGGCTTTGCAACTTGTCCGAACCTCGTTCTAAATTTGGGATATGACTCTAACAGAAAAGAAGTCACACGAAGTGCACACTTCTTCATGATTTAGAAGACTCAGAGAGAAGAGGGATTTCACAACAGTTTATATACAGTTCACGGAATATCAAAGCGGTAAAAGCAATCAATTAGCACATTAGGCCCAAATCATGTAACAAAATCAGATAATGGATAAAGCCAACTATAACAATTATTCTAAGCTCGAATTCTTGAACCCTGAACCAGAGATTCTGGGTTCTTTCCCCAGCAGAGTTGCCAAAACTGTCACACCTCCTTTTTCACTACACCCGCAAGGGCATAAAGGAGTTTTTTCACTTAAAGGACAATCGGAACGAGATTTGTTATTAAGATTCAGAGTCGCCACTTGGGAGATTAATGGTGTCCCAAGTCACCGGTTGAATCCCGAACCGAGGAAAATATGACTCTGTTAACAGTCCGCGAACCAGAAATCTGAGTAAGAAATTCTGTTAACCCGGGAGAAGGTGTTAGGCATTCCTGGGTTCCGTGGTTCTAGCACGGTCGCTCAACTGTCATATTTGGCTTATTTATCTGATTTTAATACATTTTGAAACCTATGTGCCAATTTTAACTTTCAACCGCTTTTACTCAATTTTTAAATGAAAGTTGAACGTCGTCTAAAACATGTCTTTAGATTGCGTCACATGAAATACACCCGCAATCCTGAACACATTTTATTCAACATTTGGGATTTAATTTGGGTCACATGAGATGCACACCCGAGTTTAAGAAAGTAACTTTATTAAAATACGCGCCTAAAGCGACTAAAGCGTTATTATCTTTGGGGACGTGAAATTCGCTAAACGGCCCATCCCGAATTCTAAGTAATTTAATACAGACATTTATTGAGGGCCCCGTGATATAGGCATTTTATTTAGCGAGGCTCATCTCGGTTTATTATTTAAAAGGCAAATCTAAAAGCAACTATGATTTTCTATTTTTATTTGTCTCTAATAATAAAAGAAAACGTCCTAATTAATTTGTTACTGGACCAAATGATAATTCTGCACCACAGTCTAGCCATTAGGCTCCAGGATAAGCCCACTGAAAGGAAATCATACAAGATTGACCAATTGTTGATTGTGTCCCAAGCCCAAACGGGAGCCAATATTCAGGAGGCATACGTGAGCCCAACCTCACAAAAGGACCTCATTTCGAGCCCCAGGGACTACGACTAGATTTCAGTCACGATTAGGCACGTTTGAAGGCCTCAAGACTCAAGGCCAGATTAACGACTAATTCCCCAATGAGTTTCCAATTGTAATAACGCACAGAAATCATCAATATACTAACAAATGAATGACCTCAAACAACCAATATGATATTTGTACATTGAATCACTATTTTTGTGACGAGTCAAGCTCAATGTCCTATTGATATCCAAATAAACTATATTATGTAAGGGTGATTACTGATTTGAATTAAACCTGAGACTGCCAAATTAGAAAATACCACGAGTTCCAGTTAACAAGGCTTAAGAACAAATTCTACGTGATTGGAACATTGGGACACAATTGCACCTCAACCATTTTTGATTCCTGATTCGAATTAACACACAGTAGTATTAACACCAGTCATAATTAGTACAAATAAGGCTTGTGGCTTCCAAAATCATTTTTTGTTCTTGCTATTCTAGCTAACTTCTGGCTAAACAATTTACAGTACAAAGCAAAACTAACTGATAAGTTAATGAATGACTGCTGCTCTAATAGTTCAGTAAGTCCATCACAAATTCATAAATTCAAAAATCCATAACAGTTCTACATACAATATTCAAATTATGTTCTAACCATTCTGATCTACAAGCCTGTGAATTAACTTCCGTTTAACCAAATATACTGAAATCAAATAAGTCTAGGCAGTCCAATTACAATCCAACTTAATACAAACAATGCATTTATCTAATGAACATCAGGATTGAAAATTAAAACTAAACAACATGTGAAGAGTTCATATGAAATATAAACAACATCTTCTTCATTTAATACAACCATTGCTCATATATGCGGATTGATTTTCCACTTCAATTGAATCTGTAAGAAAGGTACCTGGAAATGAAAGAAGGAAGCAGAAAAATGAGGTATCAGCAGTAACCCAACAGCAGCAGTAGTATTCAACACCAGAAAATGAACCAGCAGACTAATTTTGAAACCAAGGGATGTGATACGATAGTCAGACCCTAATTTCAGTCTTAGTGAATCAGCAGACCCCAAACCAGACTCGACTTAAACCCTTTTTATTATCAGCTAACCAGGAATTGCTTCCATATTAGAAGAAAACTTCAGAAAATATCAAATGACTCAATGAAACAGTGTATTTTTCTGAAATTTTGCAATCGTTTTTGATTTTTTTTCTATATCTATTTCTATGTATCTCTCTTCGTATATCTCTCTTAGAATTTCTTCCAAGTTTTCTTAGCTCTCTGCCCCTGTATATCCAGTATATCCAGAGTGTATATCGAGTGTATACCACTCTCTCCGCACCCTTTTTTTTTTCTTTTCCGAATTTCCTAGCCTTCTACCCTCTTTGAATGTTCTCCCCCTCTGACCATGATTTTCAGCCCTTAAATGGGCATTAAGTTAGTGTCACTTCCATTACCCATTCCCATTTTTTAATTATCTACACTAGCTTAGTGCTTTTATTTAATTTAGTAGTGCATTTCCTAGACCCTACCATTGTAGAAGCTTCCTAAAGTTAGGTAAACATTACCCTTATTGAACAACCACTAAACCAAATTATTCTACCAAATTAACTTAATTATCTCTGAATAATAATTACCACACCTAATTAAATACCAAATTAAAATAAAATTACAAAAATTCGAAATTAAACAATAAAAATGCAAAATACATTTTATTTTGTGATTTTTTTCAATTTTGTAAAGCAGATAAATTACTAACTGATTTAAAAATGCAAAAATTAAATCCTAGATGCGAATGCAACATATTTTTTGTATTTTCAAGATTATGTAAAGATAAAAAATAAGGTACTATTTTTGTATATTTTTATTTAAATTTATGAAAGATACGTAAGCTAAAATATTTTTTGTAATCTTTCATTTTTATGACGAAAATAAAGTAAAGAAGTCAAAAATAGTTGAAATAGCTATATTAGGCCTACATTAAATATTTACATGCTAAAATATAAAAATCTTGGGTAAGGTCAAAAATCACATGTCTACAACAGACATGCCCTCTTGGCGTAGCTGCTCAAACTGCCTACGCAACTCCTCCTTGCGGGTCGGTGGTACAAACTTCTCCAAGTCAAGAGCGGAGAACTCATGCCATGAAAGTGGTGCAGCACCGGCTGGACTGCCCCGGTCATAGTTATCCCGTTATCTAAAGGCTACCTAGTCAGCTAAAAAGTAGTAAATGGGACCCCACTAGTCTCTAGGATACCCGTCGTGTGAAGAATCGGCTAGTACCTATCGAAGAAGTCCTGAGCATCCTCTGACTCACCCCACTGAATGATGGAGGCTGGAGCCTCCCAAATCTCTCTAGTCTCTTCTGCTCCTCATCACTTATTACGGAACCCACCTAGGCCTAAGCAACTGCAACCAGTTGGGCAGGTAGTACCCCCAGTGTCTGAAGCCCCTGCACCACCTACTCTAGAGTACGGGCGGTGGGAATCTGAGTACCTCCCCCGGCCTGGGTAGTGGCTGGTGCGGCCTGAACTGAAATCGCCTGAGCAAGGCTAGTGCAAACAATCAATATCTGGGCCAAAGTCTCCTGAAGGCCAGGATCACAATGGGCACAGCTCGTACCTGAGCTGGCCCCACTGGCTCGACCATATCTGGAACTTGCCCCTGAGCTAGAGTCAACTAGTGGGTCTACAGGTGCAGCTTTAGCTGTTGTACGAGCTGCACCTCGGCCTCGGTCTCTCGTTGCCCTAACTGGTGGTAGTGGTAGCTATTCGCCCGATCTGGTAGCACGTGTCCTCATCATCTGTAAGAGAATAGAATAACAAAAGATTAGTTCCCGGAATCAACAAATTCACATGATAAGAATACAATGATGTGAAGTTTTCCTAAGGGTTCAACAGCCTCTCGAAGATAAGTACCTGGATCTGCACACGAAGTGCAAGGTGTAACATGAGTACAACACACTCAATAAATAACAAGTCTAACAAACAATAAAGTAAAAGTACAGAGTTTAACAATACAGATAATATAGACATGCTTCCAGGTTCAACAGTTAAGTTCAACACAAATAAAATATGCCAAGTGTGACTGATACGAGGAATATGACGTCTCTATATGTACATGCCAATATGAATATCGTATGTGATGCGACACAATGAAACCTCAAGTACTCACACTCTCAAATCACTCAATCTGACTGTCTCAATTCCCGCTCATCACACTTAGTCACTCAGCACTGTACGATACCTGCTATGGCATGAAGCTTGATCCACATATAGACATAAAGTCTGTTGCAATGCACAACCCGATCCATATATAGCTATAAGGCTTGTTACAGTGCGCAACCCGATCTACATATATATAGCCATAAGGCTTGTTGTGGCATACAACCCGATCCACATATATATAGACATAAGGCTTGTTGCGGCATGCAACCTGATCCACATATATATCACTCCCACTACGACACTCAGACCCCAACTCAGTCATCAATCTCTCCTCTCTCTCAGGCTAACAAATCTCATGCCAACTAGCCCAAAACAATGATATATGACACAATAATATTAGTAACAGGGATTGAGATATGATATACAAATAATGGATGTGATTGGATACAAAATTGCCATCTAAGAAAATAACTCAATAGCAAAAATGACCACCGTGGGTCTCAACAAGATAAACATATAACCTAACATGATTTCTGACATGAATCGGTATCACAATTACTCTAACACATAGGGGTCACATGAACTACAAGTTCTGATGACTACACGGTACCACGAAATCAATCGGATCACGGTTTCTAAGGTTCACTCCCACACGTCCATCACCCAGCATGTGTGTCACCTTAATACTGATCACATAACATGTAATTCAAGGATCTGTACCCTCAGAACCAAGTTTAGAGGTGTTACTTATCTCTAACCATGCAAATCTCTACTCTAACAAGCCCTTGCCTCACGAATCGGCCTTCGAATGTCTCGAATCTAGCCACAAATAATTCAATGCCATCAACACGAGCTATAGGAATCAATTCCATATGAAAATGCTAAGTTCATAATCAAAAGTCAAAAAGTCAACTCAAAAGTCAACCTCAGGCTCACGTCTCTTAATCCAATAAAGTTACAAAATCCGAAATCCCGCTCAACCACGAGTTCAACCATACCAAATTTACCAAATTCCAACACCAAATTGTCACTCAAATTCCCAAATTTATCTCCTAATCCCTAGCCCAAAACTCCCAAAGTTTCACCTCAAAAACAAAACTAGTTGGGAAATTCAATGGGTAAACAATATTATTGCATAAAAATGATCAAGAGTGACTTACCTCAAGAAACCCTTTGAAATCCCTCTCAAAAATCACCATAATCCGGGTTTGCAAAGTCCAAAAATGATAAAATCTCGGAACCCTTGAATCTTATATTCTGCCCAGCATAGGGGTGAGCATCGATCAGTTCGGTTCGGTTTTGAACATTATCGGTTTTGCGTATCGGTTATCGGTTTACAAATATCATAACCCGATAACCAAACCGATAAGATATTGGTTATCGGTTATCGGTTAATCAGTTATATATCATTATCTGTTCGGTTATCGGTTTATCCGATAATATAAAACAACTAAAAAAATTTGCAATATATAAAACAAAGAAATCAAACTGCCAGAACGTGTAAACTGCCAACTTTTGTTGTTTCTTAACAAAAGCACGCTCCCACTTCTGTGCAGTATCTACTGATGTCTGGCGGAGAACTGGTGGTGAGTCTTGCGTCTTGACTCTTGGGGGCTGCGACGGAAACAAGAATGAGAACTGAGAGACAAACGACTGAAGACTGAAGAGTGAAGAGGGAATTAGGAAAATAAATAACCCTAGTATATACTTAAGGGTAAATTAGTAAATTACATCATTCTTATTGGGTTATCGGTTTTTACCCAATAACAAAAATGCAAACCGAGCCCGAACCGATAACCCAATAAAAAAAAATTTAACCCGTTACCGAATCGTTAACCCAATAACCCAATACCGATAAACCAATAAAGAATTAACGGTTCGGGCTATCGATTTTACCCGATATATGCCCACCCCTAGCCCAACACTTTTGGACCTGCGGAATCGCTTCTGCAATAAAAGTTCCGCTTCTGCGGATATCACTTAAGTCCACAAGGTCCACACCAGCGAAAGCGCTTCTGTGACCCCTCCATCTGCTTATGCGAAGACAGCCCACTCTCCTATTCTCCGCATCTGCAGAGCCTTGCTCGCACCTGCAGACTCGCAGATCAGAAGGCCCCTCGCACTGCACCACAACCCAGCGCCGCTTCTGCGCCACATTAGCTGCACCTGTGGCATTGCACCTGCGGCTAATCCCCCCGCGGGTGCGATTACACCAGAAGGAAAAATTGCAGTGATGCTTCAATCTCATATTTTGATCCGTTAACCATCCAGAATCTACCCGAGGCCCCAAAGACCTCAACCAAATATACCAACAGTTCCAAATACATGATGCGAACTTAGTCGAGGCCTCAAATCACATCAAACAACATAAAAAAATACGAATCGCACCTCAGTTCAAGCCTAACGAAAACTAAGAAATTCCAACTTCAACAATTGATGCCGAAACCTATCAAATCACCTCCGATTAACTTCAAATTTAGCACACATGTCATAATTGACACAACGGACCTATTCCTACCCCCTGAACCAAATTCGAGCCCAGTAACCATAAAGTCAACCTCGTCAATCCTCAACTTTCCAAACTTTCGTTGTTTCAAGCCAAAATCAACTACGGATCTCCAAATTACCATTGGGACACACTCCTAAGTCCAAAATCACCCAAAGAAGCTATCGAAACTATCAAAACTCCATTCCGGAGCCATTTACACATAAGTCAACATCTAGTCAATATTTTCAACTTAAGCTTCCAACCTTGAGACTAAATGTCTCAACTCATTCCGTAACCTTCCTGGAACCACCAACTACCCCGGCAAACCACACAACGATAATTGAACATAAATAAGGAAATGGGGGAACAGGACTACAACACTCAAAACGACCGATCGGGTCATTACATGACATTAATTGAATTCATTAAATTCTGCCATTTTCATTCAACATTCTTTTTTTTCTAATTTTTACATCCTAATGAAAAATCATTAATGGTAAAGGAAGAAGTCTGGATTTAAGCTTTCAATGTTTGTAAGGTTGGATAATAGAGCAGGAAAAGAAGCGTGTTTCTTGAAATTTTTTATCTAAATTTAAGGTTTATTTCCTTACTACCTTCTACTGATTGGTTTGGCTATGTTACTCGGAAAGAATTAGTGAAAACAGATTTCCATTGAGTCTCAAGAAATTGACATTACGCAGATTTTCTTTGCCAATTGCTGAAATTTCGACCTTTGCCAAGCTTCACACCCCTGAAATACTTAAACTGAAACAAGTTGTCTTTGAAAAGGATGAACGGGAAGTTAAAGAGAAAGAATTTCCTCAGCTAAAATTCTTGGAACTACATGATCTCAAATTCTCAGAATGGAGAGTCTCGGATGAAGCATTTCCTTTCCTTGAGCGATTGATTATGCACAATTGCATACATCTCGAAGCATTCCCTGATTGATTTCATGACTTGGGTTATTTGCAATACATTGAGGTAAAATCATGCAGTGAGGATGCTGCCGACTCAGCAAGGGGTATCAAAGAAACACGAGTCGATAATGGGCACAAATGTGATGTTAAAGTCTTTTCATAGCATTGAAATAATGAGGCTGCAAGTCTGCAGTCTTCAGTTCATTTCCAATCTGATTTACAGGTACACTATCGTTCATTCCTTCAATATATTTCTTTACTGGCTAGCTCATATATATATTTTAATTAAACTGCTTTCGATTACTTTCCTTAAAATTAAAATCTTTTAAAATTAAATTTCTTTACACATCTGGAGATACTTTTGCTTATGGTGATTGATAATCATTGAATTTCTTACTTCCTTCTTTCTTATTCTTATATAATGATCTTATGTTGGTTTTTTTCTCGCTGTTCGTCATTGTTCTTTGCTGGTTATAGTTGCTGAGTGGTATTATTTGTTGGTCGTTGTCGTGATGGTTAATGCCTTACTGGGTGCAGTCATTGCTGATTTGTGTTACTTCTGTATTTTGTTGGCCATGGCAATAATAGTTTTATTTTTATTTTTTTAAAAGTCTTACTTTCCTAGTTTCAAATGTATCGATTGGTGGAACGTTGTTAATTTGTCATGATACTTTACGGCAAATCATTTTTATAGATTATGACTTTTATTCTCTTTATGTGGAATATTGGTGGTTTATGGAGATAATCTCATAAAAAGCAAACGGAAAAGAATAATTACATAAAAATTTAACGAGGTTCGGCCAAATCTATGTTCTCAAGGTAAAAGCCACTATAAAGGAAAACAAACAGTACATCATATCCCCAATTACAATTCCCTTTAAATAGGGGTGTCAAATGACACTCCTTCGCGGAAGAAATACACTGCGTAGGTCGGTAAAAAAATAATTTTATATATATGTATACTATGTATTGACTCCTCTTTATTTTTTGGTATGTTTATTTGTATATATTTTGACACCCTTTAATAAAAATTCTGGCTCCACCACTGCCCCAACCAACCTGTTACAGTATTATACTCATCTCTCTTGTTTTGATTTACTTATAATTACTCTAGCCATCTATTCAACATTAATGCAATTAAACTTTACTTAATTCACGTCTTACTCCTCAAGATGAACGACACCACCACTACCTCCCCACCGGAACCACAAGACATCAGCTCCATGCACATTGACCCACCAAAACTCACATAAACGACATCTTCCCTTCCTCCTAGCCAGACCTTCATGCAAACACTAATTTCCAACAGTCAATTCACCCACATCCCAAATACCTGCCACACATCACACTCATCCATCGACTTTTCAGACGAAACTACAAACGACCTACACCAAGAAACCTTTATACCATTAACGAGTACGAACAAAAATAGACTTTACTCACCCTGGAATTTTTCTGTGATTATAAAAGTTTTTGGACGTAAGATGGGACATCAAACTTTGCGAACAAAGCTCATCCAACTATGGAAACCCACGGAAGACCTCCCACTCATCAATATGGTTAAAGCATTACATGCTAGACCTTGGTTCCTTTTCAACCACTTCCTCTCTGTAAGGAAATGGGAGCCTAAGTTCATTGCATCAAACACTCAACTCACTTACTCTGCCATATAGATACGTTTGCCAGAGTTACCCACTGATTTCTATGATTTTAAAATCCTTCAGCGTGTTGGCTCAAAAATTGGGTCACTACGCAAAATAGATACATGCACATCCGCCACAACCAGAGGCAAATATGCACGTATTTGCATCAAAGTTCCTTTAGAAAAACCTCTCAAAACTCATGTTTTCATTGGCAACCATCAACAACAAATACTCTACGAAGGGCTAAATATGTTATGTACTCGTTGTGGTAGATTAGACAATAACAAAAATCTATGTACCTTTGTGCCACACACACAAACCCACTCCCCTCCCCCTACCCACACACATACAACACAAGGCAATGTGCCTACTCCCCCACTAAAAACACAAAAAACCACTACACCAACTAAAGACGGAGGATGGAAAACCGTTACTTTTCCACAAAGGGAATCCAAAAGTGAACAACCCAAAGTAGGGACTCAACCGTTGCCACGGTCCCGTGGATAATTCATTAGATAAAGCCATCTCCAACCCAGTGCCATGATGGCGATCAAATTAGGGCCCACAGGTACGATTTGTCTCACCCTGACCCAATCCCTATGCCTCAAACAAAACAATTAATTAAAAATACTACAATTGACAATAATACCCTGTCAAACAATTTTAATTTGTTCGCTCTTTTAAGTGATAATGCTTCACTTAAACTCAATTCACTTTTTAAACAATTAAATAACATAAAAACAGTCTAAAATATAATATAGCAATACTAAGTAGCGGATAATGTCAATAAAGTGCGGAAGTACAACCCAACACAGCCCTAACCGGGGTGTCACAAGTCATGAGCATCTATAAGTCATAATACAATTCTGCTAAATCCATAACTAAAACAACTGTCTGAAGGGAAATAGAAGTGATAAAGGAGTGGAGACATGGGGTTGCGGATGCCAACAGCTACATCGTAATCTCCGAAAACCCGCCTGAAGCTGGAGGTATCAGCACTCGGGAGCGGTGCTAGCTACGCCTGAATCTGCACACAGGGTGTAGGGAGTAAAGTGAGTAACAAATATAAATAAAGACTGAAAGTAAGAAAATACGTAAGGCACAAAGCATTATATAATGAAGCAGTAAAATCACTTAAAAATAGTAAAACCAGTAAAAATCAAGTAAAATCATCTTTCAACAAGTAAACAAGTAATTGACAGGTAATTAAAGTAAAGTAAACAAATAGAAGTTCGCCCCTCGGGCACAATATCAATAAATCCGCCCCTCGGGCAACATCTCAGAACTGTACCAGCCCCTCGGGCAATCAAATAGAACAATACCAGCCCATCGGGTTCAATCTCACATCACAATGGGCACTCGCGCTCACTGGGGGTGTGCAGACTCCTAGAGGGGCCCTTTACGGCCCAAACACAATAACAAGCCATCTCGTGGCATCAAATCTAGGCCCTCGGCCTCATATCAATCAAGTCACCTCGTGGCGTACATATCTCAGGCCCTCAGCCTCAAATCAGTATCAATGTTTCCTCACCGCTAGGCCCCCGGCCTTACTCAGTCAAAAATACTCACAAGCCCCCCGGGCAATAGTAAACAGTGTTTCTCAGCCCAAACATCATTTAAAAATATCATTTAAGTCTTAAAACTGAGTAAACATGGCTGAGTATGAAAAACAGTGAAAAATAATAGGATTTAGTTCAAGTGTAAAGTCAAAACAGTGAGTAAATATCAATAAAAATCCCCAAAGGGTTCAAATAGTTGGCACTAGGCCCAAATATGACATTCAGCCCAAATAATAATGATAGCAAATTGTTTTCAATCAAATACGCGGTAAAATCATCAATCGGGACGGACCAAGTCACAATCCCCAATAGTGCACGACCCCATGCTCATCATCAAGCGTGTGCCTCACCTCAATATAGCACTACGATGTGCAATTCGGGGTTTCAAACCCTCAGAACATCATTTACAATAATTACTCACCTCGAACAGGCTAAATTTCTAGCTCGCAACGCCTTTGCACCTCGAATCGGCCTCCACACGCGTCGAATCTATCCAAAATCAGAACGAGTACGTCAACATATGCTAAGGGAATAAAGCCCAAGCAAAAACAATCAACAAAGGGCACAAATCCCGAAATTACCAAAACCCGACCCTCGGTCCCACTTCTCGAAAATCAAAATTTTTTACATCAATAGATTCCTCATCTCCCCATGAGTCTATGCATATCAAGAATACTAAAATCGGAGTTCAAATGACCCCTTGAATCCTCATTTTAAGGCCTCTTAAACTCAAGCCCTAATCCCCCATTTTTAGCCCTTTAATTCTTTTAATTACAGCTTTAATCCATGAAATACTACCATAGAAATGTGTTTTACATCCAAAATCCTTACCTTAACGAAGTTCCCTTGAAATCCCTCTTCCAAATCGTCCAAAAGCTCTCAAGCCGAAGTCAAAAACGGTGAAATAACTCAATTTCGCGAAATGGAATAACTTATATGTTCTGCCAGACATTGTCACATCTGCGACTCTTCAACTCTTCTGCAGTACCGCATTTGCGGTCATACCTCCGCTTCTGCGGAAGTCACTTAACCAGCCAAACCCACTTCTGTGATCATCCTTCCGCATCTGCGACATCGCAGATGTGGTCCAACTCGCCACTTCTACGGTCCCTGACTCCCTCAGCCTTTCCGCTTCTGCGACCTCCCTCATCGCATATGCGGCACCGCACCTGCGGTCCCCAATCCGCAGGTGCAAAAATACCAGAAGCAGTAATATCAGCTGCTGCAACAAAATTCCAACCTCTTCGTCAATCATCCGAAACCACCCTGAGGCCCCCGGGACCTCAACCAACAACACAAACATATCCCAATACCTTATTCAAACTTGTTCCAATCATCAAAACACCTCAAACAACATTAAATCACCCAAAACACATCGGATTCAAGCCAAACTTTCTAAAATTATCCAAATTAGGCTTTCGATCAAAAACCCAACCAAACCATGTCCGAATGACCTGAGATTTTACACACACATCCCAAATGACACGACGGAGCTACTACAACTCTCGGAATTCCATTCCGACCCCTATATCAAAATCTTGCCTACCTACTGGAAATCGCCAAAATATCAACTTCGCCAATTCAAGCCTAAAACTACTCCAACCCTCCAAAACTCATTCCGATCACGCTCTTAAGCCATAAATTACCTCCCAAAGCTAACAGAATCATCGGAACTTGCATCCGAACCCTCTAACACCTAAGTCAACATCTGGTTGACTTTTCAAACTCAAACTTCTTTAAAAGAGACAAAGTGTCTCAAACCTTATCAAAATTATTTCGGATTCGACCCGACCAACCTGATACCATAAAACATGGATAATGAAGCATAAAGAAGCAGAAATGGGGAAACCAGAGCGGTAACTCATGAGACGACTGGCCGGATCGTCACACTTGTGCTTTCTAAATGGGGACAAAACTTACACACTCAAAGAGCAGTTTGCAAGAAAAGTGATCATCGTCTTTCCTCAGGAGCTGCAAATTTGCTCCCTCATTGTACGAACCACTCAAAATGAAATGATGGATAAATATGCAATAGTCATGATTCCAGTAATGACACCACATGCATCACTACTACAGGAGGATACACTCTCCCCTTCCTCATCCAATAATTCATCCATGCAGATCATTATCTAGAATTACAGGGGATCCCAGTCACTGGACTTCAAAAGGAACTTTCGATCTTTGCTGAACTATCATAATCCACCATTGGTAGCACTTTTGGAGACTCACTTCCAGGAATATGCAACCCTCAAAGACGAATTTGGATTCATGCATTTGGCGCATGCACCGGCAGGCACTAGTGGGGGTCTTGTTTTACTATGGAAGGAGGAACTCATCCAACTAGACTAAGTTGCAATCATACAACAGGAAATCCACTCGATTGTCCAGGTACGACCACAAACTCATACTTGGCTTTTTTCAGTTATTTATGCCAAAAATGACATGCAATCTAGACATGTTTTATGGGAAAACCTAAGGCAACTGCATGATACTATTAAGCTTCATTGGCTATTGGGTGATGATTTTAATGAAGTAACAAAAGCATAAGAGAAATATGGAGGACTCGCCCTAAATAATAATAGGTGTGACAAATTCATTCGTTGCTTGAACTATTGCAACTTGGTAGACCTAGCTTACACTGGCAGTAGGTATACCTGGACCAACAAACAACACCTCACAAATCGCATTTTGGAACGACTAGATCGATTTGTAGCAAATTATGCCTGGCTTAACATGTTCCCACAAGCCCTAGTGCAACATTTACCTATAACTCACTCCGACCATTGTCCGTTACTAATTCAACTAAATAAAAAATATACCACTACAGATAAAATCTTTAGGTTTGAACTATTTGGCAAAGTTATCCACAAGTCCTTTCAATTATCCAAAGAAACTGGCTAAATAATAAACCCATTCTCTCCGCTATGGAATACTTCACAAAAGATGTTACCACTTGGAATAATCCACATTTGAAAATATTTTTAGGAAAAAAAAAAAACTCCTAGACAGAATAAAAGGAATCCAGTCATCATAAGCCTATCCTACAAGCTCCTTTTTACAACAACTGAAAAAAGACTTGATAGCTCAATTTAATGACATTTTAAAATTAGAAGAAGACTTCTAAATTGAAATCACGTATGAATTGGCTCCAATAAGGCGACACAAATACAAAAAATTTTCACCTAACAACTATTAATCATCATAGACGAAATCGTATTACTGCCTTAAAAGACTCAGTGGAAAACTGGATATACGACCAACACACTATCAATTGCCAAATTGAACAGTACTATCAAAACCTATTTACTACATCTCACACGGGCCATCGGAAACATCCACCGATTCTGGCCCACCACACCTTAAAACCTGAACAACTTACCTGCCTTTCTTTACGTCTTACCACCCAAGAAATTCTTCGAGCAGTTAAATCTTTTCAACCACTAAAAGCACCAGGATCGGATGGGTTACATCCACTCTTTTACCAGAATTACTGGATACACATTGCACCTTCTCTCGTATCTTTCTATAAGGAAGTCTTTGATAAACAACACATTCCATTGGAAGTAAATAAAATATACCTATGTCTCATCCCAAAAATACTCCACCCTACTTTGGTCACTTTCGGCCCATTAGCCTTTGTAACACCCTATACAAAATCATAACAAAAATCTTTGTCCATTGTATCAAACCAATACTTCAAACAATCATAAGCCCAAAACAATCTGCCTTCTCACAAAATTGTAGAGCTTTCAATAACGCTATTATTGTTCAAGAAATAATCCACCATTTTAAAAAGAAAAAAGGAAAGCAAGGAGAATTCCTTTTAAAATTAAACCTTGAAAAGATATTTGATAAACTAGAATGGAGTTTCGTCAGAGACACACTCATATACTTTAATTTTCCAACAAATTTGATTAAGTTAATTATGTCATGCATTACTTCATCCACAATCTCAATACTTATCAATGGCGCCCCTACCCTTTTTTTAAGTCCCACTAGAGGAATCCACCAAGGGGATCCTCTCTCACCATATTTATTCATCTTATGCCTAGAAATGTTAACTAGGAAAATACATTCCGATGTAGATTACAAACTATGGCATCCCATAAAACTTTCTCTAAACGGACCACAACTATCACACATTTTCTTTGCCAATGATATCACACTCATCTCTAAATTGAATACAAAGAGTATTCACTCTATTATTGATACCTTCACACTCTTTACCAATACTATGGGCCAGACCATCAACTACACCAAATCAAAAGTCTTCTTTTCACAAAATTTCACAGCTGATGACAAAAATTTTGTTCTATCCTCTTTTAACATGAAGGAAGGCATAAAATTTGGAAAGTATCTGGGGTTCCCAATATTCAGCCAACGACCTACCAAGTTAGATTTTCAATTCCTCTTGGATAACTTTAAACTTAGATTGGCAGGTTGGAAAATCAATATGCAATCCATGAATGGCCGCACCACTCTCATCAAAGCCACCTTTAACTGTCTTCCAAATCACCTCATGCAATTGATCCAAATACCTAGTTACATTATTTGGCTACTAAATAAATATCAATGGGACTTCCTCTGGGGTATTACACCACACAAAAGGAAATTCCATCTAATTAAATGAAAATCTATACGACTAGATAAACAAGATGGTGGAATGGGAATACCTAACGTAATTCATAAAAACCATGCACTACTTGGGGCCCAAGCGTGGAGGTTACTCAAATCACCTCTCACACTGGGTATCAATCCTCCTAACTAAATACTTACCTCGTAGAAACTCTCGCAACATAACCCATACTTGAAAGGCTATCCAACAAGGATGGTCTTACTGCCAAGAGGGTCTTATATGAAACATCTCTAATGGTACTCACGTCTAATGTTGGACGGAGCCCTAGATGGGGCCAAAAAAGGTTATCCAGCAACTCATAGAAAGCCCTTTACCATAACAACACCTAACTTCCACGGTTGCTAACTATACAACCCATAATACTATAAACACGGAACTCCTTCCCTTTGAGTTCCCACCACAATTAAGGAACTCATTAACAAATCTTTATATACCTACCATAACCAATCCTACCTCTTTCGACAAAATCATCTAGGGTCTAAGCCCAGCGGGGATGTTCACAGTAAAATTCTTATATCACAAACTATACAATTCACAATCCAACTCTTTCTTTAAATGGATTTGGGCGTTGCCAACACCGCCAAAGCTCAAACATTTCATATGGCTTTTAAGCCACCATAGTCTACCTATGGCAAGCTACCTCCATCATATCAATGTCACCATTACCCCTATGTACGGCGTTTGCAATAGAACCCCTGAAAACATCGAACATCTCCTACTCCACTGTCCCAATGCACACATAGTTTGGCATAATCTGGGCCTTCATGCACACGTTCTGTTGCTATACAATTTCCAGGAAGACCCTCTACAAAGACTTTTTCAACTTATCACTACTAGACACCCACTACCCCACAATCTACCATCACAAGTTCTAATCGCTTACGCACTTTGGCATATATGGAAAAGTCAAAATAGTAGTATCTTTGATAAAACTAGAATTTATCCTAATACGCACCATATAATAGCTGAGGCTACTGAATATGCCTATCTAGTTAACCACATCAATTATACTCGTCAACCTCTTTCCTCACTATCCATAAAATGGAACCCCCCAGCGCAAGGATTCTATAAACTCAACTGCGATGGCGCCTACACACCATATACAATACGTCGGGGTCTTCAGAAACTGCGAAGGACATTGGATACTGGGCTGTGCTGCTCAACGCAATGACGACACTCCTACATCAATGGAACTTCATGCTTTACTTAAAGGACTACGTCTCGCTTTACAACACCGCTTGATGCCACTTGAAATACAAGTTTACTCCATATAGGTAATTAATATGCTCCATAACCATAATCTTCATTACTTATCAATTCTTCATGAATGCAGGTCTCTCCTCTACCAGCTGGGTAATCCACGCGTTTCATACACATACATGGAGCTTAATCAGTGGCAGACAAACTCGCAAAGGATGGCACAACTTTAGTGCTGGGGAATACTACCATGATGCTTTTGAATCCTCCAACTTTCTTGTGGCCAGAACTGACGACTGACCATACGGGCACCTGGTAGCTGCGGCGCTCTTCAGCTCATATGGATAATACTCCAACTATTTTTGAATTAAATCTACCATCCACTGCTTGTACTAGTTCGACCCGATACTGCCAGCCAGTTTTGGCACCTTTTTATACCTTGGAGCCATCAAGGCCCACCACTTCTTGTAATATGACTTAATTTATTAATATAAGTATCCCGTTTGACCAAAAAAAAACATTGATGCAATTGACCAAACTAATATTCCCTTTATGATATATTCTTTTCTTTAATTTATCTTGTAATAATCTTTTATTAAATGCAAAATACCTTGGGACTCTCTTAAAGTTGGCATATTTTATTCAGTACACACTCAGACTTTGTCTAGTCCAAATTACCACCCCTCAGACTTGGCATTTTGATAGTTGCGATACCCTATCTAAACTTACCTGGCGGTGGTGAGACACACGACTGCCACGTGGATTATTTTATTGATGTGGCATTTTTTGAAATAAAATGTATTTTATTACTTTTTTAAGTCTGTTAACTTTTTGGATCATTGTTTTCAAGTCAGAATTGTAAAAATACTTGGTCGGAACTCTATTACTAGTTGGAATTATTATTTACCTAAAAGAAATGGAGTTTTATAGGCTCTTGGTGATGGACGTTGGTATTATATTAAAGAGAGGGAAAAAGTCTAGTCAAGGATGACTGAGAATTAGGTAGGGTGCCTTGACTAAGGATAAAGCCCAGGAGTTGGAAGGGCGATTGTCGGCTATGAGAGCCTAGAGGAATAGTGGTGACGCGAGCATTATGTGGTCGACGACAGCAGACTATATAGGGGAGACTGTTAGTGAGGTGTTAGGGAGACTAGTGGTAGAATGAAGTGGTCCAAGGTAAAGTGGAAGCAAAGAAGGCGGCATACCTGAAGCTAGTAGGGAGCACAAGTGAGGAGGAGAGGAGAACGTGCATGGAATAGTATAAAGTAGCTAGGAAGGAAGCCAAGCTGCCGGTCACAGAGTCTAAGACTGCAGCATATGGCCGTATGTACGAGGAACTGGGGGAAAAAGGCGGAGAAAAGAAGTTATTCCGGCTGGCCAAGACGAGAGAGAGGAAGGATCGGGCTTTAGACCAAGTGAGATGTATCAAGGACGACGATGGTAGAGTATTGATGGAAGATGCCCGGATTAAAAAAAGATGGCAGACTTACTTTCATGAACTTCTGAATGAAGAAATGGATAGGGATATTGTGCTAGGTAAACTAGAGCATTGTGAGAGTCCCCGTGACTTTGGGAACTGCAGGAGCATCGAGGTTGAGGAGGTCGTGGGAGTTATGCGTAAGATGAGCAAGGGCAAAGCGTCCGGGCCAGACGAAATTCTGGTTGAATTTTGGAAGTGTGTGGATAGAGCAGGTTTGGAGTGGCTGACTGGGTTATTTATATTATTTTTAGGACGAAGAGGATGCCGGATGAGTGGAGGTGTAGTACGGTAGTTCTATTTTATAAGAATAAATGTGATAACTAGAATTGTAACAATTATAGAGGTATCAAATTGCTGAGTCATACCATGAAAGTTTGGGAGATGGTGGTTGAAGCGAGGGTGAGGATGATGGTGTCTATATCCATCAACCAGTTTGGGTTCATGTCGGGTCATTCTACTACGGAAGCTATACACCTTATTAGGAGGCTGGTGGAACAGTACAGAGAGAGGAAGAAGGATTTGTACATGGTGTTTATTGATTTAGAGAAAGCGTACGACAAGATTCCTAGAGAAGTTCTTTAGAACCAAGGTTCTGCGCTTAGCCCATTCTTATTTTCCCTGGTGATGGACGCGTTAACACATCATATTCAAGGGGAGGTGCTATGGTGTATGTTATTCGCCTATGACATAGTTCTAATTGATGAGTCGAGAACCAATGTTAACGAAAGGTTGGAGGTTCGGAGACAGACTCTTGAGTCTAAGGGTTTTAAGTTGAGCAGGATGAAGACGGAATACCTGGAGTGTAAGTTCAGCACTGAGCCGAGGAAAGTGGGCATGGAAGTAAGGCCTGAATCACAAGTCATCCCAAGTAGTGGCAATTTCAAGTACCTTAGGTCAGTTATCCATAGATGAGGGGATATCGACGAGGATGTCACACACCGTATTGGGGTAGAGTGGATGAAGTGGAGGTTGGCACCTGGAGTCCTGTTGTAATGACCCAAAAGGTCATCACTTGTGTTGCAAGTGAATTCAGTGTTCCGAGGCCTAAAAACCTCCCTTTTACCCTACCTTGATTTGCGTGCATGGTCCGGACCTATATCCGGAAAGCCTTTTATGTGAAATAAGAGAAATAAAAATTTTAGAGTTAAAAAATTTAATTATTGTTGAATTTGGTCAATATTTTTAGCAAACGGACCCGGATCCATGTTCCGACGATCCCGGGAGGTTCGCAATAAAATATGGGACTTGGACGTATGCCTGAAAATGAATTCCGAGGTCCCAAGCCATAGAAATCAATTTTTGAAAGAAATTATTTTACTGAATTATCTAAGAAATAAAGAAAAGAATTAATGATTGAAACCATTGTTATCGGGCCAGTATTTTGGTTTCGGAGGCCGGTACAAACTTGTTATAGTATTTGAAAGATAATTGTGAAATTTGGTGAAAACGGAGTTTATTTGACGTGAGTTGTACTTCCGGTTGAAGAGTTATGAACTTTGAGAGTTATTGATGAAAATGTTGAGTTTTGAGGTTTAATTCATGATTTTACATGTTATTTGATGATGTGATTGCACGAGTAGGTCCATATGATGTTTTTGAGTTAGTATGCACACTTGGTTTGGAGTTCCGAGGGCTCGGGTGAGTTTCGAGTAGGTTCCGGGATGTCTTAGGCTTAAAAATATAGTTGTTGCAGGTTCAGAGAAGTGGAAGGCCTATGAACAGACCAGGGCGGTCCGCACAAAAATGAATGCTGACGCGGAGGGGCTTGTGCGGCCGCAATGGATTTTGTGCGGACCACGGTGAGGGCTTTGCGGCCGCACTAGATTCTGTGCGGTCCGTGGTGAAGAATATTTCACGGGTCTGACTTTGGAAGCCTATATCTTTTGATCTACAATTTTGAGATGATTCAAAAAGAAAGTTGTTACCCATCGTGTCTAGTTTCCAAAAAGCTAAAGAAATCACAATTTGGACATCTGTAGAGAAAGGTATGGCAAAAATACTAAAGCACGTCACTGTAGTCCATATGGGAGCTGTGCGGCCGCAGTTGATTTTGTGCGGTCCGCACAGGGCATCTGAAAGTAGTATATTAAGATGGGATTTTCTATTAATTTTCATTTTTCAAAACCCCAAAAACATAAGAGGCTATTTTTCAAATAATCGTTCTTCTCCAAAACATTGGTAAGTGATTTGTAACTCGTTTTCTTCAATCATTAACATCTTTTAACATGATTGCAACTCAAAATCAATGATTTTCATGGGGGAAATTGGGTGTTTTGGGTAGAACCTAGGTTTTTCAAAATTTTGGGATTTGGAACTCGATTTGAGGTTCGATTTCAAAACAAATTATATATTTGGGTTCGTGGTGGAATGGGTAATCAGGTTTATGTTCGAACCTCGGGTTTTGACCATGTGAGCCCGGGGGCGATTTTTGACTTTTGGGGTAAAACTTTAGAAAAAATCATTTTCATGCATTGGGGTTGATTTATTTAGCATTTATTGAAGTAATTAAGTAACTTGTGACTAGATACGAGCGAATTGGTGGTGGAATCAAGGGGTAAAGTTATAGTTGAATCGTGAATTGTGTTCGTGGCATCGAGGTAAGTGTTTGGTCTAACCTTAGCTTGAGGGATTAGGAGTTGTGTCTTATTTGCTACATGTTAATTGTAGAGTGCGACGTATAGGCATGGTGACGAGTATCTATACGCTGGTGTCAAGCATGCCCGTGAGTCTTGTATTATAATTGTTATGACTCCATTGTAGTTTATTGCTCTTCATATGTTATTATCACCATGGTTACCTTGCCAGGATGTTTGTTTGATATTAATGATCCCTTGCTGGGATGTTTGTTTTGATATATTATTCCATTGCCGGGATGTTGTTGAAATATCATTGTTCTTTTGCCGGGAAGTTGTTATATTACTCTTGTTCCCTTGCCGGAATTCCTTGTTATTATTGTTGGCTTGTAACTGGGAGCGGGTGGTACGCCTACCACAAGATATGATGAAATAGGAGCGGGTGGTACGCCTGCCACAAGATATGATGAAATGGGAGCGGGTGGTTCGCCTACCAAAAGATATGATAAAATGGGATCTGGTGGTACGCCTACCACAAGATATAATGAAATGGGAGCGGGTGGTACGCCTACTACAAGATAAATGAAATGGGAGTGGGTGGTATGCCTACCACGAGATAAATGAAATGGGAGCGGGTGACACGCCTGCCACGAGATACAAGAATTGGGATCGGGTTACACGCCTGCAACAAGATGTGAAAAGAAAGTGAAATCTACATTTGTTTTCCTTATTCTTATTAGTGGTTCATTTTGATTCCTTTATAATTCTCTTGATATTCTGTGTTACCTGTTATTCCCCGAAGCATGTTTCCCCCTCCTATCTTTATTTGTTTATTTCTATATTTCTTTTCTGCTGTATATATAATTGAACTGCACAGGTTTACTTGGCAGTTTGGTCCTAGCCTCGTCACTACCTCGCCGGGGTTAGGCTAGACACTTACCAGCACATGGGGTCGATTGTGCTGATACTACACTCTGCACTATGTGCAGATCCCGGAGCAGCTTTTGGACCGTAGTGTGGAGGTTACCTTCAGTCCACGCGGAGTTCCATGGTGGACCTGCAGGCTTTCGCAGGCCCTGGTGTCTCCCTCTATCCCTAGTTCCTATTTCATTTTCCTTTTATTCAGAAATAGTGTATTGTCATTTTCTTCAGACTTTGTATGTAGTAATCTCTTAAACCGTTTGTGACACTGTGACACCAGGTTTTGGATGCTTTAGGTTTTAAGAGTTGTAATAGATGCAGATTTCAGATATTTAGTTGATATCTTCCGCTTAATTATTTAAAGTTCTGCTATTTTCATGTTATCGCCTTATATTTGTTTTAAAGAAATAATCGATTAATGAAGTAATTAGATCAAAGGTTTGGCTTGCCTAGCTCACATTAGTAGGCGCTGTAAGCACGTGATTTTTGCCCTATATGAGAATTATTCCCAAAAAATTCAAAAATAAAATGATTTTTCTTTGGTGTGCAATTTTGTGATATTTTGTGATATTTTGAAGAATTATTTGTATTTGTCTGTGCGTGTTTATTCGCTAAATTAATAAAAAATACAAAAATATGTCGCATTTTGCATGTAGGATTTAATTCTACAATTGATAGTAATTAAAATTGTTTTACAAAAAAATAAAAAAATTACAAAAATAGGCATCGTTTGCATTTTTAGCATTTAATGTCCAGTTTAATTTTACCTATAGGAGACGCATTTCCTCTTAAGTTTAGTTTTACCAGTCCTAAGTTGTTGTTGAAATCAGGAGCCCGCCTGAAGAGAGGAATGACGTTTATTTTAAAAAGTTGAAGTTGGGAGCCCGCCCGAATAACAGAGGCATACATTTCAGGCGCCATCATGACTCCCAAGGGTGGAAAATCCGGGTCGTGACAATTTGGTATCAGAGCTCTAGGTTACATGGGTCTCACAGTTCACAGACAAGCTTAGTAGAGTCTGAGGGATCAGTATGGATACGTCTGTATTTGTCCCCCAGAGGCTACAGAGTTAGGAAGAACTTCACACTTATTCTTTCCTATCGTGCGGTTTGGTTCCTCAATGCTAATTGAATTTCTACTCTGTTCTTTCGCAGATGGCGAGAACACGCGTTTCCTCATCCATTGACCAACAGCCCGAGCCCCCAACGATAGCTTCCACGAGGGGCAGAGGGCGAGGTCGAGGCCGTGCTAGAGGCCGAGATAGGGGCAGAGCTCAGCCCCGAGCAGTAGCACCAGCACCAGAGACGGAGCCTCAGGTTGATTTTGATGATGAGGTTCTGGCCCTAGCAGTTCCGGTAGTACCAGTTCAGGTTCCATATGGGTTTATTTCTACCCTAGTTCTTCAGGATGCTCTAGTCCGATTAGTGGGCCTTATGAAGTGTGTCACCTGAGCAGGTTTGCTTCCTCTAGCACCAGCCGTCTCTCAGGACCGGAGGAGGAGCCTAGACTCTTGCTACTAGCACTCCGGAGCAGGTAGCTCCCCAGATTCAGACTCCAGCAGTTCAACCAATTGGAGCAGTTGAGCCGGGTATGGTAGCTCATACCAGTGATGGAGCAGCTATGTCTGCCGATGCTTTCTGGAGGATGGATAGGTTCACCAAGCTCTTCACTACTACTTTCAGCGGTGCATCTACTGAGGATCCCCAGGATTATCTAGACAGCTGTCACGAGGTTTTCAGGAACATAGGGATAGTTGAGACCAATGGGGTTGATTTTGCTACTTTTCGCTTGTCTGGATCCGCCAAGACTTGGTGGAGGGATTTCTGTTTGGCTAGACCAGCCGGATCGCCAGCTTTGACTTGGGAGCAGTTTACTCCACTATTTTTGGAGAAGTTTCTCCCCATCACCCATAGAGAGACCTATCGGAGGCAGTTTGAGCATCTCCAGCAGGGTTCTATGACTGTTACCTAGTATGACACCAGATTCATCGATCTAGCTCGTCATGCTCTTGTCATACTTCCCACCGAGAGAGATAGAGGGTGAGGAGGTTCATTGATGGACTTATTCAGCCAATTCATCTTCAGATGGCTAGGGAGACTAGGAGTGAGATATCTTTCCAAGAGGCGGCCAATGGAGCCCAGAGAGTTGACATTGTTCTATCACAAGGAGGTGGTCATGGGTCGAACAAGAGGCCTCGTCATTCAGGTAGATTTAGTGCTACCTCGTCTGGAATGGTAGGGGCCATCCTCCCAGGCCTTTCTAGTCAGCACTTCAGGTTTCTCACGGTGCTTTAGGTGGGCATGGTTCTCAGATGTAGTCTTCTGATCAGCAGTCCTACAGTGCACCACCAGCTCCTATCGGTGCACCATCGCTTCAGAGTTTCCAGGGTCGTCAGCCCCAGCAGCCGAGGGCTTGTTTTACTTGTGGCAACACGAGGCACATTGCTAGGTATTGACCTCGAGCTTCGAGCAGTTCTCCGTATCAGGGTTCCCGTGCTATGGTTCATGAACCAGGTGTTCCACAGGCCGCCCAGCCAGCTAGAGGTGGGGGTAGAGGTGCTATAGGTGGAGGTAGAGGTGCTAGAAGTGGAGCTCAGACCGCTAGAGGTGGAGGCCAGCCAGCAGCAGTCCGTCCTAGAGATGTAGTTCAGGGTGGTGGGGCCCAACCCCAATGTTATGCTCTTCCATCTAGGCCCAAGGCTGAGGCTTCCGATGCAGTTATTACAGGTATGGTTTTGGTTTGTTATAGAGATGCTTCAGTGTTATTTGATCCAAGGTCTACGTACTCTATGTGTCCTTTTATTTTGCACCATATCTGGTCATGCCTAGTGATTCTTTGAGTGATCATGTTTATGTGTCTACGCCGGTGTGGGTGATTTTATTATGGTGGGTGATTCTATTGTGGTAGATCGAGTCCTTCGTTCATGTATAGTTGTGATTGAGGATCTTGAGACTCGTGTAGATTTTTTGCTTCTAGACATGGTTGATTTTGATGTTATATTGGGAATGGACTGGTTATCACCTTACCACACTATCTTGGACTGTCATGCCAAGATTGTGACCTTATATTTACCGAGTTTGCCTCGTTTAGAGTGGAGAGGGACTCCTGGTCATTCTACCTGTAGTGTTATCTTTTATGTGAAGGCTCGGCGCATGGTCGAGAAAGGGTGTTTGGCCTATTTGGCATATGTTCGTGATTCTAGTGCTGAGGTTCCTTCTATTGATTCAGTGCCCGTTGTTTGTGAGTTTCGTGAGCTATTCCCTTCAGACCTGTCGGGTATGCCACCCGACAGGGATATTGATTTTTGCATTGATTTAGCTTCGGGCACTTAGCCCATTTCTATCCCGCCGTATCGTATGACCCCGCCTGAGTTGAAAGAGTTGAAGGAACATTTGCAAGACTTGCTTGAGAAGGGTTTCATTAGGCTGAGTGTTTCTCCCTGGGGTGCGCCAGTGTTGTTTGTTAAGAAGAAGGACGGATCGATGAGAATATGTATTGATTATCCGCAGTTGAACAAGGTTACAATCAAGAATAAGTATCCATTGTCGAGGATTGATGATTTGTTTGATCAGCTTTAGGGTGTCAATGTCTTTTCGAAGATTGACTTGAGATTTGGCTACCATCAGTTGAAGATTAGGGCATCCGATGTCCCTAAGAAAGCTTTCCGCACTTAGTACGGGCATTATGAGTTCTTGGTTATGTCATTCGGGTTGACAAATGCCCCAGCAGCTTTTATGGATTTGATGAACCGAGTGTTCAGGCCTTATTTGGATTCGTTCGTGATAGTCTTCATTGATGATATTTTGATATATTCCCGCAGTCGGGAGGAGCACGAGCAACATCTTAGAGTGGTTCTTCAGACCTTGAGGGATA
Organism: Nicotiana sylvestris; assembly: GCF_000393655.2. NCBI lineage: Eukaryota > Viridiplantae > Streptophyta > Magnoliopsida > Solanales > Solanaceae > Nicotiana > Nicotiana sylvestris. Next base: position 39,069,774 of record NC_091060.1, on the reverse strand, counting down.
GTCAGTTATATGCTAAATTCTTGAAGTGTGAGTTCTGGTTGAGTTCAGTTGCATTCCTAGGTCATGTTGTATCAGCGGAGGGTATTCAGGTTGATCCGAAGAAGATTGAGGCAGTCAAGAACTATCCTAGACCAGCATCAGCTACAGAGATTCGGAGTTTCTTGGGATTGGTAGGCTACTATCGTCGGTTCGTGGAGGGGTTTTCATCTATCGCAGCCCCGATGACCAGGTTGACCCAGAAGGGTGCCCCGTTCAGGTGGTCGAATGTGTGAGACGAGCTTTCAAAAGCTCAAGACAGCTCTGACTACGACACTTTCTATCAAAGAAATAAGGCACTTTCTCTCAAAGAATCACTGTCGTACCTCCTTTTTCCGCCCCCGCGAGGGTGCAAGGGAGTTTTTCCAATTAAAGGACAGTCGAAACGGGATTTATTTCTTTATTTCAGAGTCGCCACTTGGGAGATTTAGGGTGTCCCAAGTCACCTATTTTAATCCCGAATCGAGGAAAAGAATGACTCTGTATTACAGTCTGCGCACCAGAAATCCGGATAAGGAATTCTGTTAACCCGGGAGAAGGTGTTAGGCATTCCCGAGTTCCGTGGTTCTAGCACGGTCGCTCAACTGTTATATTTGGCTTGATTATCTGATTTTATACAAATATGGACTCATGTGCAAGTTTTATCTTTTTACCGCTTTCATTATTATATTTTTAAAGAATGTGAACATCGTTTAAAAACATGTCTTTGGATTGGGTCACATAAAATGCATCCACGATCCGGAACGTATTTTTATTCAATGTTTTGGGATTTGGATTTGGGTCGCATAAATGCATACCCGTGTTTAAGAATGTATTATTATTATATCGCGCCTAAAGCAATTAGCGATTTATTACTTTGGGGTAGGGCCGTGAAATTTGCTAAACGACTCCTCCTTAATTCTAAGCAATTAAATGTACATTTATTGAGGGTCCCGCAATCTATACATTTTATTAAGCGAGGCTCATCTCATTTATTTTCCTAAATGGATAAATCTTAAAGCGACTACATTTTGCTATTTAAAATTAGTCTCTAAAATGAATAAAGAAAATCCTAATTAATTACGTTTTTTTTTATTATTATTATTTAAGAAAACATGACACGCTAATTGCTTGATTCATACAAATATTGATGAAAAAGGAATTTTATTCTTAATTTCGAAAATTATAAATTAAATAAAAATTCAACAACTAATATTCAAAATAAACAAATATAGCTAGATTAAAACTCAGCATTGTTATTTTTTTAAAAAAATATTATTGAGATTAATTATTCACAATCATTTGAAACTAAATTTAACCATAATTACTAAAGCTTATTAGAAAGTTTATTAGACTTAAACGTTCTTCTAATCTTGCTTAAGCTCAAGTCATGCCTTAATGCCTAATTTACGATGTTTAATTTAAATTCGTGTCTTAGCTAAATTTAGCTACTTGTTCATGATCAACCTATAATCTTGAAGCCTTCATAACTAGTGAATTAACCTATTTTGCCGAACCGATTTATTACAGACTAACTTATGATATTATTTTCTTATTCCAGTCATTATTTAGTAATTCATGAAATAGCTTAAATACAATCAACAAAAGGAACAAAGAAAAAAAACGAAATTAAAACTTCAAATTTTCATTCTTCATATGTATTCACGCTTCATATTTCGGATTACAATAACCAGCTTTTCAGTTGTGTACCTGATATTGGAAGCAAAAGAAAATGAATATGAGAATCAGCAGCAGCAGTAAAATCAGTACAACACAGCAACAATAGCCCAGCAACAGTAACAACCCAGTAACAGACCGGTGGAGTAGTAATCCCAAAAAAAACAAAAGCTTCCAGCTTTGATGAAACAACAATTAATTCTAATTTCAAACAACAAAAGAAAGCAGAATGTTTTTTTCTTAGGTTTTTTTTATTTGAAAGCTTAAATATTTTTCGGAATTTTCTATCTCTTAAATGTTCAGCCCTTTTCTCTCTCTTATTTTCAGATTTGTTTCTCTCTCTCGTATCTGTGTATTTTTCTCTATCTCTCTCTATTTTTTCTCTCTGTATTGTCTTGTGTTCAAGACTTCTTCTTATAACCCATCCCATAAACCTTTCAATTAATTAAAATCCATACTTTTTCTCTACCCAACCCATTATCTTTCCACTCATCCCCATTACATTAAATAAACATATCACACCACCCCATTATATTTTGTCCCCCATGCTTCATTTAAAATAATGCAAGATTCCCCCTTTAAATTAAATCTTGTCCCCCCTTTATATTAAATAACCATATCACAACCCACCCCATTTTATTTTGTCCCCCATGCTTCATATAAACAATTACAAAATGTACAATTCCTAAACTACCCCTCTGACCCTATTGCAAATTACTATTTTACCCCCGAAAGTACTATAAATTACCAAACTACCCATCAGCTATAACACATCAATTAATCAAACTTAACCAAAATATAGACAATATGATCAATTTCTAACAATGTTCAAACAACAATATGAACACGGATGAACATCATAACAACAATATCACATGAACACGATTTTAACAACATTTCAACAACAAATCACATGAACACAAATTGAACAACAAAGAACAACTAAAATTTGATTGAACAATATTTTAGCAACAAACCTATTTTCGGATTTAAACAACAACAACAATCAAACAAGTACATTTAGATTAAATTCAATAATATTGAACTTAAAATCAACCATAACAACATTACAACCAACAATTCCTATATCAAACTTAAACAAGATTATGAGACAAATTCACGAAATAATCATAAATGATAAACAAGAAATCAAACTATACAAAATTCGGATTCAAGATCATCCAAACAAAGTATGAACATGAATGAATCTATTCTAACACAACAAACATGACGGATTAAACGATTAAATCAATATATTTCCTTTAACACAACTAAATTCTTTTTAGACAAATAACAAGATCGATGAATAAACAATTATGAACTTAAGCTTGAACTTAACAATATTAACAATTTCTAACAATACATAAACACATGAAACAAATTGAAGAAATAGTTAATTAAATTTCAATTTGAATCTAACAAACATCAAACTAACAAATATTCACTTAAACAATAATACAAACATGAAATGAATATGAAAACAACTAATTAAACTTCTATTTTGAAATCTGAAAATTAATTTAACAAACAACATATGAACATGAACTAAAAATTAATTCAAACGATAAACAAAACAAATATTTGCCGATTTTAGATTCGAAAGTATCAAAACAAAATACGGACAAAATAAAACTCAAAAATCTACTAACCGGACTGACATGAAATATGTATGGACTAACTCGACGAACCTCGACCAAACTCAACCGAGCAGCTCGTCTGAAGATACAGCAGCTGGACGAAGGAGAAGTGATGAACGACAGCAGCTGGAACGAAATAGAAGTGATGAACGGAAGCAGGAGCAACTGGGAGATGAAGCAGACGACCAACGAACACGAGCAGACGACAGTAGCAGCAGCTCGGAGGAACTGGACGTCGAGCAGCAGCAGTCCGGCGACAGCCATGGCCATGGTGATGCCCAAGCTCGGAGAAGCGAAGCAGTAACGGAGCAGCGGAGGCTTGTTTTGGCCTCAAACTGCTCGACGGAAGCAGCTGGCCTCAAGCTCATCCATGGCGGAATGAGCTGGACGATGAGGGTTGTGTTCATTTGGTTGTTTGGTTGAGACAGAAGCATCATGGTCAGCCATGAGCGTCGAGCTCAGCTTGAGCTCGACGAGCTTCGTCAATGGCGGATAGGGCTAGGAATTTCGGACGCAGAAGAAGAAGATGAAGACGATGTAGCCATGGGTGGTCGGAGAGCAGCTTTGTTGCTGCGTCAACTGTTGGACGGTGGTCGACGGGCGGACATGGGAGGGCAACTTGGAACTTGAGGAAGAAGAAGAAGATAGGAGGGTGGCGGATGATTTTGCAAATTTTTTAGGGTTTTCTACATTTTGTTTTGTTTTGTTTTTTTTGTAAAATGTAAGACAAAAGGGGTTTGGGTCTTTTGGGTTATGGACTGGGTCGACCCAGTTCGAAATGGACTGGGTCGTAGGGAAGATTGGGCCAATTTTTGGGCCTGTGGCTTGAAATTGAAGAAGAGGCCTAATTCCGACTTTCTTTATATTTTTGCTTTCTTTTCTTCTTTTATTTCTCTAAAACTAAATTATAAAAATACTTAACTTATTATTAAGAACTAAATTAAGTTATAAAAGCGCAAATTAACTCCCAATAACAATTAACGCACAATTAAGTAATAATTAAGCATAAAATTGTATATTTGGACATTAAATGCTAAAAATGCAAACGATGCCTATTTTTGTAATTTTTAATTTTTGTAAAACAAATTTAATTACTAACAATTGTAGAATTAAATCCTACATGCAAAATGCGACATATTTTTGTATTTTTTATTAATTTAGCAAATAAACACGCACAGACAAATACAAATAATTATTCAAAATATCACAAAATTGCATACCAAAGAAAAATCATTTTATTTTTTGAATTTTTTGGGAGTAATTCTCATATTGGGCAAAAATCACGTGCTTAGAGCTGCCCCTCTTTGCCCGAAGACACGAAGGGTTTTCGTGCAAAGATAAAGCGAGCGATTTTTGCTCATCCGAGTACTCCGTGTGAAGTATTTTTTTTTTGAAAATGATTTGACCGAACCTTTGCTTCAAAGGTTTCCTACATATCCTGGGCTAAACAGGAATCAGGTCAATGTAGTTCGGAAAATTTTGGTAGCTGGGACTACCGTGGGACTGCATTGTTACTGTTGTTGCATGCTATTACCACTGCTTACCGATCTCCTTGTTACACCATGCTTAAAAGAAAACAAGAAGCTAGGCTAGAGTACAATTTGTTTTTGTTGCCTTGCTTCCTTGTCTGCTTGCATTTCTTCCGGTGCTTTTCTTCTTTTGACACATGTACTTGAGTTTGTACTGTGACCTCTTGTTGCAACCTTCTGTTTCCCGGTGCCGGGGAATTTTATTGTTTCCTGCTGGGGATTCCTATTGTAACCCTCTGTTTTATTGTCCTCTGACTTGATTTTGAAATGTATGCCTCTGTTATCTGGGCGGGCTCCCAACTTCAATACTTGAAAATTAAAGACTTGAAATGTATGCCTCTGTTATTTGGGCGGGCTCCCAACTTCAATGCTTGAAATATAAAGACTGAAATGTATGCCTCTGTTGTCTGGGCGGGCTCCCAACTTCAACAACTGAAATGTAAAGACTGATATGTATGCCTCTGTTATCTGGGCGGGCTCCCAACATCAATAACAACTTTAGAAATAAACGTCATTCCTCTCTTCAGGCGGGCTCCTGACTTCAACCAATACATTGCCATTCCTTTCTTTAGGTTGGCAATATTTCAACAACTTTTTAAAAATGTCTTTCCTCTCTTCAGGCGGGCTCCTGACAACAACTTTGAAAATAATCGTCATTCCTCTCTTCAGGCGGGCTCCTGACTTCAAACAATACATCGCCATTCCTTTCTTTAGGTTGGCAAGATTTTAACAACTTTTAAAAATGCCTTTCCTCTCTTCAGGCGGGCTCCTGACAACAACTTTAAAATAATCGCCATTCCTCTCTTCAGGCGGGCTCCTGACTTCAAACCATACATCGCCATTCCTTTCTTTAGGTTGGCAAGATTTCAACAACTCTTTAAAAATGCCTTTCCTCTCTTCAGGCGGGCTCCTGACTTCAACCAATACATCGCCATTCCTTTCTTTAGGTTGGCAAGATTTCAACAACTTTTAATAATGTCTTTCCTCTCTTCATCAACAACAACTTTGAAAATAATCGCCATTCCTCTCTTCAGGCGGGCTCCTGACTTCAACCAATACATCGCCATTCCTTTCTTTAGGTTGGCAAGATTTCAACAACTTTTAAAAATGCCTTTCCTCTCTTCAGGCGGGCTCCTGACAACAACTTTGAAAATAATCGCCATTCCTCTCTTCAGGCGGGCTCCTGACTTCAAACCATACATCGCCATTCCTTTCTTTAGGTTGGCAAGATTTCAACAACTTTTAAAAATGCCTTTCCTCTCTTCAGGCGGGCTCCTGACAACAACTTTGAAAATAATCGTCATTCCTCTCTTCAGGCGGGCTCCTGACTTCAAACCATACATCGCCATTCCTTTCTTTAGGTTGGCAAGATTTCAACAACTTTTTAAAACGCCTTTCCTCTCTTCAGGCGGGCTCCTGACAACAACTTTGAAAATAATCGCCATTCCTCTCTTCAGGCGGGCTCCTGACTTCAAACCATACATCGCCATTCCTTTCTTTAGGTTGGCAAGATTTCAACAACTTTTAAAAATGCCTTTCCTCTCTTCAGGCGGGCTCCTGACAACAACTTTGAAAATAATCGCCATTCCTCTCTTCAGGCGGGCTCCTGACTTCAAACCATACATCGCCATTCCTTTCTTTAGGTTGACAAGATTTCAACTTAAATTCTTCATCCTCGTTCTCCAGGTGGATGCCTGACTTCTTCTTAAATTCTTCATCCTCATTCTCCAGGTGGACGCCTGACTTCTTCTTAAATTCTTCATCCTCGTTCTCCAGGTGGATGCCTGACTTCTTCTTAAATTCTTCATCCTCATTCTCCAGGTGGACGCCTGACTTCTTCTTTAATTCTTCATCCTCATTCTCCAGGTGGACGCCTGATTTCTTCTTTAATTCTTCATCCTCATTCTCCAGGTGGACGCCTGATTTCTTCTTCAATTTTTTCATCCTCATTCTCCAGGTGGACGCCTGATTTCTTCTTCAATTTTTTCATCCTCATTCTCCAGGTGGACGCCTGATTTCTTCTTCAATTTTTTCATCCTCATTCTCCAGGTGGACGCCTGATTTCTTCTTCAATTTTTTCATCCTCATTCTCCAGGTGGACGCCTGATTTCTTCTTCAATTTTTTCATCCTCATTCTCCAGGTGGACGCCTGACTTCTTCTTTTCTTTTCTTTTTCCTTCGCTCTGCTTTGTTCTTGCTTGCTGGGGATAATACCACTGTGGGAGTCTCCTTTCTTCCCCTCCTTCAAATTCAATTTTTTTTTCTCTCAACACTGCTGGGGATAAAAGTGTTATCTTCTTGGGATAACGTTGTTGAGGATAATGCTGCTGGGGAATTTTATCCCTTCAAATCGATGCTTCATTCTTCTGGAAGCTGCTGGGGATGATAATGGTTTTTGCTTTTCTGAGCACAAATGTCATTCCTTTGTTCTGTATGTTGGGGAACAACTTCCTTCATTGGAAACTTATTATGTCGGGGGCAACACTGGTTCAATGACCACTTCCCTTGAGACTGGTGTTATCTTTATTCTTCCTCAAGTGGGTACCTGACTTCCAGAAAATTTTCCAAATGAAAGGAAAATTTTCTGCCCCAGTTTTACAGTCTCCCTCATGGCATGCATTTCTGTCATCAATGCCATTCCCTTTACCTGTTTCAAATCAAACAAAATTTGTTAGTTGAAAACGTGGTGGTTGGTTGTGATACTCCCACTGGGATGGTTTTCCCTTTTCCCTTCCTTGCTCTGCGTTTCACAACTTGTTGGGGATGATATTGTTTGCTGGGGATAATCCTTTTCTGCTGGGGATATCCCTCTTCTTTCGTGGCATGGCTCAGAAACTTGTATTTTCTCGACCTTTTAGTCTCGCATGAATTTCCCAAATCATGCTTATTGCTCTCCTTGTTTGTCCACGGGCCTTGGCCTTGAGGTTTTGATAACCTTTGATTTCGGCAAGGATATCCCTCTTGACACTCGTCAATCCTTTTGTCAATCTCCTTTTGCTGGAGATATCTTTCTTGACACTGGCCTTGCGCTTGTTCCTCGCTGACTATACCATTTGTATATACTAGTCAGATCTTATCTTGGAAAGCTGATGGCCTATTTTGAAGTCATTTCCCACTGGTTCTGACCAAACAGACTCTACTGGGGAAATTTCTATGAAAAGAAGAGATAAAAGGAAACAGAATAAAAGACAACGGAAAAAGATGACTCTTTAACAAAAGAAACTATAAATAAAAACCTATCAAACACCGACTCTAATGGTCATGACATGCATATGTGGCCTATCCTTCGTCATCAATCGTCTTTCGAGGTCTTCCCTTGACTATCCCCCATCTGATTCCCAATCTTATTCGACTTGTAGTGCCCGAAGGGTTTTCACTATCAAGCCTCTCTCATTTTGGTTTTTCTCTCAGCTTGCGTCGCCTTATGGTGTCCGTAAAGATTTTCACCGATAAGACTCTCTCATTTGTATCACTTTCCAGCTGGGGATTTGGAGTGTTGCCGGTATGACTCTCTCTGCTGGAGATTAGAGTCCTTTCTGTTGTGGAACAGAATGTTATGTTCGCCGGTAAGACTCTCATTTGTCTGACTTGGCATCTTTTGCAGACTAATCAGAAGGTCTTTCTTTGGACCGTAATGTGAGTTTTTTGGATAGGCTTAGAAAGAAAGGGTATTAAAGGCTCAAAAATAAATCAATTTAGGGTTCAAAATTACAACCTTCGAAATCATATTTGTTTATAACAAGCGCAACCCTTGCCCCAATTTCTTGCTTGGGGATTATTTATTTATTATTATTTTTTTAATTTTTATTACACCATGCACACTGTAACCATTGTGGCCATTATGCACCCTATGACCGAGCCGTGAAGCGCCTACGTATCCTCTTTGAGGAATCAGGTCAAACGTAGTTCCCAATTCCTCTTTTTTCATTTGACTTTCTTTTGTTTTTTTTTTCATTTTTCTTTTTCTTTTTCGTTTTTTTTTCATTTTTTCTTTACCTTCCAGGCTCGTATTTCCTAGTCGTTGCTATTGATTCCGAACGAGGGGTATGAAAGAAAATAAATAAGGCTCAAAAGGGGTAACGAAGGATAAAGTGTTTAGGTAGCAGAATAAAATGCCTTCGTCATTCCAGTCTTCAAAACATGCCAAGTGCAAACAACACAATTGAACATAGATTTATAGTCTCTTCCGATGGTGCTGGACTTGACAATTATGTTAAACACTTGCTTTTTCATTTGTCATTTCTAAAGCACTGCTGGGCGACACTCTCACTCTCATGCACGACCCTCATGCCAATTTGGCGAATCTTGCATTTAACGGTTTTCTTTATGTTTTACTTGCCCCAGTTCCACATGACTCGGGCTTCAAATAATCTCAAACCGTTCTTATTTCCTTTAAATGCTTTGATCACCTTCCCAGGGTTTTATGATTAACTTTATAGACTAGGCCCTAACTGTGTGCGCATGTCATGTCCCTAGAATCGGCATTGAACGAAAATGACAAAAGGACTAAATAAAAAGATGACTGGAAATAATAAAAGACCGGCTTTTGTATTAGACTTCCGGCGAAATGGTTAGAAAAACAAACAAAACAACCAGAATAAAATCTTAACACAACATCAACGAGACTTAAACAAACTGATACGACAAAAATGGAAAGATAAGAAGGTTTGACACAAGACAATATTCGGATTACAACCCTAAGAATAATCCGGATAACAGAAATGACAACAAAATAAACCACCAACAGCTTCTCTCTTGCTAACCAAGGAACGGAGCGTCCTCCCATTTTATCAAAATTGGCATCTTAGCCACTAAGCTTTGCATTAGTATTGCCAAGACCATTATCAGCTTCCATATCATCAACCTCCGTCAACAAGTTCTCGATAGGGTTCGAGTGCTCCATGTTACTGTTATCGATCACAATCCGCCCTTCTTGGATCATTTTCTCTACTTCCCTTTTCAAATTACGACAACTCTCAATGTTGTGCCCTATGACATTGGAGTGGTACGCGCATTGCGCTGCCGGATCAAAGTTTCTTGCATGTGGATCTGGAGTATATGCGGGGAGCGGCTCAATCAAGCCAGCATGCTTTAGCCTTTCAAACAGACTTGCATAAGATACTCCGATAGGGGTGAGAGCCTTTCCTCGTTTCAGCAACCTTTCGTTCCTAAATGCTTGATTGGGCCGGAAACCTGATCCAGGGGGCTTCCGGTAGGCTTGTGAGGGTGGATAGGCCTTCTGTGGAGCTGGGTATTTGGAAAGTGAAGCCCATCTTTGGGAACCTCGTGGAGAGAAGTAGCATTGGGGAGGGGAGTAGCGTGGACGAGTGATGGAGCTACTCGGGTAGCTAGGAAAGCTGTCATAAGTGGGTTGGGATGGAGAGTATGGGGGATGGGTAATGCCAGAGTTTGAAAAGCTTGGCGGTGGTGGGGGTGGTGCTTTCCCAGTTATCCATGCCTGATACATGTCTGCCACATGTTGTCTAAGCATTTTCACTTCTTCTACCAACCCGTTGTTCTGTTCGACCAATTGTTGTCGGTCATCAGTACCGACCCATCCTGTTTTGATGTTCTGTGTCATTTGCTTTGCAGGGAGGAGTTACCACAACCAACCACTTTTCAATATATGAACACAACAAAAGGAAGCCAGCACATTAGTGTCAGGGCATTTGACAGATAATCATATATTAGAGATGCAATGCACCTAAGCAGTTAAACTGTTCTATCAGAAATGCGATGCACTTGCGCTTTCCTTTATTTTTCTTTCTTCCCTTTTTTTTCTTTTTCAGTGATGGTCGAATCTTATAGAGATTGCCTACGTATCATGACCCCGCATGAATCAGACCTTGCGTAGTTCGGACCAATGAAAGATAAGCAATACTAATCATTTTTTCAATTTTCATATTAAAATAAATTGGGTTTCAAAGGTTTGAAAAAGACCTACAAACTCGAATATCAAACAACCCACATATTTTAATCAAAAGATTTACAAACTCCAAAAACAAATGGCCAGCTTCCTTTCTCTGTTTGACAAATGCAACCGAACGGTTATTTTTGCAAATGTGGCCCCTTCCAAATTTTGAGGCCGGAGAGGATTATTTTACGACACTTTACAAACTTGTTCATTCTTTTACGAAAATAGCCTTTCGACAATTGAAAGATACTCTAGGGCTATTTCGGCAAGAACGGTTTAAGACGCGGTCAAAGCTGGCTCGACTTATTTTGACCAAAAATCCAAACGGTATTCACCTGACCGTTGACTCTTTGTTTTTTTTTTCAATTTACAATAAAAACCAGGTGTTGCAACACGGCCCTTCAGCGCCTCGGGGACGAAGATTTTTTAAGGCTGTGTGGGTCAACTGAACCAAATTTTAAAAAATGACCCAAAGGTGGCTGTTTATGCAAAGTCAGCCTTCCAGCGTCCCTTTCGGGAACATTCGGCTATGTCTTGATAAAACAGCGTCACCCGACTTCTTTATGACAAAACTAAAATTTGACATATTTTTTTTGGCTATTTTGTTTTAGCAAAAAGTGGAGGCTGGACACTGCCCGACTTATTTATGAAAAAAATTAAAATTTTGACATGTTTTTTATTTATTTATTGGTTTTTGGCTATTTTAGCAAAAATGGGGGTTGGACCCGATGAGGGTTGCCTACGTATCTCACATCCGGTGAGAATCAAACCCGCGTAGTTCGGGCAGGTCATGAATAAAGTAAATAAACTAATTTTAAATTATGATTATTTATTTTTATGTTTTTGTAAAAGAACTGCTTTAAAAGAAGAAAGGAAGTATATTTTTTAGATTTTTGATTGATTTTCTTTTTGAAAGAAAGACTTCTAAGAATTCCTTTTCTTTTGATTTGAACTTTGAGAATTTCAAAAGTAAAAGGAAGATATTTTTTTTTTGTTTACTCTTATTTTAAAGAAGAAATAAAATATTTTTTGGAATTTTACCTCTAATAAAAGAAATGCTTCCTAAAATTTTATTTATTTATTTATTTATTTTGAATTTTCTTTTCAATTTTTAAAGAAGAAGGAAAATATTTTCGGATTTGTTTTATTCTTAAAAGAAAACATTTTTATTATTTTTGTTTTATCAACAATGGAAAATAAAGATATTTATATTATTTTTTGCAAGACATATATTTTTGGAATTTTATTTTGAATTTTCTTGGCAAGACAAATACTCTTTGCAACAAATAAAAATATATATATCTTTTGGAAATAAAAAAAAACTTTTCGGATTTATATATATATATATATTTGCGACAAATAATGAAAGACTTTTTTTATTTTTTTTATTTTTTGCATTTTCATAAGCAAATAAATAAAATAAAAAAAACTATTTTAAAAATAAGACTCTTTTTTATTTTCATTTTCTATTTTTCCTTTGCTTTTAATAAAACAAACTAATAAAACATTTTTTTTTCATTTTCTCAAAATTTCGGCAGAGTTTTAACAGTTATTTGGGCATTGTTTTTTTTTTCTAAAAATAAACAATCAATTCCCTAACCGCTATTTTTTTTCAATTTTAAAATATTATTCCTGATATTCAAAAGTCAATCAACACACAAGTACGAATCAAATAAATGCGCAAGTAGGAGCAAGTAAGATGCATCAGGATGGTCATTTTCATTTTTTGGTACACCTGTCCTAGACAGACCCAACCCCTGTGTTGAGTCTCCAAAGTCAAATGCACGTGATGCAAACAAACGCTCCTACTAGGGATCCGGCATGAAGCCTGAGTTATTCTAAGTGAAAAAACCTGAGGCATATTGATCTAGCCCTGGCTTACCCAAACGGACAGTTTGAGCCGAAGCGGGGGCAACGTACCGGGAGCACGAAAGTCTACCCGGCCTAGTTACTTGTCCCAACTTCGTCTTATTTGGTATGACTTTAACAGAAAGGTGGGCCACGCGCACGTGTGCACCATAAATTTAGAAGACTCAGAAAGAAGGGGGTTTCGTAGCAGTTGTATATATTCATAATTCAAATAATATTAAAGCGGTAAAAGTGTCATTTAGCACATTGGGCATATATCATGTAAAAAAATCAGATAATAAATAAAGCCAACTATAACAATTATTTTAAGCTCGAATTCTTGAACCCTGAACCAGTGGTTCTGGAATTAATCCAGTCCCCAGCAGAGTCGCCAGAGCTGCCGCACCTCCTTTTTCCGCCCTCGCGGGGGTACAGGAGTTTTTTCCAATTAAAGGACAGTCGAAACGGGATTTATTTCTTTATTTCAGAGTCGCCACTTGGGAGATTTAGGGTGTCCCAAGTCACCTATTTTAATCCCGAATCGAGGAAAAGAATGACTCTGTATTACAGTCTGCGCACCAGAAATCCGGATAAGGAATTCTGTTAACCCGGGAGAAGGTGTTAGGCATTCCCGAGTTCCGTGGTTCTAGCACGGTCGCTCAACTGTTATATTTGGCTTGATTATCTGATTTTATACAAATATGGACTCATGTGCAAGTTTTATCTTTTTACCGCTTTCATTATTATATTTTTAAAGAATGTGAACATCGTTTAAAAACATGTCTTTGGATTGGGTCACATAAAATGCATCCACGATCCGGAACGTATTTTTATTCAATGTTTTGAGATTTAGATTTGGGTCGCATAAATGCATACCCGTGTTTAAGAATGTATTATTATTATATCGCGCCTAAAGCAATTAGCGATTTATTACTTTGGGGTAGGGCCGTGAAATTTTCTAAACGACTCCTCCTTAATTCTAAGCAATTAAATGTACATTTATTGAGGGTCCCGCAATCTATACATTTTATTAAGCGAGACTCATCTCATTTATTTTCCTAAATGGATAAATCTTAAAGCGACTACATTTTGCTATTTAAAATTAGTCTCTAAAATGAATAAAGAAAATCCTAATTAATTACGTTTTTTTATTATTATTATTTAAGAAAACATGACACGCTAATTGCTTGATTCATACAAATATTGATGAAAAAGGAATTTTATTCTTAATTTCAAAAATTATAAATTAAATAAAAATTCAACAACTAATATTCAAAATAAACAAATATAGCTAGATTAAAACTCAGCATTGTTATTTTTTTAAAAAATATTATTGAGATTAATTATTCACAATCATTTGAAACTAAATTTAACCATAATTACTAAAGCTTATTAGAAAGTTTATTAGACTTAAACGTTCTTCTAATCTTGCTTAAGCTCAAGTCATGCCTTAATGTCTAATTTACGATGTTTAATTTAAATTCGTGTCTTAGCTAAATTTAGCTACTTGTTCATGATCAACCTATAATCTTGAAGCCTTCATAACTAGTGAATTAACCTATTTTGCCGAACCGATTTATTACAGACTAACTTATGATATTATTTTCTTATTCCAGTCATTATTTAGTAATTCATGAAATAGCTTAAATACAATCAACAAAAGGAACAAAGAAAAAAAACGAAATTAAAACTTCAAATTTTCATTCTTCATATGTATTCACGCTTCATATTTCGGATTACAATAACCAGCTTTTCAGTTGTGTACCTGATATTGGAAGCAAAAGAAAATGAATATGAGAATCAGCAGCAGCAGTAAAATCAGTATAACACAGCAACTATAGCCCAACAACAGTAACAACCCAGTAACAGACCGGTGGAGTAGTAATCCCAAAAAAAACAAAAGCTTCCAGCTTTGATGAAACAACAATTAATTCTAATTTCAAACAACAAAAGAAAGCAGAATGTTTTTTTCTTAGGTTTTTTTTTATTTGAAAGCTTAAATATTTTTCGGAATTTTCTATCTCTTAAATGTTCAGCCCTTTTCTCTCTCTTATTTTCAGATTTGTTTCTCTCTCTCGTATCTGTGTATTTTTCTCTATCTCTCTCTATTTTTTCTCTCTGTATTGTCTTGTGTTCAAGACTTCTTCTTATAACCCATCCCATAAACCTTTCAATTAATTAAAATCCATACTTTTTCTCTACCCAACCCATTATCTTTCCACTCATCCCCATTACATTAAATAAACATATCACACCACCCCATTATATTTTGTCCCCCATGCTTCATTTAAAATAATGCAAGATTCCCCCTTTAAATTAAATCTTGTCCCCCCTTTATATTAAACAACTATATCACAACCCACCCCATTTCATTTTGTCCCCCATGCTTCAAATAAACAATTTCAAAATGTACAATTCCTAAACTACCCCCTCCGACCTTACTGAAATTACCAAACTACCCCTGAACGTACTACAAATTTACCAAACTACCCATCAGCTATAACACATCAATTAATCAAACTTAACCAAAATATAGACAATATGATCAATTTCTAACAATGTTCAAACAACAATATAAACACGGATGAACATCATAACAACAATATCACATGAACACGATTTTAACAACATTTCAACAACAAATCACATGAACACAAATTGAACAACAAAGAACAACTAAAATTTGATTGAACAATATTTTAGCAACAAACCTATTTTCGGATTTAAACAACAACAACAATCAAACAAGTACATTTAGATTAAATTCAATAATATTGAACTTAAAATCAACCATAACAACATTACAACCAACAATTCCTATATCAAACTTAAACAAGATTATGAGACAAATTCACGAAATAATCATAAATGATAAACAAGAAATCAAACTATACAAAATTCGGATTCAAGATCATCCAAACAAAGTATGAACATGAATGAATCTATTCTAACACAACAAACATGACGGATTAAACGATTAAATCAATATATTTCCTTTAACACAACTAAATTCTTTTTAGACAAATAACAAGATCGATGAATAAACAATTATGAACTTAAGCTTGAACTTAACAATATTAACAATTTCTAACAATACATAAACACATGAAACAAATTGAAGAAATAGTTAATTAAATTTCAATTTGAATCTAACAAACATCAAACTAACAAATATTCACTTAAACAATAATACAAACATGAAATGAATATGAAAACAACTAATTAAACTTCTATTTTGAAATCTTGAAAATTAATTTAACAAACAACATATGAACATGAACTAAAAATTAATTCAAACGATAAACAAAACAAATATTTGCCGATTTTAGATTCGAAAGTATCAAAACAAAATACGGACAAAATAAAACTCAAAAATCTACTAACCGGATTGACATGAAATATGTATGGACTAACCCGACGAACCTCGACCAAACTCAACCGAGCAGCTCGTCTGAAGATACAGTAGCTGGACGAAGGAGAAGTGATGAACGGCAGCAGCTGGAACGAAATAGAAGTGATAAACGGAAGCAGGAGCAACTGGGAGATGAAGCAGACGACCAACGAACACGAGCAGACGACAGTAGCAGCAGCTCGGAGGAACTGGACGTCGAGCAGCAGCAGTCCGGCGACAGCCATGGCCATGGTGATGCCCAAGCTCGGAGAAGCGAAGCAGTAACGGAGCAGCGGAGGCTAGTTTTGGCCTCAAACTGCTCGACGGAAGCAGCTGGCCTCAAGCTCATCCATGGAGGAATGAGCTGGACGACGAGGGTTGTGTTCATTTGGTTGTTTGGTTGAGACAGAAGCAGCATGGTCAGCCATGAGCGTCGAGCTCAAGCTTGAGCTCGACGAGCTTCGTCAATGGCGGATAGGGCTAGGAATTTCGGACGAAGAAGAAGAAGATGAAGACGATGTAGCCATGGGTGGTCGGAGAGCAGCTTTGTTGCTGCGTCAACTGTTGGACGGTGGTCGACGGGCGGACATGGGAGGGCAACTTGGAACTTGAGGAAGAAGAAGAAGATAGGAGGGTGGCGGATGATTTTGCAAATTTTGTAGGGTTTTCTACATTTTGTTTTGTTTTGTTTTTTTTTGTAAAATGTAAGACCAAAAGGGGTTTGGGTCTTTTGGGTTATGGACTGGGTCGACCCAGTTCGAAATGGACTGGGTCGTAGGGAAGATTGGGCCAATTTTTGGGCCTGTGGCTTGAAATTGAAGAAGAGGCCTAATTCCGACTTTCTTTATATTTTTGCTTTCTTTTCTTCTTTTATTTCTCTAAAACTAAATTATAAAAATACTTAACTTATTATTAAGAACTAAATTAAGTTATAAAAGCGCAAATTAACTCCCAATAACAATTAACGCACAATTAAGTAATAATTAAGCATAAAATTGTATATTTGGACATTAAATGCTAAAAATGCAAACGATGCCTATTTTTGTAATTTTCATTTTTTGTAAAACAAATTTAATTACTAACAATTGTAGAATTAAATCCTACATGCAAAATGCGACATATTTTCGTATTTTTTATTAATTTAGCAAAATAAACACGCACAGACAAATACAAATAATTATTCAAAATATCACAAAATATCACAAAATTGCACACCAAAGAAAAATCATTTTATTTTTTGAATTTTTGGGAGTAATTCTCATATTGGGCAAAAATCACGTGCTTACAATCACATGCAAAAATCACCTTCTATATTTTTAAGCGTGATTAGGAACATTAGATGCAAGACGGAAAGGAAATTTTGATCGATGAGGTACCAAATAGGGTAATGAAATAAAACAAATCCAAAAAATCTAGGCAAAAGAGAAAAAATTTCAATGGGTATAGTTGAAATTCATTAAATATATATATATAAGTCAATATACAAGATTTGACGAAGATTGGAGGGTATTTGGACTAGTTTTGTATCAAAATTCGTAATTAAATCAAGTTCAAAAATTCTTTTGCGACGTATGTATCAAACATGTATGACACATGTATCTTACACACAGGTATACATGGATATACATGTGATACACAATTGATACAAATATGATACATATGTGATACACAGTGTAATACACATACTATTTTTTTATGTTCAGTTTTTACTTCAAATGTTCAATTCAAACCACCTCAAAACTTTACAAATCATCCAAAAACTGAGATTCAAGCTCTTTAAGATGTACCTAATCTATTTTAATAACACTCACTCAAAAGAAAGCAAAAATTTAACTTTTTTTTCTACAAATAGCTAATTCACTAATTATTAGTAATATTTTATGAATTGGCCAATTTTTGTAATGAGCTACTTATAAATGGACATAGCTGGTAGTTTTTCTTTTAAAAACGAGGCTTTTAAGACAGATCCAAGTTAGCCGTGGCCCGTGAGGCTTGATCGAGGTTGGGCTGGGCCGGCCAGTGGGCTTAATAATGTATTTTAAAAATTTAGAAAACTAAAGATAAAAAAAGGTAGTCCAAGCTCAAATTGGTAATATTTTTTATATGAATATAAATATTTTTCGTTCTTAAAATTTTAGTTATTTCTTAACGTTTAACTAACTAACATTGCATGTTATTATAAATTTAGATGAAAATAAAGATGTTAATACATCTTTTTTCGCAAGAGGATCCAAATGTGCTTGACGAAGATAATTTGCTGGTGTTAGATATGCCATGGACACCTTCAAAATATTTTGAGTAGTTTGTTTTGAGTATTGACTTTTAATGAATGAAATATTGTCCAGTTTTTTAGTGGGCGTTTGGACATAAGAATTGTAAAATTCCAAAAAAAAAGTGAATTTTTTTTTCAAGTGAAAATGGTATTTGAAAATTAGAGTTGTGTTTGGACATGAATATAATTTTGAGTTGTTTTGGAAGTTTTGTGAGTGAATTTTGAAAAACAGTTTTTTGGAATTTTTCAAATTTTTGAAAAATTTCAAAATTCATCTTTAAGTGAAAATTGAAAATTTTATGGCCAAACAATAGTTTCGAAAAAAGTAAAAAAATTCTTATGTCCAAACGGACTCTTAGCTAGCGTTTGACCATAGATTCCAAATTTGTTTTGAAAAATCTGATTTGGGTGAAGTCTGGTTTGAAGATGAAAATGTGTTTGGACATACGTTTTCAAAAGATATTTTTCAACTTTATTTTGGAAAAATATGTATATAATTCCCAAGTTTTGGGATTTTGGCCCAAAAGCAGCAATTGAGGTGATTTTGTGATATGGGGTTTGGAGTTTGAGATTTTGCCAAAATGTACGCAAAATTTATGGCCATACATGAATTTTGAAAATAAATCCCAAATTTGTTTTGGCAAAACTCATGGCCAAATGGGGCTTTAGTTTAAATCATTTTTCTTCAAACATCGCTGATTGGGCATGTACTTTGCTGATGCAAATGCCACTGATGTTCAATTTCTTTTTCTTTGGCTAAAAAAGTCATATTTTATTATTTTATATATTAACTAGCAGTAACAAAAGGTACCCTTCTCCTCAGTACCTGATTTGATGGGTCACTAATATAATGATCATGAACAAATGAAGGATCTATAACAAGATACAAAATTATTTAAACTAAAGGTTAAATGCCTAGATAAAAAAATAAAATACTATATAATATAAAAGATATTACTGTAATACATGGACGATTGAAAATACTAAGGGCAAAATAGATATTTTATTGGAAAAGAGGAGGAGAATATGTATTGTTCAAAGTTGAAGGGGGAGTTTGATTTTTGAAGCGAACTGTGTATGAATAATTTCACCAAAATTTTATTATCCAAAGCTGGGTCGGGGTCGAATCCATAAGGAACAATATCGAATGCTAAGATGTCTAAGGTTACTCAATCCCATTCACAGTGCCAATCAGGTTTTGAAAGAGTGTAATTAAGATTTGTTTTGATGATTGAATTCCCGGACTGCGAAATGAACTGCGCACTGTCCGCATTCTGGCTTTCATGGGTGACTTGACTTGGGCCTCGTATTGACTCATGTTTTGCGTTCGGTAGTGCATTTCTCCTTCTCAACTTGACTTGTTTGATGTCATCCACATATTCCAATATGATCACCAGGTAATATGTGTAACTTGTGTTGTTTCCCCGTTTGGTAGATATATATATTTTTTTTTGGCAATCCGTTAGGCAAGCGCCTAGGGCTAATTTTTTATTAATAAGAGAAAAGAAAAATACAATAATTAGGAAGAGTACAAATAAGGGGGACAATAGCACCGGTATTGTTACCCATATGCCTTGGCTATATAATCACTCCTCTGCGCCTCACATTACCTTATGATGGCAGCCTCATGTAGAGGATTCATGGGGTAGCTGCCGACAAAGTCTCACGAGGGCATATAATCTCATAGCCTTGAGGATATTTTCCAAAGGCATAGGACCAAGGCAACACTAACCGGGATAAACCTTATCTTACTATTCCTATTGAGGCTTTAAGTGGCCTCACCTACTAGCATGCATGTAAAAAATAAGAGCTGGAAATTACCAAATATTCAATGATCATCACAGAGTTTATAACATACTTTGTGATGATATTACAAATGAGAATATTAATATAATGGTAGAATAAAATGATGAAGGAATTAAAATGTTGTCCCTTCTTGTCCGAACTTATAATTTCTTCAATTTGTAACTCTTTTTCATCACAATCCCAATTCTTCAAGATGTATTCAAAATTCATGATTTCTTTTTTGAACGATTGGACTTTGTAGATGTAGTTGGGGCGGCCTTCTTTTGTTTGGCAACTCTCATTGGGAGTCGCCTAACATTTAAAAAATCACTAACCTTGTCGTCCCAACTGTTTTTTCCTTGTATGAGATTTCCTATTTTTTCATTATGCATAGGTGACAAATCACCTTTTCTTGCTGCCTCTGCCCTGCATTGATTTAGAATATCATCTTCTTCACCTTCTTCATATGTATCTCTGCCCACAAGCACCTGATTTTGCAAGTCTTGAACATGTTCTTGAATTACCACACTGTTTCCATCCTGTTTATTAACCAACGCTGCCTTGTTTTTGTGTTGTAATATGCTTTGCATTTTGTTCCTGCTATAATTCACTCGACCAGTGCTTAAAGCATTAAGATTTAATGAGCTAGCAGGCTTTGAGCTTACCATTGCATCCAATAGCCTTCTTTCCGCTGGTGTAATAGTAAGAGTGGTTGTCACAATTTGTTGTTGCCCAGAAATTGTTGTTACTGTTGATGTGCGATCAGCAGTAGGTTTAATAACTGGATCATTTTGATTAAGTTGCTGCTCCATTGCATCGAAGATTGGATTATCTGTTACAATATGCTGCTGCCCAGATTTTATTGTAGCAGCTGTTTGATCAATTTCAGCTGGGACTAACTGCTTTGTATGTGTTGTTGCAGTTCGCTTCAAGCTTCCATTTGGAGAATTTCTGGGCAAAAATATTGGAGCGTTGATGTTCAATTTGCTCCTATGACTTTCTTGCTGGTCCCTCATCATATTTTGCCATTGCTAGACAGTCAAGATCTTCACCTGCACTCTCTTGAGCGACCTCCTGATCAGCCTCTTCAGATGAAAACCCTGCATGACCATCACCCCAATCCTCGTATTCGTCATCCTTTTCACGTTGTTGTAACCAAAATTTAGATTTGATCACTTTTGCTTGGATAAATTCATCATTGTTTCCAGTTGACAGAAAAATCTGCCCAGCTTCACCTTCAAAGTCGCCGTAGGTTTCAACTGATTGTGATGGAACATCAAATACAGAGGTATTTAATGTGACCAAAGCACCATTAGTTGCATGGTTCTTGGCATTGGTTGCTCGAGCATCAGGACATTTAGCATTAGCTGCAGCTTGCAAAGCACCAGTACCAACCTTGTCCTTGCCAAATTGTGCAGGTACCTCACCTCGATCAACAGCATCCTTTGGGCCTGATACTTGTGGAACATTAGACTGTTTCTGCTGTGTATTAACCTGTCCAGTAACTGAAGGGGACTTAGAAGCAGTACTGAATTGACCAACACCTTCAGCACATTCTACTGCTGCTTTGTCCACTGGTTTAACAGGTGCAACAGCAGTTCCCTGAGCCAGAGTCCCCTGCTCAAATCCCTGCTCCCTTTCAGCTTGAGCATTTGGAAATTTAGCCTCTACATTGACAGTCTGCTTTTCATGATCAGTAGCATCTTGCGATGCCCCTGTCATAGTTTCCATTACGTTAGCTTGACAATTAACAACCTTTGATCCTGTTCGATTATCATTAGAAATTCCTTCAGCAGATTTCTGTTGGCCAGCATTAGCCTTATTTAATTCTCCATTAGTTGTTTCAGTCACATTACAGTTGCCAACTTCTTTTGCAACATCGTCCACCGACTGGCCAGATCTTTTGGCATTAAGGAAGTCCCTGGCATCTCCTTTTAATTTATCAACACTGGACATGTCATCGACTAAATTTTCGGTGTCGTCGATCTTATTCTTTAAAAGCAGTCAACACATCTCCTCTACGTGGCCTTGCCGTTTACAATAGATACAATAACCAGGGAGGTTATCATATATTACTTCTTGAAACACCTCGACAATCTTTCCAGATGCATTATCAACATGCTGCAAACGTATACGCGTTGGCAGTTTGTCTAAGAGATCGAGAATAACCTTAACTCTAGTAGTGCTAGGTCGAGATATCACCTGTGTTGCTTTGTCGATAGCGATTGGTTTACCCACTGCATTAGCTATTGACAACAGTGATTGTCGAGCAAATAATTCTGGAGACAAGTTTGGTAATGAAATCCAAACTGCAGCCTTTGATGTTTCTTCCTTAAGATTGTATCCAACTGTCCAAGGGAAGACCCTATACTGATGTTGTTCGCCACTGTGCGAAAAAGAATTTACTGCTCGGGCTAGTGCGTTGACAAAATCCTCTGGTTGATCCAATCTTAACCGTAGTTGACATGGGGCAAGATGACCAATCAAGCAATGGCCTTTTATGCTTAGTATTTTTGGCAGTAAGCTTCTTAGAACCTGCAAATCTGGCGCTCTTGGAGATAACTTCAGCACAACTGCTTGATGCAATCCTTCTTCAACAGCAAAAGTTTGTCTTTCCTCCATTGTGAATTGAATTGTAGGTTCCCCATGAACAATTTGGATAGGTTTTAAGACCAGTTTTATGGAGATTGAAGCAGAATTATTTGTAAGTAATTGAGAGGCGTAAGTTTGTTGAATCTTGTTGTTGGGGATATGCTCACTACGATTTGGATTGGGCTCTCCCACAGATGGAAGCTGGGGGAGAGACGATGGCAACCATGGCTGCTCAAAACACAAATCCTGTGATCTACAGTAAACTTCACATTAATTCATGAAGATTTTCAAGGCTCCATTGGCGTGAAAAAGCAGATGAATTTAATAAAATTTTTGCGCACTACAGTAATTGCTACAGTAATCGCGAAATGAAAATTAAGATCTGGAAAACCTGGCTATTGATTTGAGGATGAAACCAACTGGGGATTGTTCGCAAAGAGAAGGGGGTTCTTTTGAGACCAATTTGGTGAATTTCCACTGCCGGAATATGGATTTATGGCCGGTGAACTGTTGCGTCGCTACTGTTCATCGCAGCTAGAGAGAGAAAGAAAACAGCTTTATGTATGAGATGTAGGTATACCATCCCAATATCAATTTGGAGGGTAGTGTCTGCCTCAACGTACTTAGAGAAGATTGGAAACCTGTTCTCAACATCAACACAATTGTTTATGGATTATATCATCTTTTTACGGTATTGTTTTGTTCTCTCCAACACCCCGTTTGGTAGATATACCTTCTTTGGCTGACTTGTTTGTACTAGAGAAGCTTTGCTCAATAATTCTAAATCAGCTACCATATGATTTGTGGCTCCTGTATCTATTATCCAGTCTTGTAGACTATTTGAGACAAGTAAGGCACAGGGTATACCTGTTGCATTTGCTATAGGAAGTGATGCAGATGTTACAACAACAATAACAACCCAATATAATTCCACTACTGGGGTTTAGGGAGGGTAGTGTGTACGCAGACCTTACCCCTACCCTGGGATAGAGAGGCTATTTCCAAATAAACCCTCGGCATCCTTCCCTCCAAGAACTCCCCACCTTGCTCTTGGGGTGACTCGAACTCACAACCTCTTTGTTGGAACTGGAGGTTGCTTACCATCAGAGCAAATATTGTTGTGGTGTTTTTGTTCAGCAGCTGACTACGTGGTCATAGTTAGGGGTGGCAAAATGATTTAAAAAAAAAGTAGTTAACCACCAATATTATCCACAGTTGGATAATGAACTTTTTAAAAACGGGTCAAATATGGATAAGAACCATATTATCCATCAATGAGTAACCAATAAGTCTAACTTTTACATTTGTAAGCCTCAAATTGGGAGTTCTTCAAGTTAGGGAGACTAAGAATTCTCCCAAAAGTGATCATATACAAGCAGTCATGGATAATATGGGTAACCCATATTATACGCCGGTTAACCCATTTTTTATCCGTATTAAATATGAGTCGGATCGGATAATTGATCTATTTCTTTCATTACCTGTTTTCGACCCGAACCATATTCGATCCGACCCGCCCGTTTACCACTCCTAATCATAGTCATACTGATTATTTTTTGTCCAGCCTTATGTGGTTGCTCTTGGTAACTGATTGTTCTGCATAGTTGTTTTAGACAACACATTGTAGGCAGCATGAGGATTGATATTTTCTTCCTTGACTTGAAATCTGCTAGATAGCCTACTATTTTGTAAACAATTTTCCCTGCTTGCGACCTTTCATTTTACAAAATTCACAATACAAGTTGAAATTCATCCTAGGCTTCTGGTAGTTGCCTCCAGTTCTAGTGTACATAGCAATATCATAGTGCCTTGTTGTAGTAGTGGGATTTGCCCCAATAGCCCTGCAGTTGATGCTACTGATTTCTGGCTTTCATTACCAAAAACCATATCATATGCTTGATTAACAGAAGGCATAAGGCTCATCAGTAAAATATGACTTCTTGCTTGACTGTAAGAATCATCAAGTCCCATAAAAAATTGGAACAACTTGAGTTTTTGCAAGTGAACTACAAACTCCCTTGATTTTGGACAATCACACCCAGGTGCAAGAACTAAAGCTTCAAATTCTTCCTACATATCTTTAAGTTTCGAAAAATACACAGACACTGATGCAGTCCCTTGACTTAAAATAGCTGTTTTTTTTATATAGATTATAAGATCTAGAGCCATGTATTCTATCAAATCTTTTATGTAAATCATTCCACACTACTTGAGCACTCGAAGCATACATTATACCACCAAGAAGACCACTAGTTACATAATCCATTAGCCAAGACAATGCAATTGCATTTACACTTTCCCAATGGTTCCACACACTTTCTGGGAATTTTTCTTTAGAACAAGTTCCATCAACCAACCCCAATTTGTTTCTCTCTAACAAGGCCATCCTCATAGATCTATACCAAAGAGAATAGTTTTCAATACCTGTTAGTTGAAACGAGATAATTTAAAAATTCTACTCACATCTAATGGGCTCAAGAACAAGGGATGATTGTAATCAATTCCCGGTGCAACATTTGGCATAGCACCTTGGCTGGAACTTGAAAACTGATTCACAACAGGAATGACTGGTGTAGGTTGTTCTTCAATCGCCATAACCAAGAATCTTCAAGCTACTGTCAAAATATTGAGATGATTGCTTTGAGATTTGCAGAATTTGTAAGATCGAACTTCAAGCTCCAATAGCTTGCCGCTCTGATACCATGAACTAATAATTGGGATTTTACCCAGATGAAGAAATGAAAGAAGGATGAAGAGCAAGAGTGTGTTAGCTTAGCTTTGATCAATCTGATACACACGATATATAAAAGGAGATTAAGACAATTAACTAACTATTACCTAACTAATATAGTTGCTAGGCCTCTAACTAACTAATTGAAAGTGTGAAATGACTTTATGTCTAATTTTGTTACACCTTTCTCTACATGAATTCACTTTTGACTTGGTAAACAATAATTAGTCATATATAGCGGCTCTAAACAAATCCTAGATGTGCAAAGTACCAGTAAGCTTCAAATTTCTGTAGGTTATGAGTACGATTCATTTTATCCCATGAGAAATGAAACAATTTCTGCTTCTGCATGTGATCTAAATACACTCTAGATTCTGGTCATGCACAAGCTGGATTTGACATTAAAACACCGATTCATCCCATTGATCTCCCAGTCTGTTATAGTAGTAGGAGACAGCAGAAACACATTGAGATAAAGTCTCAATCCCCTTTTGAAGAAAGTATATCCTTGATTGATTCACTTTATAAAACCTTTCCGTAAATCATTCCAAATTCTACTTGAATCTGACACAAAGAGAATTCTTGGGAGAAGTTCCTTTGCCACAGTGTTCATAATGCAAGAGAGAACTATATAATTGCGTCGTTCCTGTAGACATATGATTTTTGACCCTCCCCAAGATTTTACATATTTTAGCATTTAAATATTTAGTTTAGGTCTAATATAGCTATTTCAACTTGTTTTGACTCTTTTACTTTATTTTATCACAAAAAATAAAAATTACAAAAATAGTTTTGTTAATGTTTTGTAGTCATACTATTTTACTAGGATTTTTATTTTTATATAATCTTAAAAAAATACCAAAATAGTCTCACAATATAATATTGTTTATTTTAGTTAATAAGGATTAATTTTAAAGTTTTATGGTATTATTTTAGAAAAGAAATTAATATTTTTGGCCAAATGCAAGAAGTATAGAATTAAAAGCCAAATTTAGCCCAATTTACCAAGCCCAATATTCTTAGCCCATTACCCCACCCTAATCTCTAAGACCTAGCCCAACTCCCCCCTTCCTCTTTAACCTTAACCCATCAGTATACTACAAAGGGAAATGAACCTAGAAATCCCTAACTAGCTAAGACCTTACAGCCGCATACACCAAGAACACCCCCCAACGATATCTCTATCTTCTTCAAAATTGATCTCCGTCCAAACCTTAGAACACAAAAGCAGCCATTAGCAATAGACCTCACCCACGACCTATCTTCCTCTCACCTCCGTCCTCGTCTTGCTCTCACGGATTTGTAGGCAAGATAATCGAATCACGCTGAAAAAAGGCAAGTCTCGCTGGAGATGGATACCAACAGTGACGAAGGGCCATGGACGTGACTGAAACCTTCAGATCTGATCCTAAAACGACTGCTATGGGAGATGTGACTCAGATTAGCTACCATCGTAGTCGGAGTTGACAACCGGCGGTGACTTCGTGATACTGCCGTTGCCCTTTTCCTCTTCTCCTTCACCACAAAAATCAGCTTTGAACTACCCCAAAAATAGCTTCGAATCTGCCGAGTTCGAGTTTGCCATTGAGATCGTCGTTTGAGTTTTCCGGTCGTGGTTCTGTGCCGCCTCGAATTTTTGCTGCTGTTTTTCCAGTCAAATTTTTGGAAACAGAGCTGTTGTACCTCGTGATTTTTCTTCACTATTGAAAAGTTTTTGGCTTACCAGGTTCACTCTTACTTTAGTTTTCTTCTGTTTCTTGAGTATGAATGACTGAAACAAACATGGGCATTATCTTATTTGAATTAAATGAGTACTTTGATATATGGTTTGTATAGAGATGACATTTTCAAGGGTATTGTAAGCTGCTATGTTCGTTCATATTTGTTTGGCTTTTTTGCTTATTAGAGTCAATTTAACTACCTTGTCGTGCTTAATCGTAGTAGGTCTAGTGTAAATTTCAATTTGTGTGTTCAGAGGCTAACTGAAAAGTATTAG
The DNA here is from genome assembly GCF_000393655.2 of Nicotiana sylvestris. Lineage (NCBI taxonomy): Eukaryota > Viridiplantae > Streptophyta > Magnoliopsida > Solanales > Solanaceae > Nicotiana > Nicotiana sylvestris. The sequence goes on along the minus strand of NC_091060.1, from coordinate 39,042,387 downwards.
CTTACTTACTAAATTTTGGATCTAAATCATCTAGATTTATTTCTTTATTATTATAGGTGATTTGCCATGCTGAATTCATATTTATTTTTGTATACTGCTATGTTCTTTCTGATATGTTTGGCGATTTCTGCTTATTGATTATCAGTTTAGATAGTTTTTCATGCGTATACTTGTGAAATTCTCATCTTTATGTATACTTTGTGCAATTATTAGCTTTTGGACATAAATAAACATATCTAGTCATTTTTAACAGAAAGTTGGGTATTGAGTAAGTAGATGAAGAGTATTAAGAATGAATTTCAGATTTAAAACGTTGGGCCACTAGAATAAACTTGAAAGTTTTATTTAATTTCATATGTAGTAGCGCAAGGCCCTCACAATACATTTTGAGTGCTGGACCACTTCTTCTTTAATAGCAAAAGCTAACCAATTTTCCATAATTGACTTCCATAACTCATGGCCTCACAATAATCTCAAAGATTAGGAAAATAATTCCAATGCGCTAGTATGTTTTAGGCACGTATTAATAAATCTATCATCGTGGTTGTGTACACGTTCATGTGACATAATTATGATCTTAAAAACAAAATCAGAGTATACGTTCACGCAACTTTGACTAAACTTTCTTAATAATAACAAAACGTTATTAATTATGGACACTACGCGCGACATGATTTTTGACGCACCAAATAAATGGGTACGCGTGACCTGTTTTAAGATAATTTCTTAATTAAAAGAGGTGAAAGCACATAGGTCCAAAATGTATAGTTAAACAATTTAATAAGCCAGGTATGATCAAAGCGACTGTGCTAAAACCACGGAACCCGGGAATGCCTAACACCTTCTCCCGATTTAACAGAATTTCTTACCCCGATTTTTGTGTTCGCAGACCATAAATAAATAAGAGTCAAACTTTCTCGATTCGGGATTTTAAACCGGTGACTTAGGACACCATAAATTATCCCAAGTGGCGACTCTGAATTTAATATAAATAATCTCGTTTCGATTGTCACTTAAATTAGAAAAAACTCCCTTATACCCCCTTTCGGGGTAGCCAAAAGGAGGTGTGATAGCTGTTTCAGGTTAATTTCATAATTACGAATAATCAAGTGATTACAAACGGTAAAAGGTAAAAATACACGTACGTTCTAAAATGAGTAATTAGACAATTTAATTAAGCCAATCATGATTTAAGAGACCGTGCTAAAATTACGGAACTCGAAAATGTCTAACACTTTCTCCCGGGTTAATAAAATTCCTTACCCGGATTTCTGTGTTCGCAGACCATAAATAAGAGTCAACTTTCTCGATTCGCAATTTTAAACCGGTGACTTGGGACACCTTAAATTATCCCAAGTGGCGACTCTGAATTTGAATAAATAATCCCGTTTCGATTATTGTCACTTTAATAAGAAAAACTCCCTTATATCCCCAGCAGAGTCGCTAGATCTGTCACACCTCCTTTTGACTACCCCGAAAGGGGGTATAAGGGAGTTTTTTCCAATTTAAGTGACAATCGAAACGAGATTATTTATATTAAATTCATAGTCGCCACTTGGGATAATTTATGGTGTCCCAAGTCATCGGTTTAAAATCCCGAATCGAGGAAGTTTGACTCTTATTTATGATCTGCGAACACAAAAATCGGAGTAAGGAATTCTGTTAACCCGGGAGAAGGTGTTAGGCATTCCCGGGTTTCGTGGTTTTAGCACGGTCACTTTTATCATATTTGGCTTATTAAATTGTTTAACTACTAGTTTTGGAACCTATGTGCTTTCACCTCTTTTAATTAAGAAATTATCTTAAAACAGGTCACGCGTACCCATTTATTTGGTGCGTCAAAAATTATCTCACGCGTACGTGTCCATAATTAATAATGTTTTATTATTATTATTATTATTATTATTATTATTATTATTATTATTATTATTATTATTATATTTATTAAAGTTTAGTCAAAGTTGAGAACGCATACTCCAATTTTTATTTTTAAGATCGTAATTATGTCATGCGAACGTGTACACAACCACGATGATAGATTTATTAATACGTGCCTAAAGCATACTAGCGCCTTGGAATTATTTTCCTAATCTTTGAGATTATTGTGAGACCATGAGTTATGGAAGTCAATTGTGGAAAATGGGTTAACTTTTGCTATTAAAAAAGAAGTGGGCCAGCACCCAAAATGTATTCTAAGGGCCTTGCGCTACTACATATGAAATTAAATAGAACTTTCAAGTTTATTCTAGTGGCCCAACGTTTTAAATCCGAAATTCATTCTTATTACTCTTAATCTACTTACTCAATACCCAACTTTCTGTTAAAAATGACTAGATCTATTTGTTTATGTCCAAAAGCTAATAATTGAACAATGTATACATAAATATGAGAATTTCACAAGTATATGCATGAAAAACTATCTAAACTAACAATCAATAAGCAGAAATCACCAAATAGATCAGAAAGAACATAACAGTATACAAAAATAAATACGAATTCAGCATGACAAATCATGTATAATAATAGAGAAATAGATCTAGATGATTTAGATCTAAAATTTAGTAATAAACTAACATTTTTCGGTTAGCCTCTAAACACATAAATTGAAATTTACACTAGACTTACTACTGTCACACCTCCTCTTTCCGTACCCGCGAGGGGACAAGGGAGTTTTTTCCAATTAAAGGACAATCGAAAGGGGATTTATTTGTTTATTTCAGAGTCGCCACTTGGGAGGTTTAGGGTGTCCCAAGTCACCAATTTTAATCCCGAATCGAGGAAAATAATGACTCTATATTACAGTCTGCATACCAGAAATCCGGATAAGGAATTCTGTTAACCCGGGAGAAGGTGTTAGGCATTCCCGAGTTCCGTGGTTCTAGCACGGTCGCTCAACTGTTATATTCGGCTTGATTATCTGATTTTATACAAGTGTGAACTTACGTGCAAAATTTAACTTTTTACCGCTTTTATCATTCACTGTTATTTTATAGGACTTGCAACGTCGTGAAAACATGTCTCGAACCCCGTTACATCAATGTACCCGTGGTTATTGACATATCTCGACTCGGTTGAGATTTGGATTTGGGTTACATAAATGTGCACCCGAATTAAGAAAAAAAATAAATTATTAAGACGCGCCTAAAGAGACTATCGTGTTATTATTTTGGGAAGGCCGCGAAATTCGCTAAACGGCCCTCCTGAAGTCTAAGTAATTTTAAACAAATATTTACTGAGGGCCCCGCAATTTGTATTTTTATTCGGCGAGGCTCATCTCATCCTTATTTTAAAATGAATTTGCAACGTCATGGACACGCATCTCGAACCACGTCACAGTCAATGTACCCGTGATTAGAAACACATTTTTCGATTCCGTTGAGATTTGGATTTGGGTCACATCAATGTGCACCCGAGTTACGAAGGTAAGATTTATTAAGGCGCGTCCTAAGAGTCTAACGTATTGTTATTTTTAGGGAGGTTGTGAGATTGGCTAAACAACCCGTCCTGGAAACTAAATGCTTCACTAATATGCATTTAACAAGGGCCCCGCATATGCGCGTTTTGTTTATTTTCATCGAGGCTCATCTCGTTCTTATTTTAAAAGGATATCCTATAGCAACTACGTTTCTTGTCGTGTTTGTCTCTATCAATTGAAAACAGTAGATAATCCTAATTAATTACATGCTTGCAAGTTGTTTGTAATGGAATTCGGAAATGCTTAACAAATCGGGACCGAAGCTGCGTGCACAGTCGGCCAAACAAATAATCATGGGCCCAAATCCAGCCCACGCGCGGTTGGCCAGACCTGGGCCACTGCTCGTTCGATGCGGGCCTGCCTGGTCTGTCTTCGACCTGGGCTCGACCTTCATGAGGTTGAGGCCCTGAATTTGTGTTCTTTATCTTGAAACATGATTTTAAGAGTCATATATGGCAATTTATTGGAAAGGAAAGAACTTAATTTACAGTGTACAAGTTTCATGCTTGGACTACATTACAGCATATATGGCAAAGTAAACTAAATCTGAGATGCAACCTAATTCATTGAGACCACTTTTATCTAACAGCATACATATATAATTATCATTCGATACCCTATATTGACCTCAACTAGGCTTGTTAGCTAACTTCAGTATCCCAAAATATGAGCTATTAGACATTACATGACGTTCAACACAACAGTACATGTATATAAACAACATCTGCAGATCTTCTCTTTTATACTCATTGCTCAAACTTTCGAGTTACATTGGTAGTGTAATTGTGTACCTGGTATGGAGGACAAAGAAGGAAGGAATGATCAGCTAGGCAGTATGCAGTAAACACAGCAACAACAGATACTCAGCAACAACACAGCAACAACCAACTAAACCAAATGTTTTCCATAGCCACAGACAACCAACAATGATCTCCCAGAATACAAGGACTAGCAAGTAGTCGAGTGCCAAGCCAGTAATCTCAGGAAAGAGTAAAGAAATAGCAGCAGTAACTGAGGGTTCAAATGCAGTAAAACCACCAGTTTAATCAACCACAAACAACTCAGTCAATGCAAGCAACAGAACTTGGCCAAGACAGATTGACCAAAATGCATTCTTATACCACTTTCAGGCAGTGTTTGGTTACAATGTCTTACTCGAGCCTCTCTTATGTTTTCAATCTTTTCTTTTAACTCACCACTCTTTCTTAAGACTTAAAGATTCCAGCCTTAAGACTAAAAATTCCAACCTTTTGTTTTCTCTTTTTCTGAAGACTAAAAGTCCAGCCCTTTTTCAGTTCTCAAATGGCCTATTTATAAGCCAAAGTGACCAAGTGCAGCTAAGCTGCCCCCATGCTGCAACTTGCAGCCTGCCCCTACCCTGTTAAACCCATGCTTGAGCATCTCTTGATGCCAGCCCCCCTTGTTCCCCACGCCTGGTTTATTCTTTAATCAAGGATTATGGGCTTATTTTAGTATTCCTTTTAAACCCATACTCTTGTGTCTTGTCCCCCCATTGGCATTAGTTTACTCCTAATTTAGTACCCCATTTGTCAGCTCACTTAAACTAATTACTTCTGTTCTTTTTAACACCCCAGAATACCCCTGTCAACCTTGATTATTACTGCTCCTGCCTATTGCAGCATCAGGGCATTTTTTGAACTGATGAAAGTTCGAACTCAAGACTGCCTGGGCTGAACCTTTTCAGTCAGTTTTACAGTGCAAACAAACCATTTCAAACAATGCTGGGGCATACAGTCAGTGACAAAGCTCAATTAGTCATGCGACATTATTAGCTCATTCGATTTATTAGTTATAGAAAGCTAATCGACGATATTTATCGAGTCGACTATACTAATTATAACAGGTAATAATCAATCGCTCACATAAACAATATGTTTAGGGACCTAAAGGGCATCAGACAATTTTTGTTCAATTACTGGGGCCTATATGAGTTAACTTATCTGACGATTAAACTAATCGACGATCATGTTTATCACAGAGTACATTCAGAATACACACATAGAAAATCAACCGACCAAAGAAAAAGGTCTTTAAAGAGATGAAAGAAATCCGAATGAAAAATAACAAAAATAACAAACAAACCCAACGAAACATGCTGACCACTTAATTAAAAACTAACAAAAAAGAAAGGAAAACGTACCGAAAAATGTTTAAATCACACAGACCCAAATCTGATTCATCTTCGAACTTTTGAGGCCGAACAAACTTTAATCAGGGTGTTCTCACATGAGAACACCTTGATTAAGGTCTATTAGACCTCAAACCCATGTCCAAACCGGCCGGATTCCCCAGGTGCGTGTGTTCTAAAGTCTGGATTTCTAGATCTGATTTTTAGGGAGTTGTGGGTAGATTTGGACCAAACCAAGCTTGGTTTGGTCATGAGGAACGTCAGGGGAGTGTCTGGTATGAAGATGGGGTGGTTTGGCATAGATCCGGGTTCGACTCAAATCTTCAAATGAAGATTCGAGACGAACGACAGTGATTCGAGGCTCGTGGTTAGTGGATTCGTGTTCAGGACAATGAGGTGGTCCTAGGGTGTTCAGGAGGCGGTCATCGGCGTTCATGCCGCCGGCTTTAATGGCGAGGGATACTGGGGCGGCTGCTAGGGTTCGAGGATGAGAAGGGGTTGTGTTTGGGACGAGGGTGTACAGTGGGGAAGGCGGGGTTTGGTTTGGGGGGCGTGGGGTGTAATGGAGAGCTTATATATGTATTGAGGATTTAGATCCTGGCCGTTGGATCAATGGGGATCTATGGCCAGGATCCATCCACTTAGGAAAGACGGTGTCGTTTGGGCGTGATGGTGGGTGAGACCGGGTAAAGGGCATGGATCGGGCCATGTTGACGGGTTTAGAGGAGGGCCTGGATCCGTTGGATCAATGGGGTTGGACGGCTTAGATCATCTTGCCTGAAACGACGTCGTTGAGGCGAGTTGAACAGCCTGATCTGGACCGTTCGTTTGAATCAGATCAACGGCTTTGGTAGGGATGCCGATACGGCGTCGTTTGAGTCCGTGTTTGGGCAGGCTTGTTTTGGACTGGATCAGAGTGCTGGTTTGGGCCTGTTTTATTTCATTTCTTTTGGGCCCAAACCGGTTTTCCCTCACTCTTTTACTTTTCTTTTTTCTTTTTTTCTTTTAATAATAATAAATAAAATAGTGAAATTAAAATCAACAACACTGTAACATTTCCACATAGTTATCACAAAAATATTTAAGTAAGTTAAATCACAACCTAGAACGAACGACGCACATATATTCATATTTTTGAATTTTCTTTTAACGACACATATATTTTATATATATATATATATATTTTTTTTTGTATTTTTTTTGTATTTTCGTTTGATAATGACTAGATGCAAAATGGACAGACCCACAAACACATGTCACGGACAGATCGAAAAATTGTACAGCGAAACCATTTGTCACTATTTTTATTTTCTTTTGGAGCGATTGTCCGTAAAGCAAAAATCACGTGCTTACAGCTGCCCCTCTTTGCCCGAAGACACGAAATTGACTCTAATAAGCGAAAAAGTCAAACAAATATGAACAAACATAGCAGCTTACAATACCCTTGAAAATGTCATCTCCAAACACAACATATATCAAACTACTCATTTAATTCAAACAAGATAATGCTCATGTTTGTTTCAGTCATTCATACTTAAGAAACAGAACAAAACTAAAGTAAGAGTAAACCTGGTAAACCAAAAAAATTTCAATAGTGAAGAGAAATCAAGAGGTACAACAGCTTCGTTTCCGAAAATTCGTCTGGAAAAACAGCAACAAAAATCCGAGGCGGCATAGAAACATGGCCAGAAAACTAAAACAACGATCTCAATAGAAAACTCGAACTCGGCAGATTCGAAGCTGTTTTTGGGGTAGTTCAAAGATTATTTTTGTGGTGAAGGAGAAGAGGAAAAGGGCAGCGGCAGTATCATAAAGTCATCGCAGGTTGTCAAATCCGACGACTACGATGGTTGCTAATCTGAGTCGCGGCTCCCATAGCAGCCGTTTTAGGATCAGATCTGAATGTTTTAGTCACGTCCATGGCCCTTCGTCACTGTTGGTCATCATATCCAGCGAGACTCGCCTTTTTTCAGTGTGATTCGATTCTCTTGCCTATAAATCCGTGAGAGCAAGACGAGGACGGAGGTGAGAGGAAGATAGGTCGTGGGTGAGGTTTGTTGCTAATGGCTGGTTTTGTGTTTTATGTTTTGGACGGAGATCAGTGTTAAAGAAGATAGAAATATCGTTGGGGGTGTCCTTGGTGTATGCGGTTGTAAGGTCTTAGCTAGGTTAGGGATTTCTAGGTTCATTTCCCTTTGTAGTGTGTTGATGGGTTAAGGTTAAAGAGGAAGAGGGGAGTTGGGCTAAGTCTTAGAGATTAGGGTGGGGTAATAGGCTAAGAAGATTGGGCTTGGTGAATTAGGGTAAATTTGACTTTTAATTCTATATTTCTTGCAATTTGGCCAAAAATATTAATTTTGTTTCTAAAATAATATCATAAAAAAGTAAAATTAATCCTTATTAACTAAAATAAATAATATTATATTGTGAGACTATTTTGGTATTTTTTCAAGATTATATAAAAATAAAAATCCTTGTAAAATAGTATGACTACAAAACATTAACAAAACTATTTTTGTAATTTTTATTTTTTGTGATAAAATAAAGTAAAAGAGTCAAAACTAGTTGAAATAGCTATATTAGACCTAAACTAAATATTTAAATGCTAAAATATGTAAAATCTTGGGGAGGGTCAAAAATTACATGTCTACAACTGCCCCTTTTTGACTGGAAATACGAAGTATTTTCAGACAAAGAATGACTAGACAGGTTTTTTTTACCCGACCCTTATTTAGGGAGACCAAAAAGTAAGAGAAAGGAGAATGTGACCGAGCTCTGGTATCTGAGTTGCCTACATATCCTTGGCTATAAAGGAATCAGTCTACGTATAGTTCAGAAGTAGGAACAGTGATGGAGTATATTGAGGTGGAGAGCCGGTCGAGGTGCCATTCTGTCGAGGTTCCGATCCGCGGTCCTGTTATTACATCAAAATAAAACAATGAAAAACTAACTAAGCCTGTCAACTATGAGTTACAAGATTCTTACTTATAAGTTTTCTGAAGCTTGATCATGAGTCTTGAATGGTTCTTCATGTAGACTTTAGATTTGAACCTTGACGCTTACTAGCTGCAGGTGCTTGTTCCTTCTTCTTCGGATCAAGACCAGACATGCAATGCTCATGATTTCAGCTATGTCTTGAGCAGTTCACATCTTTCTCTACTTCTACATTTTCGATTCACTTCTTTTTTTTTCCTTTTTTTTAATTCTGGATTGATACTGCTTCTATTGGTCATCTCAAACTGTTGATTCGCCTTCTTACTGCGAGCTTCTGTTGCTTCTAACTTGAATTGTATTCCAAAATGACTTCCCTTGTTCTCCAGGTGGGTGCCTGCTGCCAATACTTGAACTGAATTCCCTTTTTTCTCCAGGTGGGCGCCTGCTGCCAAATTTTGAAATGTATTCCCTTGTTATCCAGGTGGGCGCCTACTGCAAAAACTTGAACTCTAGTCCCTTGTTTTCTAGGTGGGCGCCTAATTTCAAAACTTGAACTGTATTCCCTTGTTATCCAGGTGGGCGCCTACTTGCTTCAACTTGAAATGTATTCCCTTGTTCTCCAAGTGGACGCCTGATTGCCAAAATTTGAACTGTATTCCCTTGTTTTCCAGGTGGGCGCCTGATGCCAAAACTCGAAATGTATTCCTTTGTTCCCCAGGTGGGCGCCTGATGCTAAAAGTCGAAATGTATTCCCTTGTTCTCTAGGTAGGCGCCTGATGCCAAAACTTGAACCGTATTCCCTTTTTTTTCAGGTGGGCGCCTGATGCTTCAACTTGAAATGTATTCCCTTGTTCTCCAGGTAGGAGCCTGATTGCTTCAACTTGAACTGTATTCCCTTTTTATCTAGGTGGGCTCCTTCTTGCAAAAACTTAAACTATATTTCCTTATTATCCAGGTGGGCGCCTGATTTCCAAATCTTGAAATGTATTCCATTGTTATCCAGGTGGGCGCCTGATTGACAAAAATGTATTCCCTTGTTATCCAGGTGGGTGCCTGATGCCAAAACTTGAAATGTATTCCCTTGTTTTTTAGGTGGGCGCTTGATGCTTAAACTTTTAGATGTATTCCCTTGTTCTCCAGGTGAGTGCCTGCCATTACAATAAACAAACAAAACAAAAGAAACTTTTCTGCCCTAGTTTGGTACTGGGAATATCTGTGAGTATTAAATCGAATCCTGTTATCCAAAAGAGCTCTAAGAATTTAAAAGCTAAATTCCATTATCTAGGAGGGCCCTGAAAATTAAAATTAAATCTCATCTTAAGAGTGAAAACCTGAAAGCTAAATTCTATTTCTTAAAGTTGAAACTTACGCTAAATCTCATTATCTGTGAGGGTCCGAAAAACTTAAAACTAAATCCCATTATCCAGGAGGGTCTTAACAACTTAAAACTACATCCCATTATCCAGGAGGGTCCTGAAAACATGAAATTAAATCCCATTGTCCAGGAGGGTCCTAAGAAGCCGAAAACAAACTTACCTGAGCCATGCTCTCTTCCTGGAGGATCTCTGCAGAACGAACAAAATTCCTTGCCCCCTGAACCACGCTTTCCTCATGGAGGTTTCCTGTAGATCGGACAAATTTTCTTTCCCTTTCTCAAACCGCCTTTGTTCTGACAATATTTGGGCACGACACTTGAAAAATTCAAGCTTCCAAGCTTTGATTTGGACATAGTCTTCGTCCCTGTTTCAAACAAAGAAAACTTGTGAGTTTAAACATGGTGGTTGGTTTGTGGCCTTGACTTTGAGGGCGATTGCTCCTTCACTTGCCATGATAACTTTGATTTCCACTTGGAAGACCTTGCTTGTTATTGGTTAACTACTTTCTCTGTCAACCTTATCACAGAAAATACCTTTGATCCGTTCAAACCCAATACCCTCTATCTGTTGCATTGTTCATGAATTGACATGAACCGAACCTTTATATTTTACATGAATCCTAAAGCACATCGATTGTTACCAACTCAGTGCGCTTGCTATTCTTTCCTGACGTATGCCACTGGCCTTGGCCTTGAGGTCTATTACTCCTTAACTTGCCATGATAACTTTGATTTCCACTTGGAAGACCTTGCTTGTTATTGGTTAACCACTTTCTCTGTCAACTTTATCACAGAAAATACCTTTGATCCGTTCAAACCCAACACCCTCTATCTATTGCATTGTTCATGAATTAATATATACAGAACCTTTGTATTTCACATGAATTCCAAAGCATGTTGATTGTTATCAACTCAGTGCACATGTTGTTCTTTCCTGACTTATGACACTTTGATGTGCTAGCCAGATCCCGTTTTGTGCCATTGGAAAGCTGGTGGCAAATTTTGAAGTCATTTCTCACTTGTTCTGACCAAACAGACTTAGGAAGAGGAAGTAAACAAGACAAAAGGAACAGAGTAAAGGACAATAGAAAGAGATGATTCCTAACAAGAAAACTACAAAGTAAAAATTTATCAGATGTGGATACCAACTCTAATGACCATGGCATGCACCTTTGGATTAAGTGGCCTAATCTGTCAAACAAGTCTGATGTTCAACTCTTGTTATACCCCTAAACCGTGAAACTGGGCTTCAATGCTCCGATTATTCAATCTGATTCACGATCTTTATTTTTTGTAGTTCCCGAAGGGTTTTTACCATCAAGCCTCTCTCATTTTGTTCTTTCTCTCAACTTACCATCGTCTTATGGTTCCTGTGAAGGTTTTCACCAATAAGACTCTCTCATTTTGTTCATTTCTTCTTATTTCCTCTGCTTCTGTAGATGACAAGGCATTGGCCATAGTAAAAACATCATATGCTCCTGGAATGTCTAGCTCGACACTCTCAAAGATTATCTGGGAGGTCTTTTTTGGACTGTAATGTGGCTTTAGGACAGGGGTTAGAAAGAAAAGATATCATAAAGGCTCAAAATAACAAAGACAATTGTAACGACCAGGCCGGTCGTTTTAAGAATTAACGCTCTGATCCCCTATTAACTACTTTCCCCGTATTTTTTTGTGATATTTTTATTCAACGAGATGTTTGGTTTTGAGTTTCGGAGTGTTTTGGGACACTTAGTCCCTAAATGAGAGCTTAAGCTTCAGAATTTGGACCGTAGTCGGAGCAGTGTGAAGAAGACTTCAGAATAGAATTTTATCGGTTCCGTTAGCTCCATTGAGTGATTTCGGGCTTAGGGGAGTGTTCGGATTGTGTTTTGGAGGTCTGTAGCTTATTTAGGCTTGAAATACCAAAAGTCAATTTTTTGAAGTTTCCGATTCGATAGTGAGATTTTGATATCGAGGTCGGAATGGAATTCTGGAAGTTAGAGTAGCTCTGTAGTGTTGAATGTGATGTGCTTGCAAAATTTCAGGTCATTCGGACGAGGTTTGTAGACCTTTTGATCGAAAGCGTAATTTGAGAGTTTTTGGAGTTCTTAGGCTTGAATCCATTGTTTAATTGGTGTTTTGATGTTGTTTTGAGCATTCCGAAGATTGGAATAAGTTTGAATGATGTTTTAGGATTGGTTGGCATGTTTGGTTGAGGTCCTGGGGGCCTCAGGTGTGTTTAGGATGCTCAACGGGTCATTTCTTTGGACTTAGAAATTGCAGAAAAATATTGTAGCAGTCAGTTCTGGTTTACTTCTTCGCATTCGCGAGTGGGGTCTCGCATTCGCGAAGAGGAGCTGGGGCTAGTGAGGAATTAACGCTTCACATTCGCGAGGCTGTGGGACCTTGTGCCTACGCGTTAGTGAAGGCAGTCTTGCGTTCGCATAGGAGAAGAGAAATGATCATCTCGTTCTTGGCTGGGGCATCGCGTTCGCGAAGAGGGAGGCTGGCCAGTGGAAATTTAGTGCATCGCGTTCATGACCATTGTCTCGCGTTCGCGAAGAAGAACGCGTCTGGGTAGAATGTTTAAGTTCAAAATAAAGGGTTTAGCCATTGATGTTTTATGCGTCAATACCACACAAAAGGGGGGGTGATTTGTGTGGTACCCAATTTTCGCTTAACTTGATTATAGAAGGACCTGGTTCTTCTATGTGTTCCAACTTCTACTATTTGCAGAATAATAAGTAAAGAAAATAAAGAACACGGAGATTTTTACGTGGAAAACACCTGGCTCAAAAGGTGAAAAACTGCATTTACAAAAATCATTGTAAATGACCTACTAGTAGGAGATTTTTATGTGTTCCAACTAGTAGGTGAAAAACCACGACTTACTACTCAGTAGGATTTTCCCAAACTTCTACTAAAATCACTAAGCCAAAAACTGCATTTACAAAAACTCTTTTGTAAACCTAGGATTAACTCTAATCCCGTTGTGGCACATAGTCTCAACTGTTGCAACAACTTCAAGTTAACTCTAACTTGAACACTCTAGGTACCTAATAAAATTGCTTCTATAAAAGCTGGAAGGTACAATGTAAAATCACCTACTATAATTGAACTAGAATAAAAGATAGACACTTGGAACTGGTTCTTCTATCTTGTTCAAGTAGCTTCAGGATTGCACGCTTGAATCATGTATCTCCAATATGCAACCTTTTCGATCAGATCAGGAGATATTACTTCTGATAAGTTAGATTTATCTCCTTCACGTGCATTTCACATATTTAGGTTGATGATGACTGTGCTTCACAAGATGGACCTGGTCCATGTCTGAGTTCTTTTGTCAATCTTCAAAACTTCACTTGTACTTGGGCCAATAAATTCCCCCTTTTTGATGATGACAAACTCTGTGCTTTTTACTTACTTGGATCCTGTAAGAACTCAGCTTAACCATCAATACAAGGTTTAGGAAAATTCACTTATCATCAAGGACCAGGTTAATTAGGTTATAAATATCTCTTATTCAGAATATGTAAAGCACAATATCTCTTTCCCCTTTTGGTATCATTGAAAAGATGCATACAAAGTGTGAGTCCCAGATTTTAATAAGTACTCATGGCCACTGGGCAACTGCAAGTGCAATCATGGATTAATCATCAGTAATTGGGCAACCATATTTAAACTATCAAGGAAATATTAACATTTAACAAGAGCAAAAACAATAAATATCATTGATAGAAGTTATGTTGCTACCATAATCCACAACCAAAAAGCAAAAATATTCAAAACATGAGCAAAAAGAAAGAAAAATCCCTAATCCGGGTCACTGAAGGTACTAGACAGGTTCAGGAGATAAAGGCTAGAATTCCTAAGGCTTGGGAGAGCTAGAGTGTTTTTTTTAGGGCTTGGAGAAGATTCAGCATATTTTGAAGAATTCCATCATTCTTCTCTTTTTCCTTGGTGAGCTCAGTTCTGAGAGCATCCCTCTCAAATTCCACGAGCCTTTAGCCTAGCTATCTCAGCATTCTTGGCTTCACTTTCCTGAATAAGAGCCCTGACTTTACTGTTGATAGGTATCTTCTTGGATGAACCAGGTTCATTTGGGATGGCATCGACTAAGTAGTCACAAGCAAGCAGAGTATTAATACCAAAGTAATCCTTGCCTGTAGCTATTTCCCATTTCTTCAGAGGCACATTGCACCTATCCAGAACTGTAGTCAGAATAAATCCATAGGGGGTAGCATTAGCCTTGGAGCCATTGATAACCCTGTCCAGTAGCTTGATGATGAATGTAGGCTAATTGATTTTCCTTCCACTTTCAAGGCACTCTATCAGAACTAAGTCCATATAATTTGCAATATTCCTTCTCTCCTGCTTGGGCAGTAGGCACTTGTTGACAAACTCAAAAATGACTTTGTGTTGTGGCTTCATTTCACTCTTGTGCACAAACCTGGCCTCATTCAATTCTTCATCACAAAATTTCCTAGTGATTGTAAGGGCAGATGGAAAGGAATCTAGACTTGGTCATCTCTATCTGATATAATCATCATATCCCTCAGCAAGGATGTCTAGAATCTCTCCCAGTTTCTCTGCATCAAATGTCACTTGAACTCCTTTGACTTTGCTTGTAACTCTGCCATCTTTGACTTCAGCATTTGGCATGAATTCAATGATTTTATTTCTGGCCAATCTCCCATCCATCTGAAGGACCATGTCCTTCTAACCCTAAGCAGCCAGTGTGTCAACCAAACGAACCATCCCTGGTTCCATCAAATCTTTCAACAATCTTCCCTTCAAAATTTTTCTTTTGCCAAACATGGCAAGCTTGTCTTGTTTACCATTAGTGTCATTTTCTTCTTTACCACTTCATTCCTCATCTTCAGAAACTCTAACTTGTTTACTTTTCACTGCAGACCTTGTCATTTTGGCCAATGAAGGTTCAACAGCCTCAGGTATAGAGGAAGACTTCTTGGAAGAAGCCTTGGGCTTGGGGGTCTGAACCTCAACTGTTGTAACTTTCTCCTAATGAACCTGTTCCATCTCCTCAATATCAACAGCTTCTGAGGACTCTGGAACCTTACCCTATCCTTTAGCTGTCCTTTTCTTCTTACTTTCAGCCAGAGCCTTTTGTAGATCACTCTCACTCTGTTTCACCTTGCTTCTTTTGGATCTTCCCTTGGGCAAGGAAGTTTCACTAGTTGTTGGGGAGGAAGCCTTTCTTTTCTTGGAGGGTTTAGGGGTACTGGGGGCTTTTGATGTGGGAGTTCTCCTTTTCTTTGGATCGTAACTTGCCCCTACCTTTTTCAAAAGGTCTGCTAGGGTCTCTTCAGTTGATGAACCAGATTCATCTCCCTGTGCACTTAAATTAACTAACCCTTCAGTAGCTTTACCATAACCACTTCCCCCTGACTTCTTGCCACTTTTTTCAACATTTTCTTGTACAACCCCACAAATAGCAGGTACAGACAAATCAGTAGTGGGTGACTAATCAACCACTCCTTTCCCTTTTCCCCTCTCGTCACCACATCCACCCTCTCTCTTTTTTTCTTTTTACCTCAAATCCTTCTTATTTCAGGTAATTCCACATCCCTGATAGGCCCAACCAAAACAAACCTATTTTCTAAATTCTCAGTCAAAGAAGAACGTACCTTATAAGGGGATTATTGAGCCTTCTCTGAGTCAGAAGACTAGGTCCTTCCTCCTCACTAGCAGATTTTTACGACTCAGAATCAGAGTTAGAATCAGAGTCTTGAGCCTGACTTGCCTTTAATTGCTCATTCAATTTCTTTGAGAGAGCACCGGATGCAACCGTTTTACGAGCAAGTATTTTTACTCTTCTTAGCCTGGGTTTGGGAGATGTGCTAGGTGGATGAGGGGTAGATGAATTAGAGGGAGTGGGTTGTGGAGGAGTTCCAGGGTTGTCTTGTGGGTTTTTCATTGTAGCTGATTTCTTGAGAGAATTGGTGAGTTAAAGCTTTGGAGAAGAAAGCAATTGAGAGTGAAGAGGATTTTTGACGGTTTTGAACTATGAGGGTGGCAGGAAGTACTGATGAGTATTTAAAGGGAAAGACTCATTTAATGAACAACGGTAGCTTTAGCGGTCAATTAGAGGTCTAATCAACCTGAAATTACAGGTTGAATGAGTGGTTAGGCTTCCCTAGATTTTAGGCAATTTTTGTGGTTAGAATTCTAATAAGGACGGAAGTGGTTCAAAAACAAACGGATAGGATTTTCTAGGGAGTTGAACAATTGTAGGACTCTGCTCATGATTTAGATATGTATATTTCTAATTGTACAAAGCATAGAAAACATACCTTGGCATTCAGATGAACCAATACTGATGAACCAGGTTCTTCATTTAGAATTCTCTTGACCATGCCTCAATTTACCACAATAGAGAAAATTTTGTAAGAGATCAGTGAGTCATATTAACACATGTCACAGGAGTATACTATTATAGTATGAAGCTGAGTAAGAATTAATCTAGATATTCACACACTGTTAGATTTCCTAGCCAAAAAAAAATTATTTATTTATTTTTATTTTTTTCATTGTGCATTCTGAGCTGATCCTATAAGGTGATATTAATCATCTCTAATTCTAACATGTTCCTTTCAAATTTTTCTCTACTCAGTATTTTAGTAAAGATGTCAGCAATTTGTTTATCAGTAGCACAGAATCCTATGGTGATCAATCATTTCTCATAGTTATCTCTTAAGAAGCGATGTCTAACATCTATATGCTTATTCCTTTTATGATGAACAGGGTTCTTTGTCATACTTATAGCACTAGTGTTATCACAGAAGATAGGAATGCAACCAACTTCAATGCCAAAATCTATCAGTTGCTGTTTGATCCATAGCAATTGAGCACAACAAGAGGCAGCAACAACATATTCAGCCTTAGCAGTGGATAAAGCCACTGAATTATGCTTTTTAGTGGCCCATGGTACAAGACATGAACCAAGAAAATGAGCCGTACCTGAGGTGCTCTTCCTATCCACAAGGAAACATGCATAGTCAACATCAGCATACCCTACTAGATTGAAATTACTACATTTAGGGTACCAAAGGCACAGATCAGTAGTGCCTTTCAAATATCTCAGTATCCTCTTGACAACAGTCAAGTGAGATTCCTTAGGATTTTCCTGAAAACGAGCACAAAGCCATACACTGAAAACTATGCCAAGTCTGCTAGCAATAAGATACAAAAGTGAACCAATCATACCCCTATACAACTTCTGATCAACAAATGAATCAGGTTCATCTATGTCTAATTTAGTAGTTGTTGCAATGTGTGTGTCTATTTCCTTTGATTCATCCATTTTAAACTTTTTAATCAACTCTTTTGCATATTTCTGCTAATGGATCATGGTTCCATTTGGGTTTTGTTTGATCTGTAAGCCTAAGAAAAAGTTAAGCTAACCCATCATACTCATTTCAATCTCACTCCCCATTAATTTGGCAAACTCCTTACTTAGTTTGTCGGTGGTTGCCCCAAAAATTATGTCATCAATATATATTTGTACCACAAGAAGATCCTTATATTTTTCCCTCAGGAATAGAGTACTATCAATTTTACCTCTTTTGTAGCCATGTTCAAGCAGAAATTTGGACAGTCGTTCATACCATGCTCTAGGAGCTTGCTTGAGTCCATAGAGTACCTTGTCTAATTTGTACACATGTTTCGGCAGTCCTTGCTCTCAAACCCTGGAGGTTGTTTAACAAACACTTCTTTTTTTAGGTAGCCATTCAGGAAGGCACTTTTGACATCCATATGATGAAGAGTGAATTCCATGTGTGCTGCGAAGGCTATGAGGAGTCTTATTGCCTCCAGTCTTGCAATTGGAGCAAAGGTCTCATCATAATCTATGCCCTCCTCTTGGCTATAACCTTGGACTACCAGTCTTGCCTTGTTTCTTGTAACTGTTCCATCTTCATCAAGCTTGTTTCTGAAGACCCATTTAGTGCCAATAACTTATCTGTCCTTGGGTCTTGGAACTAGATGCCAAACTTGACTTCTCTCAAACTGATTGAGTTCATCTTGCATTGCATTTACCCAATCTGTATCCTGCAAAGACTCAACAATATTTTTAGGTTCAATAAGAGATAGGAAAGCATCAAAAGCACACTGATTCTTCAATTGTGATCTAGTTTTAACTCCAGAGGTTGGATCAGTGATTATGTTCTCAATGGGATGAGAACTTTGATACTTGTGAGGTTTCACAACCAACTAATTTCTGCTTGATGTTTCTCCCGTGTTCTGTTGCTGAGGAATAAGGTCATGAATAAGTTCCTTTAGGGGATTGGTTTCAGTTGCTCTTTGTTCAGTTCCCCCTGCCAGGTTTCCCTGGATGGAAGAACATGTTCCATCACATGTTCCTTCTTTTGGTGCAACTTTAGATTGAGCTGAGACTTCACTCAAATCTTTTACCAGCACAATAACTTCATCTTTATGTTCTTGTCTCTTAGAAAGTATGTTAGTTTTATCAAAATCTACATGTACACTTTCTTCTATATACAAAGTTCTTTTATTGAACACTTTATAAGCTTTGCTATGTGAAGAATACTCCACCATCTTTTCTGGGATCAAACTTACCTAGGGAGTCCTTTCCATTATTGTGCACAAAGCACTTACATCCAAATGCCCTAAGATGGGATATATTTGGTTTTCTCCCTTTAAGTAACTCATAGTGAGTATTCTCTACAAGAGGTCTAGTCATGCATCTATTAATGATGTAACATGCAGTATTTACAACCTCTGCCCAGAAGCTATGAGGCAGTTTACTAGAAAGAAACATAGTCCTAGCCATATCTTCAAGAGTCCTATTCCTTCTTTCAACTACTACATTTTGTTGAGGAGTCCAAGGGGCAGAAAAGTTATGATCTATAGCGTTCTCATCACAAAATTCAGCAAACTTAGCATTTTCAAATTCAGTTTCATGATCAAACCTGATTGATTCAAGTTGATTACCTAGTTGTTTCTGAGTTTTTCTAACAAAGGCAGTAAACATATCAAATGCTTCATCCTTAGATGTTAAAAACAGTACCCAGGTAAACCTAGAATAATCATCAACAAGTACCATCACATATTTCTTACCACCTCTGCTCAATATTCTTATTGGACCACAGAGATCCATATGAACCAATTCCATTGTCCTGGTTGTGCTTACCATTTTCTTGCTTTTAAAGGATGATCTTACCTGCTTCCCCCTTGCACATGCCTCACAAACTTTGTCTTCCTTAAACTTGATATTAGGTAACCCTATCACCAGGTCCTTGTAGACTAATTTGTTGAGTTGATTCAGACTTGCATGACCAAGTCTTTTGTGTCATAGGAGGGAATCATTGTCCAACACACTCAAGCAAGTGAGTTCATTTTCTGAAAGAGTGGACAAATCTACAATGTAAATATTGTTAAGTCTTTTTCCCTGCAAAACAATCTTGTCAGTGGTAAGATTAATCACAAAGCATTTTGGTAGAGGTAAATGCTACAATGTTACCTCCGTCACATAGTTTTGATACACTGATTAGGCTATATTTCAAGATATCTATCAAGTAGACATTCTCAATGGAATGTGAGTCTGTCTTACCTACCTTTCCAACTGTAATAATCTCACATTTCTTCCCATTTCCAAAGGAGACATTACCTCCTTTTATGTCCTCAAGTGAAAGGAACTGGTTCTTGCTTTCAGTCATATGTTTTGAGCAGCCACTATTCATGTACCATATTTGGCTACTTCCCTTCACTTGGACCTACAAAAAGAAATCAGGGGTTAGTCTTAGGAACCCAAACTAGTTTGGGTCCCTTTCTATAGGCAAATGGGTAAATTAAATTCCTTTTGTCCCACCCAGGCAGCCTATTTTTCTCTTGAACAAAGGTTTTGTTCTTTTGACTTGCCTTTTTTTTTGCATTACACTCATTTTTGTAATGACCAATCTTGCCACAGTGTGTGCAGATTTTGTTTTCAGGAAGAGTGATGTACTTGCTTTTGGGGTCCCACTTAGGTGCTTGGGTCCCATAGCCAAGTCCTCTCTTGTTGCTACTGTGGTGTTCTTGTAGCCAGGATAGTGTATCAGAAGCCTTATTCCATTTGCAAGTTCTGTCTAATTCATGCTTTACCTTCCCTAGGTCTTCTTCTAAGACTATTATCTACTCATCTTTCTTATACAACTCATCCTTCATCTTTCCTAGATTTTCTTCTAAGGTGAGATGTGTGTGATCATCTTTCTTCTTACATGTTCCTAATTTTAGTTTTAAATTTTCAAACCTAAGTTCTAAGACACAGGTGTCAAGTTCAAGATCCTAGTTCTTCAACTCAGCATTTTTACTGTCACTCTCATTAGCCCTAGATTCTAGATTTTTGCACTTGGATTTTAAGATCACACACTCCCTAGACAGTTGTTCCTTCTCATTGTTAATTACCTTAGACTCATCGATAAAGTCTAGCAATAGTTTAGATAACCTTTTTTAGACAGAAATTTAATCTTGTCTTTGAGATGAATCACACTTACCTCTTGTTGATCATCTGATTCTCTGATGGCCATAAGTGCTTGTTCATCTCCAGCTTCATCTTTTGAATCCTCATCTGATGTTTCTCCCCAAGCAGCAACCATAGCCTTTGTTGATCCTTTGTTACTTTTGGGTTGAACCTGTTCCTTCTTCCTATTCCTTCATTCAGCCCTTTCCTTCTTCCATTCAATTTCCTACTGAGGACAATTCTTGATCATGTGATCAGTCTTGCCAAATTTATAGCAACCCTCGTTGGTCTGTTTCTCAGGAGCCTTTGGTTTGTTAAAGGTTGTACCTCTTGAAGAACCCTTTTCTCTCATTAGGTACTTTTTGAAATCCCTTATGATCATGGCCATTTCATCATCCTCCAGATCTGCACCTTCAGTTATTCTGAGAGCCAGACTCCTTTCCTTCTTGGGTGCATCCATTTTCATGGTTTGCATTCTCAGTTTATAGACAGTGAGATTTCCAATCAGTTCATCCAACTTGAGAGTAGCAATGTTCTTTGATTCCTGAATAGCAGTGATTTTGCTTTTCCAAGTTACTGGTAAGACCCTTATCAAGATTTTCTCAACCTTGTCTTCTTCAAGGATAATTCTCCCAAGAGATTTAAGTTCATTTGTTAGTGTTGTGAACCTTGTGTACATCTCCTGGATAGTTTCTCCTTCCTTCATAATGAAATTCTCATATTGAGAATATAGCAGTGTTCCTCTTGATCTCTTTACTTGAGGAGTTCCTTCATGAGCCACTTGTAAAGTGTCCCATATCTCCTTAGCAGTGGTACAACTTTGAATCCTGCTGTACTCGTCTGGACCCAGTCCACACACAAGCCATTTCTTGGCCTTGGCATTTTTTCCCATTTCTTCAAGTCTTCAGCAGTGCAGTCAGCTCTTGTCTTTGGTACGTCCACTCTTTCAGCATTCTTCTTTATAGTAGCTAGGAGACCATTAGTGACTATGTCCCAGAGTTCATAGTCTTCTCCTATGATTTGATCTCTCATCCTGTTCTTCCACCAAGAATAGTACTGACCATTAAAGAGTGGGGGCCTAGCAGTGGATTGCCCTTCCCAGTTTCCAGGTGGTGCATTCATCTTGATCTTTTCCTAAGGTGTTAACCTCTTCAAGGATAACCTACTCTAATACCAATTGATGTTTTATACGTCAATACCACACAAGGGGGGGGGGGGTGATTTGTGTGGTAACCAATTTTCGCTTAACTTGATTATATAAGGACCTGGTTCTTCTATGTATTCCAACTACTACTATTTACGGAATAATAAGTAAAGAAAATAAAGAACACAGAGATTTTTACGTGAAAAATACCTGGCTCAAAAGGTGAAAAAACCACGACCTACTACTCAGTAGAATTTTTCCAATCTTCCACTAAAATCACTGTGCCAAAAACTGCATTTAAAAAACTCTTTGTAAACCTAGGATTAACTCTAATCCCGTTGTGGCACACAATTTCAATTATTGTGACAACTTCAAGTTAACTCTAACTTGAACACTCTAGGTACCTAATACAATTGCTTCTATAAAAGCTGAAAGGTACAATGTAAAATCACCTACTACAATTGAACTAGAATAAAAGATAGACACTTGAAACTAGTTATTCTATCTTGTTCAAGTAGCTTCAGGATTGCACGCTTGAATCACACATAAATTGCTTGCAAAATCGCCTTACTCTTTTGCTCTCAATATAAGTTTAACTTCTGCTTATGTGCATTACCTGTAAAAGAGAACAACACTGATATTTAATGGGTTAGTAATTAAAGATTGACTGGGATTCAGATGCTACTCTTCTATCGTAGAAGAGTTCTAGTTGATCTCATACTCTAACATTATCTTCTTCCTAAATTGTGTTCTCTTCGTGTAAGAAGTCTTTCTCTCCTTATCCAATATGCAACCTGTAGACATGTGATTTTTGACCTTACCCAAGATTTTTATATTTTAGCATGTAAAAATTTAATGTAGGCCTAATATAGCTATTTCAACTATTTTTGACTTCTTTACTTTATTTTCATCATAAAAATGAAAGATTACAAAAAAATATTTTAGCTTACGTATCTTTCATAAATTTAAATAAAAATATACAAAAATAGTACCTTATTTTTATCTTTACATAATCTTGAAAATACAAAAAATATGTTGCATTCGCATCTAGGATTTAATTTTTGCATTTTTAAATCAGTTAGTAATTTATCTGCTTTACAAAATTGAAAAAATCACAAAAAATGTATTTTGCATTTTATTGTTTAATTTCGAATTTTTGTAATTTTATTTTAATTTGGTATTTAATTAGGTGTGGTAATTATTATTCAGAGATAATTAAGTTAATTTGGTAGAATAATTTGGTTTAGGGGTTGTTCAATAAGGGTAATGTTTACCTAACTTTAGGAAGCTTCTACAATGGTAGGGTCTAGGAAATGCACTACTAAATTAAATAAAAGCACTAAGCTAGTGTAGATAATTGAAAAATGGGAACGGGTAATGAAAATGACACTAACTTAATGCCCATTTAAGTGCTGAAAATCATGGTCAGAGGGGGAGAACATTCAAAGAGGGTAGAAGGCTAGGAAATTCGGAGAGGAGAAGAAAAAAAGGAAGGGGGCGGAGAGAGCGGTATACACTCGATATACACTCTGGATACACTGGATATACAGGGGCAGAGAGCTAAGAAAACTTGGAAGAGATTCTGAGAGAGGGAGACAAGAAAACATTATGAAAATACTGGAAAAAACTGGAATTTACTATTTCATTGATTTCTATTTCTGGTTTTCAATTTCGAATTGGCTGAAACCATCTTCCAAATACTGTATCATTGAACTATCTGGGGTTAATAGTTGGATTGAAACTGGGACTGTTTTGTTGCTGCTGGTGATTGCTGTTGTTTTTACTTCTAATCTCACCCCCTTTTGACTTTCATTTCCAGGTATTCCTTCATACCCTTTGCTAACAAATGAAGTGCCACAAGTTGGAACCAGATTGAATTTGTATATAGATTTGGATGTTCGAATTGGAATTTGAATAAGAGTCTTGTTTGAATGTTAAATTCTATTAACTTCTGCTGTTTATACTTTTGTTTTCTTGTTATGATTCATGTGTTAAGTTGTCCAACTGTGCTCAAGGTATAGATTGTATACAACAATAGCTTTTGCTGAAATTTTGGCTATGTATGTATAGATTGTCTGGTCTTAACTGTAACCAATTGATGTTTCCATACAATTTATGCCTTAGTTTAAAAGGGGATTATTGTTGACTGATATATATAAAGTTCTTATTCATGCCCCGACTCGTTTTTCTCCCCTCCTCAACAGTTAAAAAGATTATGAGAGATCATTGGTAGGTATGGCTTCAGGGATTCGATCCTGAAGTTCTTGCTTGCAGCCGGCGTTGCCAAAATATTCAGGCCCTTCCGCTAATAAAATGGTTTAATAAAGTCTTGTTGTTTGGAAGGGACTTCTCAAGTACGTTAGTGTTAAATAATTAGGGTCTTAAAAAATGGAAATTTGAGGCAAGCCATAGCTAGACACTTAGTAACAAATGGCTCTTGTGTTAATTTCATAATGTAGAGGTAAAATAATAAATATTCCTAGAGAAACCTTTAGGGTCGTTTAAAATATTATCGTGATTATGGACATGTTCGCGTGACATAATTACGAATTTTCAAAAATAAATTAAGGTCCACGTCCGCGCGACTTTGACTAAGTTTTTTTTCTTAAATAAATTAAGTGTTGTGAATTGTGTACATGTACGCGTGACATGACTCTTGACACGCCAAACCACACGAGTATACGTATGCGTAACTCGATAATTCTTTAAGAACGAGTAAATCACGTAATTAAAAGCGGTAAAGGTAAAAATGCATGTAGTTTCTAAACACATAATTAAATAATTTAAGCCAAGTATAAATGGTTAAGCGACCGTGCTAGAACAACGGAATTCGGGAGTGCCTAACACCTTCTCCCGGGTTAACAGAATTTCTTACCCGGATTTCTGGTTCGTAGGCTACAATACAGAGTCAATCTTTTCCTCGATTTGGGATTCGAACCGGTGACTTGGGACACCATAAATTATCCCAAGTGGCGACTCTGAATCTTTAAATAAACAAATCCCATTTCGATTGTCCTTTGATTAGAAAAACTCCCTTATACACTCCTTCGGGTGTAGGAAAAAAAGGTGTGACAGCTCTGACGACTCTGCTGGGGAACGAACCTAGAATCTCTGGTTCAGGGTTCAAGAATTTGAGCTTAGAATAATTGTTATATTTGGCTTTATTTATTATCTGTTTTATTCACATGTTCGGGCCTAATGTGCTAAATGTTGCTTTTTACCGCTTTGATATTATCTGAACTGTATATTAAACTGCTACGAAACCCTTCTTCTTTCTGCGTCTTCTGAATTTATGGTGCACACGTGCGCGTGGCCCACATTTATGTTAAAAGTCATACCAAATAGAACGAAGATGGGCCAAGTAACTAGGCCGGGTAGACTTTCGTGCTCCCGGTACGTTGCCCCCACTTCGGCTCGAGCTGTCCGTTGGGTAAGCCATGTCTAGAACAGTATACCCCAGGTTTTCAAACTTAGTATAATATAGCCTCATATCGGATCCCTAGTAGGAGCGCTTGCTTGCATCATGTGCATTTTGACTTTGGGGACTCAACACAGGGGTTGGGTCCGTCTAGGACAGGTGCACCCAAAATAACAGACCATCTTGATGCATCCTATGTGCTACATGTTGCATTTATTTAAGGGTAAAAGGGTCATTTGGCGGACCAATGATAGTTGAGGGCAAATGAAAAATGAAAAAAAAAGAAAAGAGAGAGTGAAGTGTGGGGATAAAGCGAGTTGGGCCCAATTATGTTGTTAAAAAAAAGAACTTGAAATTTCAGGGAAAGAAAAAAGATTTTGCACTTTTTCATCATTTTTCGAAAATCAGAAAATCAAAAAAAAAGAGAAAAAGAAAATCCAAAAAGATTTTGCATGTTTCATCATTTTTCAAGAAAAAGCAAAAAATAAATATGTTATCTCTAAATTAGTTGTTTTTTTTAATTATCGCCCGTATCCAATCTGCCCGAACTACGCAAACCTGATTCTCGTCTTTCGGGGCGTGATACGCAGGCAACCCACATAGGGTCCGGTCTTCCTAGTAATTTTAGGTTCTTGGCTTTGTGGGGTCTTAGCCAAATTTTGCACTTCTAGCCATCTTTTGGCCAAATAAGGCATTTTGCAAAAATAGCCTCAATCATGTCTTGCATGTGTCTTAGGAAATGTTATTGTTTCATATAATGTTGGTTTAAGTTTTCTCATACAGGTGTGGATCTATTTACCGGAGTTCGAGCATGGCGGAGCCCCAGAACCATCTAGTCAGGATCGCTCATTCAGGAGTGGATTAAAAGAAGATTTTTTTTCTTTCTTTTTTATGCTTTGAGTCTGTTGTTCTTTTTTTATGTTGTCTTTTAACTTCTAGCTTTGTACAGTAATGTCGAGTCTTTTGGTATTGTGTTTCCCATTTTGTATTGAAGAAAGATGTGTAATAGGGCAAAAATTCAAAAAATAATTGCGTTTTACATTTTCGTTAGGAATTTTCTTTAGAGTACTAATTGTAGAAATGAAAAATAAAATACTTTTGAGGTGGTTTTTCCTTTAGGCAATTAATATCTAAAACTTAAAATAAAAATTATTTTTATATTTCCTTTAGTATATTAGGACTAAAAATTCAAAAAAAAGATTGTCTTTTAGTACCTTGTTTAAAAAAAAGTTTTCTTTAAAGTATTAATATCAAAAATTCAAAAAGATTTTCTTTTGAGGTTATTTTTTGGGAAATTAATAAAAAATAAAATAAAAAATATTCTTTTATTTTCACTAGAACTTTAAGGTATTGCACATAGAAGAAAAAAGAAACATACTTTATCTTTAAGGTTTCTTTCTTAGAAAATCAAAAACTGAAATCCAAAAATATTTTTTATCTTGTTCATCTCTCGTTTCGAAATCTTTCTTGAGGGATATCGAATGAAAATTCAAAATATATTTCTTTGGTTTATTTTTTAGATTTCCTTCCTAAAAAGGGTCAAAAAATATTTTTCTCTTCTAGGATTTTTCCTTAATAGAGTATTTTGCTTCAAAAAAATACATGCTTGTTAAGCTTGAGTTTAGAATATGTTATAGAGTATTCAATATAGAAAATTCAAAAAAAAAAAAAAGATTTGCTTCTTTTATTTCTCATTTCTCATTAGAGTAGTCACTAAGGTAAAAAGAAAATGAAAAAGAGAATGTTAGTTTGTTTCTTTTATTCTCGATCTTCCAGAACTACGCAAAGATTTGATTCATGCGGCATCATGATACATAGGCAACCTACATAGTGTTCGATCGAATCATTTTATTTTTTTAAAAGAAAAAGAAGAAGGAAAAAACGGGGAAAAAGAAAAGAAAAAAAGGGTGAAATTATGGGACGTGAGAAAAGAGAGGAAAGAAAAGAGTGATAATTAGAAAAAAAAAGAGGAAGGAAAATGATCAAGCAAGTGCTAGAAAAGCAAAGAAAAGGGAGGTTGAAATGGACAAATTGGGATGATGCCAAGTGACTTTATGACCCTCGAAGTCATTCTAGAATCATTAATTGTTGCTAGGTGCATTGCACGCAATGTGATATTTTTGCTATTAAATGCCCTAACGCTAACGTGATAGCTTCATTTTTGTTATATTCACAAAAGAAGGGTGGTTGGTTTGTGGTTCTTAAGGTAACTCATCCATTCAACACAAGGCCAAAGGGCAAGGTAGCCATGACTAGCAAAAACTTGGACACAAGAGTTGTTGACCCGTCAAGGGAGTTTTTGGAGTCGGAGTCTGAATTGAAAGAGGAGTTCCAAAGGGTGAAACAGCAGATGGCAGAAATGTATCAGTCTTGGATCAGGGGGCATCCTCCACCTTCATTCCCCACTAACTACACTAAAAACCCTGCAACTATCCCATCACTATCACAAGTCCAGGTTCTCACTGCTGTTGATATCTCCCCACAACCTTTTCACATTCCACCCCTCAAAAGCACATCATATCCTGCCCCTTTGACCACTCATGCTCTTGTAGTTCCTCCCCAGCTACTTTTCCTCGATCCTCTAACGAGGTTGTGTTCAAAGTCCCTGATGCCCAACACTATGCACCAGAACCAACTTTCAAAGTCTCAGATTCATACTCTCTCGCTCCTCATTTTGAGCCTCCCGATGAAACTGAAAAGCTTGCTAAGACAGTGGAGCAAGATGAGATATCCAGGAAGGTGAAAATCTTAGAGCAGTCTTTAAGAAACATGCAAGTGATAGGGAGCCAGATGAGCGTGGCTTACAAAGACTTGTGCTTGTTTCCTGACGTCCAACTGCCTGACGGGTTTAAGATGCCAAAGTTTGATTTATATGATGGGTATGGAGATCCCATGGCCCATTTGAGAGACTACTGTAATAAGATGAGAGGCGTCGGTAGGAAAGACAAATTATTGATGGCGTACTTCAGTCAAAGTCTAGGTAGGGCAGCTTTGGAGTGGTACACCCGCCAAGATGCTGGCAGGTGGTACACGTGGGATGATATGGCTCAGGCCTTTGCCAGGCACTTTCAGTACATAGAAATTGTCCCAGATCGCATGTCCCTCGCCAAGATACAAAAGAAGCCTAATGAAAGCTTTAGGGAATACGGGCTCAAATGGAGAGAGCAAGCTGCCAGAGTCCATCCTCCCATGGAAGAAAATGAGATGATCGAGTACTTTCTTCAAGCTCAAGAACCAACTTACTTTGGGCATTTGATCACAGCTGTGGGTAGGTCTTTTAATGATGTGGTAAAAATGGGAGAAATGGTAGAAGATGGGCTTAAGTCTAGCAAGATCATGAGTTATTCTGCTTTAAAAGCCATAACACGAGCAATTCAGAATGACACAGGAAGCTCGCTGGGTCAGAAGGAACACGATGATGTTGCCATGGTTGTTTCAGAGTCCCGATATGGACCAAAGGGTACGCCTCACCAATATACCCAGCCTCAACTCCAACCCCAAACCTATCCCCGAGCTCCACATATCCTCACAAGCTTATTTGAAAAGTTAAAGCATTCTGGCCTGATTGAGCCGCTCCTCGGCTATACTCCAGACCCATATGCAAAAGGCTTTGATCCTACTGTATGATGTATGTACCACTCTAATGTCCAAGGTCATAGCATTGAAGATTGTCATTCCTTGAAAAGGGAAATAGAAAGAATGATTCAAGAAGGGGTAATTGTGATCAATGACAGTGACAAGGAGCACGCGAACCCTCTTGGGAACTTGTTGACTAAAGTTGATGATATTGAAGTTGGTAATGGTCTTGTCAATATTGATTAGGAACTCAGTGGCTAAGATGTCGTTCTTGGTCAGTCGGAGAGGAGTTTTGGGTGGTTTATTTTGTTGTCATTTCTGTTGTCCGGGTTATTTTCAAGGTTGTAATCCGGATATTATCTTGTGACTCAAACCCTTCTATCCTTTTATTTTGCCTAGTTTGTTTAGTCGTAGTAGCTCGTTTAGTGTTGTCTAGGTTTGTTCCAAGGTTGTAACCCCAATTTAGTCTGTTTGTTTTGTTGTTCAAACCCTTTCACCATCTGTCTAATGCAATTTTCTGTTTTCTGTTATTTCTAGTCATTTTTGTTTAGTTCTCTTTTCCTTTTATAGTTCTTTTCATGTTAACTCTAGTGACACGACATGCACGCGTAATTCTCAGCCTGGTCTTAAAAAGTTAATTTAGTCATGAAGCAATAAAACAATTTTGAAGATGATAGGGACATTTGAGGAAAATAAATAAAGGCATTTTGAGATCATTTCAAGCCCGAATTGTGATACTGGGGAAGATAGAACATAAAGAAATACTGTTGAAACGCATCCTGCCGCATCAGGTTAAAGCTAAGGCAAGTTTGCCCCAAATTTGTAGGGGGGTCGTTCGTGATAATGAGAGTGAGGGTGTTGTCCAATGGTGCTTTTAGTTAACAGATGTAGAAGGCGAATGTGTAGATATGATTGTCAAGTCTGGTACAATCAAAAGATGTTACAAATGTTTTCTTTGGTTTGTTTAATTGTGTAGTTTGCACTTGGCATGTTTTGGAGATTGGAATGAAGAAGGCATTTTGTTCTGTTATTTAAACACTTTATCCTTCATTACCCTTTTGAGCCTTACTTATTTTTATTTCATACCCCTCTTTCGGAATCAGTAGTAAAGATCAAAAACACAAACGTGAAAGATAAGTAAAGGAAAAGGTGAAAAGAATAGAACGAAAAGGGAGAGAAGAAAAATGAAAATTGAACAAAAAAAAAAAGAAGAGAAAATAAGAAAAAGAAAAAAAAAGAGAGGAAAAAGAAGAAAGAAAAAAATCAAGAAAACAACAAAAAAAAAGGAAGAAAGAAAAGAAAAGAAAAGAGAAAGAGAAAAGAAAAATCACAACAACAGAGCAATTCCTATGTCATGAACTACGTTCGACCTGATTCCTTTTAAGGATACGTAGGCAGCCTCACGGTTCGGTCCCATCAAAATAAAAATCCAAAAGTCCCCAAGCAAAGAAACTGGGGCAGAAGTTGTGTTTGCTGTAAGAAATCTGATTCCAAAAGTTGTAATTTTAAACTCATGTCAAATTATTTTGAGCCTTTGATATCCTTTCTTCCTAACCCCATCCAAAGCCCACATTACGGTCCAAAGAAAGACCTTCCGACCAGTTTTCGAGAGATGCCAAGTCAAGCGAGTAGAGGTGAATCATATCAGGGTCATTACTCTGGTTCAAGCAGAGAAATAAAATGAGAGTCTTAGAGGTGAAAACCTTCACGGGCAACGTAAGGCAACGGGAGCTGAGAGAAATAAAAATGAGAGAGTCTTATTGGTGAAAACCCTCTCGGGCACCGTAAGGCGACAGTAAGTTGAGAGAAAGAACAAAATGAGAGAGGCTTGATGGTGAAAACCCTTCGGGAATTACAAGTCGAATAAGGACTGTGAATCGGATTGGATAATCAGAGCATTGAAGCCCAGTTTCACGGTTTAAGGGTATAACAGGAATTGAACATTAGACTTGCTCAACAGAATAGGCCACAAGTGCATGTCATGGTCATTAGAGTTGGTATCCACATCTAATAGGTTTCTACTTTGTAATTTTCTTGTTAAGAATCATCTCTTTCCTTTGTCCTTTACTCTGTTCCTCTTGTCTTATTTACTTCCTCTTCCTGAGTCTGTTGGGTCAAAATATGTGAGAAATGACTTCAAAATTTGCCACCGGCTGTCCAATTGCACAAAACGGGGTCTGGCTAACGCATCGAAATGTCATAAGTCAGAAAAGAACAACAAGCGCATTGAGCTGGTAATAATCAACATGCTTTGGGATCCTTATGAAATACAAAGGTTTGGTACATATCAATTCATGGTCAATGCAACAGATGGAGGGTGTTAGGTGAATAGATTAAGGGTATTTTCTGTGATAAGATTCACAAAAAGTGGTTAACCAGTGGCAAGCGAGGTCTTCCATGCAGAAATCAAAGTTATCATGGCAAGCGAGGGAGCAATAGACTTCAAAGCCAAGGCTAGTGGTTTAAGTCAAGGAAGAACAACATACACACTGAGTTGGTAACAATCAACATGCGTTGGGATCCACGTGAAATACAAGGGACAAAAAAGGTGGTAAACCAGTGACAAGCAAGATCTTCCATGCAGAAATCAAAACTAGCATGGCAAGGGAAGGAGAAATAGACCTCAAGGCCAAGGCCAGTGGTTTAATTCAAGAAAGAACAGCATATGCACTGAGTGGGTGGCAATTGTCGTACTTTGAGATTCATGTGAAAACACAAGGGTTTGGTAAATGTCGGTTTATGAGCAATGCAACAGATAGATGGTATTGGGTCTGAAGGGAGAAGAGGTATTTTTTGTGATATGGGTGATAGAGAAATTGGTTAGTCAATAAGCAAGCAACATCTTTCAAGGTGAAATCAAAGTTATAATGGCAAGTGAAGGAGCAATCGTCGCAAAATCAAGGCCACAAACCAACCACCATATTTAAACTCACAAGTTTTCTTTGTCTGAAACAGGGACAGAAGCTGTGTTCATATCAAAGCTGGGAAGCTTGAAATTTTCAGGTGTAATGCCCAAATTCTGCTTACGCAAAGGCTATTGAGAAGATCACACATAATCCTTAGGAGATGCACTTCCTAGTCTGGGTTTTCAAGTTATATTTTGTTGTAGGAGACGCACTTCCTAAACTGAGATTTTACCCTTTAGGAGACGCACTTCCTAGTTTGGATCATATGAGTTTGAGTCACTGATGGTTTTACCCCTAGGAGATGCAGTTCCTAGTCTAAGTCTTCCAAATTACATTTTGTTTTAGGAGACGCACTTCCTAAATTGATAGTTCATCCGTAGGAGACGCACTTTCTAGTTTGAGTCATTGATGTTTCACCCATAGGAGATGCACTTCCTAGTCTGGGTAGTTCAGGTTATATTTTTGTTTTAGGATATGCACTTCCTAAATTGAGATTTCACCCTTAGGAGACACACTTCCTAGTCTGGGTAGTTCAAGTTATATTTTTGTTTTAGGAGACGCACTTCCTAAATTGAGATTTCACCCCCTAAGAGACGCACTTCCTAGTCTGGGTAGTTCAGGTTGTATTGTTGTTTTAGGAGACACACTTCCTAAATTGAGATTTTCTCCTAGGAGACGCACTTCCTAGTCTGGTTCATTTAAGTTCATTCGTGGGAGACACACTTCCTAGTTTGAGTCATTGAAGTTTCACCCCTAGGAGACGCACTTCCTAGTCTGGGTTTTTCAGGTTATATTTTTGTTTTAGGAGACGCACTTCCTACATTGAGCTTTCCCCTAGGAGACGCAATTCCTAGTCCCACGCACTAAAGTTATACCCTTAGGAGACGCACTTCCTAGTCTGGGTTTGTTTAAGGATACACTTTTAGGAGACACACTTCCTAGTTTGGATCGTATGAGTTTTAGTCACTGAAGTTCTCACCCCTAGGAGACGCACTTCCTAGTCTCGGTCATTTAAATTTATTCCTAGGAGACACACTTCCTAGTTTAAGTCATTAATGTTCCACCCCTAGGAGACGCACTTCCTAGTCTTGGTATTTCAAGTTATATTTTGATTTACAATATTGCTAACAACTCACAAATCTTCCTAGTGCAAACTGGGGGAAGAAAATTTTCTTTGTTTTGTCTATTTTGTTGTAATCAGGCACCCACTTGGAGAACAAAGGGAGACAACTCAAGTTTCTAGGGAAAGCAGTTTCGAAGGAAGGCAATTCAAGTTTCAGGGGAAATGGTTCAAGGTGCAAGGGAAAATAGTGTCAAGTAACAAGAGAAGACACTTCAAGTTTTAGCAATCAGGCGCCCACCTGGTGAGCAAGGGAGTACAGTTCAAGTTTCAGCTTTCAAGTTCTTATTGATATTTGGTAACATCATTCAGTTTACACTCACATATATGCCCAGCTACCAAACTGGGGCAGAAATTTTTCTTTGTTTTTGTCTATTTTGTTGAAATCAGGCGCCCACCTGGAGAGCAAGGGAATACATTCAAATGCAGCAATCAGGCGCCCACCTGGAGAGCAAGGGAATACAATTCAAGTTCATGCAATCAGGCGCCCACCTGGAGAGCAAGGGAATACAATTCAAGTTCCCGGAGAACAAGGGAGTACAATTTACGTTTTAGCTTTCAAACTCTTTGTTTTGTCTATGTTGAAGTCAGGTGCCCGCCTGGAGAGCAGGGAATACATTTCAAGTTGAAGTCAGGAGCCCACCTGGAGAACAAGGGAATACAATTCAAATTTCAAGTAGTCAGGAGCCCGCTTGGAGAACGAAGGGAAGGAGCAATTCAAATTTCAAATAATCAGGAGCCCGCCTGGAGAAGAAGGGAAAGCATTTCAAAGAATACCATTCGAGTCAGCCACAAAGGAACTTATGAGGAAGATACAAGTCAACGAGGCAACGTCAGTCACAAGATCAAGTTTGGAAATAAATCTTTATAAAGCATAGATTATAGCTTAGTCTAGCTTCTTCATTTTTGTCATGGTGCAATAAGGAGGTCAGTAGGCAGTATCAGCAGCAGCAACAGTAGTAACAGTAAAACAGCAGCTTCATGGTAGTCCCAACTACCGAAACTTTCTGAACTACATGTGACCTGATTCCTTTATAGCCAAGGATATGTAGGCAGCTCAGATACCAGGGTTCGGTCACATTCTCCTTCCTCTTAGCTTTTTTGTCTCCTCAATAAAAGGGTCGGGTCAAAAAACATGTCTAGTCGTTCTTTGTCTAAAAATACTTCGTATTTCCTGTCAAAGAGGGGCAGTTGTAGACATGTGATTTTTGACCTTACCCAAGATTTTTATATTTTATCATGTAAATATTTAATGTAGGCCTAATATAGCTATTTCAACTATTTTTGACTTCTTTACTTTATTTTCGTCATAAAAATGAAAGATTACAAAAAAATATTTTAGCTTACGTATCTTTCATAAATTTTAAAAAAATATATACAAAAATAGTACCTTATTTTTATCTTTACATAATCTTGAAAATACAAAAAATATGTTGCATTCGCATCTAGGATTTAATTTTTATATTTTTAAATCAGTTAGTAATTTATCTGCTTTACAAAATTGAAAAAATCACAAAAAATGTATTTTGCATTTTATTGTTTAATTTCGAATTTTTGTAATTTTATTTTAATTTGGTATTTAATTAGGTGTGGTAATTATTATTCAGAGATAATTAAGTTAATTTGGTAGAATAGTTTTGTTTAGGGGTTGTTCAATAAGGGTAATGTTTACCTAACTTTAGGAAGCTTCTACAATGGTAGGGTCTAGGAAATGCACTACTAAATTAATAAAAGCACTAAGCTAGTGTAGATAATTGAAAAATGGGAATGGGTAATGAAAATGGCACTAACTTAATGCCCATTTAAGGGCTGAAAATCATGGTCAGAGGGGGAGAACATTCAAAGAAGGTAGAAGGCTAGGAAATTCGGAGAGGAGAAGAAAAAAAGGAAGGGGGCGGAGAGAGCGGTATACACTCGATATACACTCTGGATACACTGGATATACAGGGGCAGAGAGCTAAGAAAACTTGGAAGAGATTCTGAGAGAGGAAGACAAGAAAACATTCTGAAAAAACTGGAAAAAAACTGGAATTTACTGTTTCATTGATTTCTATTTTCTGGTTTTCAATTTCGAATTGGCTGAAACCATCTTCCATATACTGTATCATTGAACTATCTGGGGTTAAAAGCTGGATTAAAATTGGGACTGTTTTGTTGCTGCTGGTGATTGCTGTTGTTTTTACTTCTGATCTCACCCCCTTTTGACTTTCATTTCCAGGTATTCCTTCATACCCTTTGCTAACAAATGTACAGATTTGGATGTTCGAATTGGAATTTGAATAATAGTCTTGCTTGAATGTTAAATTCTATTAGCTTCTGCTGTTTATACTTTTGTTTTCTTGTTATGATTCATGTGTTAAGTTGTCCAACTGTGCTCAAGGTATAGATTGTATACAACAATAGCTTCTGCTGAAATTTTGGCTATGTATGTATAGATTGTCTGGTCTTAACTGTAACCAATTGATGTTTCCATATAGTTTATGCCTTAGTTTAGAAGGGGATTATTGTCGATGGATATATATAAAGTTCTTATTCATGCCCCGACTCGTTTTTCTCCCCTCCTCGATGGTTAAAAAGATTATGAGAGATCACTGGTAGGTATGGCTTCAGGGATTCGATCCTGAAGTCCTTGCTTGCAGCCGGCGTTGCCAAAATATTCAGGCCCTTCCGCTAATAAAATGGTTTAATAAAGCCTTGTTGTTTGGAAGGGACTTCTCAAGTACTTTAGTGTTAAATAATTAGGGTCTTAAAAAATGGAAATTTGAGGCAAGCCATAGTTAGACACTTAGTAACAAATGGCTCTTGTGTTAATTTCATAATGTAGAGGTAAAATAATAAATATTCCTAGAGAAACCTTTAGGGCCGTTTAAAATATTATCGTGATTGTGGACATGTTCGCGTGACATAATTACGAATTTTCAAAAATAAATTAAGGTCCGTGTCCGCGCGACTTTGACTAAGTTTTTTTTCTTAAATAAATTAAGTGTTGTGAATTGTGTAAACGTACGCGTGACATGACTCTTGACACGCCAAACCACACGAGTATACGTATGCGTAACTCGATAATTCTTTAAGTACGAGTAAATCACGTAATTAAAAACGGTAAAGGTAAAAATGCATGTAGTTTCTAAACACATAATTAAATAATTTAAGCCAAGTATAAATGGTTAAGCGACCATGCTAGAACCACTGAATTCGGGAGTTCCTAACACCTTCTCCCGGGTTAACAGAATTCCTTACCCGGATTTCTGGTTCGCAGGCTACAATACATAGTCAATCTTTTCCTCGATTTGGGATTCGAACCGGTGACTTGGGACACCATAAATTATGCCAAGTGGCGACTCTAAATCTTTAAATAAACAAATCCCGTTTCGTTATCCTTTGATTGGAAAAACTCCCTTATACACTCCTTCGGGTGTAGGAAAAAGGAGGTGTGACACAACCTTTTCGATCAGATCAGGAGATATTACTTCTGATAAGTTAGATTTATCTCCTTCACGTGCATCTCACATGTTTGGGTTGATCATGACTGTGCTTCACAACATGGACTTGGTCCATGTCTGAGTTCTTTTGTCAATCTTCAAAACTTCACATGTACTTGGGCCAACAGCCATTTTTGTGAAAACTAGAGCTTGGGAGCTCAGATTTGAGCGAGGTTTTGAGGGATTTTCAGAGATATCGATTGGGTAACGATTTTTAACTCATTTTTGCTTTTAACCCATTAATCTAAACATGAATTCATCATTTAATTTCGGAATTTATATGAAAATTGGGGGAAAGTTTTTAGACCAAAAACTCAAGTTTTGATTGGGTATTTGACATTGGATTTGGATAATTTTGGTATGGTTAGACTCGTAAGAGTATGAGGATTTTGAAAATGTAAATTTTACCTGATTTCGAGATGTGGGCCCAAGGGGTGTTTTGGTCATTTTACCTAATTTTGCATATTAGCTTAGAATTTGTTTGTGGAATCAGTTACTTGAAGTGTTATTTACATTATGCAATTGAATTGAATAGATTTGAGCAATTTGGAGTCGAGTACTCGTGGGAAGAACGTGATTTTGAGTTGATTTTGAGCTAGTTCGAGGTAAATGGCTTGCCTAACATTGTGTGGGAGAACTCCCCTTAGGATTTGGTATTATTGATAGTTGAAATGCCTTGTATGTGAGGTGACGAGTTTGTACTTGTGCTAATATTTGAAAAATCCAATTTTTCTTTATGTAATTTTAACCGTTTTTCTTTTTCCT
This sequence comes from Nicotiana sylvestris, assembly GCF_000393655.2. Lineage (NCBI taxonomy): Eukaryota > Viridiplantae > Streptophyta > Magnoliopsida > Solanales > Solanaceae > Nicotiana > Nicotiana sylvestris. The sequence goes on along the minus strand of NC_091060.1, from coordinate 39,005,581 downwards.
GTTTATACTACTTGCAAATTTAAGCATGTTGTTAGCTTAGGGAAGCATGTCTATTTGACTTAATTGCTTTACTTGCTCAAACTGTCTTATTTGGATTACGTGCAGCATGCTAGGCTACAAATACCTATTTTACCTTGGTATGGAATTTGAATTGAACTGTGCATTCTTCTTATTGTTGCTGTATGTTTAGTTTGGGACTACGAAACGGTATTCCGGGAGATCCCTCTGCACATTTACATTGGAACTGCGGGACTGCACCAGGTAGATTCTCCCTTCACTAAGTGTTTACATTCGGGACTACAAATCGGTATTCCGGGAGATCTCATTGCATTATGAGTTGGACTACAGGACGGTATCCTAGGAGATCCACTGGATATTTATATTTGAGACTACAGGACGGTATCCTGGGAGATCCCCGATTGTTATTTCTGTGTTGAGCTGTATTTCTCTCTGTGTTTACTTTGCCTCTGTAGTAGTTGTTGTTGTTCTTTCTATTCTATGTTACTCCTTACTGTTACACATATTATATTGTCATATTTTTACACTGTTATACCTTGTATTTCATTTAACCTCAGTAGGGCCCTAACTTTCTTCGTCACTACCTGACCGAGGTTAGGCTTGGCACTTACTAAGTACCGTTGTGGTTTACTTATGCCCTTTCTGCGCATGTTTTTCATATACAGATCTAGGTACTTCCACTCAGTCTTATCATCCTTGAGGCGAGGCGCTTCTGTAGATACTTCGAGGTACATCTGCCGCATATGGAGACCGACGAGTCCCTTTCTATCTCTCTATAATAGTATAGCTCTTCAGTATTTTCCTTTTTGTTATATATTTCTGGAGTTAAAACTTCTTATGTATCTCTCATCTTATGATTCATGGGGTTTCGGATATTGGAAAGTGTTAGGTTGAGATTCTTGTACTATTAGGTGCCAGGCAGCATCTTAAACACTATTTCATTTTGTTATTTCGGTTTTATATTATTTTCTTTCCGCAAGTTATTTCTTTTCCGCACTTGTTAGGCTTACCTAGTCGTAGAGAGTAGGTGCCGTCACGATAGTTCACGGAGGGTGAACTGGGGTCGTGACAAGTTGGTATCAGAGCTCTAGGTTCATATGAGTCATGAATCACAAGCTGATTTATTAAAGTCACGCAGATCGATACAGAGACATCTGTACTTATCTGCGAGAGGCTATGTAACTGTTAGGAAAATTCCACTTCATTTGATTTCCTTGTCGTGCGAGATTTTGATGCCACAACTCTAAACTTTTGTCTTCTATTCTCTCATAGATGGTGAGGACACATGCTACCCGAGATGATCAGGCACCCGCGCCCCTTACTGCAGCCGCCAGAGGCCAGCGCCAGGATAGAGGCCGAGGACGTGCACGTGGTACAGCCAGAGCACCCGCGCGAGCTGCCACCGAGATACCACCAACAGTTCCATCCAGAGTCCAGGCACCTAATACGCCTACTGCTACTACTACTCCAGCTCTTCAGAAGACTCTTGCGTAGTTCATGAGCATGTACACCACTCTGGTTCTGGAAGGGTTGCTTCCCCTTACTGCAGCCACATATCATGCTGGGGAAGAAGCACAGACTCCCGCCGTCCGCACTCCTGAGCAGCGAGTGCATGTTGATCAGGTCCTAGAGATTATTCTTTTACCGTCTGCAGTCCCAGCTCAGCCCGGGGACAGGGCAGCGGCTTCAGAGGATGAACAACAGAGGATTGAGAGGTTCAAGAAGTATGATCCTCTTGTATTTAGTGGGTTAGCATCATATGATGCCTTGGGATTTCTGGAGGAGTGTCATCATATCCTCCGCACTATGGGTATATCAGGATCGAGTGGGATTTCTTTCACTACCTTACAACTTCGAGGAGCTGCCTATGAGTGGTGGCATACCTATGAGTTAGATAGTCCAGATGAGGCAGCTTCACTAACTTGGACTCAGTTTTCAGATATATTCCAGAGAGAGTTTGTTCCTCAAAGCCTCAGGGACGCATGGCGCATAGAGTTTGAGCATTTGCGCTAAGGTACTATGACTGTCTCAGAGTATGCTGTCTATTACACCAGCTTGGCTAGACATGCCTCACCCTTGGTTTCTACTGTTCGCGAGAGGGTTCGCCGATTTATTGAGGTACTCATTCCCAGCATCAGGTCTAATATGGCTCGTAAGTTGGAGATCGATATTTCTTATCAGCAGGTGGTGAGCATTGCTAGGAGGATAGAAGGTATGCATGCTAGGGAGAGAGAGGAGAGAGAGGCCAAGAGGTCTCGAGAGTCGGGCCATTATTCTGGTGCCCATGCCCCAGCTATAGGTCGTCATGGTAGGGGTAATATGGGTCACCCTGTTCATTCAACTCTTCCAGTAGCCAGTGGTATTCTAGCTCCTCCTAGGCCTCAGGAGCCTTATTATGCACCTCTAGTATCTAGTGCACCTCCTGCGCGGGGTACTTTTAGTGGTTAGTCCAGCAGACCTGGCCCGAGCCAGTCACATCCACCACGTCCTCCCAAAGCTTGTTTTGAGTATGGTGACACACGCCATATGGTAAGGGATTGCCCCAAACTTAGGAATGGTGCACCTTCACAGACTTTTTAGCCACAGCGTGCCCCATAGAGTTCTCAGGCTATGATTACAGCACAAGTTGCTATCCCACCTGCTCATCCAGCTAGAGGTGGAGGTCGGGGAGGTAGAGGTCTCCCTAGAGGGGGAGGCCAGGCCAGATATTATGCCCTTCCTATCCATACCGAGGTTGTTGCCTCCGATTCTGTCATCACAAGTATTGTCATGTTCTGTCATAGAGATGCATCGGTTTTATTCGATCTGGGCTCCACCTATTCTTATGTGTCTTCCTATTTTTCCCCGCATTTGGGTGTATCTCGGGATTCTTTGAGTACCCCTATTTATGTTTCTACTCCTATGGGAGATTCTCTTGTTGTGGATCGTGTTTATCGGTCATGTTTGATTGCTCTTAGTGGTTTTGAGACCAGAGCTAATTTGTTATTGGTGAGCATGGTAAATTTCGATGTTATCTTGGGCATGGACTGGTTGTCGCCCCATTATGCTATTCTTGATTGTCACGCCAAAATCGTTATATTGGCTGTGCCAGGTATTCCGAGAGTTGAGTGAAGGGGTACCTTAGATCACACTCCCAGCAAAGTTATTTCTTTCCTTAAAGCTCAGCGGATGGTTGAGAAGGGGTGTGACACGTATCTAGCTTATGTGAGGTATGTTAGTGTTGATACCTTTACAGTTGATTCAGTTCTAGTAGTACGGGATTTTCCTAATGTATTTCTAGCTGATCTTCCGGGCATACCGCCCGATAGAGATATTGATTTTGGCATTGATCTACTGCCGGGCACTCAGCCCATTTCTATCCCTCTGTATCGTATGGCCCCTCCTGAGTTGAAGGAGTTGAATGATCAGTTACAGGAATTTCTTGATAAGGGTTTTATTTGGCCAGTGTATCACATTGGGGTGCTCTTGTCTTGTTTGTGAAGAAAAAGGATGGTTCTATGCGTATGTGTATTGATTATCGCTAGTTGAACAAAGTTACAGTGAAGAACCGTTATCCTTTGCCTTGTATTAATGATATATTTGACCAGATTTAGGGCGCACAGATGTTTTCTATGATTGACTTGCGCTCAGGTTACCATCAGTTGAAGATTCGGGAGCCAGATATTTCGAAGACTGCTTTTAGGACTCGGTATAGTCATTACGAGTTCCTTGTGATTTCATTTGGGCTGACCAATGCCCCAGCAGCCTTTATGAATTTGATGCACAGTGTGTTCTGGCCATATCTTGACTCATTCATCATTGTCTTTATTGATGATATTCTAGTGTATTCCCGGAGTCAAAAAGATCATGAGCAGCACCTGAGGACAATGCTCTAGACTTTGAGGGAAAAGAAGTTATATGCTAAATTCTCGAAATGTGAGTTTTGGTTGGATTCCGTGGCATTCTTAGGCTACGTGGTATCAAGTGAGGGTATTCAAGTGGATCCGAAGAAAGTGGAAGCAGTGCAGAGTTGGCCCAAACCATCTTTAACTACATAGATCCGTAGTTTTCTTAACTTGGCGGGTTATTACCGTCATTTTGTTGAGGGGTTTTCATCGATTGCAGCCCCTATGACCAGGCTGACCTAGAAGGGTGCTCTGTTCCAGTGGATGGAAGAGTGTGAGGCGAGCTTGCAGAAGCACAAGACAACTTTGACTACAACCCTAGTTTTGATATTGCCTACAGGTTCGGGGTTTTATACTGTCTATTGTGATGCCTCGAGGATCGGCCTTGGAGCGATTTTGATTCAGGACGGTAGGGTGATTACCGACGCGTCCAGACACTTGAAGGTACATGAAAAAAATTATTTTGTCAGGTTCTAGCTTGTGTGGTTTCTTGTTCTTCATTATTTGATCGTATCAGGGAGCGTCAGTTTGATGACCCTCATTTGCTTATCCTCAAGGACAAGGTTCAGCATGCTGATGCTAGAGATGTGACTATTGGTGATGATGGAGTATTGAGAATGCAGGGTCGGATTTGTGTGCCCAATATTGATGGGCTTCAGGAGTTGATTCTAGATGAGGCCCATAGTTCACGGTATTCCATTCATCCAGGTGCCGCGAAGATGTACCAGGATTTGAGGCAACACTATTGGTGGAGGTGGATGAAGAAAGATATAGTTGGGTTTGTAGTTCGATGCCTCAATTGTCAGCATGTGAAGTTTGAGCACTAGAGACCAGGTGGGGTTGCTTCAGCAGATAGAGATTCCGGAGTGAAAGTGGGAACAGATCACCATGGACTTTGTAGTTGGGCTCCCATGGACTTTGAGGAAGTTCAATGCCATTTGGGTGATTTTAGATCGGCTGACCAACTCCGCACATTTTATTCCTGTGTGTATTACTTATTCTTCGGAGCATCTAGCGGAGATTTATATTTGGGAGATTGTTCGTCTGCATGGTATTCCAGTTTCCATCATTTCAGATAAAGGTACTCAGTTCACATCACGGTTCTGGAGGACCATACAGCATGAGTTGGGTACACGGGTGGAGTTGAGTACAACATTTCACCCTCAGATGGACGGACAGTCCGAGCGCACCATTCAAATTCTTAAGGATATGCTCTGTGCATGTGTGATTGAGTTTGGCGGGTCTTGGGATCAGTTCTTGCCATGGGCGGAGTTTGCCTGCAACAACAGCTATCAATCCAGCATTCAAATGGCACTGTATGAGGCTTTATATGGTAGGCGATGTAGATCCCCGGTAGGTTGGTTTGAGCCGAGTGAGGCTATATTATTGGGCACAGACTTGGTTCAGGATGCCTTGGAGAAGGTTAAGGTGATTCAGAATAGACTCCGCACAGCCTAGTCCAGACAGAAGAGTTACACAGACCGGAAGGTTCGTGATGTTTCCTATATGGTTGGAGAGCAGGTTCTTCTTCGGGTTTCGCCTATGAAGGGCGTTATGAGATTTAGGAAGAAAGGGAAGTTGAGTTCGAGGTTTGTTGGCCCTTTTGAGATATTGAGGCGTGTTGGGGAGGTTGCTTATGAGATCGCCTTACTTCCCAGCTTGGCAGGGGTTTGTCACACCTCCTTTTTCCGCCCGCGCGGGGCGCGTAGGGGAGTTTTCTCCAATTGAAGGACAGTCGAAACAGAATTTATTTATTTGTTTCAGAGTCGCCACCTAGGAATTTTAAGGCATCCCAAGTCACCGGTTTTAATCCCTGAATCGAGGAGAATATGACTCTGTTTGTTATTCTGTGAACCAGAAATCCTGAGTAAGGAATTCTGTTAATCCGGAAGAAGGTGTTAGGCATTTCCGAATTCCGTGGTTCTAGCACGGTCGCTCAACTGTTTTTATTTTTGGCCTTAATTATCTTGATTTGTTAAATACATTTTATTGCATGATTTTATTACCGCTTTCGTTTAGATTGTTTATAAATTAAATATTTTCTTGAAACGAATCACGCGTACGTATATTCCCCTTATATATTTTTATAAACGTAAAGAATCATGTCACACATACGTGTACACAATAAGATTGACAATATTATATTTTTTATTAAAATATCATACGTTCAAAATTTAAAATAAAATTAAGAACATCGTCACCCTCGTATTTAAACAATGAACTGCATATCTCGGGTTATATGAAATTATTTCAACATCCTCGGAGAAACCCCTTTTTTATTAAAATGTTCGCTCGAAGTTGCGCGAACACATAATTCAAATTGTTTTTAGAAATATATTCAGGTTACGCGAACACATCCCTAATTATGCAAAATATTCTTAATGGTAGTATAGATTTTCCACAAATTGTTTATTATATCCATACTTTTTTATGTAAAAATCATGAGAAATCCCCATTTAAGGTGCCCTTAAATTCTTTGAAAAGAATTCACAATTTATTAAATGTTGACCGCTGATTATATTTTTACGTGTGAATTATATTCTTTCGAGCCATTCAAATTAGGAGTAAAAATAAACAAAGTGTGATTAAGACTACCATTTTCTCGTAAATACAATATATATATATACCCAAAATGAATTGCATATGAAACTAAAAAAAATGATTTATGAAGGGAAGAGATGTTTTTGAAGAATTTTAATTGTTTTATTTAATGCAAATTCTATTTCTACATACCATTGATATAAAATGTTGCAATTCATGCTTATACGTCTCATCTCATTCTCATATACTTGTTTTTAATCTAATAGGCGAAATTACTTTAATTAATTCTGCTTATGATTGAGTTTGGGATATATATATATAATCAAACCAATTTGATTCTCAATCTATGTGAATTATTGCTAAACACCAACTTTCGCATTGTATAAATTCCTAGGCCATTTGTTATTAAGAAAGAGAACAAGTCTACCTGTTGACTTAAATAAATGATATTGCATACAACATTATTCGCCATATTTTGACATTGTGAACATAACGGATTTTACTAATGCATCTTTCAACTATTGATTATAAACATAACAATTGTTATGCCAAAATATAGCAAATTGCAACCAACATCATCTAGCTTTAAACAACAACTAACTAACTAACTAACAAAATAAACTAATAATGTATTTTTCCTTGATATTTCTATATTATACTATACCTAACTAACAATACCATAAAGTTTAAATAATGGCTAACTTTCTGCCATGTTCCCTATTTTGACAATTCAAATATAACTAAACTAATGAGATTCGAAATGGATAACATTATTACAAAGCTTTTATACGAATTTCAAAATAAGACAATTAACTTATAGCCATCGTGTCGAACTCACTACTAGTTAACCAACATGAAACAAAGCTAAAATTTAAACTAATGAGCTTAAACGAATAGAAGACAGAATTACAATTCAAGCTTCATTTATTTGTCATGTTGAAGCTCTTCACAACATGAGTTTAAAAGATATGTACCTGGAAATGAAGGTAGAAGGAGTAAATTTCAGCAATAATAGCAGCAACAAAACACCGGCAGAATATACCAATAACACAGCAAGTCTGAACAAGACCCGTTAACCCAGATGAACAGTGACAGAAACTTGAGAAAAATTTCAGATTTAAACCGAACAATATCCACAAACAAACAACGGATAGATTCTAGAAAGATAACATTTCAGATTTCAGTTTCTTTCTTCTATCTGTTTCGGATTCCTATTTCTTATTTTTCTGTTCAGTTTTCCTCTCTTAATTTCTGATCTTTTTTAAAATCTGAGTTCTTTTCTTTTCTTCAAAATCTCTTTCCAAAATTTGATCTTTTCTCCCTTAAAATCTCTCTCAAAATCTCTCTTAAAACCTCTCCCAAATCCCAGTCCCCATTCCCTTTTTTATACAGGTCTATCCCCTTTCTTTTTAAGTGCTGCCTGGACCCCTTCTTCTATTAAAAACTAGAAAATCATATCCAAAATCTGCTTTTAACTACTTTAAATCCCATTAAGTGAACTTTTACTAATTTTCAGCATTCCTATTACCCTTTGTTTCCCATTATCCCATTAAATTAACAGCCACTAACATTCTACTTTTAGCACACTACTATTATCATTACCCTCACTGTTTTATCCCCAGAAATACCCCTGAAATCCTACTGTTATTACTGTTTTTAAACTAAAAATCAGAATCTGATATAGAACATATTTTATAATCTGTTCAGGCAGCTATAACCAATCCTAATCAACTTCCTAACACAGTTGTATCTACCCAAACCCTGTAAACTTGAATTCAAACCCAACATCACAATAACATTATACTAAATTCAACATAATAAGTCAAACTGAATTTCAGCATTGAACTAAGATCAAACAAACACAGGAGCATTGTCAATATACTGACAATGCCCTGAAACTTAATGTTCAGACAATAACATATACACAGCACTTATTTTGACAGATTCATATAAACCAGGATGATTTAACTGACGAGTATTAATTAAAACTGATTATTTACAACAATCGTCAACAAATAACTGATAATAGATTATTTCAAATAGCATTTTCAGAAACAGGATTCTATGATGTAACTACTCGACGAACTTAATCGAGTCGATTACTCACATTGTAAGTAATCACAACCAACAGAAACAGTTTCATATTTTGATCATATAGACGGGTATGAGACAGAATAAAAATAAAGATGGGAAAATTACACAGACTAATGAAACAAACATAAAATACACGTAGAATACACAAAAGAAATAGAAAAATACCTCTGAATCTTCAAAAGAATTCGGACACAGACTCAACTTGGATTCGGACATTTTTGAGGCTGAAGAGACTTTATTCGAAGTATTCTCAGTTGAGAATACCTCGATTAAAGTCTCTTAGACCTCAATCCTTCACTCGAATTGGAAAAATTCCAAGATTGGAAAATTTTTAGGGTTTCAGATTCTTTGATCTCAAATTCGAACATTTCTAGGTATATTCGAATCAAACCAATGGTATTCTAGGCACGAGGGAGGTCAGGTGGGTAATTGGTGTGAGTCCGAGGTAGGTTGGGATAGGGTCAGGTTTCACTCGAATTTTCAAATGAAGATTCGAGCAATTCCAGGAGGATTCGAGCCATGCTACTAACAGATCCGTGGTGAGGGTATCTAGGGGAAGCTGTGGTGTTATTTTGGAGGCCATTGGAGAAGATAAGGTTTTCAGGCCAACCTTCGATTTAAGATTCGAAGAGTTGGGGCCTGATTCGAAGGAAACTAATGCCAGATCCGTGAAGAGGAAGTTGTGAGGAGTCTGGGGTGTTAAGGTGGTGACCGGCGGCGTTGTTGCCACCGGGTTTCAGGCGGTGGGGAATGAGGGCGGCTAGGGTTAGGGGTGTGATTCGGAGAAGATGATGAATATTAAGAAAGGGGGGGTGTTTAGTTAGGGGGCCGGGATAGGGGTTTAGACTTTATATAGGGGAAGAGTGGATTAATCTTGACCGTTAGATCAAGCATGATACACGGTCAAGATCAGTTCATTAAACCAAACGATGTTGTTTGGTTTAATGCCAGGGTCGGGCTGAGTCGGGGTAATGGGTCGGGTAAGGATCACGGGTTAGGGTGATGAGATCTCAGCCGTTGGATGGATTTGATCCAATGGCCCTTGATAAAACATGACCAAACGTCGTCGTTTGGTTTTGGTTGCATTGGACCGGACATGGGTATTTGGACTGGGCTGTGAGGGGATTAATTGGTTTGGGCCTGGATTTTAATCTAGGTCCGATTTTATTTTATTTTTTTATTTTTTATTTTTTCAACCTATTTTCCATTTCCTAAATTTATCCCTAATTATTAAAATCCTAATTAAAATTATAAAAACAAAATTACCCTTACAAAGATATTAATTACCTTTTTAACAACTATTAACACATAGACAAAACATTAATCACACAGTGGAACATTTAAAATAGAAAAAATGCATATTTTTTGTGATTTTATTTTTAAATCAATTATTAAGTGCATAATTAAATCCTAGATATGCATAAAACATGTATTTTTATTTTAATTTTGTTTAATTATAACAAAGCAAATATTTACGGACAACACAAATAATTAACAAACACCACATAAATTCTAAAAATTGCACACTAAAAGAGATTTGTTTTATTTATTTTTGATTTATTTTGGAGTTGTTTTCGTGAGGCGAAAATCACGTGCTCACAGCTGCCCCTCTTTGTGCGGAAACTCGAAGAGTTTTCGTGCAAAGATAAAGTGAGCGGATACGAGAGATTTTTGCCTGTTCAAATACTCCATGGGAAGCATTTTTTTGAAAGATTTGACCGAACCTTTGCTTCAAAGGTTTCCTACATATCCTTGGCTATAAAGGAATCAGGTCACTGTAGTTCAGGAAGTTTTGGGTAGCTGGGACTACCATGGGACTGTGATGCTACTGCTGTTTCGTGCTACTTTTACTGCTTGCTGACCTCCTTATTACACCTTACTTCAAAGGTAATACAAAAATCTAAACTAGACTATGGTACATGAATTATAAAATCTTATCTAGATCATGCCCTTGCGTTTCTTGTTGTCTTGATATCTTGGTGACTCTTGGGCATTTGGCTTATTCTGCATTCCCTTTCATTGTGTCCCGTATTTTCTTTCTCTGTTTGGGACTCTTGTTGTTTCCTGCTAGGGACTTTGTTGGACTCCTCTGCTTTATTGACTCTAAGTGTGCTCCTTTCTCATACGAGCGGGCTTTTGATTTCATTACTTCAATTATATTCCCTTGTTCTCCAGGTGGGCGCCTGACTTCTGTTGCTTCAATTCTTCATCCTCATTCTCCAGGTGGACGCCTGACTTCTTATTAATTTTTTTTTTCATCCTCGTTCTCCAGGTGGACGTCTGACTTCTTCTTAAATTCTTTATCCTCATTCTCCAGGTAGACGCCTGACTTCTTCTTTAATTCTTCATCCTCATTCTCCAGGTGGACGCCTGACTTCTTCTTAAATTCTTCATCCTCATTCTCCAGGTGGACGCCTGACTTCTTCTTAAATTCTTTATCCTCATTCTCCAGGTGGACGCCTGACTTCTTCTTTAATTTTTTTTTTCAATCCCCAGGTGGACGCCTGACTTCTTCTTAAATTCTTCTTCCTCATTCTCTAGGTGGACGCCTGACTTCTTCTTAAATTCTTCATCCTCATTCTCCAGGTGGATGCCTGACTTCTTCTTAAATTCTTCATCCTCATTCTCCAGGTAGACGCCTGACATCTTTTTTAATTTTTCATCCTCATTCTCCAGGTGGACGCCTGATTTCTTCTTGAATTCTTCATCCTCATTCTCCAGGTGGACGCCTGACTTCTTCTTAAATTCTTCATCCTCATTCTCCAGGTGGACACCTGACTTCTTCTTAAATTCTTCATCCTCATTCTCCAGGTGGATGCCTGACTTCTTCTTTAATTCTTCACCCTCATTCTCCAGGTGGACGCCTGACTTCTTCTTAAATTCTTCATCCTCATTCTCCAGGTGGACGCCTGACTTCTTTTTTAATTTTTCATCCTCATTCTCCAGGTGGACACCTGATTTCTTCTTTAATTCTTCATCCTCATTCTCCAGGTGGACGCCTGACTTCTTCTTAAATTTTTCATCCTCATTCTCCAGGTGGACGCCTGACTTCTTCTTAAATTCTTTATCCTCATTCTCCAGGTGGACGCCTGACTTCTTCTTAAATTCTTCATCCTCATTCTCCAGGTGGACCCTGACTTCTTTTTTAATTTTTCATCCTTATTCTCCAGGTGGACGCCTGATTTCTTCTTAAATTCTTCATCCTCATTCTCCAGGTGGACGCCTGACTTCTTCTTAAATTCTTCATCCTCATTCTCCAGGTGGACGCCTGACTTCTTCTTTAATTCTTCATCATCATTCTCCAGGTGGACGCCTGACTTCTTCTTAAATTCTTCATCCTCATTCTCCAGGTGGACGCCTGACTTCTTCTTAAATTCTTCATCCTCATTCTCCAGGTGGACGCCTGACTTCTTGTTTAATTTTTCATCCTCATTCTCCAGGTGGACGCCTGACTTCTTTTTTAAATTCTTCATCCTCATTCTCCAGGTGGACGCCTAACTTCTTCTTAAATTCTTCATCCTCATTCTCCAGGTGGACGCCTGACTTCTTTTTAATTTTTTCATCCTCATTCTCCAGGTGGACGCCTGACTTCTTCTTAAATTCTTCATCCTCATTCTCCAGGTGGACGCCTGACTTCTTCTTAAATTCTTCATCCTCATTCTCCAGGTGGACGCCTGACTTCTTCTTAAATTCTTCATCCTCATTCTCCAGGTGGACGCCTGACTTCTTCTTTAATTCTTCATCCTCATTCTCCAGGTGGACGCCTGACTTCTTTTTAAATTCTTCATCCTCATTCTCCAGGTGGACGCCTGACTTCTTCTTAAATTCTTCATCCTCATTCTCCAGGTGGACGCTTGACTTCTTCTTAAATTCTTTCTCCGGGTGTTTCCTGACACAAATGTTGTTTTTGCCCCTGTTTTAAATCAAAGAAAACTTTGTTAGTTTTAAAACAAGATGGTTACCTAGGGCATTCTTGCCGACGGTGGGGCTTCTCTTCGTCTTGTTTTGTTGCCTTGGAATGGTTGAAAAGACTGTTTGCCCTTGTAATTGATCCTTAACTATAGGATCCTTATTTGTATGTTTTCCTTCAAACCCTTTTAACCGTAATCATATGTTCTCCTACATTGCTGATTCGCTTTTGATTTTTCTTACACCCATATCTTATTATTTTTTTATTACATCCTGCCCGTCATGGCCGTATTTTGTCTTATGCAAACTTGAATCTTGGTAGTATACCTTGACATTCTTTCTTATTTGTTTGGAACAAAACTCATTTCAAAAACTTTAGAAGAGTAAGATTATTAGTGACGAAAACATGATGATTTCGACAATCTAGAATGAAAAGAAAAATCCAAATTTGGATGATTGTTGGAGAAGGAATAAAGGACTTATCTGATTGGAGTCACTGGCGCCAATGATCATGGTATGCAATTTGGATTAATCAACCCAGTCTTTTAATCAATCTCCTTTCAATTGTCTCATTTTGTTTTCCCCAAAATTTCCATAACCCAACTTCATTTTTCATTTTACAGACCTGTTTGACTTGCAATATCTCAAAGAGTTTTCGCCGACAAACCTTCCTCATTTGTTCATTTCTTAATTCCTTTTCGCCTTATGGTGCCTGCGAAGGTTTTCACCAATAAGACTCTCTCATTTTACTTTCTCTCAACTTCCGTCGTCTTATGGTGCCCGTGTGGGTTTTCACCTATAAGACTCTCTCATTTTTACTTTCTTTTCTTGTTTGTACCAGAGTGTTATGAACCATCTTCATTTACTTGACTCAGCATTTTTCTAAGATTGATCGAAAGGTCTTTTTGGTATGTGGTTGGAAATGGAAAGGTATCAAAAGTTAAACAGTTTTGATATGGGTTTAAAATTACAACTCTTGGAATCTTTTTTTTTATTACCAATACAATTCCTGCCCCAGTTTGTTGATTGGGGTCTCTTGATGTTTCTTTTTGTGCACATTATGCATATTGTGCTCCCTATGACCGAGCCGTGAGGCGCCTACGTATCCTTCTTTGAGGAATCAGGTCAAATGTAGTTCACTAAATAATAGTGATTTTTTTTATTTAATATTTGATTTTCATTGATTCCCAGAGAGGGTAGGAAAGTAACAAATATGGCTCAAAAGGGGAAGCAAAGGGTATATTGTTTGGATAGCAGAATGAATTGTCTTTGTAGTTATGCATAATATCTCTTTACCGCGTCAGAATTGATAGCCATGTCTATGCATTTGCCTTCAATATCTGTTAAGCATAGTGCACCATTCGATAATACTCTGGTCACAATGAATGGTCCTTGCCAATTCGGGGCAAATTTGCCTTTTGCCTCAACCTAATGTGGAAGAATACGTTTCAGCACATGTTGACCCGCTTCAAACTTCCGTGGACGCACCTTTTTGTTGTATGCTCTTGCTATTCTTCTTTGATACAATTGGCCATGACATACTGCGGCCAATCGTTTTTCATCAATCAAGTTTAACTGTTCCAGACGGGTTTTGACCCATTCATCATCATCAATCTTTGCTTCGGCGATGATCCGAAGGGAAGGAATCTCAACTTCTGCAGGAATTACTGCTTCAGTGCCATATACCAACAAATAAGGAGTTGCTCCTACTGAAGTGCGAACAGTAGTGCGATATCCCAATAACGCAAATGGTAGTTTTTCGTGCCATTGTCTTGAACCTTCTACCATTTTCCGAAGTATCTTCTTTATGTTTTTGTTGGCTGCCTCGACTGCTCCATTCGCCTTGGGCCGATATGGGGTAGAGTTGCGATGTGTAATCTTAAACTGTTGACATACTTCCTTCATTAAGTTACTGTTAAGATTAGCACCGTTATCTGTGATGATCACCTTTGGGATTCCGAATCGACATATGATATTCGAGTGGACAAAATCGACCACAGCTTTCTTGGTCACTAATTTGAATGTTTTGGCCTCAACCCATTTGGTAAAATAATCAATGGCTACCAGAATGAACCTGTGCCCATTGGATGCTGCCGGCTCAATTGGTCCAATCACATCCATGCCTCAGGCAACGAAAGGCCATGGTGCCGACATTGTGTGCAACTCGGATGGTGGAGAATGAATCAAATCTCCGTGTATCTGGCATTGATGACACTTGCGCACAAAACTGATACAATCTCGCTCCATGGTAAGCCAATAATAACCAGCTTGGAGGATTTTCTTTGCTAACACATATCCGCTCATGTGGGGTCCACAAACTCCCGAATGTACTTCAGACATGACAGTTGTAGCTTGTCTGGCATCTATGCATCTTAATAATCCAAGATCTGGTGTTCTTTTATACAAAACTCCTCCGCTTAAGAAGAATCCATTTGCCAATCGCCTAATGGTCCTCTTTTGATCTCCTGTGGCTTGTGCGGGATATATCCCCATCCTGATATACTCCTTGATGTCGTGGAACCATGGTTCACCATCAAATTCTTCTTCAACCATATTGCAATAAGCGTGCTGATCGTGGACTTGAATATGTAGTGGATCCACATAAGCTTTGTCTGGATGGTGCAACATTGATGCCAAAGTAGCCAATGCATCGGCAACCTCATTATGGATCCTTGGAATATGCCGGAACTCCACTGATTGAAACCGCTGACAAAGATCATGTAGACATTGTTGGTATGGTATGAGCTTCAAGTCTCGGGTTTCCCATTCTCCTTGAATTTGATGTACCATAAGATCCGAATCTCCCATGACTAAGATTTCTTGGATACCCATGTCTGCGGCTAGCCTTAACCCCAAAATACAAGCTTTATATTCAGCCATATTATTGGTGCAATAAAATCGCAATTGAGCCGTAACAAGATAGTGATGCCCTGTTTCAGAAATGATTACAGCTCCTATCCCGACTCCTTTCATGTTAGCAGCCCCATCGAAGAAAAGTTTCCAGCCATGTTTTTCAATTTGCTCGATCTCATCGATATGCATTATTTCTTCATCGGGAAAATAGGTTTTCAACAGCTCGTACTCCTCGTCGACCGGGTTTTCGGCTAAATGATCGGCTAGTGCTTGGGCTTTCATTGCAGTTCGAGTCACATAGATGATGTCAAATTTTGTGAGCAATATTTGCCACTTTGCAAGTCTTCCCGTTGGCATAGGCTTTTGAAAAATATATTTCAACGGATCCAAACGCGAAATGAGGTAAGTAGTGTAGGACGACAAATAGTGTTTCAACTTCTGAGCTACCCACGTTAGGGCGCAACATGTCTTTTCCAGATGAGTATACTTAATCTCATAAGCTGTGAATTTCTTGCTAAGGTAGTAGATGGCCTGTTCCTTTCTGCCGGTGAGGTCATGTTGCCTCAATACACAACCAAATGAATTTTCCAAAACCGTTAAGTAAAGAATCAGAGGTCTTCCTGGCTCTGGCGGGACCAACACGGGTGGGTTTGACAGGTATCCTTTTATCTTATCAAACACCTCCTGACACTCATCAGTCCATTTGACCGCAGCATCCTTTTTCAACAATTTGAAAATAGGCTCACAGGTTGTCGTAAGCTGAGCAATAAACCTGCTGATGTAATTTAACCTTCCCAACAAACTCATTACTTCAGTTTTGTTCCTTGGAGGTGGCAATTCTTGGATGGCTTTGATTTTTGATGGGTCTTGCTCGATGCCTCGCTGACTAACTATGAATCCCAGTAACTTTCAAGACGGAACTCCAAATGCGCATTTGGCAGGGTTAAGCTTGAGGTTGTACCTGCGAAGTCTTAAGAAAAATTTCCTCAAATCCCCAACGTGGTCGGCCTGATGCTTTGATTTTATGATCACATCGTCCACGTATACCTCAATTTCCTTGTGTATCCTATCATGAAACACTGTGGTCATCGCTCTCATGTAGGTTGCTCCGGCGTTCTTCAAACCGAATGGCATTACCCGGTAGCAATAAGTTCCCCATGGTGTGATGAATGCCGTCTTTTCTGCATCTTCTTCATCCATTAGAATTTGATGATACCCGGCATAACAATCCACGAAAGATCCTATATCATGCTTGGCACAATTATCGATCAAAATATGGATATTGGGTAATGGGAAATTATCCTTCGGACTTGCTTTGTTGAGATTGCGGTAGTCGACGCATACTCTAATTTTGCCGTCTTTCTTTGGCACAGGAACGATATTAGCTAACCAAACAGGATATCGAGTGACTCGAATGACCTTTGCTTCCAACTGTTTGGTGATTTCTTCCTTAATTCTCACACTCATATCAGGCTTGAATTTTCTCAGCCTCTGCTTGACAGGAGGCACCGTTGGATCGGTGGGCAATTTGTGAACCACTAAATCAGTGCTCAGGCCCGGCATGTCGTCATATGACCATGCAAAAACATCTTTGAATTCTATGAGTGCTTTAATTAACTCTTCTCGGATCTTTGGTTCGAGATGGACACTTATTTTAGTTTCCCGGATATTACTCGTGTCCCCTATATTGATGTCCTCGGTATCACTCAAGTTAGGTTTGATTTTTTCCTCAAAGTGAATTAACTCTTTACTAATCTCTTCAAAAACCTCATCTTCATCATATTCTGATTCATAATCACAATATATTTCTTGAATTATTATTTCGGATCCAGATTGATTTTTAAGACTGGGCTAGGATTCCTCATGCATGCCATATCACTAGAGCTAGCGTAAAAAGAACTGTACAGAAAAAGAAGAGAGGGAAAAAGAAAACTATCAGGAATGATAATGAAAAAGGAAACTGTATTTTATTGGATGATGAATGATAACAAGGTTTGCACACTTCAAACAAACTGTAAGATAAGCATTGGGATTACAACCCTGAGGTAACCTAGACAAACTGAAAGAAAATCAAAATAAACTACCAAGACTCCTTTCGAATGGGGAGAGGAGTGGCTTTCCAATTATTAAGCTTTGTTTCTGGCCCAATGAATTGAACTTCTGCGTTGCTACAACCTTCCCCACTTTCCACCATATTCACATCGTCAAACAATTTCTCGAATCTTTCAATTAATTCTTCCTCAGGATTGACCAGGGATTTAGGAATTGTTGTTATCGGACGATTTTTAGCACCGGTCTTGACAAAGGACTTTGATAGATGTGGGACTAGTTTTGGAAGAACCCATGCCTTTTGATTCAGCTTTTTGGCCTTTTTCACGTCGGTGATAGTGGGTATGAATCCTAAACCAAATGTTCCCCAGTTCTCGGGGAGAGATACTGGTTGTATGATTCCTTGCAAAGATGAACCCAGACCTTTGCCGGGTATAAAACCATTTTTTAACATTTCATAGGCTACCATGACTGATGCAGAGGTTATCTTTGGATTCGGAATGTACTTCCCCTCTGGAATTTTCTCTACCGACACTGTATCGGACACTTGGTATACCCATGGTCCCTGGTCATTTTCTATTCCCTCGACCGGTACAATGGCACTGCTGTGAGCATTTAAACTTTCTTCCCCATGCACAACTATTTCTTGATGATCCCATTCAAACTTGACCGCCTGGTGTAGTGTTGACGGGACTGCTTTAGCAGCATGGATCCATGGTCGACCCAACAACAGATTATAAGAAACAGTTATGTCCAGTACTTGAAACTACATCGTGAATTCAACTGGCCCTATTGTTAGTTCCAACACTATGTCGCCAAATGAATCTCTGCTTCCACCGTCAAACCCCCGTACGCAAATGCTATTCTTCTGGATCCTCTCCTCTTTGATTTTCAATTTGCTTAAAGTGGAGAGAGGGCATATGTTTGCACTTGACCCGTTGTCAACCAATACCCGGGTTACTACGGAGTTTTCACATTTCACGGTGAGGTAAAGAGCTCTGTTGTGCTCAGTACCTTCCACAGGCAATTCATCATCAGAAAATGTAATTCTGTTTGCCTCAAAGATTCTGTTGGCTATTCTTCCCAAATGATTTACATAGATTTTTTCAGGAACATGAGCCTCATTTAGGATTTTCATCAAAGCCAGACGGTGCTCCTCTGAATGGATCAGTAATGACAACAATGAAATTTGAGCAGGTGTCTTCTTCAGTTGATCCACAACAGAATAGTCATGGAGTTTCATTTTTCTTAAAAACTCTTCCGCTTCTTCTTCCGTCACAGCTCTCTTTATTGGCGTTGGATTATTTTTAGTTTTCCTTAACTCTTCGGGAGTAAAACATCTTCCCGAACGAGTCAAGCCTTGCACCTCACAGACTTCTTCCTTGACTTCCTTTCCCTTGTACATTACAGTCACCCGTTCATAGTTCCATGGAATGGCCTTGTTGTTGATCACTGGTGGCTGGGTTACAGGTTTGATAATAACCCGATCTATACGGGCTCCTTCCACGACTACAATGGGTTTGCTGGAAACCCCTGGTACTATCACTTTCAACCTTTCTTGCTTTGTGGCAACTTTGTTCGAAGACCCCTTTTCGACTACCACAGATGGTTCATCACCATTTCTATTCTGCTTAGGTACTGGCTTCTCCTCTGTTAACTGCTTATTTGGCTTGGCTTCATGAGACCTGATCATCATGACAGTTTGTGACGGCTTCTTTGTCTCCCCATCAACCTGTACTATTTCTATCATATTAGCCTCCTGATGGGCTGGCATTGGATTTCTGTTGATATTGGGAGCTTCGGGGGTTTGAACCTCGATTTTATTAGTATCAATCAGCTCTTGTATTGCATTTTTTAAATGCCAGCATTTTTCCGTATCATGGCCTGGTGTACCGGAACAATACTCACAGCTAATGGTGTAGTCCAGATTCTTTGGAGGAGGATTGGGTAGCTTGGATTGTATTGGTCTTAGCATGTCCAGCTGTCTCAACCTGTGGAACAGACTAGTGTAAGACTCTCCCAATGGAGTGTAGGTCTTCTTTTTCTGTTCCCTTTCTCCCCTGAATGCGGGCCTAGGCCTAAAACCTGGTCCGGGATAGGCTCGTGGGTAAGTTCCCGGTATGGCAGGAGCACGCCAATTAGCGTGAATAGGTGGCTGATTGTATGCTTGTGCATGGTTAATGGAAAAATGAGGCTCCGAAGGGTGATAGTAGTGTTGGGATGAATTGTGGTGGTAAGTTGATTGGCGAGGTCGTTGTTGATTATAGTAAGGCGGTGAACCTCTGGGTCCCGACCAAATTCCTGAATCAACTACCGCTGCTTCCTCCCTCTTCTTTCTTCCGATTCCTCCTACCCCGCCTTGAATAGCTTGAGTAGTTGCCTTAATTGCTGAATAGCTCATGATTTTATTTGTCTTGAGGCCTTCTTCCACCATACCTCCCATCTTCACTACTTCGTTGAATGATTTCCCTACCGCTGAAACCAAATGGGCATAGTAAGTTGGTTCCAAGGCTTGGAGGAAGTAGTCTACCATTTCACTCTCCTTCATAGGAGGATCCACTCTTGCTGCCTGTTCTCTCCACCGGAAGCCATACTCTCTGAAACTTTCATTGTGTTTCTTCTCAAATTTTGTCAAAGATAGTCGATCTGGGATGATTTCCAGATTGTATTGGAAATGGTATGCGAATGCCTGTGCTAGGTCATCCCAGGTGTACCATCTCCCAAGGTCCTGGCGTGTATACCACTCCAAAGCTGATCCACTTAAACTTTGACTGAAGTAAGCCATCAATAATTCGTCCTTTCCCCCAGCTCCTCGCATCTTGCTGCAAAATCCCCTTAGGTGGGCTACTGGGTCGCCGTGCCCATTGTATTGGTCAAATTTAGGCATCTTGAAGCCAGCTGGTAATTGTACATTTGGGAATAAACACAAATCCTTGTATGCTACACTGACTTTCCCACCTAGCCCTCGCATGTCTCGGAATGATTGTTCTAGGCTTTTGACCTTCCTGAACATCTCTTCTTGTTCAAAATTTTTGGATGGCTTGTCAATTTCGGTTGGGAGGTCAAAACGAGGAGTAGTTGAATGAATTTCGGAGGCTTTGAGGGTGGGCTCCGGGGGTAATATTGGTTGTCCTGGGCCTGGAATGTAGGCTCACTAGGAGATTTGTGGAGTGTAGTTGTGGGACGTGCCACAAAGACAGGAGTTATAGGTGGAGGAGAGTATGGAACTGGTTTAGGAGGGGGAGACTGCGGTGTCTTAGAGGTGGTGCCTCGGTAGTGTTGGTAAATGGGAAAATTTGGGGATAATTCAGTGGTAAGATTATCCTGAGTTTGGGCCATTGATGGAGCAGGGTTAGTTGGGTAAGATGGGGGTAACTGCCATGTAGACCAGGCTTGGTACATCTCAGCCATTTGCTGCTTGAGTTTAAACATCTCTTCTTTCATTTTCCCGACATCCATCTCCTCTAGCTCAATACCTATGTCAACATCTGGAATAGACATACTTTCGTGTATTGGTCCTTTTGATCTCGTGTAATAATGATAATATGCTAGTATACTCTTTAGAAACTAACTGCTTGAATTTTGGAAATGAACAAACTTGTTAGTTTTGAGAGTTTAACACATATACAATTACACGTTGAGATGCAATGCTCCTAGACAAATATCCCCTTTCTATTATAAATTTGCTCGGCTGCTTGTGTCGTCCCAGCTTTCTTGAAATTTTTATTGTTATTCACTTTTATTTTATTTATTATATTCTTTATTGTGGTTGAATCTTATAGAGATTGCCTACGTATCATGCCCCCGCATGAATCAGACCTTGCGTAGTTCGGTCCGTAAGGCAAACACTTTTATTCATTATACAAAGATGGAACAGACATTACATTTGAAAACCTTATAAGAAAATGGTTTGAAATACACACACTTAAATCAAAATAAAAGATACAACTCTTAACATCTCACAACATGCCCCACTTTCCACTTTTATTGTCAATTATTGGATTATCTGCTCAATGTGGGGCTTGACCTGGATGACCTCCCAGCGTACGATACATCCTTTCCAACTCCATTGCTAGATGACGGGCAAAAATGGGTGCATGCTCTGTAAATCTTTCATAATCCATTCCTTGGCAGTTTACATAACGTTGAGAGGTGTAGACCGCCAAGTCGTGGATTTGTGCCCTGAAATCTTGAAGACGTTGGTCTTGGTTCTGCAATTGTTGCTGGCGAGTGGTGGCTATATCTCTGACACGGTCTTCACGATCTAGGGCTGACTCTAGTAGAGCTCGGAGTCTGGCCTGCTCTAATCTTGCCTGCGCTCTTTCTCTGTCGATGTCCGCTTGTTGATGTTCTCTGTTGTATCTTCTTGCTTCTTCTAGTTGTGCACGAAGTTGGTCTTCTGATCGTATCCAATGGTCTTTTTCCTTCTTAAATTGTGCCCTGTCTTCTTCGGATTGCCTATCTTGGCGTTCCTAATTAGATCTGGCTTCTTCGTTTAATTGTTGGATTCTTTCTTTTGCTTTGCTCAACGCCCTTTCGTTTGTAGCAAGAATGGAATCATAATCTTGCATTCTTTCAAAAAGATTGGCGATGGTTTTTTGATCCTTCCAACTCCTCATTGGTGTTTCAGAAGCCTTTTTCATTTTTTGAAATCGAGCATGAAGATTTTCATTCTCACAAGCTAGACTCTTCTTCTCGCCTTCGGCTTCTTGTGCTTGCAAATCTTTCTATAAACTGAGGCTCCTCAGATTTTCCTTTAGGGCATGGATAGTTGCTTTGTACCCTTTTTCCTTTTCTCCCCAGATCAACCGCTCTTGGATTTTATCATTAAAGCTTTGAATATGGGGTCTTTTTGTTGGCCTTCTTAGCTCAGGTTCTGGTACATCATCCACGCGAGACCGTTTCTCAAACCACCTTGCATATCCAGGATTTAACTCACCCTTTGTAGTGTCTGGGACTTGAGTATCACTTTTCAAGTATCGACATCCATTCCACATCTGCTGAATTAGAGCCTCGGGAATAGTGGCTTCCGGGTGTAATTCGATTACTTGCATACTCAAATCTTCATCATCAGGAACTACTTGGTATCTCCCTAGTTGTCTTAGAACTCTTAGTGGCGCATATGGCTGGATGCTTCTCAATCCCAATAATAGCAAATAACTATTTGAGGTTGACATGTGTATCACTTCCCTCATCGGGAGCCATCCCAAAGTCCACTCAATTTGATTTGACGTTAAAGCCCTTAGATGAGATACCCAGGCTTCTATCCCTTCTGGGGACTTATTGTCTTTTATTCTTTCCTCATAACTCTCGATGCAATTATCATTGCTTGGCCCATACTGTATGATCTTGGGTTGTTATTGGAGATGTTCAATCACCCACATTTGCAACAAAATTTTGCATCCTTCGAAGACTTTTGCTCCTGATTTACATAAAGTCAACGCCCGATAAATGTCTGAGAGAATGATGGGGACAAGGGTGTGATTTTCCTTGGTGGTGAGGACTTGCACAACTTTCGCGGTGCGAATATCAATTGTTCGCTCTTTGTTTGGGAAGACCATGATTCCTAGAAAAGCCACCATGAAGGCAAAGCGACGGTGAAACTGCCAGGTGTCTTTGTTTTGTTTGTTAGTAAGGCCTTTCTCATGAATTTCAAATCCATCTGGCTTTCCGAACCTTGAATACAAGAAGCTGAAAGAACAACATCCATTGATGACATTGCTTTTCCTGATTTGATTACTAATGTTCAAAAGACCGAAGAATCGATGTACCGAGGGAGCCTTTGTGAATATCAGGCTTTGATTTCTTAGACTTCCGTCAAAACCAGCATATCCAGCTATCTCCTCTAATGTAGGAGTAAGCTCGAAGTCAGAGAAACGAAAGACATTGTGAACAGGGTCCCAAAAAGTTACTAACGCCGCAATCAGATCATCACGGGGTTTAACTTTCATAATATCCGTGAGATTTCCCAAATGCTTGACGACCCATTTTTGACCATCTTCGCCTAATTCATACCACCACATTTGAAGCTGAAATAGAAACTCGTCTGTATTCGTGGATGGGGGGTTTTGTGTGGTGCTCATTTTGTATCTGAAATTTAATTTTAATAAAGTCAAGACTCATTTTTGAAAATATACACTAAAAGAAATCATTTTCAATTTTTATTTATTAAACACCTTTATTACAAGATTTAAAACTATTTTTGTGAATTTCTTAACCCATTTTATTCCTCGGTTCTCACAATGATTTCAATTAAGCTGGTCAACAAGCATATTCGAGGCAAATGAATGCACAGGTAGCAAGTAGGATGCATCAGGATGGTCTTTTTATTTCGGGTTCACCTGTCCTAGACAGACCCAACCCCTGTGTTGAGTCTCCAAGGTCAAGTGTACATGATGCAAATAGACGTTCCTACTAGGGATCCGGTACATGGCTGAGTTATTCTAGGTGAAAAACCTGAGGCATATTGTTCTAAACCTGGCTCACCCAAACAGACAGTTTGAGCCGAAGTGGGGGCAACGTACCGGGAGCACGAAAGTCTACCCGGCCTAGTTACTTGTCACAACTTCGTCTTATTTGGTATGACTTTAACAGAAAGGTGGGCCACGCGCACGTGTACACCATAAATTCAGAAGAATCAGAAAGAAGGGGATTTCGTAGCAATTGTATATATTCATAATTCAAATAATATTAAAGCGGTAAAAAGCAACATTTGGCATATTAAGCATATAAACAGTTGAAAATCATATAATAAATAAAGCCAATTATCACAGTTATTTTAAGCTCGAATTCTTTAAACCCTGAACCAGTGGTTCTGGGTTACAGTTTTCACTTTTAGTCCCCAGCAGAGTCGCCAGAGCTGTCACACCTCCTTTTTCCGCCCGCGCAGGGCGCGTAGGGGAGTTTTCTCCAATTGAAGGACAGTCGAAACGGGATTTATTTATTTGTTTCAGAGTCGCCACCTGGGAATTTTAAGGCGTCCCAAGTCACCGGTTTTAATCCCTGAATCGAGGAGAATATGACTCTGTTTGTTATTCTGTGAACCAGAAATCCTGAGTAAGGAATTCTGTTAATCCGGAAGAAGGTGTTAGGCATTTCCGAATTCCGTGGTTCTAGCACGGTCGCTCAACTGTTTTTATTTTTGGCCTTAATTATCTTGATTTGTTAAATACATTTTATTGCATGATTTTATTACCGCTTTCGTTTAGATTGTTTATAAATTAAAGATTTTCTTGAAACGAATCACGCGTACGTATATTCGCCTTATATATTTTTATAAACGTAAAGAATCATGTCACGCATACGTGTACACAATAAGATTGACAATATTATATTTTTTATTAAAATATCATACGTTCAAAATTTAAAATAAAATTAAGAACATCGTCACCCTCGTATTTAAACAATGAACTGCATATCTCGAGTTATATGAAATTATTTCAACATCCTCGGAGAAACCCCTTTTTTATTAAAATGTTCGCTCGAAGTTGCGCGAACGCATAATTCGAATTGCTTTTAGAAATATATTCAGGTTACGCGAACACATCCCTAATTACGCAAAATATTCTTAATGGTAGTATAGATTTTCCACAAATTGTTTAATATATCCATACATTTCTATGTAAAAATCATGAGAAATCCCCATTTAAGGTGCCCTTAAATTCTTTGAAAAGAATTCACAATTTATTAAATGTTGACCGCTGATTATATTTTCACGTGTGAATTATATTCTTTCGAGCCATTCAAATTTTTAGGAGTAAAAATAAACAAAGTGTGATTAAGACTACCATTTTTCTCGTAAATACAATATATATATATATATATATATATATATATTAAGACTACCATTTTCTCGTAAATACAATATATATATATACCCAAAATGAATTGCATATGAAACTAAAAAAAATGATTTATGAAGGGAAGAGATGTTTTTGAAGAATTTTAATTGTTTTATTTAATGCAAATTCTATTTCTACATACCATTGATATAAAATGTTGCAATTCGTGCTTATACATCTCATCTCATTCTCATATACTTGTTTTTAATCTAATAGGCGAAATTACTTTAATTAATTCTGCTTATGATTGAGTTTGGGATATATATATATAATCAAACCAATTTGATTCTCAATCTATGTGAATTATTGCTAAACACTAACTTTCGCATTGTATAAATTCCTAGGCCATTTGTTATTAAGAAAGAGAACTACTGTTGACTTAAATAAATGATATTGCATACAACATTATTCGCCATATTTTGACATTGTGAACATAGCGGATTTTACTAATGCATCTTTCAACTATTGATTATAAACATAACCATTGTTATGCCAAAATATAGCAAATTGCAACCAACATCAACTAGCTTTAAACAACAACTAACTAACTAACAAAATAAACTAATAATGTATTTTTCCTTGATATTTCCATATTATACTATACCTAACTAACAATACCATAAAGTTTAAATAATGGCCAACTTTCTGCCATGTTCCCTATTTTGACAATTCAAATATAACTAAACTAATGAGATTTCGAAATGGATAACATTATTACAAAGCTTTTATACGAATTTCAAAATAAAACAATTAACTTATAGTCATCGTGTCGAACTCACTACTAGTTAACCAACATGAAACAAAGCTGAAATTTAAACTAATGAGCTTAAACGAATAGAAGACAGAATTACAATTCAAGCTTCATTTATTTGTCATGTTGAAGCTCTTCACAACATGAGTTTAAAAGATATGTACCTGGAAATGAAGGTAGAAGGAGTAAATTTCAGCAATAATAGCAGCAACAAAACACCGGCAGAATATACCAATAACACAGCAAGTCTGAACAAGACCCGTTAACCCAGATGAACAGTGACAGAAACTTGAGAAAAATTTCAGATTTAAACCGAACAATATCCACAAACAAACAACGGATAGATTCTAGAAAGATAACATTTCAGATTTCAGTTTCTTTCTTCTATCTGTTTCGGATTCCTATTTCTGATTTTTTTGTTCAGTTTTCCTCTCTTAATTTTTGATCTTTTTTAAAATCTGAGTTCTTTTCTTTTCTTCAAAATCTCTTTCTAAAATTTGATCTTTTCTCCCTTAAAATCTCTCTCAAAATCTCTCTTAAAATCTCTCCCAAATCCCAGTCCCCATTCCCTTTTTTATACAGGTCTGCCCCTTTCTTTTTAAGTGCTGCTTGGACCCCTTCTTCTATTAAAAACCAGAAAATCATATCCAAAATCTGCTTTTAACTACTTTAAATCCCATTAAGTGAACTTTTCCTGATTTCCAGCATTCCCATTACCCTTTGTTTCCCATTATCCCATTAAATTAACAGCCACTAACATTCTACTTTTAGCACACTACTATTATCATATTACCCTCACTGTTTTATCCCCAGAAATACCCCTGAAATCCTACTGTTATTACTGTTTTTTAAACTAAAAATCAGAATCTGATATAGAACATATTTTATAATCTGTTCAGGCAGCTATAACCAATCCTAATCAACTTCCTAACACAGTTGTATCTACCCAAACCCTGTAAACTTGAATTCAAACCCAACATCACAACAACATTATACTGAATTCAACATAACAAGTCAAACTGAATTTCAGCATTGAACTAAGATCAAACAAAACATAGGAGCATTGTCAATATACTGACAATGCCCTGAAACTTAGTGTTCAGACAATAACATATACACAGCACTTATTTTGATAGATTCATATAAACCAGGATGATTTAACTGACGAGTATTAATTAAAACTAATTATTTACAACAATCGTCAACAAATAACTGATAACAGATTATTTCAAATAGCATTTTCAGAAACAGGATTCTATGATGTAACTACTCGACGAACTTAATCGAGTCAATTACTCACATTGTAAATAATCACAACCAACAGAAACAGTTTCATATTTTGATCATATAGACGGGTATGAGACAGAATAAAAATAAAAGATGGGAAAATTACACAGACTAATGAAACAAACATAAAATACACGTAGAATACACAAAAGAAATAGAAAAATACCTCTGAATCTTCAAAAGAATTCGGACAGAGACTCAACTTGGATTCGGACATTTTTGAGGCTGAAGAGACTTTATTCGAAGTATTATCAGTTGAGAATGCCTCGATTAAAGTCTCTTAGACCTCAATCCTTCACTCGAATTGGAAAAATTCCAAGATTGGAAAATTTTTAGGGTTTCAGATTTTTGATCTCAAATTCGAACATTTGTAAGTATATTCGAATCAAACCAATGGTATTCTAGGCACGAGGGAGGTCAGGTGGGTAACTGGTGTGAGTCCGAGGTAGGTTGGGATAGGGTCAGGTTTCACTCGAATTTTCAAATGAAGATTCGAGCAATTCCAGGAGGATTCGAGCCATGCTACTAACAGATCCGTGGTGAGGGTATCTAGGGGAAGCTGTGGTGTTATTTTGGAGGCCATTGGAGAAGATAAGGTTTTCAGGCCAACCTTCGATTTAAGATTCGAAGAGTTGGGGCCTGATTCGAAGGAAACTAATGCCAGATCCGTGAAGAGGAAGTTGTGAGGAGTCTGGGGTGTTAAGGTGGTGACCGGTGGCGTTGTTGCCGCCGGGTTTCAGGCGGTGGGGAATGAGGGCGGCTAGGGTTAGGGGTGTGATTCGGAGAAGATGATGAATAGTAAGAAAGGGGGGGTGTTTAGTTAGGGGGCCGGGGTAGGGGTTTGAACGTTATATAGGGGAAGGGTGGATTAATCTTGACTGTTAGATCAAGCATGATACACGGTCAAGATCAGTTCATTAAACCAAACGATGTCATTTGGTTTAATGCCAGGGTCGGGCTGAGTCGGGGCAATGGGTCGGGTAAGGATCATGGGTTAGGGTGATGAGATCTCAGCCGTTGGATGGATTTGATCCAACGGCCCTTGATAAAACATGACCAAACGTCGTCGTTTGGTTTTGGTTGCATTGGACCGGACATGGGTATTTGGGCTGGGCTTTGAGGGGATTAATTGGTTTGGGCCTGGATTTTAATCTAGGTCCGATTTTTTTTTTCAACCTATTTTCCATTTCCTAAATTTATCCCTAATTATTAAAATCCTAATTAAAATTATAAAAATAAAATTACCCTTACAAAGATATTAATTACCTTTTTAACAACTATTAACACATAGACAAAACATTAATCACACAGTGGAACATTTAAAATAGAACAAATGCATATTTTTTTGTGATTTTATTTTTAAATCAATTATTAAGTGCATAATTAAATCCTAGATATGCATGAAACATGTATTTTTATTTTAATTTTGTTTAATTATAACAAAGCAAATATTTACGGACAACACAAATAATTAACAAACACCACATAAATTCTAAAAATTGCACACTAAAAGAGATTTGTTTTATTTATTTTTGATTTATTTTGGAGTTGTTTTCGTTAGGCAAAAATCACGTGCTCACAGGGTTCATCCGGTATTTCATGTTTTGATGCTCTGGAGGTATCACGGTGATCCGTCGCACGTGTTGGATTTCAGTTCAGTTCAATTGGACAATGATCTATCTTATGTTGAGGAGCCAGTGGCAATATTGGACAGGCAGATTCGAAAGCTGAGATCAAAGGACATTGCATCAGTGAAGGTTCCGTAGCAGGGTCAGCTGGTCGAGGAGGCAACCTGGGAGACCAAGCAGGATATGCGCAGCCGTTACCCTCATCTTTTCACTACTTCAGGTATGTATCTATGCTCGTTCGAGGACGAACGAATGTTTAAGTGTGGGAGGATGTAACGACCCGCCCGGTCGTTTTAAAAATTAACGCCCTGTTCCCCTATTAACTGCTTTCCCCGTATTTGTTTCTTCTATTTTGATTCGCCGGGGTATTTGGTTTTGAGTTTCGGAGTGTTTTGGGACACTTAGTCCCTAAATGAGAGCATAAGCTTTAGAATTTGGATGGTAGTCGGAGCAGTATGAAAACGGCCTCGGAATGGAATTCTGTCAGTACCGTTAGATCTGTTGGGTGATTTTGGGCATAGAGGCATGTTCGGATTGTGTTTTAGAGGTCCATAGCATATTTAGGCTTGAAATGCCGAAAGTCAAATTTTTGAAGTTTCCAGTTTGATAGTGAGATTTTGATATCAGGGTCGTAATGGGATTCCGGAAGTTGGAGTAGCTCCGTAGTATTGAATGTGATGTGCTTGCAAAATTTCAAGTCATTCGGACGAGATTTGATAGACCTTTTAATCGAAAGCGTAATTTGAGAGTTTTTGGAGTTCTTAGGCTTGAATCCGTTGTTTAATTGGTGTTTTGATGTTGTTTTGAGCATTCCGAAGATTGGAACAAGTTTGAATGATGTTTTACGATTGGTTGGCATGTTTGGTTAAGGTCCCGGGAGCCTCGGGTGTGTTTCGGATGCTCAATGGGTCATTTTTAGGACGTAGAAATTGCAAAAAAATGTTGTAGCAGTCAGTTCTGGTTTCCTTCTTCGCTCACGAGTGGGGTCTCGCGTTTGCGAAGAGGAGTTGGGGCTAGTGAGTAATTAACGCTTCGCATTCGCGAAGGAGCTCCCACGTTCGCGATGCTGTGAGACCTTGTGCCTACGCGTTCGCGAAGGCAGTCTCGCGTTCGCGTAGGAGAAGAGAAATGATCATCACGTTTGTAGCTCGGGCATCACATTCTTGAAGAGAGAGATTGGCCAGTGGAACTTTAGTGCATTGCGTTCGCAATCGTTGTCTCGCGTTCGCGAAGAAGAATGCGCCTGGGCAGAATGTTTAAGTTGAAAATCTAGGGTTTAGCCATTTTTGTGAAAACTAGAGCTTGGAAGCTCAGATTTGAGCGAGGTTTTGAGAGATATTCAGAGATATCAATTGGGTAACGATTCCTAACTCCTTTTTCATTGTAACCCATTAATATAAACAGGAATTCGTCATTTAATTTCGGAATTTGTATGAAAATTGGGGAAAAGTTATTAGACCAAAAATTTGAGTTTTGATTGGGGATTTGATATTGGATTTGGATAATTTTGGTATGGTTAGACTCGTGAGAGTATGAGAATTCTGAAAATGTAAATTTTACCCGATACCGAGACGTAGGCCCGAGGGGCGTTTTGGTCATTTTACCTAATTTCGCGTATTAGCTTAGAATTTGTTTGTGGAATCAGTTGCTTGAAGTTTTATTTACATTATGCAATTGAATTGAATAGATTTGGGCCATTTGGAGTCAAGTACTCCTGGCAAGAACGTGGTTTCGGGTTGATTTTGAGCCAGTTCGAGGTAAGTGGCTTGCCTAACCTTGTGTGGGGGAACTCCCCTTAGGATTTAGTATTATTGATACTTAAATGCCTTATACGTTAGGTGACGAGTGTGTACTTGTGCTAATTGTTGAAAAATCCAATTTTTCTTTAAATAATTTTAACCGTGTTTTTTTCCTCTTTATACTACTTGCAAATTTAAGCATGTTGTTAGCTTAGGGAAGCATGTCTAATTGACTTAATTGTTTTACTTGCTCAAAGTGTCTTTTTTGAATTATGTGCAGCATTCTAGGCTAGGAATACATGTTTTACCTTGGTATGGAATTTGAATTGAACTGTGTATTCTTATTGTTGTTGTTGTTGTATGTTTACTTTGAGACTACGGAACGGTATTCCGGGAGATCCCCCTGCATATTTACATTGGAACTGCGGGACTGCACTCGGTAGATTCCCCTTGCACTGAGTATTTATATTTGGGATTACGGATCGGTATTCGAGAAGATCCCCTCGCATTATGAGTTAGACTACGGGACGGTATCCTAGGAGATCCACTAGATATTTATATTTGGGACTACAGAACAGTATCCTGGGAGATCCCCAGTTGTTATTTCTGTGTTGAGCTGTATTTCTCTCTGTGTTTACTTTGCCTCTGTAGTAGTTGTTGTTGTTCTGTCTATTCTGTGTTACTCCTTACTATTGCACATATTATACTTTCTTATTTTTACACTGTTATACCTTGTATTTAATTTAACCTCAGTTGGGCACTAACTTTCCTCGTCACTACCCGACCGAGGTTAGGCTTGGTAGTTACTGAGTACCGTTGTGGTATACTCATGCCCTTTCTGCGCATGTTTTTCATGTGCAGATCCAGGTACTTCCACTCAGTCTTATCATCCTTGAGGCGAGGCACTTCTATAGAGACTTCGAGGTACATCTTCCGCGTCCGCAGACGGAGGAGTCCCTTTCTATCTTTCTGTAATAGTATTGCCCTTTAGTATTTTCCTTTTTGTTAGACATTTCTGGAGTTAGAGCTTCTTATGTATCTCCTAGCTTGTGATTCATGGGGTTCCAGATTTTAGGAAGTTTTAGGTTGAGATTCTTGTACTGTTAGGTGCCATGAGGCATCTTAAACACAATTTCATTTTGTTATTTCGGTTTTATATTATTTTCTTTCCGCAAATTATTTCTTTTCCACATTTGTTAGGCTTACCTAGTCGTAGAGATTAGGTATCATCACGATAGTTCACGGAGGGAGAACTGGGGTCGTGACAACAATGGGGTTAATTTATTTACAACCTTTGGAATCCATTCTAACAACTTTGCTCCAATTTCTGCAACAAAGGAATTTGATTCTTTTTTTTTCGTTTTCTTTTCGAGATGGAATTTCTAAGAAAAACTGCCCCACTCTTGACTTTGTGGGATTATGAAATATTTGATTTGGTGTGACCGAGCCGTGAGACTGCCTACGTATCTTGTGGTGACAATAATCATGTCGAACGTAGTTCACCAAACTACTTTTTGTTACTATTTTCCTTTTTCTTTTTCCTTTTTTTTCCTTTTTTTTTCTTTATCTCTATATTTCACTTTTTTTGAATTTTCCTTTTGGAATGAACTTTCTAAAATAAACCTATGGGGACATGAACCTTTTTTTTCTTCGTATGACTTTAACTTGATTCCAAAATAGGGAAGGTCAAAGAAATCAGTACATGCTCAAAAGGGTATCGAATGGTATAAGTGTTTGGGTAGCTGAAAGAGGGCCTCCCAATTCCTGAAAATACTGAGTACAACACATGCAACTTGAAATGAAAAAGGAAGAGCACACATAACATTTCTTTTACAGATTCAGCATTGATATCACTGATATGCTTTCCACTTTTTTAGTGCCTTGTCAAGTACATAACTTTCATTGGGTGATTTCTTCTTCACGATGGATACCCTCCGTCTGTTTGGAGCAAACTCCCTTGACTTTATCTTGTTACTTGAGGTACACTTGAACTCAAAATTGCTCGCTTCAAATTGTCTGGGATGCACTCTACTTTAATGAATTCTTGTCATCCTATTAACTTCCCAAATTATCTGCCCCAGTTTCACACAGTTCGGGCTTCAAATGATCTCAAAATGTCCAAATTTGTACTATATGCCCTCAAGTGTCCCTATCATCTTCAAAATTGTTTTATTGTTTCATGATTAAACTAGCTTTTAAGACCAGGCCTAGAATTATGCGTGCATGCCATGTCACTAGAGCCAGCATGAAAAGAACTATGAAAGGAAAATAGAACTAAACAAAAATGACTAGAAATAACAGAAACGGAAAATTGCATTAGCCAGACGGTGAAAGGGTTTGAACAACAAGATAAGCAAAATAAACTGGGATACAACCCTAGAAAAAACCTAGATAACACTAAATGAATTACTACGACTAAAGGAACTAGACAAAATAAAAGGATAGAAGGGTTTGAGTCACAAGACAATATCCGGATTACAACCCTGAAATAACCCAGACAACAGAAATGATAACAAAATGAACCACCAAGAATCTTCCCTGCCTAGACAAGAAAGGAGCGTCTTTCCAATTACCAAGCTCGGCATCTTAGCCACTGAGTTCCACATCATTATTACCAAGACCATTACCAATTTCAATATCATTAACCTCTGTCAGCAAGTTCCTAAGAGAATTCTCATGCTCCCTATCACCACGCATCATTCCCACAAAGTGTGCATCATCATGTGCAGGTAAAGGATTATGCGCGATATGCTGGGTGTTACTGTCCTAGATCACAATTATCCATTCTTGAATCATTCTTTCTATTTCCTTTTTCAAAGCACAACAATCTTAAATGCTATAACCTTGGACATTAGAGTGGTACATGCACCGTACAGTAGGATCAAAACCTTTTGCATATGGGTCCGGCGTATAGCCAAGGAGCGGCTCAATCAGGCCAGAATGTTTTAACTTTTCAAACAAGTTTGTGTAGGATTCTCCAATTGATGTGAAGTTATATTTTTTGCCTTTGTTTCCCTCCATGCCCCAGTTTTCTAAGATTGTTGGATGCTCGAAAATGTTGTCAAGGCGCACGAGAATTTTGGGATGCTAGTGCTCGCTCTAGGGAGTGACCTAGTGGTTGGATAGATGGTCAGACGTTATTTGGAGGATAATACTGGGGTGGATTATGTGGAGTTTGGGGATGTTCATGGGGTTGGTATTGAGGCTGAAAGCATTTAGCAGGAATGCCCACTAGATCTTGTCGTTGGCAGGGCTGAGCAACATCTTTTCTATTAATGGGAGGACTGTCCCGAGCAACTTGTTCGTTTCATCTGACCAAAATTCCCTAAAACTTTCCTTGGGTTTCTTTTCCATCTGAGATAGGGAGGAGCGGTCTGGGACAATGTCTATATTGTACTGAAAGTGTCCCACAAAATCTTGAGCCATGTCACCCCATGCATGCCACTTACTGATATCTTGATGAGTATACCACTCCAAGGCTTCCCCACTCAAACTCTGACTGAAATACGCCATCAATAATTCGTCCTTCCCATCGGCGCCTCTCATCTTACTGTAGTAGCCTCTCAAATGAGCCACGGGATCTCCATGTCCGTCATACAAATCAAACTTTGGCATCTTAAACCCAGCAGGCAGTTGGATGTCAGGAAACAAGCACAAGCCTTTGTAAGACACGCTTATCTGGCTCCCTATCCCTTGCATGTGTCTTAAAGACTGCTCTAAGATTTTCACCTTCCAGGATATCTCATCTTGCTACACTGTCTTAGCAGGCTTTTCAGTTTCATCGGGAGGCTCAAAATGAGGAGCATGAGAGTATGGAACCGAGACCTTGAAAGTTGGTTCTGGAGCACAGTGTTAGGCATCAGGGATTTTGAACACAGTCTCGCTAGAGGATCAAGGAAAGGTAGCTGGTGAATGAGCTACAAAAATATGAGTGGTCAAAGGAGCGGGATATGAGGTGGTTCTGGGGGGTGGAGTGTGAAAAGGTTATGGGGAGATATCCTGGACTTGTGACAGTGGCAGAATGGTGACAAGGCTTTCAGTGTAGTTAGTGGGAACTGATGGTGGAGTACGCCCACTAATCCAGGCTTGGTATATTTCGGCCATTTCTCCTTTCAACCATTTCTCCCCACTCAAACTCTGACTGAAATACGCCATCAATAATTCGTCCTTCCCATCGGCGCCTCTCATCTTACTGTAGTAGCCTCTCAAATGAGCCACGGGATCTCCATGTCCGTCATACAAATCAAACTTTGGCATCTTAAACCCAGCAGGCAGTTGGATGTCAGGAAACAAGCACAAGCCTTTGTAAGACACGCTTATCTGGCTCCCTATCCCTTGCATGTGTCTTAAAGACTGCTCTAAGATTTTCACCTTCCGGGATATCTCATCTTGCTACACTGTCTTAGCAGGCTTTTCAGTTTCATCGGGAGGCTCAAAATGAGGAGCATGAGAGTATGGAACCGAGACCTTGAAAGTTGTGACAGTGGCGGAATG
Source organism: Nicotiana sylvestris (assembly GCF_000393655.2). Classification (NCBI taxonomy): domain Eukaryota; kingdom Viridiplantae; phylum Streptophyta; class Magnoliopsida; order Solanales; family Solanaceae; genus Nicotiana; species Nicotiana sylvestris. Next base: position 38,970,493 of record NC_091060.1, on the reverse strand, counting down.
GTGACAAGGCTTTCAGTGTAGTTAGTGGGAACTGATGGTGGAGTACGCCCACTAATCCAGGCTTGGTATATTTCGGCCATTTCTCCTTTCAACCATTTCTCCCCACTCAAACTCTGACTGAAATACGCCATCAATAATTCGTCCTTCCCATCGGCGCCTCTCATCTTACTGTAGTAGCCTCTCAAATGAGCCACGGGATCTCCATGTCCGTCATACAAATCAAACTTTGGCATCTTAAACCCAGCAGGCAGTTGGATGTCAGGAAACAAGCACAAGCCTTTGTAAGACACGCTTATCTGGCTCCCTATCCCTTGCATGTGTCTTAAAGACTGCTCTAAGATTTTCACCTTCCGGGATATCTCATCTTGCTACACTGTCTTAGCAGGCTTTTCAGTTTCATCGGGAGGCTCAAAATGAGGAGCATGAGAGTATGGAACCGAGACCTTGAAAGTTGGTTCTGGAGCACAGTGTTAGGCATCAGGGATTTTGAACACAGTCTCGCTAGAGGATCAAGGAAAGGTAGCTGGTGAATGAGCTACAAAAATATGAGTGGTCAAAGGAGCGGGATATGAGGTGGTTCTGGGGGGTGGAGTGTGAAAAGGTTATGGGGAGATATCCTGGACTTGTGACAGTGGCGGAATGGTGACAAGGCTTTCAGTGTAGTTAGTGGGAACTGATGGTGGAGTACGCCCACTAATCCAGGCTTGGTATATTTCGGCCATTTCTCTTTTCAACCTTAAGACCTCTTCTTTCAACTCAGATTCTGATTCAACAATTCCTTTAGATGAATCAATAACTCATGTGTCCAAGTCTTTGCTAGCCATGACTACCTTGCTCTTTGACCTTGTGTTGTATAGATAAGTTACCAATTTAAGAACCATAAACCAACCACCCTTCTGCTATAATGAGGATAACAAAGAGGAACAAAATGAAGTCATCATGTTAGCGTTAGGGCATTTAACAGCTAAAAATATCACATTGTGTGCAATGTACCTAGCAACAATTAACGGTTCAAGAATGACTTCGAGGGTCAACAAGGTCACTTGGCATCATCCCAGTTTGTTCATTTCAATCTTCTCTTTTATTTTGTTTTCTAGCACTTCTTGGCTTGCTCATTTTACCTCCTCTTTTTTTCTAATTATCACTCTTTTTTTCCTCTCCTTTCTCACATCCCATAATTTCATCTTTTTTTTTTCTTTTCTCTTTTTCTTTCCTTCTTTTTTCCTTTTTCTTTTAATGAAAAAAGTAATTCGATCGAACCCTATGTAGGTTGCCTACGTATCATGACGCCGCATGAATCAGATCTTTGCGTAGTTCGGGAAGATTGGGAATAAAGTAAACAAACTAACGTTCTCATTTTCTTTTTTTTCTTTTTTTTTTACTTTAATGACTATTCTTATGAGAAAAGAGAAATTACAGAAGCAAATATTTCTTTTTTTGCATTTTATAGACTTAATGTTCTATAATCTATTCTAAACTCAATCTTAAACGAGCATATATATATTTTTTGAAATACTCTATGAGAAATTATTAAGGAAAAAACCCTAGAAAAGAAAAATATTTATTGATTCTTCTTTTTTTAGGAAGGAAATCTAAAGAATAAACCAAAGAAAAATATTTTGAATTTTCATTTGATATCCCTGAAGAAATATTTCGAAACGAGAAATGAACAAGATAAAAAATATTTTTGGATTTCAGTTTTTGATTGCCTAAGGAAAAAACTCTAAAGACAAACAAAAGATAAAGTATGTTTTTTTTCTTTTATGTACAATATCCTAAAGTTATAGTGAAATAACAAGAATATTTTATATATATATATTTTCCAAAGAAGAACCTCAAAAGAAAATCCTTTTTGAATTTTGGAATCAATATCTTAAAGAAAACTTTTAAAGAGGTACTAAAAGAAAATTCTTTTTTTTTTTTGAATTTTTAGTCTTAATAACTAAAGGAAATATAAAAGCAATTTTTATTTTGAGTTCTAGATAATAATTTCCTAAGGAAAACCACAAAAGATTTTTTTTTTGAACTTCTAGAGTTAGTATTCTAAAGAAAACATCTAACAGAAATATAAAACGCAAAATCTCTTCTTCTTTTTTTTGATTTATAACACATTTGTTTTTCAGATACAAAATAGGAAATACAATAACAAAAGACTCAAAAAGCTTAACTAGCCTATGACAGACTCTAATATCACCTAAAAGACTCAACATTATTGTACAAAACTAGAAGGTAAAAGACGACATAAAAAGAAAACAGACTCAAAACATAACATTAAAAAAAATCTCCTTAAGTAAACTCCTGAATGAGCGATCCTTACTGGACGGTCCGAGGGCGTCTGTCATGCTCAAACTCCGGTAAGTAAATCTACACCTATAAGAGAAAATTAAGACTAAATAAAGTTAAAGACCTAGAATACTATGTGAGACAATAACACTTCCTGTTAGACACATGCAAGCCATGATTGTGACTGTTTTTCTAGAATTAACCTATGTGGTTAAAAGTGGCTAGAAGTATAAAATTTGGCTAAGACCCCGTAAAGCCAAGAATCTAAGACTCACTAGGAAGACCGGACCCTATGTGGGTTGCCTACGTATCACATCCCAAAAGACGAGAATCAGGTATGCGTAGTTCGGGAAGATTGGATACAGAAGAGAATTTAAAAAAATAACTAATTTAGAGAAAATATATTTTTTTGTCTTTTTTTAAAAAAAATGATGAAACGTGTAAACTCTTTTTGGATTTTTTTTCTTTTTCCTTTTTTTTTTGTTGAAAAATGATGGGAAAGTGCAAAATCTTTTTTTTTATTTGGATTTTTCATTTTTTTTGTCTCTTTCTTAAAAGAATGTGGAAGAAAAACATAACTGGGCCGTACTTGCTTTATTTTCACACTTCACCCTCTTTTCTCACTCATTTACCCTCAACCATCATTGGTCCGCCAAATGACTCTTTTTACCCTTGAAGAATGGAACATGTAGCACATAAGATGCATCAGGATGGTCTTTTATTTTTGGGTACACTTGTCTTAGACGGACTCAACCCCTGCGTTGAGTCCCCAAAGTCAAATGCACGTGATGCAAACAAGCGTTCCTACTAGGGATCCGGCATGAGGTTATATTATTCTAGGGTTAAACCTGGGGTTGTGTTCTAGACCTGGCTTACCCAAGCGAATAACTCGAGCTGAAGAGGGGACAACAGATCGGGAGCACGAAAGTCTACTCGGCCTTATTGCTGGCCCAGCCTCGTTCTAATTGGTATGACTTCTAACAGAAAGTGGGCCACGCATACGTGTGCACCAATTTTTAGAAGACTTAGAAGGGTGGCTAAGAAGGAATTTTAATAAAATTCAAACAATATCGAAATGGTAAATAAGCAACAATTAGCACATTAGGTTCACAAAACACAGCAATATTAACAATAAATAAAGCCAAATAAAATTATATTAAAAATGTCATGACCCCGGTTTGCCCTCCGTGAATCGTCGTGACTGCACCTAGTCCCTACGACTAGGTAAGCCTAAATTGCGGAAAATAAACCAATTTGCGAAAGTAAACAACTTAAAGCAGAATTAGAGTAATAAGACAGTGTTGAAAAGTGCCGCTCGACATACACAATATTTAACTCTCAGAAACCAATACATATCCCCAAGACCCGAAAACCCATGAATCACAAGCTAAGGATCACTTCATAGTGCTCTAACTCTAGAATAGTCTAAAACAAAAGAAATACAGAAGGGCGGTAACTATAAGAGAGTGTGGAGGGAGACTCCTCGGTCTGCGGACGCGGAATATATACCTTAAAGTCTCCGAACGGTCGCCTAGCCTCAAGTATAGTAAGTCTGAGTCAAGGTACCTAGATCTAAACATGAAAAACATGCGCATAAAGGGCATAAGTACACCACAACGGTACTCAGTAAGTGCAAAGCTTAACCTCGATCGGGTAGTGACGAGGAAGGTCAGGGCCTTATAGAGGTTAAATAAAATACAAGGTATAACAGTGTAAAATAAGACAGTATAACTAAGTGCAACAGTAAGAAATAACATAGAATAGAAAGAGCAATAACAACTAGAACAGAGGCAAAATAATCACAGAAAGGAAATACAACTCAACCCAGAGATAACAACCGGGGCACCTTCTAGGATACCGTCCGGTAGTCCCAATTGCAACTATCCAGTGAATCTCCTGGGATATCGTCCTGTAGTCCATCATATATATATATATATATATATATATATCCGAAGGATCTCCCGGGATCTCGCTATGTAGTCCAACTATCAGTGCGCGGGGATCTACTGGAATCCCGATCCGTAATCCCAAATATAAATACCCAGTACTGGGAGAATCTACCAAGTACGGTCTCGTAGTTCCATGTAACTGTGCAGGGGGATCTACCGGAATCCCACATCTGTAGTCCCAAATAAACAGACAAGGGGGATCTATCGGAATCCCACATTCGTAGTCCCAATGTAAATACACAGCAGCAACAGGAAAATATTCAGAAATGGCAAATTTCATATTAAGGCAACAAGTAATTCTAGTCTAGCATGCTGCATAGAATTCAGGTAAGGCAGTTTGAGCAAATAAAGTAATTAAATCACTTAGACATACTTTTCTAAGCCACAACAGGCTTAATAGTGCGAGTAATAAAAACGGAAAAGGAAACATACTAGTAATTATTTAATAAAAATCGGATTTCCAATAATTAGCGCAAGTATGCACTCGTCACCTCACATACAAGGCATTTCAATTACCAAATATACCAAATTCTAAGGGAAAAGGTCCTCCACACAAGGTTAGGTAAGCCACTTACCTCGGACCGACTCAATAATCAATTCCAAACCACACTCTTGCCACGAGTACTCGACTCCAAATGGCCCAAATCTATTCTATTCAATTTCATAACGTAAATAACACTTCAAGTAACTGATTCTACAAAGAAATTCTAAGCTAATACACGAAATTAGGTAAAATGATCAAAACGCCACTTGGGCCCACGTCTCGGAATTGGATAAAATTTACACTTTCAGAAACCTCGTACTCTCATGAGTCGATACATAACAAGAACACTGAAATTGGAGTTTAATTGGCCGCTCAAATACCCATGTTAAGGTTTCTTAATCTCAAGCCTTAATTACCCATATTTCCCAAATTTCTCACCACCAATTAAGTCTTTAATCACATATAAACGGGTTATGAAGTCAAAAATATTACCTCCAAGTGATTCTCCTTGAATCCCTCTTCAATCCTCTTCAAAAAACTTCAAAATCGCCCACAAATGGAGGAACTTAGGCTCAAAATTGCGGAATAGGCCTTTTAAATCATTCTGCCCAGGCATTTAAATCCTTCTTCGCGAACGCGGTCAAAGCCTAGCGTTCGCGAAGCACAAATTGACGTTGACCATTTTTCCTTCTTCGCGAACGCGTCCCCTTCTTCGCGAACGCGAAGGCTTAGCTTCCCAACCCATCGCGAACGCGACTCCCTTCTCGCAAACGCGTAGTTCAAAGACCACATCCCTTCACGAATGCGGGACCTCCCTCGCGAACGCGATGGCCAAACCTTCAGCTCCACATCCTAACCCTTCGCAAACGCGAGAGTCCACTCGCGAAGGCGAAGAACAACTGGTCTGCAATACACACAACAGTTTTCTACAACTTCAAATATCATGAAATGGTCCGATTGACCACCCAAAACTACCCGAGGCCCCCAAGACTTCAACCAAATATACCAACATATCCCATAACCTCATTAAAACTTGTTCCAACCTTCGAAATGCTCAAAACAACATTAAAACACCAAATTTGCATCAGATTCAAGCATAAGAATTCCAAAATCTTCTAAATTAAGCTTTTGATCAAAAAGTCTATCAAACCTCGTCCGAATGACCTGAAATTTTGCACACATGCCACATTAAACACTACGGAGCTACTCCAACTTCCAAAAATTCCATTCCGACCCTCGGATCAAAATCTCACTATCGAACCGCAAACTTCAAAAATTCAGCTTTCGGCATTTCAAACCTAAATTAGCTACGGACCTCCAAAACACAATCTGAACACGCCCCTAAGCCCGAAATCACCCAATGGAGCTAGCAGAACCATCGGATTTCCATTCCGAGGCCGTCTTCGCACTGTTTCGACTACGGTCAACTTTCCAACACTTAAGCTCTCATCTAGGGACTAAGTTTCCCAAAACTCTCTGAAACTCAAAATCGAACATCCCGGCAAATCAAAATAGCAGAAATAAACTCGGGAAAAGTAGTTAATAGGGGATCAGGGCATTAATTCTTCAGACGACCGGCCGAGTCGTCACAAAAAAACTCAAATTCTTGAACCCTGAACCAGAAGTTTTGGGTTCTTGTCCCAACGGAGTCGCCAGATTTGTCACACCTTCTTTTGACTACCCCGAAATGGGGTATAAGGGAGTTTTTTTCAATTTAAGTGACAATCGAAACGTGATTATTTATATTAAATTCAGAGTCGGCACTTGGGATAATTAATAGTGTCCGAAATCACCGGTTTAAAATCCTGAATGGAGGAAGTTTGACTCTTATTTATGGTCTGCGAACACAGAAATTCGGGTAAGGAATTCTGTTAATCCGGGAGAAAGTGTTAGACATTCCCGGGTTCCGTGGTTTTAGCACGGTTGCTTTGATCATACCTGGGTTATTAAATTGTTTAACTACTCATTTTGGAACCTATGTGCTTTCACCTCTTTTAATTAAGAAATTATCTTAAAACAGGTCACGCGTACGTGTACCCATTTATTTGGTGCGTCAGAAATCATGTCACGGCACGTGTCCATAATTAATAACACTTTATTATTATTAAGAAAGTTTAGTCAAAGTTGCGCGAATGCATACTCCGATTTTGTTTTTAAGATCGTAATTATGTCATGTGAACGTGTACACAACCATGATGATAGATTTATTAATACGTGCCTAAAGTATACTAGCGCATTGGAATTTTTTTCCTAATCTTTGAGATTATTATGAGGCCATGAGTTATGGAAGTTAATTGTGGAAAATGAGTTAGATTTTGCTATTAAAGAAGAAGTGGACTAGCTGTCAAAATGTATTCTGAGGGCCTTGCACTACTACATATGAAATTAAATAAAACTTTCTAGTTTATTCTAGTGGCCCAACGTTTTAAATCTGAAATTCATTCTTAATACTCTTCATCTACTTACTCAATACCCAACTTTCTATTACAAATGACTAGATCTGTTTGTTTATGTCCAAAAGCTAATAATTGCACAAAGTACACATAAAGGCGAGAATTTCACAAGTATACGCATGAAAAACTATCTAAACTGACAATCAATAAGCAGAAATTTCCAAACAGATCAGAAAGAACATAGCAGTATACAAAAATAAATATGAATTCAGCATGGCAAATCACGTATAATAATAGAGAAATAGATCTAGATGATTTAGATCCAAAATCTAGTAATTAAGCTAATACTTTTCTGTTAGCCTCTGAACACATAAATTGAAATTTACACTAGACCTACTACGATTAAGCACGACAAGGTAGTTAAATTGACTCTAATAAGCGAAAAAGTCAAACAAATATGAACGAACATAGCAGCTTACAACACCCTTGAAAATGTCATCTCCAAGCACAACATATATCAAAGTACTCATTTGATTCAAACAAGATAATGCCCATGTTTGTTTCAGTCATTCATGCTCAAGAAACAGAAGAAAACTAAAGTAAGAGTGAACCAGGTAAGCCAACATCTTTTCAATAGTGAAGAAAAATCAAGAGGTACAACAGCTCCGTTCCGAAAATTCGATTGGAAAAACAGCAGCAAAAATTTGAGGAGGCACAGAACCACGACCGGAAAACTCAAACGGCGATCTCAATGGCAAACTCGAACTCGGCAGATTCGAAGCTGTTTTTGGGGTAGTTCAAAGCTGATTTTTGTGGTGAAGGAGAAGAGGGAAAGGGCAGCGGAAGTATCATGAAGTCATTGCCGGTTGTCAACTCCGACGACTACAATGGTAGCTAATCTAAGTCGCGACTCTCATAGCAGCCATTTTAGGATCAGATGTGAAGGTTTCAGTCACGTCTATGGCCCTTCGTCACTGTTGGTTGCCATCTCCGGTGAGACTCGCCTTTTTTTTAGCATGATTCGATTCTCTTGCCTACAAATCCGTGAGAGCAAGACGAGGACAGATGTGAGAGGAAGATAGGTCGTGGGTGAGGTTTGTTGTTAATGACTGCTTTTGTGTTCTAAGGTTTGGACGGAGATCAGTGTTGAAGAAGATAGAGATATCGTTGGGGGGCGGAGGGGGGGGGTGTTATTGGTGTATGCGGCTGTAAGGTCTTAGCTAGGTTAGGGATTTCTAGGTTCATTTCCCTTTGTAGTGTGCTGATGGGTTAAGGCTAAAGAGGAAGGGAGGGGGAGGGGGGAGTTGGGCTAGGTCTTAGAGATTAGGGTGGGGTAATGGGCTAAGAAGATTGGGCTTGGTGAATTGGGCTAAATTTGACTTTTAATTCTATACTTCTTGCAGTTTGGCCAAAAATTTTAATTTCTTTTTTAAAATAATATCATAAAAGTGTAAAATTAAACCTTATTAACTAAAATAAACAATATTATATTGTGAGACTATTTTGGTATTTTTTCAAGATTATATAAAAATAAAAATCCTAGTAAAATAGTATGACTACAAAATATTAACGAAACTATTTTTATAATTTTTATTTTTTGTGATAAAATAAAGTAAAAGAGTCAAAACTAGTTGAAATAGCTATATTAGACCTAAGCTATATACATAAATGCTAAAATATGTAAAATCTTGGGGAGGGTCAAAAATCACATATCTACCGTTCCTATTAATTAATTATGAAACACTGGATCATTATTTTCTTTTAGACATCTTCCTGGTAAAATCCTAGTTCATTCGTAGCTGGAGATAATGATACAAAAACTACACTAACTGAGTACATTTGTACATCTAACTACAAGCTAACTAAATGTCTAACTGATCTAGTTAAGTTTGCTAACTTCACTCTGACTGCCATACAAAGTCACTGTACACCTTGGACGCTTTTTTTTGCACCTTACCCTGTCGCTTTATCACTTCCCTTTAACGGCATCACTACAATTGCCTTGTCAGTAATAAGTTTAAGTAACATCTTCCAATTTATTAATCTTCAGTGATAATGTTGTGAGTGTATATAAGTTTTATCATTCAGATATTTACTCTCTTTAAGAAAACACCATAAGAAAATTTTATTTTGTATCTCATATAACTGACACTAGTTGTATGAAGCATCTTTTTTGTCTCACAGTTTTGTGAACCTAGATTTTTGTAGACCCAGAAGTGTAAGATTGGGGTTCATCAATTTGTGAGACAAAAAGGAGCCTTACACAACTAATATCAATTGTACAGGGACACAATAAAACTTCTCGCACCCCCACATGCCCAAGTGTACCTGCGACTTTGGTACATTTTTTTTGCTATGATTAAATCAAGTTCTGAGGCTAATGCTCCTTTTTTACTTTTGATTTTCAGTGGAGAAACAATCTCGAAACCAAAAGAAATCACAGATAGAATATGTCAATCGATCCCATCGATGTTCCTGACCTGGTAAACATTCTCCAAAGGATTGAAAATGAGCATGACTTGACAGATAGCCAGAAGGACCGAATAAAAGCTGTTAAGACAGAACTATGGTTTCTCGGTGTACTGTTCCGTGTGCAGCCTGACATGACGCTCAAAAGTTTCCTAACGTATGCAGAAGATCTATTCCGAAAGGATTATTATATCATTGGGGGTAGCAAAGACCCTCTTAAATTTGAACACGACACCTCTGAAGTGCTGGCAAGGATTCAGTCATTAAAATGGAGAAACATAGAGAGAGCAATCCTCAGTCCCACGAACTTGTGATGGAAGTTATAGACAACGTTGTACAGAATCTTGATAATCTGCTGATTGTTCGCCTTGGCAAGCCGCCTGTTGTGAGCATATATTTTGAGGTCAAGGCTCTAATTGAGTTGGTCAAAGAGGAGCTGAGAGCGCTCGAGAACTTTGTCTGCTTTCTGGAAAAATTCAGTTCAGAACTCAAAAGCCGCTGGCAGAAACTTTTGTGTCATGTTGAAGTCTTGGCTATCCACACAGCATGTATTTGCCAGAACCTCAAGACAGCAAATCAGTTGCTCCAAAATTTACTAATTTGGTTTCTGATTTGCTTGAGAAAAGGATCAAGCCTATTGAGCCAGGGGTCCGCAAAATCTACACGGGCATCCTGAAAAATGTGTTGTCATCAAGCACTCCTCCCATGTCTTCAATTGAACCGGCAACTGGGTTCATTGAGACTCTTTTGCACATTTCCACCAAGTTAAGAGAGGTTTTCCCCTTGAATATAGATACAACAGAAATCCTTCCTGAGCAGCAGCTTAACACGTTGACCGTTATTGTCAATGAGTTGCCATTGATAAACAACATTCAGGATAGTATGAGGATCCGTTTCTTTAAACGAGTTGAGACTTTGGTCATTCATGCTGGACTCGTTTGCTCATTGTATAACAGCAGAAGGAACTCTTGATTGACAAAAGAAATTGTCCCACGTCGGTGAATGATTTCATTTGGGGGGAAAATATTTCTTTATAAAAGGAGGCCTAATGTTTAGGATTCTTATTTGCCTTCTTATCTTCTTAAGACATTTGTATCTTCTCTCTTTAGTATTATTTCACTTGTATTTTTGGAGTGGAATAAAATATTGATTGTGTCCGAGAAGTAGGCAAAATTGGTCGAACCTCGTAAATTCTGGTGTTCCTTTTATTGTTGATTTATTGTCTTATTTATTATTTAGTGACTGTCATAATTTTTAGTATAGTAGTTGTGACTCATTCACACTATATACATTTGGCTTCCGCAACAATTGGTATCAGAGCCAAGGTACTGTCCAAGTATGCTCTGTAGTTGCAGCATAGTCTGATCTTCCACATCAGAAAAGATTTATCTTGGTAACTGAGTCAAAGTTCTGTCTGAGTATGCTCTATGGTTGCAGCTTAGTCTGATTTTCCACACCAGAAAGGAAATAATCTTGATTTGTGTCGTCAGCTATTAAATAATATTTGTGTCAAAGATGGAAGACAATAAACAAGAAGAATCTACATCAAGTGTCAACAATACGTCATCATTGGCATCTTCGCTTATGACAAGAATTGTGTCAAATGCGAAATTTGTGGTAGAAATTTTTGACGGGTCGGAACATTTTGGGATGTGGCAAGGCGAGGTTCTAGATGTCCTTTTCCAACAGGGGCTAGATCTTGTCATTGAAGAAAAAAGACCAGATGTTATTGTAGAAGAAGATTGGAGAATTATCAACTGTATTGCTTGCGGTACCATTCGATCCTACCTTGCTAGAGAGTAGAAATATCCATACACAAAGGAAACTTCTGCAAGTAAATTATGGAAAGCACTAGAGGATAAATTTTCGAAGAAAAATAGTCAAAATAAATTGTACATGAAGAAGAGACTGTTTCGCTTCACCTATGTTCCTGGTACCACGATGAATGGACATATCACCAATTTCAATAAGTTGGTCACAGATTTGCAAAATATGAATGCAACTTTTGATGATGGTGACTTGGCCTTGATGTTGTTGGGGTCACTTCCTGATGAGTACGAGCACCTTGAAACTACTCTACTCCATGGGAATGATGAAATTTCTCTCAGAGAAGTTTGTTCGGCTTTGTACAGCTATGAACAAAGAAAGGGAGAAAAACAGAAGTGCGGAGAAGGAGAAGCACTGGTTGTGAGGGGTCATCCTCAAAATCAAACGAGGACAAAGAAAGAAAGATCCAAGTCAAGATCTAGACCCAATAAAGATGAATGTGCCTTTTGTCGAGAAAAGGGGCACTGGAAGAAAGACTGTCCGAAGTTGAAGAATAAGGCCAAACATAACAATGGTAAGGCCATTATGGATTCAAATGTAGCTGATGGTGATGATACAGACTTCTCATTAGTTACAACAGAGCCATTAACATCATCAGACATATGGTTGATGGACTCAGCTTATAGCTATCATATGTGTCCCAACAGGGACTGGTTCGTGGATTTTCAAGAAGGAGAATATGGAGTCGTCCACACAACGGATAACAGCTATCTTACCTCATAGGGCATTGGTTCAATAAGATTAAGGAACCATGATGGAATGATCAGAACATTAACAGATGTTCGATATGTATCGGTTTGAAGAAAAATCTCATCTCTGTGGGAGCCCTAGAATCAAAAGGGTTAAAAATCATTGCAAAAAATGGAGTGATGAGAGTATGCTTCGATGCACTAGTGGTAAGGAAGGCCAATCGGAAGAACAATAACATGTACCGTTATTGCGGTAGTACAGTTATTGGGACATCGGCAGTAAAATCTAGTGACGAAAAAGAGGCAGAAGGAACCAGGCTATAGCACATGCGCTTGGGACATGCTGGAGGAAAATTCTTGAAAACTTTATCAGATCAAGGATTGTTAAAATGAGTAAAGATTTGCAACTCGGAGTTTTGCGAGCATTGTGTCAAAGGGAAACAGACAAGGGTTAAATTTGGTACAACAATCCATAATACTAAAGGCATATTGGATTATGTACACTCTGATGTTTGGGGTCCTTCCAAGACACCTTCATTGGGTGGGAAACACTATTTTGTAACCTTTGTTGATGATTTTTCCCGAAGAGTGTGGGTGTATACAATGAAGAGCAAAGATGAAGTGTTGGAAAATTTTCTCAAATGGAAAATGACGGTGGAGAATCAAACAGGCAGGAGGATTAAGTGTATTCACATAGACAATGGAGGTGAATACAAAAATAATCATTTTAATAAGGTCTGTGAAAATGATGGCATCGTCTGACACTTTACTGTCAGACATACACCACAACAGAATGGAGTGGCAGAACGTATGAACCGGACCTTACTAGAGAAGGTACATTGTATGTTGTCCAATGCAGGCTTGGGCAAAGAATTTTGGGCTGAGGCAGTTACATATGCATGCCACCTCATTAATTGCTTACCATCTGCTGCTATTGATGGCAAGACACCATTTGAAAAATGAGGAAATCCTGCTGTAGATTATGACTCTTTGCATGTGTTTGGATCAACTGCATATTATCATGTGACAGAGTCAAAATTGGATCCAAGGGCAAAGAAGACTATTTTTATGGAGATTACTTCTAGAGTCAAAGGATATCACTTATGGAGTCCTATGACAAAGAAAGTAATATTCAGCAGGGATGTTACCTTTGATGAATCTGCTATGGTAAATAAGGTAACAGAAGATACCAAACAAAATAAGGGTGCTTCTAAGCAGGTGGAGTTTGAGGGAAAATTTATTTTTCCTACACAAGAAGCAGATGAGGAAACAAATGAAGATTATCCTCTGGAAGAAGAGCCAGTAGAGAGGGAGATTCCAACTCAGGAACCTCAATAACAACTTGAATCAATTGCAACTAGCAGGCCAAAAAGGACAATAACAAAACATGTTCGTCTTATAGAGACGGTTGCTTGTGCCGCCTCAATTATAGCTGATGATGTTCCTACCACTTATAAAGACGCAGTCCAAAGTTCAAAAGAAGATAAGTGGAGGATTGCCATGAATGATGAAATACAGTCCCTTCATCAGAATCATACATGGAGATTGGCCAATCTCCCGAAGGGAAAGAAAGCAATTGGGTACAAATAGGTATTTGCAAAGAAAGAAGGATTTCCTAACCAAGACGTTGTTCACTACAAAGCTATATTGGTGGCCAAAGGATATGCTCAAAAGGAAGGAATTGATTACAATGAAGTGTTTTCTCCAGTTGTAAAACATTCCTCCATTAGAATTATGTTGGCTTTGGTAGCACAGTTGGATTTGGAACTAGTTCAGATGGTTGTAAAAACTGAGTTTTTACATGGAAACTTGGAGGAGGAAATCTACATGACTCAGCCAGAAGGATTCAAAGTTGCTGGAAAAGAAAATATGGTGTGTAAACTTAAAAAATTATTGTACGGATTGAAACAATCTTCTAGACAATGGTACAAGCGATTTGACGAGTTTATGTTGCGGCAAGGGTACAAGAGAAGCAAATACGATCATTGTGTGTATTTGCGCAAGATTAAAGATGGTTCCTTTATATATCTTCTCCTATATGTTGATGATATGTTGATAGCTTCCAAGAATTCGGAAGAAATTGATAAGTTGAAGATTCAACTAAAGAAGGAGGTCGAGATGACGGATCTGGGTGAGGCAAAGAAAATTCTTGGCATGGAGATAGAAACTCTGTATATCTCAAAAGGAATATTTGAAGAGAGTACTACAACGTTTTGGCATTGTCGACACCCCCATTTTTCTCTAACAGTGGGGTCAGAAATCGGGTATACGACATTGGGAAGGACAACTCTATTCCCTTTCGAGAATTGGGTTTCGAAATTTGAAGAGTCGCCACCTAATGATTATAGTGCATTAGGACACTTTTTTTAAGAGTTTGAGTTGGAAAACCAGAGTTCGGGTAAGGGCTAGAAATTATCTCGAGGGGAAGGTGTTAGGCACCCTTCAAGATCCACTAGTGTGGTTCCCGACCATGTTACAATTATGACTTTACAAGTAAACAATCAAGGCTCAAATAAGGATTCGCATATAACATTGCAATTAGGTTGAAACTTTCGAAGGTAAGTAAAGAGGGCAGAAATTTATGAAAAAAAAAAGATTTGAATAGTTTCACAAGAAGAGATGAAAGCAAATAAAGGGAGGGGGGTCCTAAGTTTATAATTAATATGGATCACTTCAATGCAATACCCAGCAATCACTCCTCAACAGAGGGGTCGCACGTGATATTAGCGCATCGGTCATCATATCCATATCTACCCTTCCCACCCCGTTAAGGTGTTAAAGTGTGAAATGGTATCGTTACTTATTGCATGCTATTACTCGTCCCAATCCTATCAGTCTTGGAGGCATGTGGGACTACTAATCCTAAAGGGGAGGGAGTTGGGGCTTTTACGGAGTTTTAAAAAGGATAAAAATCTAGGCGACAAGCAATAACAGATAGCAGTTAAAAGGGAAACAAATAGCAGTTAAGGCTCAAGTCGGCCTCCTCATTCAAAGCAGCAGATTATTTAGCATGACTTACAAATACTGGTTTGGTTTGTATTAAACTTAACGTAGGAAGGGTGGCTAATTTATCACATATTTTCAGATAAAAAGTCCGAATTAGGCCTGTTTGCTGGTTGTAATTATCAAAACTGATGCAATTATAAAATTTTACCCTAAGGCTTGCCTAGGCGTTAAACAGAACCTATAGGCATGATATCTATTAGTTTCAAAAATAAAGAAGTAAACTGATTGCAGAAAAAGAATTGTCAATTACAGGGACATAAGATCTGCAAGCGTTAAACATTATTGCTACTGATTTTAGGCTTATAAGCGAGTTGACGATTTAGGTTCAGTTAACAGCTCCTATAGACATGCTTTCTAGGTGTTACTGATTTGGGCACTGTTATTGCTTATGCAGGAATCCTATAGGCAGGTTGTCTACATGCAATTGATTAGGTACTTAAATCCTATAATAGGTTTGCCTAATGACGGATGCAGAATGCAGAAAGTCCTATAGGCATGGTGTCTATATGAAGATGCAGAATTTTAGAAGTATAGTAATCCCTATGAACATGGTATCTACCCCTTGCATACATAGTCCCCTACTCTTTTCCACTAGCCGACCCCAAATGTTTATTACAAGATTATTACAGACCAGAATGAATAAGAAAGAATATATCAGAAATTAAAGATTCCAACCAAGGAGAGCCTAATTCAGACCCCAGGTCTGAAATATGAAATAAACCAACTTCCAAAGATCAGATTCCCAAAGCCTTCTCTCATCTGGGGTGTTTCAGAGATCCAAGGAGTTTCAGGAACTCCAGGCAGTGCTTACACCCCAAATATATTGCAGATTTAGATTATAGTGCAGTGTGGAAGGGCCAGCCCTCAAATGTCCAAGTTCAGAGGGAACTCGAGGTCCCAAAGCAAGGCTCAAAAGAGGGGGGCAGAACTTAAGGTTCTAGGAATATGTGTAGGTGCAATAAAGGGGGATTAGGGAATGCCAAGGCAGACTGGTGGTCATGCCCAGCAATTAGGAGTGCTGGCACACCCCTGACCAGCCTGTCAGCTAAAAATTAGAGAGTTAAGACCTATTGAAGGTCAGGTTTAGCCCTGTACAGCAACTTGGATGCTGCCAGGCTATACCTCAGCTCAACACACCTAAGAGAACGGGGTATGGGAAATTGGAAGAGCCCAGGATCCAAAGGATCCAGTTTTAATCCATGGACAATAACTTTGTGTATTGTCATGTCTTAAACCACAACTCAAGCACATAAAGGGGTATGGGGAGTGGGATTCATTGCAGTAACAAATAGCAAGACATAAGCATACTATCATAGAAGTTGAATTTTACACAGCAGTAAAGTAGGCATAGACATAAAAACTTGTAAGTAAACACATTGGGGTTGATGCTAGAATCAAAACTAGGACATACCAGTTTCAGGAAAAACAAATGAAAGCAGAAGTCTTGAGAAAGCCAAAGTGCAGAAAGTTTTAGAAGGGGTTGTGAGAATTAAGTGAAGCTCTAAAGTGTATTCCGTATTGTAAAAAGAAAAAGAGTCGAGTATTTATATCTTGGAAAACAGGTAGAGAGTAAGGGAAGAATCATAGTAATTATGGAACTATGTATCAATTATAATCAATCAACATAAGAACTTCCTTTAATTAAGGAGTTCAAACTCAAACGGTAATGGACAACAATCAGTTAAGGAAAGAGAATCAAGTAAACATCTTGTGTAAAGTAGGAAATTAGGGGTAAATACATAGGGGTTTAACTAAGGAAAGAAAATTTTAAAATATACGGTTAGCCCAAATAAGGCAAGAACACAGTAAATCGATTAGTACCTAGTAAATCAAGGAATCAGGGATTCGACATTATCAATGAACCAAGTCAGAAAGAGAGGAAAGATTTTAACTTAAGGAAAACCAGTAACAATCAATTAAACCTATTAAAAGGGATTTTGAATCAATCACAAGTTGGAAAGCCCTTTTACAGAAAGGTTCATCACATATAAAAAGCATACAGACACGTTAAGTATGAAAGAAAAAAACTCATGAATAGCATGTAAATACAATAGAAGAGCTCAAAGCAACAGAGTAAAGAAACTAATTCGAAGCATGATGAGAAAAAACTGATAAGAACAGTAGAAGGAAGCATGCTTAAGAAGATCCTTTTAGAAGAGGTTTAAACAAAGTTCAGTAGAAGGAAAAAATAGTAAGAGCACTTAAGAACACGATAGGAGAATACAGTAGGTGAAACATACCAGAACATGGTAGAAGAAAATAGTAGAACATAGTAGAAAAGCATACAAGGACATAGTGTAGAAAACACAATAGCAGATCATACAAAAACGGAATATAGAAAGCACGGTATAGGAACATGCATGGTAGAAGGAAAACATAAGAACACAGTAGAGGCAAAAGAAAGTCAGATAAACACTTACATATTTTCAAAAAACCCTAGATGGTAAAAGAGGCTTCGAAAAGTAATTTTTTGAAAGAAAAGTTAGGGAAATAGTTTGAACACTCAAGTAAAGCATAAATACACAACAGATCTAAAAGAAAAATCGGGAAAACCTCAACGGGTTAGGGTTTCAGAAGAACTCTAGAAAAAGCTTTGAAAAGGTCACCATTCTGAGTCGGAGAGGTCAGAATCAGGCTCAAAACACCATGGTATGCCGGAGCAAGGACGGAGATGGCCGAAATCTTCGAATCGGTGAAGGTCTGAGTGAAGACCTTTGAGGCCTGGCCTTGAACCTTCGAGCATCATGCATGCAAGAGCCGGAGGAGGTGAGTATAGGCTGTCCATGGCCTGAGAAGCCATGGACTCCGGTGAAAACACGGTGGAACAAGGTAGGAGGAGGCTAGGGTTCCGAAGGAACTTGAGAGAGTTTTGGGATTCAGAGGCGGCGTCATTGTGCAAATGGGGTTAGGGTTAGAGGGGTTAGGGGATTAAAAAAGGAAAGGGTGAATCGGGGCCGTTGATCAAAATGATCAACGGCCAGGATTTAAAGAAAATCTGGACGGGTTTGAAAATGGGTTAAGGGGTCGGGTAAAAATAAGAAATGGGTCATACGAATTTGGGTTTGAAATTATGTCACTTTTAGGCTAGAATTGAAATGTAATGGGGCTATAATTGAAATGAACTGAGGCCACATGTTAAATAGCCAGTTTTACCCTTTTTATTTATAGAAAATAGTAAAATGATTTTAAAAACAAATTAAAAGCACTGAGCTAATTAATAATATATAAACATTAATCTAAAAATGCTGGAAATGATTTTGTGATTGTAAAACGCTATTAATCGTAATATAGGCCATAATTGCAATTTTATGTAATTTAGCTTAAAAAATATCAAATGAATTTGTAAAAATATGCAAAAATTACGTTAATTATATTTTGGTGTAACTATGAGGATGTAAATAAATTATTCACCAAAATTATAATTTCGGAAATAATTATTGGATTTTGTACTGTTAAAATAGACAATAAATTGGTTTTGAAAATCTTTAAAAATTTGGAAAAAATACCAAAATACTTGGGCATGCTTATATATGCATACCCATGCTATTTTGAAAGTATTTTGAGTATAAAAATATATAGAGAAAAATTGGGTATCAACAGGCATAGATGAGAAGACTAAGCCAGTTAATACTCCACTTGCTCCCCATTTTAAGCTAAGTACTACTATGTCGCCAAAAGATGAAGCTGAATAGGAGTATATGTGAAGGGTACCATACGCAAATGTTGTTAGCTTGATGTATGCAATGGTCTGTACAAGACCTGACATTTCAGAAGCTGTTGGAGTTATTAGCAGATATATGCATAATCCAGGAAAGGAGTATTGACAAGCTGTGAAGTGGATTCTACGGTATATTCATAATACTGTAGATGTTGGGTTAGTTTTTAAGTAGAAAGGCAATCAGTACGTATTTGGATATTGTGACTCAGATTTTGCAGGGGATCTAGACAAACGAAGATCAACTACTGGTTATGTGTTTACTTTTGCAAAGGCACCAGTTAATTGGAAGTCTACTTTGCAATCAACAGTTGCTTTGTCTACAACAGAGGCATAGTACATGACTATTATAGAAGCTGAAAAAGAGGCAATTTGGCTTCAGGGGTTGCTAAAAGAGCTTGGTATTGGACACAAAAGTATCACAGTTTTTTGTGATAGTCAAAGTGCTATTCAATTAGCAAAGAACCAAGTTTATCATGCAAGGACGAAGCACATTGATGTTTGGTATCATTTCGTCCGAGAAATCATAGAAGAAGGTGGAGTCACGGTGAAGAAAATTCATACTACGGAGAATCCTGCTGATATGCTGACAAAAGTGGTGACTGCGGTCAAGTTTCAACATTGTTTGGATTTGATCAACATTGTTGAACACTGAAGAAAGAAGATGAAGACACAACCAAAATTTGTTATTGAGAGAAAATTAAATATGTGGAATTTTTGTCAAGGTGGAGATTTGTTGATTGACAAAAGAAATTGTCCCACATCGGTGGATGATTTCCTTTGGGGGAAAATATTTCCCTATAAAAGGAGGCCTAATGTTTACGATTTAAACACACCTCTCATTTGCCTTCTTATCTTCTTAAGACATTTGTATCTTCTCTCTTTAGTATTATTTCACTTGTATTTTTGGAGTAAAATAAAATATTGGTTGTGTCCAAGGAAGTAGGCAAAATTGGCTGAACCTCATAAATTCTGGTGTTCCTTTTATAGTTGCTTTATTGTCTTATTTATTATTTAGTGGTTGTCATAATTTTTGGTATAGTAATTGTGACTCATTCACACTATATACATTTGGCTTCCGCAACAGGAACAACGGAGAAAGGAAAAGAGACTTGCTTCTTTTGGCTGAAAAGATTCAGCGCCTCAGGACAGAAATTTACCGTGACATCCAAGAGGAGGTACAATCCCTTTTGCCTAAGAATGATACATTGGGCCTTTTCGATTTCCTCATTGACAGCTTGAAGGAACGTCTTTACAGCCACTACGATTCACTTGCTTCTTTGAAGTACCAGCTTGAAGTGGTGTATGAGGAGCTTGAATCTCTCGCATAGCAGTACAAGGAATTGATAAGCGAGAGGAACTTTAAGGTTTTACTGCAAGACTCATTAATGAGGCATATGAGGTTGAGTACATAATTGGTTCTTTTGTAATGACAGAGATTCCTCGTACGTATCTAAAAATATGGCTCTCAGACATCATTAAGGAGATTAAGCTTATTAAGACAGAGCTGACAGAACTTGGGAAAATGAAGGAGGAGAAAACTGCTTCCCCTGCTGCCGGCAAATATCAATTGGTGGGTTTTAAGGATGTGAGGGAAACCATAAAAGGTCGACTACTTGGAGGATCACGAAATCTAGATGTTATCCTGATTATTGGTATGCCTGGAATTGTTAAGACGGCCTTGGCCCAAAGTTTTAAAGATGATAAAGCAATTGTCTCCCATTTTAGTTTTTTTGGAGAGTGTCGTGTTTCTCAGGTTTACACACGAAGATACTTGCTACTTTCCATCTTGAATGATGTTAATGATGAGCGTACTTATCGTAGTGAAGATGGCGATTGTGAATTAGCTGCTAGACTAAAAAAGCTTTATTCAAAATGGGAAGATACCTCTTAATCATTGATGACGTGTGGGAAACCAATGCATGGGATGATTTAAGGACATGATTTCCTGATACTGAAGGTAGCCGAATCATTCTGACTACCAGACACCAGATAGTTTCTAGTAACGCTAAATGCTTTACTGATCCATATCATCTGCGTATGCTAACTGGAGAAGAAAGTTGGTCATTATTACAAAGGAAGGCATTCGGGGAAGAAATCTGTCCAGACAAGCTAAAGGAAGTTGGGAAAGAGATTGCAAAAAAGTGTAAAGGGTTACCTCTTTCCATTGTTCTAGTTGGGGGTCTTCTCGCACGGATGGAGAAGAAAGAACAGTGCTGGAAGCAAATGGAATTGAGCTTAGGTGCAAAAATCGAGGATGAATCAAAGGATTTAGTACAAGTAAGTTACAAAAATCTACCTCATAAGATGAAACCATGCTTTTTATATTTTGGAGCATTTTTAGAGAACAGGGAGATTTCGGTCTCAAAGTTCACAAACTTATGGATCGCCGAGGGACTCATAGAAAATGATAAGGAGAAGTCTCTGGAAGATATTGCAGAAGAGTACTTGGAGGATCTTGTTGGAAGAAACCTTGTTATTGTTACTAAGAGTATATACAACGGGAAGCTCAAAGATGCCTTGTACACGACATAGTGCTCACATTCTGCAAGGGAAAATCTGAGAAAGAGAATTTTTGTTGTGGCTAAAAAGGTATTTACCTCTTCCTATGTAGTACTATATCTCTCTACTTCTGTTTTTTACTATATCATTCCTCTGCGTGTCTCTTATATATCCCGCTTAATTTCTTAATTATCAGAGATCATTGTTATGTTGAGAAAGAGGCAAACCCGAAAATAAAGAAGATAAAAAACACAAATTTTAACGTGGAAAACCCTTCAAATCGAAGGTAAAAACTGCGGGATCACAAAGATCCAAAAAAGCCCCACTATAACAATAAGAAGGTTACAAAAGTTCTCCAAATTGGCTACACAACAAATGCCAAACACGAAGCAACAATAGCAACAACTAATCAATTGAAGAAAGAGTATAATCCACAAAAATGAAGTTGTTGTTCGAGACTTGAAATCAGATGTTACGAGCCTCCAAATTCGATCTCCACCGTTCAAATCCAATACCTAGATGTTACGAATATTTAGTCAAAAGTTCAGCCCGAGTCAACGGTTAACGAATCTAAAAACGTGATTTGAATGTTGGCTGGTCGAAATAAAAATTTGCAGCAAAACAAATATTTTTCTTCTCTCTTCTCTCTTGACGAAAACTCTCTCAAAAATCACTCTTATGTGCTTAAGTATTTCAAAGACTTGTATCAATGAGCATAGAATAATTCTCCAAAGTTGTCCTCTTTATATATCATTAGTGGTGCTTTCTCTTAAAGCCAAAACCCACTCAAAATAGGAATAAACCGAATCCAATTCCAAATAGGAATGGAAACCAAAAAGAGAATAGGATTAGGCCATTGGGCCTTTGGCTGGACAACATGGGCATGTGCCCAACAAACTCCCCCTCCAGCCAAGGGGCCAAATGTGTCTTCAAGTAGAGGAACTATTGATAGGCTTCATGCCTGCCAATTTCTACAAAATTCATGTTTATCTGCAACCACCGCCTTTGTCAGCATATCCGAAGGATTTTCATCAGTGTGTATCTTCTCAACCTCAAATAATTTCTCTTCCACGGCCATTCTTATCCAATGATACTTTCTA
Organism: Nicotiana sylvestris; assembly: GCF_000393655.2. Lineage (NCBI taxonomy): Eukaryota > Viridiplantae > Streptophyta > Magnoliopsida > Solanales > Solanaceae > Nicotiana > Nicotiana sylvestris. The sequence continues at coordinate 38,948,076 of NC_091060.1, read as the reverse complement.
TTTATATGTTTGGTCTTAGAATGAAAAGTGGAGTGCTTGGTGAGACAGATAGCACTGTGATTATCACAAAATAAGATGTACTTTGGCTGCTCAAAGCCAACATCATTAATAATCTCCTTCAACCATAATAGTTCTTTGGCACCTTCTGTGACAGCAATATATTCGGCTTCTATGGTGGATAGAGCTATGCACTTCTGTAGTCTAGATTGCCAAGAAATAGCCCCCTTGTGCAAAAGTGATCAAATAATCGGAAGTGGATCTTGAATTATCAAGATTGCCTCCTAAATCAAAGTCTGTGTAACAAACATGTTTAGGCTTGCCATTGCCAAAGCACAACTTCAAATCTGCAGTACCTTTCAAATACCTTAATATCTATTTTACTATATCCCAATGTTCTAGGATTAGAAAGGAATCTACTAACAGTACCAACGGCATGTGCAATATCTGGTCTAGTGCAAACCATAACATATATCAAGCTACCAACGGCAGAAGAGTAAGGAATACAAGACATCTTCTTTTTCTCTTCATCAGTAGATGGACTCTGAGTAATACTCAATTTGAAGTGTTTAGCAAGAGGAGTACTAACCACTTTTGCATCTGTCATATTGAATCTCTTGAGTACCTTCTCAATGTATTGCTTTTGGGACAAAAATAACTCCTTTCTATCTCTGTGTCGGTGGATTTGAATGCCCAAGATTTTCTTTGTTGGCCCCAAGTCCTTCATCGCAAACGATTTGCTCAATTGCTTCTTAAGGACTACAATTCTGGATTTATTCTTGCCAACAATAAGCATGTCATCCACATAAAGCAATAAAATAATAAAATCATCATCAGAGAACTTTTGGAAGAATACACAGGGGTCTGAAGAAGTTTTCTTGTACCATTGTTCTTCTATGACAGATTCAAACTTCAAATACCATTGCCTTGGAGCTTGTTTTAATCCATACAGGCTCTTTTTCAATTTGCAGACATAATTTTCTTTTCCCTTAGTTACAAAACCCTCAGGTTGCTCCATATAAATTTTCTCATCTAAATCACCATGAAGAAAAGCAGTCTTGACATCCATTTGCTCAACCTCTAAATCTAGACTTGCAGCTAAGCCTAGAACCACACGAATAGAAGACATATTCACAGCAGGGAGAAAATTTAATCAAAGTCAACTCCCTTCTTCTGGCCAAAACCTTTAACAACTAACCTCGCCTTGTATCTAGGTGCAGAGGTATGGTTATCTTAATTTATTCTGAATATCCATTTGTTAGATAAAGCTCTCTTACCTTTCGACAATTTCACTAACTCATATGTGCCATTCTCATGGAGTGACTTCATCTCATCTTCCATCACTTCGATCCACTGATCTCTGTGAGTATCTTACATGGCTTCATCATAATTCTCAGGTTCTCCCATGTCAGTCAAAAGTACATACTCATTAGGAGGATAGCGCATGAATTTTTGCTTCTCCCTTATAGATCTTCTAAGAAAGGTTTCAGGAGCATTCGAAGTAGTTACATATGCAGGAATTGGTTGCTGATCAACACAACTTCATCAACTGGAACATCCATAACATCTATACCATGATGATCATTTTGATCTTGATCACTATCTCCATCATTGTCTTGGGTTCCTTCATGTGCAATAGGTGTCTTAGCAATTGAAACTGGATCAATATCAACTAAGCTCTCATTACTCTGAGAATCTATCTTCTCAGCTTTGTCAATATCTTCAATAGTTTGGTCTTCAAAGAATATTGCATCACGACTTCTGATAACTTTATTGTCAACTGGATCATAAAAACGATACCCAACCTCATCTTGACCATAATCGATAAAGATGCACTGCTTAGTTTTGACATCCAGTTTCGATCTCTCATCTTTAGGAACATGCACACAAGCTTTACACCCAAAAACTCTCAGGTGATCATAAGAAACATCTTTAGCAAACCAAACTCTGTCTGGGACATCACCATCCAATGCAATTGCATGAGACAAATTGATAACATAGGCAACAGTGTTAAGTGCTTCCGCCCAAATTGTATTTGGAAGTTTAGCCTCTGAAAGTAAGCATCTAACTCTCTCAACTAGAGTTCTATTCATCATCTCTGCCAAACCATTCAATTGAGGCGTCTTGGGCAGAGTTTTCTGATGACGAATTCCTTGTTCCTTACAATAGTTATAAAAGAGACCACAATATTCACCACCATTATCAGTGCGAATACATTTTAATTTCTTCCCCGTCTGTCTCTCAGCTAAGGCCTGAAATTCCTTAAACATGCTAAGTGATTGATCTTTAGATTTCAAAGGATACACCCAGAGTTTATGAGAATGATCATCAATGAAGCTCACAAAGTAAAGTGCACCACCTTTTGACTTTACTTTAAAAGGACCACACAAATCAGAGTGTACTAGCTCCAATAAATCGGACTTTCTTGAGGGAGGATGGCTATGGAAGGAAACCCTTTTCTGTTTGCTAGCTAAACAATGGATACACCTTTTCAGCTTTGCTTATTTCACTCCAGAAAGCAAACTTTTCTTAGCCAAACACGTAATCCCCCTCTCTCTCATATGACTCAGTCATCGGTGCCACAATTCTGATAAAGTATCACTTTCCACCAGATTTATGGAGTCATTAAGAATAGAGCCTTGTGTCATATATGATTGACCAGACTAGACTCCTCAAGCCACTACTAACGAACCCTTGGTGAGCTTCCATTGGTCATTAAAGAAAGCATTATGGTAACCTTCATCGTCTAATCTTCTTGCGGATATCAAATTGAAAGGAAAGTCTGGAGCATGCTTGACATCTTGAAGAACTAACATTGAACCATTATTAGTTTTCAAACAAACTATGCCAACACCAAGCACCTTAACTTCACTGGCATTGCCTATTTTTAACACTCCAGAATCAACACGAGTATAAGATGAGAAAAAATCTTTTCTTGGTGTGACATGTGTGGTAGCTCCAGAATCTACTATCCAGCTCGTCTCATGGGATACCAAATTGATGACGTTTTCATCATAAGCAAAAAGAAGGTCATCTCGAACAATAGTAGCAACATTGTTCTCATTATTTTTAGCTTTCTTTCCTTCTCTAGTGTATTGATTCAACTTGCGGCAAAACCTTTTGATGTGTCCTTTCTTACCACAGTGGTTGCATGTAATATTATAGTATTTGGACCTTGACTTACTTTTACTTTTACCTCTATTCCTTGAACCTTTTGTTCTATCTCTCCCCCGGTCTTCTGTAACCAAGATATCTGCTTATGAGGATGAACCCTGAGATTTTCTCCTTATTTCCTCGTTCAACACACCACTCTTGGCATATTCCATGGTCACCTTACCTCCATGAGCTGAATTTGTCAAAGAAACACGAAGAGTTTCCCAACAGTTTGGCAGAGTATTAAGAAGCCAAAGTTCTTGTTTCCCATCATCAAAATTAACTCCCATTCCAGATAGCTGATCAAGGACACCCTGAAAATCATTTATGTGATCAAGGATAGGTTTGTCTTCCTTGTATTTAAAGGTCATCAATTGCTTTATCAGAAACAATTTGTTGTTCCCGGTTTTTGAAGCATAAAGAGTCTCTAGCTTTTCCCACAATGATCTCGCATGTGTCTCATTCACAATATGGTTGCGAACATTATCTTCAACCCATTGTCGTATATATCCACATACTTGTTGGTGCTCGAAATCCCAATCTTCATTATATATACTCTCGTGTTTATGAGCTAAAAACGGGTAGATGCATCTTCTTCACGAACAACAAGTCTTTCATCTTGCTTCTCCAAACATTATAATTTCTTCCATTTAAACATATCATCTTGCTCATATTGCCTCCATTCTGTAACAATCCAGATAAATAACTAAGGCTCTGATACCACTGTTATTACGAGGACGAGGCAAACCCGAAAATAAAAAAGATAAAGAACACCAAATTTTAACGCAGAAAACCTTTCAAATCAAAGGTAAAAACCACGGGATCACAAAGATACAAAAAGCTCCACTATAACAATAAGAGGGTTACAAAAGTTCTCCAAATTGGCTACACAACAAGTGCCAAACACGAAGCAACAATAGCAACAACTAATCAATTGAACAAAGAGTATAATCCATAAAAATGAAGCTGTTGTTCGAGGCTCGAAATCAGATGCTACGAGCCACCAAATCCGATATCCACCATTCAAATCCAAGACCATGATGTTACGAACATCAGTCAAAATTTTAGCCCGATCCAACGGTTAACGAAGCGGAAAACGTGATTTGAATGTTGGATGATCGGAATAAAAATATGCAGCAAAACAAATATTTTTCTTCTCTCTTCTCTCTTGACGAAAACTCCCTAAAAACAACTCTTATGTACTTAAGTCTTTCAAAGACTTGTATCAATGAGCATAGAATAATTCTCCAAGGTTGTCCTATTTATAGATCATGAGTGGTGCTTTCTCTTAAAGCCAAAACTCACTCAAAATAGGAATAAACCGAATCCATTTCCAAATAGGAATGGAAACCAAAAGAGAATAGGATTAGGCCATTGGGCCTTTGGCTGGACAACATGGGCATGTGTCCAACAATCATGATGCAAATCTTCCACATAATTTTTCTCGAAAGCCCAGGCAACGTCGCTTATTATTCCATTGTGATCGAGATAATATTGCTGGGTGGAGTAAATCCTGCTCGCATGCTCATTCAGTTTTATTTAGGGAGATCGGTGACAATACGTTCTCTTCCATGAAACAAGCCTCAAACTTCTTTGCCAACTTCAAGTTTGTTAGGGTGTTGGATTGGGAGTTCATTGATGTTGATTCTTTTCCCACTGACCTTAACCATTTAAGGTACCTTGCTCTTCGAACTACTAAGAATTTTGTCCCATCATCTATAAAGAATCTTTGGAATCTCAAACATTTATAGTCAGAAGAATTGGAGGAACAGTATTACTGCCAGATACTTTTTGAAAGCTGGCTAGGTTGAGACATGTATGTTATTAATCTCTATTGCTGTAAATAAATAAAACAATAATCTTTCTGAAAACAGAAACAGAAAGGCAGTAGAAATAAATTCTGAAAAACAGTATTTGAACTTCAAAATAAATTTTGAAAATGGTATAGGAACAAATCGAGCCCACTGAATACACAGTGTATCCTTAAGGAAATTATTCCCTTCAAGTACCCGACGTTCTGAAATATATCCTCCCAGGATAGAACGATTTAACTCACCAGAGTGTTGGTACCAAAAACGCCGATGAACAGCGAACCACTCGAAGGCTGGAAAACACACTGGATTTTTTGTGCAGAAGAAGAAGAAGATTATTAGAAAATTTCGTAAGTAAATATTCTAGGATTTGAATAAATATTTATAGCCAATTTGGTACTATTTCTGAAAAGGTTTGCAACCTTTCAAAACAGTCATAGCTGTTGGAACAGGTTTGACACTGTTTTAAAACAGCCATTACTGTTGGAAATATTGCGGGAAAATTAAAATAGATTTAAAATAATTCGGGAAAGAAAACGGGCCGAAACGGACCGGGTTGCGGGGGTCATGAGTTATTTTAGATTGAATTTTTGTTAATTAATTAATTATTTATTTGAAAAGAATTTTGTCCAAAAAGATTAATCAATCAATTGATCTTTGACCAAATCCAAATTCGAAGTCGAAGTCGAAGCCGAGCTGAGTGAGCGACGACGACTTAAATATTTGAAAATAATTTTATCCAAAAAGATTAATCAATCAATCTTTGACCAAATCTGAATCCGAAGTCGAAGTCGAAGCTGAAGCCGAGTGAGCGAGGACGATGACGGCGCGAGGCTTGCCTTCTTCTTAGCTCTTTAAGAGCTAAAAGATGAGCTTCTCTATATATACATAAAGATTTTCTTTCCTTCTATCAATGAGGGACAAAGTGCATTAGTAAAGTGAACTCATTCAATATTTCACTTACCTCCATTTCTTTTCCCACCATTTTCCATTCACTCTTCTTTTGTTATTAATAACAAAATTCAACAATCTCCCACATGAATGGGGAATGACTATAAACTTAAAGGAATGCACGGATGTGTGTGTGTTTCACATGCAAAAATCAATTGCATCGGGATAAGTAGGTTTCCCTTTGAACTTTCCGTAGTGAACTTATATCGGATATACTCGATCAATCGGTAGATTTGATATCTTTGAACCATCGAGCTTTGTTGTATACCTAGACAACATAAGTCACACAATCAATCCTTAACCAACTATGGTTCTCACGGTTGTGTTCGTTTCAGCCATGAACACTGCTTGGTTTTATGAGTGCTTAGAGAATGGGCATTTACTTTCATTCTCCTTGAAGCGGCTTACACTTCACACTCACATAGGTTATTCCTAAACGTGTAATCCTAAAGACACACTATCTGGTTATATCCTGCCAGACTTAGAAAATCATTAAAAAGCTTTAAGCTTTATTGACTTATCAAAAAGCCTTAATGTTTTATCTCATTTTTGAACATTGTCTTCATCACGAGAATGGGTTGAGTTAGTTGACAATGTTGAACCGTCATTCATAACTTTGTTTGATCTCTTTGAACCTAGCTCTTGGGATCTCCAGTCTGCTAGGTAGAGTTACCGCCATGATGACTTGCCCTAGGCCTTTAACCCCATTCCCTTTGATGATCTTTCAACTGCCTCTCTAGATAGGCCTTTTGTTAGTGCATCCGACATATTATCTCTTGTCTTTATGTAGTCAATTGTGATAACACCACTAGAGAGTAGTTGTCTAACGGTATTGTGTTTCCGTCGAATATGACGAGATTTTCCGTTATACATAATACTCCCTGCCCTACCAATAGCCGCTTGACTATCACAATGTATACAAATAGTTGACAAAGGTTTGGGCCAAAATGGAATATCTTTCAAGAAATTCCGGAGCCATTCAGCTTCTTTACCGGCCTTATCTAAAGCTATGAATTCAGATTCCATTGTAGAACGGGCGATGCACATTTGTTTGGATGATTTCCAAGACACTGCTCCACCCCCAATTGTGAAAACATAACCACTCGTTGATTTAACTTCAGATGATCCGGTGATCCAATTTGCATCATTATATCCCTCGATCACTGAAGGATATTTGTTATAATGCAAAGCATAATTTTGGGTATGTTTCAGATATCCCAAAACTCGTTTCATTGCCATCCAATGTATTCGATTGGGATTACTTGTAAATCGACTCAGTTTGCTAATAGCACATGATATATCTGCTCGCATATAATTCATGATATACATCAAACTTCCCAATACTCTTGCATAGTCCAGTTGTCAGTCACTTTCACCTTCATTCTTTTGAAGTGCATAACTCACGTCAATTGGAGTCTTGGCAATTTTGAAATCCAAATACTTGAACTTGTCAAGTACATTTTCAATGCAGTGAGACTATGATAATGCTAGACCTTGTGGAGTTTTGTGAATTCTGATTCCTAAGATCACATCAGCAACTCCTAAGTCTTTCATGTCGAATTTGCTAGCCAACATGCGCTTTGTAGCATTTATATCTGCCATACTTTTGCTTATTATCAACATGTCATCAATATATAAACAAACAATGACTTCATGACCTGGAGTATTTTTAATGTAAACACATTTTTCACACTCGTTGATTTTAAATCCATTTGCCAACGTTGTTTGGTCAAATTTTGCATGCCATTGTTTGAGTGCTTGTTTAAGTTCATAAAGCGACTTAACAAGTTTGCACACTTTCATTTCTTTACCAGGAACCACAAAACCCTCAGGTTGTTCCATGTAAATCTCTTCCTCCAATTCCCCATTTAAGAAAACTGTTTTAACATCCATTTGATGGATTTCAAGACCATACACGGCCGTTAGTGCCTTTAACACCGTAATAGATGTTATCCTTGTTACTGGTGAGTAAGTGTCAAAGTAATCAAGGCCTTTCTTTTGTCTATAACCTTTGACAACAAGTCTTGCCTTATATTTGTCAATAGTGTCATCATCTTTAATTTTTCGTTTAAAGATCTATTTCGAACCTAAAGGCTTATTGCCTAATCAGTATTATTGTAAATAAATAAAACAATAATCTTTCTGAAAACAGAAACAGAAAGTTAATAGAAATAAATTCTGAAAAATGGTATTTGAACTTCAAAATAAATTTTGAAAACGGTATAGGAACAAATCGAGCCCACTGAATACATAGTGTGTCCTTAAGGAAATTATTCCCTCAAGTACCCGAGGTTCTGGAATATATCCTCCCAAGATAGAACGATTTAACTCACTGGAGTGTTGGTACCAAAAACGCCGATGAACAGTGAACCACTCGAAGGCTGCAAAACACACTGGATTTTTTGTGCAGAAGAAGAAGAAGATTATCAGAAAATTTCGTAAGTAAATATTTTGGGATTTGAAGGAATATTTATAGCTAATTTGGTACTGTTTTGAATAACAGCCATAACTGTTGGAACAGGTTTGACACTGTTTTAGAACAGCCATAGCTGTTGGAAATGCCATGGGTTATTCCGGATTGAATTTTTATTAATTAATTAAATTCATTAATTAAATATTTGAAAAGAATTTTGTCCAAAAAGATAAATCAATCAATCTTTGATCGAAGCCGAAGCCGAGCGAACGACGACGACAGCGTGAGGCTTACCTTCTTCTTAGCTCTTTAAGAGCTAAAAGATGAGCTTCTCTATATATACACAAAGCTTTTCTTTCCTTCTACCAATGAGAGACAAAGTACATTAGTAAAGTGAACTCATTCAAAATTACTTCCCTCCGTTTCTTTTCCCACCATTTACCATTCACTCTTTTGTTATTAATACAAAATCCAACAATGTATTCATTAGTGATAAAGCAGTGTTCAAACTTCAAGGTGCAAAAGAAATCCTTTATGGTAGCCACTCAAAATTGGAGAATTTGGCCGTGCTTTCAACACCATGTTTTTCTAATGCGGAAAATATGGAAAAGACAGTGAAAAAAACACCAAATCTTCGAAAGTTAAGATGTGTATTTGCCAAATCATGGGGTTCCGGAAAGAACAAAAATCGGTTTCCTGTATTGCACTCCTTATCTCGACTTGAATCACTAAAGATGCTCTTTTCCCACATTCCACAAGTAGGACCTTCAACGTTCAACTTCCCATCGTGTCTTAAGAAATTGACATTATGCAATTTTCCTCTGCCACTTGCTGAAATTTCAACCATTGCCAATCTTCCCGAGCTTGAAGTACTCAAACTGCATGGAGTTGAATTTGAAAATGAAGAATGGGAAATGAGAGATAACGAGTTCCCTCGGCTCAAGTTCTTGAAACTTGAATATATCGAACTCAAAACATGGGGAGTATCCGAAGAAGCTTTACCCTGCCTTCATCAACTGGTTTTGCATTCCTTGTTTCTTGATCAAGCAATCCCTTCTTATTTTGGTGAAATGGTACATTTAAAATACATTGAGGTAAAGTCATGCACTACCGATGTTGAATATTCAGCCAGGGATATCGAATAAACACAAGTTGATACTTATCAAAATTGTGATTTCAAAGTCTCTGTCCAATCTTAGACTAACGAAACTGCAAGTCGCCTACAAGCTTCAATTAATTCCCACTCGGTGTTGAGGTACATTCTTATGCAAAATCGCTATTTTCATAGTCATTTCTGATGTATATATCTCTCAATTGACTAGCTCGTATATGGTTTTTATATATCCAGTAAAATTTCTATTTCAAGCCCAAATGGTTGGTGAGTTTATGGCAAGAGAAAGTGAAGGTTGCAGCCACACAGGAATCGTATGATGACATTAGTTAGCTCTGGTTTTTGGGCGCCCTTTCTTGTTTTATTTATCATGTGAAGTAATCCACTCCTAGCTTATTGATGATGTGAATGAGAATAGTGATCAATTGTAACGGTCTAACAGACATCAACCTGGTGTTTACACAAAATGAAATGAGCATGAAACAAGTGTCATTTATGCAAATATTTATCACTAAGCTATAGTCAAGTGATATGGATTCTCAATTTGATTTTAATAGTTTATATTAAATTGTTCGATTTAATGTAAATATCAAATAGTCATACGTATCTATCAAGAAAGCAGGGGGGCGCGGTCGAGGAGAACAAGATGAATTTGTGCGAGGGAGAAAAAAATTCAAGCCGCATGCCTCAAGCACTTATACAAGGTGGATGTTAAGCCACAAGAAAACAATATCCAAGAGTATTATGGCTTCATTGGTTGGCAATGTTCTACTTGTAAATACAATATCCAATTAGTAAAGGGCTTTAGAAAAAGAAAATAAATCGTAGGTTTATATCTGTTAATTTTGAAGATTTCATCTAAATTGTTTCTCTTTATACTTTTCATTTGAAAAATCGCACCCGGATATTTTTTGTTTGGGGGGGGGGGGGGGGGGAGGAATGTGCACACACAGCCAATTTTAGGGACTCTAATTTAAGACATAATAAAAATTCCTAAGTTTTTGTAAGTTTAGCTACTTTTAAATCAATTTCTAATGTGCGATTTGAAACTATACATGTCTGAAGTTTGGCTTGCCAAAGCTCAACTCCGGACAATTTGAATGCAACTAGCAACCAAACTTCAGATATTTTTGTCACATAATTTTACTTGATAGGTATTCTTCTATCACATAATACACCGATAGAATCAGAGGCGTATCCAGAATTTAAACTTTATGGTTTCGACCTTTAAGCTTCTTAGTATTGAACACATTCTACTTTTAAAGTTATAAGTTCAAATTTACTATTTATTGTAATTTAAACATTTTTGACATATAAATTCATGTTCCGCGTTAAAAGTTATGGGTTCAATTAAACCTAATACCATTATATTGGATCCGCCCATGGATGGAACTTCTGTATATTAACCATCTGATCTTGATATGAAATATTTTATATATCATTTCATTCTCCTAGAACAATGAGCTTTAGACACCTCAATCCCATCTGATATCACTTCGATATACTCTTCTTATACCGACAAACCCTTTGGGTGTCTGACTTTTCTGGCTACAGTGAGAACCAGAACTCGATGGGGTCAGAAAGAAGACAGTGGGTGGTTGTTGGTCGGAGATGGGATTTTCACTGGGTGAAGGTTGAGACTCAGTCTCGTGTTGATGTGTTGCGTGAGACGAAGACACAGTGGGAGTGACAATGGTGGCCTTTGGAGACTGTGGATATTGGGAAGACATGGTAATTTTTGGGAGCAAAGACAAGGGAAAGATGGGGTTTTCTGGGAGAGGAAATGAGTTTGATGGCTTTGATGTAGATAGTTGTGAGAGAGACATGACTTTTGGGGGTTATTTAGAGGAGATGAGAGACCAATTATAATTGGGTGCAACGGACTGAGAAGACGGGTCGATTTGTAACGGGTGTGACGTTTGGGATTAAAATGGTGTGAAAGGAAAGCCAGACGCATTTAAATGGTGTGGCACTTTTAGCAGTTTAAAATACGTATGAGTGTAAGAGGAACTACTAACCTGAGTCAAGGGAACCGGGTTCTCTGACTGGTTTTTGTAAATAGGAGCCTCATCCTTCTACTAAATTGCAATATCATTAGCTGCTTGTTTGCTCTGCAATTGTCATGCGTGTTTATTTGTAACGGTATAGATTTGAGTTAAAAATTACCAAAAAACACTTTTTAGCAGTTTACTTTTACATTCCGTCATAGCCAATCATTAAGGAATCTGGTACTTTGTTCAATTTTATTAGTCCCAACTCTAGTAGATTCTTTTCAAAATACTCTATGCTCACTGTTTTGGTTAAAATATCTGCTACCTGGTCCTCTGTTTTGCAAAACTTCATACAAATGAGACCTTTTTCAATATTGTCTCTAAGAAAATGATGTCGCACATCAACGTGTTTTGTCCTCTTATGTTGCACCGGGTTCTTTGCCATATTCAGAGCACTTGTGATGTCATACAATCAGAAAACATACCAAAATCTTCTAGTTGTTGCTTGATCCACATCAGTTGATCACAACAGGAAGCAACTACCACATATTCAGCTTCTGCAGTAAAGAGAGCTACTGAATTTTGTTTCTTTGTACCCCATGAAATCAAGCATGATCCCAGAAAATGTGCTATCCCAGATGCACTCTTTCTATCCACCAAATAAACAACTATCACGACCCAATTCTCTTGTAGGCCGTGATGGCACTCAACGCCACCGTTAGGCAAGGCAACAATAAACTAACCACGTGATTTCTTTTTTAACAAATTTCCAAGTAATTAAATTTTTCTAAACTAAAAGATTTCAGAAATAACATGTTTAAGTAAATAAGACGAAAGCAGTTGAGTGCAATCATAACCATAGAAATAATCAAAAAACCACAAAGCTACCTGGTGTCACAATTGTATGAGCACTAATAGATTATACAAAACTCTAGCTACTGCCTAAAATAAAAATAGACAGAAATGTATGTAAAGGAGAGACTCTAGGTGTTGCGGAACAGCTCAGGAAGTAGCTCACTACTAGGCCTTCGAGTAATGAGGATGCGTGCCGGTGTGATTGCCACATGCACCTGCTTAGATCCTACACGGTCAGTGCAGAAGTGTAGCGTGAGTACATAAATAATATATACCCAGTAAGTATGAAGTCTAGCCTTGAAGAAGTAGTGATGAGAGATCGACTTCGGCACGTATTATAGGCTAAAAATATGAATACAAGAATTTAAAATAAGCATGGGTGATGTAAATAATAATAATAACTCATTAACAAGCAGGAACAAATAATTCTTTCACAATTTAATAAATTCTAAGTAAGTTCCCGTCATTAATAATTGTAACCTCACAAGCCACAAAGTAATGTCAAGTATGATTAGGCTCCGAGTATTTGTAAGCACGATTTATGCCGAGGTCATACGACCCGATCCATATTAACGTGTACACTGCCGAGGGACGTGTGGCACGATCCATAGATGCATCTATTCTACTGCTGTGCCCACTTCACAAGAAGAGAGGATACTTTATAAGCATTTTGACTTAAACGTTATAACAAGGCTGATACACAATGTAATACAATTTCTATTATCGGTCAAGTAATCTGCTCAAAGTTCAAGCAAGTGAAATCTGGTCTTTTACAATTCCTCTAATAAGTTCTAATATGAATTAGGCACTTAAATTAACAAGTAGGTACAAGCATTACAAGTAATTCATGATTTGGGTCCTAAACTACCTCGACATAAGCATAAATAGTAGCTACGCATGGAATCTCGTCACCTCGTGCATACTAGCCCCCACAATTAGAAGCAAATATTAATTTAAATCACCTATGGGGTAAATTCCCACATACAAGTTTAGACAAGAGACTTACCTCGTCTCAAAGCCCACTTTCCTATCACAATTTTGATCTAAATCCTTAACTCGGTGCCGAACAAATTCAAAACTAGTCAAATATTATATAATTTAATCAATACATGTTCAAAAGTTCAAAATTTAACTATTAGAGTAATTACGCAACCCCAATTGGTAGATTCCCAAAATTTACTCTCGGGCCCATGTGCCCGGATTCTGAAAATTTTCAAAGAAAGTTGTTACTCATAACCTCACGAACTCAAATATATGATTTTCACTCAATTCCATAACCATTTTCGTGGTTAAATCCATTTTTATCAAAACCTAGATTTTTCATCTAAACCCATAATTTACACAAATTTACATGTTAAAATCAACCAATAGTCTATGTTTTAAACTTCTATTGTATAGAAATCACTTATCTCAAATAGCTAGTGAAAACCCCTCTCTAAGAGCTCCAAAAATCGCCCAAGGAATTAAATAAATGAACCCAAAATGCTCAAGTCTCGTCTTTAATGAAGGTTCTGTCTTCAGCTATTTTCGCACCTACAGAGGGTTGGCCTCTTATACGGCTCCGCATATGCGGAAAAATCATCGCAGATGCGGCCCTTCCCAGTTGTCCTACTTCCGCACCCTCGGATCACTAGACCGCTTCTACGGGTCCGCTATTACGAGACGCGTGCCGCACCTGCAGCTTTGGCCGCTTCTATGGTTGCTTCCATTGCACCTGCGCATTCGTAGGTGCACACCTTGCCCCGCTTCTGCGATTTCTGGGCTGCCCATGCTAGACCGCTTCTGCGGCTACTGGCTTGCTTCTACAAGGTCACACCTGTGACTGACCATCTGTAGGTGCGATTGCACCAGAAGCTGGAAGCTTCAGCCTTCTCCTCAAGTCCAAACCTGGTCCGTGCCTCGTCCGATTAACACCTGAGGCCCCGCCCAAATATACCAACAAGTTTGAAATCATAAAACGGACTAGCTCGCACCCTTAGAACGCATAAAACAACATCAAAACTAAGAATCACACTCCCAAACCAAATTTAATCAACTTATGAACTTCAAGTTCTTCCAACTTAATCCGAACGCGCCGAAACATACTTAAACTACTCGGAATAACACCAAAGTTTACGTGCAAGTCTTAAATCACCATACAAAACTATCCCTAGTATCGAAATCCTAAACGGACCTCGATAACTCCAAAACCTACTCCAAATCAAATTTAAAGAACTTTAAAACCTTTAAGGTGCCAACTATCAATATTAAGCGTCGAAACGCTCCCGGTTTATCCAAAACCTGATCCGAATATATGCCCAAGTTTGAAATCATCATACGAATCTATTCGAACTGTTAAATCCCAGTTCAGAGGTTGTTTACTCAAAATGTTGACCAAAGTCAAACTTAGCCCTTTTTGCCAACCTTCAGGAACCAAGTGCTCCAATTTCAACCTGAACCATTCCAACTCCCGAACAAACCATCCCCGTAAGTAATAAAACAGTTAAAGCACATATGGGAGTCTTATTTAGGGCACCGAGGATCTATAAAGTGAAACGACCAGTCGGGTCATTACATTCTCCACCTCTTAAACAAACGTTCATCCTCGAACGTGTTTAGAATCATACCTAGAGTGTTGAATAAGTGTGTATATCTGCTCTACATGTCCTCCTTGGTCTCCCAAGTTGCCTCATCGACTAGTTGACCCCTCCACTGAAATTTAACGGCAAAAATCTTCTTGGACCTCAACTGGCAAACCTGACTATCAACAACGACAATTGGCTCCTCCTCATAACCCAGACTCTCATCTAGCTAAACCGTGTTAAAGTTTAACACATGCAAACTGTCGTCATGATACTTCCAGAGCATAGACACGTGAAAAACTAGATGAACTCACGATAGACTGGGAGGCAAAGCAAGCTCATAAGCAACCTCCCAAACTCAACTCAACACCTCAAATGGACCTATAAACCTTGAGCTCAACTTGCCCTTCTTCCCAAACCTCATAATTCCCTTCATCGGTGAGACTAACTTTTTCGCCCACCATAAATGATAAATCACGTGCCTTCTGATCCGCGTAACTCTTCTGTTTGGACTGTGCTGTGTAAAGTCTCTCTTGAATCAGCTTTACATTTTCCAAGGCATCCTTCACCAAATCAGTACCATGTAACCTAGCTTCGACGGGCTCAAACCATCCGATGGGAGAATGATATCGCCGACCATATAAAGCCTCAAATGGAGCCATCTCGATGCTAGACTGATAACTGTTGTTGTAAGCAAACTCGAACAAAGGTAAAAATCGATCTCGCTACCCTCCGAAGTCAATCACACATGCTCTGAGCATATCCTCCAAGATTTGAACTGTTCGCTTCGATTGCCCGTCGGTCTGCGGATGAAAGGTTGTGCTGAGCTCTACACGAGTCCCCAACTTACTTTATACTGCTCTACAAAAATGCAAAGTAAACTGAGTGCCCCTCTGATATGATGGAGACATGCACACCATGCAATCGAACAATCTCCTAATTATAAATCTAGGCCAACCTCCCTGAAGAATACGTAGTCACAACCGAAATAAAGTGTGTTGAATTGGTCAACCTGCCGACAATGACCCAAACTGCATCAAACTTCCGCAAGGTCTGTGACAATCCAAATATGAAATCCATAGTAATGCGCTCCCATTTCCACTCCGGTATAGTCATTTACTAGAGTAGGCCACCTGACCTCTGATGATCATACTTAACATGTTGCCAATTTAGGCACCTCGCCACATACTCAACTATGTCCTTCTTCATCCGCTGCCACCAATAATGCTGCCACAAGTCACAGTACATCTTCATAGCACTTGGATAAATAGAATGAAGAGAACTGTGTGCCTCCTCTAGTATCTTCTCCCTCAAGCCATCAACATTAGGAACACATAGGCGACCCTGGAGTCGAACACCATCATCACCGATAGTAACCTCCTTGGAACCACCCCGTAGTACCGTCTCTTTGAGAACCAACAAGTGTGGATCATCAAAATGACGAGCCTTGATCTGCTCAAATAGTGAAGACTGGGCAACGACGCATGCAAGAACTCGGTTGGGCTCTGAAATATCCAACCTCACAAGTTTGTTAGCCAAGGACTAAATGTCTAAGTCTAGTGGCCTTTCCTCTGCTGAAATAAATGCCAAACTACCCATACTCTCTGCCTTTCTGCTCAAGGCATCCGCAGCCACATTCGCCCTCCCCGGATGGTAAAGGATGGTCATATCATAATCCTTCAGTAACTCAAGCCACCTATGCTGCCTCAAATTGAGATCCCTCTTCTTGAACAAATATTGCAAGCTACAATGATCTATGTAAACCTTACAGGACACCCTATAAAGATAATGCCTCTAGATCTTAAGAGAATGAATAATCGCGGCCAACTCCAAATCATGTACAGGTTAATTCTTCTCATGGGGCTTCAGCTGACGCGAAGCATATGCAATAACTCACCCCTCCCGCATCAATACACAACCTAACCAATGATTGAGGCATCACAATACATAGTATACATCCTCAAATTGGAAGGCAACACTAGAACTGGTGCCCTAGACAAAACTGTCTTGAGCTCCTGAAAGCTCGCCTCGCAATCATCGGACCAACGGAATAGAGCACCCTTCTGGGTCAATTGTGGTCAAAGGTGTTGCAATAGATTAGAAGCCTTACAAAAATTGGCGATAATAACCTGCTAACCCCAAAAAGCTCCTGATCTCAATCGACGTAGTAGGACGACGCCAATTCTGAAATGCCTCGATCTTCTTTGGATCTACCTTTATACCCTTGGCTGATATATCATGCCCCGAGAATGCTACAAAATCTAGCCAAAACTCACGCTTGGAGAACTTAGCATATACCTTCTATTCTCGCAAGGCCTGAAGTACCACTCTCAAATGTTGCTTATGCTCCTCCATGCTACGCGAGTAGATCAAAATGTCATCAATGAAGATAATAACAAATGAATAAATATATGGCCACCCTGTTCATAAAATTCATAAATGCTACCGGGGCGTTAGTCAAACCGAAGGACATGACTAGAAACTCATAATAGCCATATCTTATCCGGAAAGCGGTCTTCGGAGCATCTATATCCCGAATCTTTAACTAATGGTACCCTGATCTCAAGTCAATATTAGAGAACACCCTGGCACCATACAACTGGTCAAATAAATCATCAATACACGGAAACGGGTACTTGTTCTTGATGTTAAGTTTGTTCAAATTGTGGTAATCAATGCACATTCGCATAGTCCTATCTTTCTTCTTCACAAATAGCACTGGTGTACCCTAAGGCGATACACTCGGTCTGACGAACCCCTTTGCTAGGAACTCCTCAAGTTATTCCTTCAACTCTTTTAGATCCATACGATATGGTAGGATAGAGATAGGTTGGGTACCTATAGCCAAATCAATATAAAAATCAATATCACGATCTGATGGAATGCCTGGAAGATCAGAAGGAAACACATCGGAGAACTCCCGTACTATGAAAACTGAATCAACCGTCGGAGTCTCTACAGTAGTACCTCGAACATACGCTAGATAAGCCAAAAAACCCTTCTTGATCATGTGTTGAGCCTTCAGAAAAGAGATAACCTGACTAGATGTACTAACTGACGAACCCTTCCACTCCAACCTAGGCAACACTAGCATCGCCAATGTAACAGTCTTGGCATGGCAATCAAGGATGGCATGATATGGAGACAACCAGTCCATACTCAGGATGATCTCAGAGTCGGTCATATCGAGCAACAGAAAATCTACTCTATTCTCATAACCACAGAAAGTAACAATGCAGGGCCGGTAGATCCGATCCAAACCAACTAAATCACACATTGGAGTGGACACATAAACAGGGCACCCAAGGACTCATGATAAATACCTAGGAAATGAGCAAACAAAGATGAAATGTATGAATATGTGGACCCTGGATCAAATAATACTAACGCATCCCTACCGTAGACAGAAATAATACTTGTGATCACGACATTTGAGGCCACTACATCTGGTCTGGTCGGATAACCATAGAACCTAGCTGGAGCGCCACCTGACTGGCCTCCACCTCTAGGACAGACCCTATTTACCTTCCCTTCGCCTCTGGGTGGCTGGACGGCTGGTGGGGCAGCTGGTGCTGTAATCATAGGCTACTAAACCTGCTGCACTGCCTTGCCCCAGATCCTGGGGTAGAACCTCTACACATCTAAGATCCCCACACTCGAAATAACCTCTCGGTATGGTGGACTGCTGACCTGAAGTCTGACCCTGATAGCCTGAATACCCACTAGAAGAACCCTGAATAACTTGTGGGCAGTAGGAACTCTCTGGCATGGCACTGAAATAGGGTCGCACTGGAGCACCCTGGGAGGTGGCGGTGCTTGATATATGGCCCTGCGAGAGTGACCCCTCTACCCCCGGCCGAGCACCTCTAAACACTCTAGAATATCGAAACCGCTTATCCCTCATAGCCTGCTCTCGGCCACGCTGACGTACACCCTCGATCCTCCGAGCTATCTCCACAATTATCTCATAAGAAGTCCCCATCTCAACCACTCGGGCCATAGTGGCTTGAATACCAGTGGTCAAACCTGCAATGAACCTCCGCACTCTTTCTGCGTCAGTAGGAAGTATCATAAATGCATGGCGAGACAACCTAGAGAATCTCGCCTCATAGTCGATCTAACCCTACTGGAGCTGCTCGAACTGAAACTGCAATTTTTCCCTCTAGGAGGGTGGGATATACCTATCTAGAAATATACGGGAGAACTGGTCCCAAGTCATAGGAGGAGAATCTGTTGGTCTACCGAGAAGATATGACTGCTACCACCTACGGGCCTTGCCCTCCAACTGGAAAGTAGTAAAATCCACCCCATGGGACTCCAATATCCTCATGTTGTGCAGCCTGTCCCTACACCGATCAATGTAGTCTTGGGGGTCCTCATGTCGCGCACCTCTAAAGACAGGAGGATGGAGCCTGGTCCATCTGTCCAGTAACTTCTACGGTTCGCCGGCCGCAGCTGGTCTAGGCTCAGGTATACCTTCTGTAACTGGCTGAGCTCCACCCATAGGTAGTGCGCCCGGGGTCTGATATACGGCAACTGCATGCAGTGGAGCCTGAGCGGTAGGGGTTTGTGCTCCCCCTCCCGCTTGTGATGTGGCTGGGTCTACTGGAAATAAATCGGCCTGAGTCATAGTATCCATGAACCGTAGCATATGGCCCATGACCTCCTAGAATCCCGGTGCAGACATGAAATCTACCTGGGCTTGCTCTACTGCAAGCACCTCACCTGCTCCTCAATAATAGGACTGGATCTGCTGGTGGCATAGCTGGGGAATCTCTAGGACGTCCTCACCCTCTACTATGGGTTGGAGCCCTCCCTCGGCCTCTAGCAACAGGGGGAGCAGCTCCTCCCTGATCTGGAACATCAGCTGGGTGCATTCTCACCATATGTGAGAGAATAAGAGAAAGATACTTAGTACCACATCAACTACACGACAGGAGATGAAGAAAGAGTAGTTTCCTAACACCCTATAGCCTCTTGAAGATAAGTACGGATGTCTCCGCACCGATCTGCAAGACTATATTAGGCATGCTCATAAATTATGAGACCTACGTAAACCTATTGCTCTAATACCATGTTTTCACGACCCAATTCTCTTATAGGCTGTGATGGCGCCCAGCGCCGCCGCTAGGCAAGCCAACAGTGAATAACCACGTGATTTCTCTTTTTAACAAATTTCCAAGTAATTAAATTTTCCTTAACTAAAAGATTTCAGAAACAACAGTGTTGCGGCCAAACGCATACGCAAGTATACGCGGTCGTCAAGTAATAAAGTGATAAGATGGAGTGTCTAACCCACGAGGACTTGTGATTAACTATTAACTAAATTAGACTATCCTAATTATTTAAACAAGGATTAAACCCAAAAGTAGTGACGCTAAAGTAATTAAACTAAAAAGAAAATAACTAATAAACTTTAAATAGAGGAAGAACATATTTTTATATTATCAATGTGATGAAAACGATCAAGGGTTAATGGGCTATCTAATATTCCTATTGTATTCTTCAATTGAATTGACTAATTAATTTATCTAGTTTATTAGTTGACAGGGTTAATATTGCTCACAAGAATCTGTCGAGTTCTTACTCGCCTGTTCAAGCTAATGTAACGCCTATATGTCTATGGAGTTAGAACTAACAAGAACGCATTTATAATTCTTGTATATCAACCAAGAAAGGCAATTAGGTATATGTCTATCCTTACCGCGAATCTGTTCCTGATGCCCAGGTTCAAGAATTTGCTCTACTCAATCCTATGTGCAATCTAGAATTCCCACTTTCGAGTTCAATTCTAGATTCGTAGATAGTATTTAACTGGTGATCAAGCAATAAAATAATTAATCGTAGGATTGAATAAATAAACCAATACGACAAACTAAGAAATCAAAATCAATATCCGAATAACAATAATCATGAAAGAACCACAACCCTAGAACGTGAAGTTTAGCTCCACATGGACATGGTATCCAAACAACAAATCATATGAAGAAACATAAAAATTACTATGTTTGGTGGAAAAAGATAAAACCCGGCCTCCACAGTAGCTCTGTGCTCTCCCTTGCTCAAAAGTTCCTCTCAAAAATGATCTCCTCTCCAAAATAGGTTTAAGACCCCTTTTATACGAGTTGGAGGTAGTGTAGGGCTGAAATAACCTTATTCCGGGCGAAATAGGAAAAGTCTCTGTTTCGAGCGTCTAGGGCAACACCGAGCGCTGGGCCTGGAGCTAAATCTAGTAAGTTTTTGCACGCTAATTCTTTCTTTTCTTTCAACTGAATTGCCCTTCCTTTCATTTCGTATTACATTTGGGGGGACAAAACCCAACGGGTGTCCCCCCTTTGTCTCCCTATTTTTAATCCTTTTATTATCCTTTCTTTTTCTTTCATGTTTTATTCAATTTTGCATCCAATCTCTTCATCTTCACACTGCTTTATTCCTACATAGTTAAAATATAACATTAAGCTCAAAGTAATATAATTAATACTCAAAAGACAATTAACGTACTAGAATGTGAGGCAACAATGGTTAAATATATGCATTTTTTAGGTAACATCACCATCCCATACTTAAACTCTTGTTCGTCCTCGAGTAAGCTAAAATCACTCTCAATAAATCAATCTTAGAAACACCACCACTTCAGTTGATACTAACAATTAGGCCCTATAGCAAATCAAATTATTAGATATATAATTTCTGATCATCGTGCAAGATATACAAGTCACAAAAAAACAATAAATTTCTAACCTCCAAACCTCAGAGATGGACTCTAACTCACCAAATTTAAGCTCGCTTATCTACTCTATCAAATAAATCTAATAACATCACCTATCTATCGTGAAACAAGTGCCCTCACAAGAATAAATAGTCCATACACTCAAACCAAAGAATGAATATCATTTAAGGACTTAGCATCAAAGAAGAACTCTCGCACTTACAAATGAATTCACATGGATGCAGAAAGAACCATAGGCTTTCCCATTATGTACATATCTACTAAGTAAGTGTTCTCGAATAAAATCAAATAGGACTTCAACGGGTTGTAATGTGTAACGACCCGACCGGTCGTTTTGAGCATTTTCACTTTGCTCGGTATTTGGGTTCACGAGTATCTCCATATGATGTATTAGGACTTGTGTGCAAAATTTGAGTTCATTCCAAGTTGATTTGATATGTTTCGACGTGAGTTTTTGGAAGTTGAAAGTTCGAAAGCTGATTAAGTTTGATTTGAAGTGTGTTTCATCGTTTCGATGTTATTAAGTGTGTTTTGAGGCCTTGAGTAGGTTCGTATTATGATATGGAACTTGTTGGTATGTTTCGACGGGTCTCGAGGGGCTCGGATGACTTTTAGATAGCTTTGAGTTGTGTTGCGCTCGTTTTTCTTATGTTTCGACGTCCTTTTTTCAAGCATAAATAGTACCACATTGAATAAATGAGCTTCGATTTCTAGTTTGATCGAAGCATTAGATCCGTATCATAATTACATAGCCATAACAAAAAGAATCATCAAATTTGGACATCATATGAGGATTTTATGGTCATTTTATTAAGAAATGGGTTGCCAAATTTTTCAGATTAATTACGAAATTGTCACTGACTGTGTATTTAAAAATCTGCACTATTTTCAAATATTAAAACCAACATATCTCCTTCAATATAATGTCAAATGGAGTTATTCAAGAGCCTAACTTGACTAGAATTTCATACGAAATCCATTGGAGGCATCAAAAGTGAGTTTTGAGATCATTTGGCACAAGAAACGAGGCAAAACAGTGCCAAAATGAGGGTATTGTGCATTTAACATATATTGAGTTAGAGAGCTCGGAATTGGGCAATTTGCGAGGCAATTTTTAGCATATGAATTGGGGTAAGTATTCTCTACTCGGTTTTGGTTATATTTTTTGAATCTATCTTCAATTTTAGCTTTTGGTTGATGAATTTTAAAGAAGAAATTGGGGGTTTTGGCCTAAAGTTTCATAATATGAATTTTTGAGTTTTGAACACCGATTCTGTCACCACCCTAAAACGGACCCGATCGTGATGGCTCCTATCGTGAAACTAGGCCAGCCGACACAAACCCCAAAATCAACCAAACAATTATAATAAGTCATTAATAGGCTAAAATCCCAAAATGTAAGTTAAAGTAGACAATGCGGAAACACAACACAGCCCGACATTGGGGTGTCACTAGTCATGAGCAACTACAACTCTTCTAGAAATATAAAAGGACAACATAGTCTGAAGCAAAGCTAATACAAAGCGGAATAAAGATAGGAAGGAGAAGCACTGGGTTGCGAATGCCAAACATCTACCTAGTCAACTCCGAAAGCCTGCTGGAAGACAAATCAGCAGTCGCTAGCGTGACCCGAGACTCCTGGATCTGCACACAGAGTGCAGAAAGTAATGTGAGTACGCCAACTCAGTAAGTAATAAAAATAAAGGCAGCTGAGCAGTAAGAAAATACATAAACCACAACATAACGCTACAACAAAACAGCATAAGTCTAGAACAATGCAGTGAAGCAGTAAAACTCGTAAAAACATCTCAGTTCAGTAAAACCTTTTAAAACATTTTTAACATTTTCAAACGAGTGATGAAGACAAATCAGCACTCGCTAGCATGACTCGAGACTCCTGTATCTGCACACAGGGTGCAGGGAGTAATGTGAGTACACCAACTCAGTAAGTAATAAAAGTAAAGGCAGCTGAGCAGTAAGAAAATACATAAACCACAACATAACGCTACAACAAAACAACATAAGTCCAGAAAAATGCAGTAAAACAGTAAAACTCGTAAAAACATCTCAGTTCAGTAAAACCTTTTAAAACTTTTTTTAATAGTTTCAAATGAGTGATGAAAATAGTGAGTAAAAGTATAGGAACATAAAACAGCCCCTCAGGCAAAATATCAATAGAACTAACCCCTCGATCTATCTCACAATCACTCGTAATTAGCCTATCGGGCAAAAACATGAAACAACAACAGCCCCTCGGGCAATACCACATCTCACACTGGGTATCCGCGCTCACTGGGGGTGTTCAGACTTCGGAGGGGCTCCTACAGCCCAAGCGCTATAACAAGCCATCTCGTGGCATAATCAAATTGGCCCTCGGCCTCATAACAAGCCACCTCGTGGCGTACAAATCAGGCCCTCGGCCTCATAATCATGAATCAGTACAACTTGCTGCGGCACGCAGCCCAATCCCATAATATCCTCACAACACAGGCCCTCAGCCTCACTTAGTCAGAAATCTCTCAAGCCACTCGGGCAACATTAAAACATGGTGCTCAACCCAAAATATGATTTAAAACATCAAAACGGAGTAAATATGGTTAAGTTATGAAAATAGTAGAATACAGTATGACTGAGTACAAATATGAAGTCAAACTAGTGAGGAATAGTAGTAAAAATCCCCTAAGGGTCCAAAACAGTTGGCACGAGGCCCAAATATGACATTTAGCCCAAAACATGATAATACTTTCCAAAACACAATGATATCAAAAAGTTTTCAATCAAATACACAATTTAACAGTTATACAGGACAGACTAAGTAACAAGCCTCAACAGTACACGACCCCACGCTCATCATCTAGCGTGTGCATCACCTCAAGTAGCACAATGATGTGAAATGTGGGGTTTCATACCCTCAGGACAACATTTACAATCATTACTTACCTCAATCCGATCCAAACTCTAGCCCGCGACGCCTTTGCCTCTCGACTCGGTTTTCGGATGCTCCAAATCTAACAAAAAATAGATTTATACAATCAAAATATGCTAAGGGAACAAAGCTCACTCGAAAATAAGGGTGTTAAACGGGTGGGCCGGGCTGGGTTGGGATTTTTTGGGCCCATACGGTTATGTTCCGGGCCGGTTACTGGTTGGGCCTTACCGGGTTTAACGGGTTCGGGTTCATCCGGGTAAAAATTGAACCGTAAGGGTTACGGGTTGAGGGGGCCGGGCCGGGCCGGGTTTAGTGTATTTTTTAATTTTTTTTGTATTTTGTATAACTATTGTAAGTTGTATTAATACAAAGTATTAACATAAAGAATACAAGGAAGATGGGGAAAAATTGCACTTATAAATTGCAAGTGCTACATTTATTTCAAAATAAAAAATTAAAGTTTGCATTTAAAGAGTAAATTAACAAAAAAATAGTAAAACCAAATTTTCATGCATAATAAATTAATAATACTTCATATTAATCTAACAAACTAAAACGTTAAGCATAAAAACGTCTAATAATTTTAAAATAACACAAATTGTCTTAAAATCTTATATACGAATTTCCGAAGGATGCTCAAGACAATACTTTATATGCCTCCTTAAACTGTCTGTTCCAGACCCTGAACGAAGATTTAAGACTTGACCACAGTTCTTGCACTTTACTTTATGACCTTTTTCATTTTCTTCTATCACCTCAAAGTGTTGTCAAACATATGAGCGCACTCTAGAAGTATAAGGCATGATTTAACTTGAATTGAGATTGAGAAATGAGAATTGAGAGATGAGTGAAGAAATGCGGAAGAGGAGGGGGGTATTTATAGTTTTAGAGAAGGTTAATTTTGTAAATTGAAAAAAAGATAAATTTTAAAGAAAAAAGAGGCTATTAATGCAATTAAGGGTGTTAAGCAACGGATCCCTGCCAGGGGTGACCGTTGCCAACGGTTAGTGGGCCCCACAGATTTCAGAAAATTAAAAAAAAAAAATGATTTAGCCGTTGTACCGGTCCGGTTCGAGCCGGTTAAATCGGTACACGGTACTATTCACGTGGATCGGGTTTGACTGGTCTGGTTAACCATTAAAAAAAATATACGGACCGACCCCCTCTACCCCTCCTACCCAGCCCACCCGGCCCCTATGTACCGGGCCGGTCCGGTTTCGGTTTTTTTCGGTCTGGGCCGGTCCGATTACGGGTCAACTCGGCCCGTTAGACACCCTTACTCGAAATACTAAGAAAGACTGGATCACAGCGAACGACAAAATAAGAATAAGCTATATATAGAGTCACAACCCTGAGTCTAGATGTCAGAAAGTCTGCTATTTTATTCATTACTCAAGCACTCACAGGAAAATACTACTCAAGATCAGGCCTAAAGAAGCTAGTATCAAACAAGTCACAAAAGTTTTTATTCTCCCTCTTTTAGTACTCCTAAAAAAATCTAATCCTAAAAAAAATTACCCGGTTCAAGTTACATCCCCTGGAAAAGAACCGATGCACAAAGAAAAATCAAGGGGGATTATTATCTAACTAAAACCAACTAGAAATAAAAAGAATTTTTTTTTAGATTTTATGTTGGACTTTAATCCCTCAAGAAAGCTGTCCACAAAATCTATTGTCGGAAAAAGTCAAAAATTTCTTATTTTTTTCGTTTTTATTTTTTTAATTTTTTTTTAAAACAAAAATAACTACATTATGAAATAATACTACAACTAAGCTACAGAAAATCAATCAGACAATCTTCTCACCCCACACTTAAAAGTTTGCAATGTCCTCAATGCATACAATAAATAACAAGAGGGTAAAAGAGACTCTCTGGTAAGCCAAAGGCCAAAGTATTCGCAGCTCACGGGATACTCAGACTTCTCCCAGGTATGATCCTTTGTGCTAGTACCTTACCCTAGTTCCAACCACCTGCTCGACTTTTCACACACCTATTGGCTTTGCCTTCATGATCCTACTCCTACAAAAATACAAAAATAACACTACAAAAAGAATACAATATGAAAAAAAATCAAAACTACAAGAAAGAAGTAAAGCTGGGTTGCCTCCCGACAAGCGCCTAATTTAACGTCGCGGCATGACGTGAACCACTTTTTCCTCCACCTTGAGCTTATGAATTGTGCCCCTAACATGGCATCCAGTTTGCGACTATGCTCCAGTGGTGGGGCTACAAAGATAACCATGCCAAGTAATAAATTTTTCAATCTACACTTCTCGGCCTTTAGATGAGGAATGTAATTTTTGCTTTTTAACACAACAAATTCAAGAATATAGGCACTCTCATCCTCATCCTTTGACTCTCTCATAGGCTCAGAAGGCTCGATTACTATCTTACTATCTAAACACAATGTGAAAAATGATTGGAATGCGGTGTAATACGCTATAACTCATGAATTTTACTACTATTTGCATCCCCATATTTACATATACTCAAGTCTCCCAAAGTAATATTATCTACTCCCTCATATGACTCTAGATCACTCTTCTCAACATTGGCACCGTCAAGGAAGATATAGTTTAATGATTGGTATTCTCATTTTAGCTCCTCAATTTGGTCTAGAAGATTATTTTCAGCTTCACACATCTCATCATTAAATTGTTGGGTGTTACACGCATCAACTTTTGTACTCAAATCTGCATCCAAGTTATACACAACCAAGCTAAAATTTGCAATTTCATGTGCAATATCAACTTTCTCCCTAGACTAATCATTCACCAACGTTGTTAGAAGACAATGTCGTTCTATATATTTCCTTAATCGAGAATATCCATCCCAATACCAACCCTTACTCCCATATTCAAATTCAGATCTCCAAGAGGTCAGGTCATGACAAGCTCAAAAATACAGGCCAAAAAAGTGTTCTGTCCACCAAGCGTCTTCTTCAATAACCTTACCTCTGTATATTTCATCTCCAGATGTCATGCTAAGAGAACTAGAAACACACTAAGTGAAAAATCAAGTATTTATAAGAATAAAAATATTTACAAAAAAAAAAAAATTATAAAGATAAAAGCAAAAGTCTAATCTAGAAAAATAGCTAATTTCTACGTCCTCGGCAACGCGCCAAAAACTTGTTGCGACCAAACGCACATACAAATATACGCGGTCGTCAAGTAATAAAGTGATAATATAGAGTATCAAACTCATGAGGACTTGTGATTAACTATTAACTAAATTAGACTATCCTAATTATCTAAACAAGGATTAAACCTAAAATAAGTGATGCTAAAATAATTAAACTAACATGAAAATAACTAATAAACTTTAAACAGTGGAAGAACATATTTTTATATTATCAATGTGATGAAAACGATCTAGGGCTATGGGCTATCTAACATTCCTATTGTATTCTTCAATTGAATTGACTAACTAATTTATCTAGTGTATTGGTTGACAGGGTTAATATTGCTCATAAGAATTTGTCGAGTTCTTACTCGCCTGTTCAAGCTAACCTAACGCCTATATGTTTATGGAGTTAGAACTAACAAGAACGTATTTATAATTCATGTGCATCAAGCAAGCAAGACAATTAGGTATATGTATATTCTAACCGCGAATCTGTTCCCCGATACCCAGGTTCAATAACTTGCTCTACTCAATCCTATGTGCAATCTAGAATTCACACTTTCGAGTTCAATTCTAGATTCGTAGATAGTATTTAATTGGTGATCAAGCAATCAAATAATTAAGCATAGGATTGAATAAATAAAGTAATACGATAAACTAAGAAATCAAAATCAATATCCGTATAACAATAGTTATAAAAGAACCACAACCCTAGACCGTGAAGTTTAGATCCATATAGACATGGTATCCAAACAACAAATCATATGAAGAAACATAAAAGTTACTAAGTTTGGTGGAAGAAAGATCAAACCCGGCCTCCACAGTAGCTCTATGCTCTCCCTTGGTCAAAAGTTCCTCTCAAAAATGTTCTCCTCTGCAAAATAGGTTTAGGACCCCTTTTATACGAGTTAGAGGTAGTGTAGGGCCGAAATAACTTTATTCCGTACGAAATAGGGAAAGTCTCCGTTTCGAGCGTCTAGCGCTAAATCCAGTAAGTTTTTAAATGCTAATTCCTTCTTTTCTTTCAACTAAATTGCCTTTCCTTTCATTTTCTCTTACATTTGGGGGGACAAAACCCAAAGGGTGTTCCCCCTTGATCTCCCTATTTTTAATTCTTTTATTTTCCTTTCTTTTTCTTCCGTAATTTTATTTAATTTGTCTTCCAATCTCTTCATCTTCACACTGCTTTACTTATTTACAATTAAAATACAATATTAAGCACAAAGTAATATAATTAATACTCAAAAGATGATTAAAAGTACTTGAATGTGAGGCAACATTGGTTAAATATATGCATTTGTTTAGCCGAACATCAAGCAGTTTTAAGTAAATAAGACGAAGGCAGCTGACTGCAATCATAACCATAGAAATCATCCAAAAACCACAAGGATACTAGTGTGTATCAAGACCAAGTGTCACAAGTGTATGAGCACTAATAGATTATACAAAACTCTAGCTACTGTCTGAAATAAAAAGAGACAAAAAAGTATGTAAAGGAGAGACTCTTGGTGCTACGGAACGGCTCAAGAAGCAGCTCACCACTAGGCCTCCGGATAACGAGGATGTGCCTGCGTTAGATCCTGCACGATCAGTGTAGAAGTATAGCGTGAGTATATAAACAACATGTACCCAGTAAGTATCAAGTCTAAACTCAAAGAAATTGTGATGAGGGGTCGACTTCGACACTTACTATGGGCTAACAATATGAATACAGGAATTCAAAATAAGCATGGGTTATGTAAATAATAATAATAATAACTCATTAACAAGAAGCAACAAACAATTCTTTCACAAATTAATAAATTCCAAGTAAATTTTCGTCATTAATAGTTGTAACCTGACAAGCCACAAAGTAATGTCAAGTATGATTAGGCTCCAAGTATTAGTAAGCATGATTTACATCGAGGTCATACGACCCGATCTAGAATAACGTGTACACTGCCAAGGGATGTGCGACATGATTCATAGATGCATCTATTCTACTGTGAGGTGTTCGGCCCGCTCCACAACAAGAAATAACAAGGCTGATACACAATGTAATACAATTTTCATTATCGGTCAAGTAACCCTGCTTAGTTC
Organism: Nicotiana sylvestris; assembly: GCF_000393655.2. Lineage (NCBI taxonomy): Eukaryota > Viridiplantae > Streptophyta > Magnoliopsida > Solanales > Solanaceae > Nicotiana > Nicotiana sylvestris. The sequence continues at coordinate 38,918,368 of NC_091060.1, read as the reverse complement.
TTCCTGAAGTTGTCTATTTCTTTCATGTTCAGCACACAGACTCAATTTTACCATTTTGAGCTCATTTTCAAATTTAAGGTGTGCCTCACTTGCCACTTCCTTACCTTTTGAAGCATTTCCAGAACTGTTTTCCCTTTTTAATTCCTCTATCATTTTCTTTAGTTTCACATCTACTACCAATAAGTAATCTCTCTCATGCTCTACCTTTTCAATTTTCTTAGTTAGAACATCCTTTTAATTCTTTAAATCCTCAATGGTTTCTTTTAAATGAACAACTACAACTAGTAAATCATCTCTCTTATGGTCTACCTCTCTTAATTCCACAGTTAAAACATTTTTTTTATTGATAAGGTTACGGTAAGCATCAATCAGAACATTTGCTAAGGATACAAGCTTATTTTAAGAGTATGACGTCAAATTTCTTTGAACGTCTAGAAAGTTTAACTCATCGTCATTATCATCTTCAGCCTCATCAGATTTTTCCATCAAGGAAAAGATGGAGTCATATTTAGATGCTTTGCTTTCAACGGCCATCATGGAGATGTCGCCTTGTTCACCATCTCCCTCAGATTCACTACAGGAATCTCCCCATGCAGCAAGAGCATGTTTCACAACATTGTCAGCCGCATCTTTTCTATTGAATTTTCTGTCAGGAACTTGGTTCCTCTTGGCATCTTGTCTGTGTTGTGCTTGTACTGGTCTTGTTTGTGGAGAGTATAATCTTTGATGAATTATCCTGGCTTCCCTCATTTTGACAACAATCATAGCCTTTTGTTCTTCTAAAACTTCCCCTTTTTCGGAATACCCCCATTTTTGTGAACCATTTTCTAAAACCTTCTTGTCAAATAGGCCATGTCAGCATTATCAGCACTTGAGCCACTGTTGTCTGCCTTGAGAACTAGGTTCTTCTCCTTTTTGGGTTCTCTTATTTCATGGTCCTTCTTCTTCATTTCGCATGTCTTCAGATTTCTAATGAGGTCGACAATCATCAACTTTTGCATATATTTTGCCTCCTTGATAGCATTGACTTTACTCTCCCAAGAACCAGGTAACACACTGAGTATTTTCTTGACCAGTTTGTTCCTTGGAATGATCTCTCCTAGAGAATGGAGCTCATTGATGATGGAAGTAAAGTGAGTATGCATGTCCCGAATGGACTCATCATCTGTCATCTTGAAGAGTTCATACTCAGTTATGAGCATGTCGATCTTTGATTGCTTGACTTGAGTTTGTAACAACCCGGTCGGTCGTTTTAAGAATTAACACCCTGATCCCTTATTAACTATTTTTTCCGTGTTTGTTTCTGCTATTTTGATTTGCCGGGATGATTTGTTTTGAGTTTCGGAGCGTTTTGGGATACTTAGTCCCTAAAAGAGAGTTTAAGCTTTAGAATTTGGACCGTAGTCAGAGCAGTGTGAAAACAACCTTGAAATGGAATTTCATTAGCTCTGTTGGGTGATTTCGGGCTTAGGGGCGTGTCCGGATTGTGTTTTGGAGGTCCATAGCTAATTTAGGCTTAAAATGCTGAAAGTTGAATTTTTGGAGTTTCTGGTTCGATAGTGAGTTTTTGATTTCGGGGTCGGAATGGAATTTCAGAAGTTGGAGTAGCTCCATATTGTTGAATGTAACATGCTTGCAAAATTTCAGGTCATTCAGACGAGATTTGATAGACTTTTTGATTGAAAGTGGAATTTGGGAGTTTTTGAAGTTCTTAAGCTTAAATCCGATGTTAATTTGACGTTTTGATGTTGTTTTCAGCATTTCGAAGGTAGGAACAAGTTTGAATGATATTTTAGGATATGTGGGCATATATGGTTGAGGTCCCGAGGGCCTTGGTTGAGTTTCGGGTAGTTGAACGGATCAAATGCATGGTTGAGGAATTGTAGAAAATGCATCAAGTGTCCAGTTCTGGTTTCCTTCATCGTGTTTGCGAGTAGGATCTCGCGTTCGTGAAGAGGAGTTGGGGCAGGTTGAAGCTTAACGCTTCACGTTCACGAAGAGGGTCCCGCATTCGCGTAAGAGGGAGAAAGTTGCTACCGCATTCGCGACAGGGTCATCGCGTTCGCGATGAAGGAATTCTGGGCCAAGAGAAGTTGTGCTTTACAAACGCGATAGGCCTTCCGCGTTCGCGAAGAAGGAAGTACCTCGGAAGATTATAAAGTTTCAAAATTGAGGGTTTAGCCATTTTTATCAAAACTAGAGTTTGGGAGCTCGGATTTGAACGAGATTTTGAGGGATTTTTAGAGATATCAATTGGGTAATGATTCCTGACTCCTTTTTGCTTATTACCCATTAATCTAAACATGAATTCATCATCTAATTTCGGATTTGGTGTGAAAATTTGGGGAAAATGGAATAGAGTTCTTCAACTAAGATGTTGAGTTTCGATTAGGAATTTGACATTGGATTTGGATAATTTTGGTATGATTAGACTCGTGAGTGAATGCGGGTTCATAATCCATAACTTTTACCCAATTCCGAGATATAGGCCCGGGGGACTTTTTGGGAAATTTTCTTAGTTTCGCGTGTTAGCCTCGAATTAATTAGTGGAATTGGTTACTTGAGTTATATTTATATTATGCAATTGATTTGAATAGATTTGGGACATTTGGAGTCGAGTACTCGTGGAAAGACGTGATTTCGAGTTGATTGAGCCGGTTCGAGGTAAGTGGCTTGCCTAACCTTGTGTGGGGGAAACTCCCCTTAGGATTTGGTATTGTTGATATATGAAATCCCTTGTACGTGAGGTGACGAGTGCGTACATGTGCTAATTGTTAAAAATCTTGTTTTTATTAAGTAACTATAACTGTATTTTCTTCCATGTTTATACTACTTGCAATTTAAGCCTACTGTTAGCTTAGGGAAGCATGTCTAACTGACGTAATTGCTTTACTTGCTCAAACTGCTTTATTTGAATTCTATGTAGCATTCTAGGTTAGAAATACCTGTTTTACCTTGGTATGAAATTAGTTTGAATTGAATGTTCTTCGTGTTACTGTTGTGTGATTACTTTGGGACTACGGGCGATTACCCGATAGATCCCCGTACCTGTTTATTGGGGACTACGGATTGATATTCCGGTAGATCCCCCTGCACATTATATTGGAACTACGGGACTGCACCTAGTAGATTAACCCAGTACTGCGTATTTACATTTGGGACTACGGATTAGGATTCCGGTAGATCCTCGCGCAATATGAGTCGGACTATGGGATGACACCCAGGAGATCCATTGTATATTTACATTTGGGGACTACAGGACGGTATCTTGGGAGATCCCCGATTGCTATCTCTATGTGGAGTTACGTTCTTATCTATAATTTTCTTTCTGTTGTATTTGTTGTTATTCTTATTATCTCGTGTTACTTTATATTGTTAGCATTTAATTATATTGTCGTATCCTATACTGTTACCTCATTTTTCAGCTATAATTAGTAGGGCCCTGACCTTCCTCATCACTACTCGACCGAAGTTAAGCTTGGCACTTACTGAGTACCACTATGGTGTAGTCATGCCCTTCCTGCGTATATTTTTCATGTGCAGATCCAGGTTCTTTGGCTCATCCCTACTATCCTTGAGGTGAGGCGATTTTTTAGAGACTTCGAGGTATATCTACCGCGCCCACAGACTGAGGAGTCCCTCTCCATTCTCTCTTGTAGTTATAGCCCTTCTGTATTTCTTTTGATTTAGACATTCTGGAGTTAGAGCACTATGTAGTATCCATAGCTTGTGATTTCATGAGATTCCAGGTTTTGGGAAGTTGTTTAGTTTTTGAGATCTTGTATTGGTATATGCCGAGCGGCATCTCAAACGCTTCTATATTTGTTTATTTTTAGTTTTTATTAGTTTTTTTCCGTATTTTGTTTCTTTTTCCGAAATTGTTAGGCTTACCTAGTCGTAGAGACTAGGTGTCATCACGACAGTTCACAGAGGGCGAACTTGGGTCGTGATAGAGTTGTTCATTCATGTGCGATTTGGAGAGCCTCCAAGATCTCTTTGGTCTATTGACAAGCTGAGATTCTGTTATACTCGTCTAGTCCAATACCATAGACGAGGATCTTCTTTGCTCGAAAGTTTTTTTCTATATCTTTACGGTCTACATTATTGTACTCCTTCCTTGTCTTTGGGACTGTCACTATTGTCTTGCCAGTGGCCTTCATAGGGAATGAAGGGTCCATCAAAAAATGACATTCCAAAGCTCTGAATCATCAGTCATGAAAAATCATGCATTCTTGTCTTCCACGAGCCGTAGTATTGTCCATTGAATCTTGGTAGTCTGTAGGTTGATTGATGTCACGACCCAAAATCCAACTAGTCATGATGGCACCTAACCGAACCTGCTAGATAAGTTAATTAACAACTAACCAATTTGATGATATTTATTAAGAGAAGAAATTATAATACAACTTCTTTTATACAAAGAACTTCCCAAGGTCTGGTAGTACAAATCATGAGCTTCTAAGATTTAGATTTTTTTACAAAACTGAATTGAAATAATTACAACATTTGTTTGAAATGTAAATGAACAGAATTCGAATCTAATATGTCGCGCCCCCTTTTCCCCTTTCGTGGAAATCAGTTTTATGACATTTTGGTATGGGACAACTCATTCCCTTTGGGAACGAGGTTTGCATTTTTTGAAGAGTGGCCACCTAACGATTTTAAGGTGCGTTAGGGCACCTATAGAGTTCATCTACAACTACGTTTGATAACCAGAGATAGGGTAAGGGCTTGAAATTATCCTAAGGGGAAGGTGTTAGGCACCCATCAGGATCCACTAGTGTGGTTCCCGGCGAGACAGGTTTTGTGAATTTATGCAATTAACAAATAAACAAGTAGCGCTCAAATAATAGGGGATTTAAATGCAATTAGCAAATAAACAAGTAGGGCTCAAATAATAGGGGATTTAAATGCACAAGTGTTTGAGAACGATTATTGAAAGCAAGGTTTTGAAAAGAGTTACAATCTAAACATACTTATGAATGTAAAAGGGGTGTCCTAGGTTTGTTTATAATATATATCACATCAATGCAATACCCAGTATGACACTCCTCAAAGAGGGGCTACACGTGGTTTTAGCGCACCAGTCATCATATCTATATCTACCATTTCCCACCCCGTGAAGATAATTAGAGCGAAGATTGGTCTCGACCCCTATTGCATGTTGTTACCCGTCCCTTCCTATCAGTCCCGAAGGAATTTAGGACTCCTATCCTATAAGGAGGTTCTAGACAGACCCTCAGGTTTAAAGGCAAAATACTAAGGCAACATACAAAATAAGTAGGACTGCATTTAAAGGGGAAAAACACATAAACAAGCAGAAGGCTCAGATATGCCTCCACAAATAATGCACATAGACAACATGACTCTTACACAATTAAGGTCTGAATTCAGAATCCTAAAGTAGGGTGTTTAAGTGATAACAACAGGACTAAATTTATTACATGACTTAGAAAAGAAGTCCGAATCAGGTTTGCCTACTGATTTTAATAGTAGATAATTAAACAAAGGCTATTCCAGTTTTTATTTAAGCAGTTACCTAAGGCTTGCCTTGGCGTAAAGCAGTATACAACAGTTATTCAGAATTGTTAAGGCAGTTTGGGAATTATTTTACCCTAAGAGCATGATGTTCTAGTTGGTACGAACACATGGATTATTACCAGTTATTCAGAAAGCATCGCAATGTGAAAATTATCACTTTACTACCTTTTCATGAATCAGTAATTAACTAGGCGTTTTAAACAAAATGCAAATAGGATCCTAGAGCATGATATCTAATATGCACATGTAAATGGCAAGATTGTTGAAAACAGGATCCCTAAGACATGATTTCTAAATGTACACAAGAGTTACAGAATTATTGAAATACAATTTCTGAAAGTACAAGAGTAACAACTTATATGCCAATGTTGTTATTGTCCTAGGAGCAGGATTTTTATGTGATAAAACATGGGTTAATGATGGATGAGATGCTGAAACAGGAAACAAAGATCCTAAGAGAATGATTTCTAATGCATAATTATGAATATAACCCTAGTAACATGTTTTCTACCCTTTAACAACTATAACATGCATATTTACCCTATCCCTTTTCACTAGCCACCCCAATACTTGTTTACAAATTATTACAAACCATATGATTGAATTACATGAGAAATGAAAAGTAAGAAGTTACAACTATAGGAAGCCTGATTTTGACTTTCTCTCTGAGTTATGTAATAAACCACCTCAAATGCCAATATTGTTCCGTAGCCTTTCTCATATTAGGGTGTGTCAGAGTTCCCTAAGGAACTCAAGTGATCTCGGGCAGTGCTCACACCCAGATTGCATAACCAAACAACACGAGTGCAGTATGGAAGGGCCAACTCTTATGTGTCCAAGTTTAGAGGGAGCTCTAGGATCCCAAGGCAATGCTCACACAAAAGGGGCAGAATCTAGTAGTCTAAGAGTATATATGAGAGTGCTTGACATAGATTTAAAGGAGTTGAGTTGTAAAATAGTTTTGAAAACAGCATGTTTGAAATAAGTTTGTAAAACAACAGAAGAGTTTCTTAGTGAAAATAGTTTTTTGAAAGGGAAAGGGGATAGGAGCAACGACAACACACACATCACAAGTTCAGAGAGTAGTACAGATTCAACAGTTACAAACAGGGAAGTAGGGGTTGGGGACATAGAGAACCCAAATCAGGAACACATAATTAGTCATGAATTAGTGCTAATCAAGTACATTAGGAGACATACTAGTTGAGGGACATAAACAGGAACAAGTAAACATGTTGATTACATTTTTGAACAAATGAGGGCAGAATTTTAAGTATGTTGAGTAAATCAGTAAACAAGAAGTGCAATTTAATAGCATGAGCCATTAAGTCAGTGCAAAAAGAGACAGGGATTGACAAACAAGGGAACACATAGAGTTGAGTTTCGGAATTTGAACTAGGAACATACCAGTTGAAGAAGCAAAGTGCAAACAAAAAGTAAAGCAATCAAAGTTCCACAGTCTAGCCTTGGCTTTTAGTCGGCTAGACATAATATAGCACAAGTAGTAGAGAAAGAAGAGAGAGTTTGAGTGTATATGTGTGTGTTCTGAACTAATTGTTTGTGTGTTTAAAGAAGATAGGGTAGAGTTTATAGTTTTGAAAACAGGTAGGAAAATAAGGTAACAAGTACTGACTTATCATAATTATAGAAATAATGCAAATTAGAATCAATTAAAGACCCGGACTCCCTTTAATTAAGGAGTCATAGTTCAAACGGGTACAAGTTATATCAAATAAGGAAAAGAATTGCTTGTGAGACTGATTTTACTATAATAGGAATAGTAAAACATACAACATGTAATAAGGACTAGGTACAGAATAGTTTCAATCATAAGGAAAGTACACGTTAATTAACAGCACATAAACAAGGCAAAGTACAATTTGATTCTAAAAATTAGTTCAAAGAATCACGGATGAAATTGGAAATCACATGGAATCAGTACTTAACCAAGGAAAGTATCACAAAAGTAAGGAAGCAATTTCGAAAAATCAGACATAGTTACAAGGAAAATACACAAAATCAAAGCTATAGGTTTAAGGATATTACACAAAATCACCATAAATTATGTGAACAATCAGTAAAACAAATGGTCGGACCCATAAATAACACGGGTTAAAATCAAAGAAACCTTCAGAACAAATCGGAACAGGAAGCACAAGAGCACATAGAACACACATAAGGCCTAGAATGTTCAAGATAGTCATGCAAACACACAGCAAATTCAAACTTTGAATCGAACCCAGAAGTATTAGGGTTTCTTGACAAAAATGAATCGAGCCAAAAGGAAAGACTCAGGTAATGTTTAAACATGCTAAAAATCAAAGTAATCAGAAAGAAATCGTTTATTGCAAAATGGTTTTAAAACCCTAGTTTGGAAAATGAAGAAACTGTTTGAAATCGGAGAAACATTTTTAGGAAATCAAGTGAAAACCTTAAGAAACCCATAGATCCATCACAGATCTAAAAAGATTGGAAAATTTATAACTAGGTTTTTTTCAGAAAATAGCAGAGACGAAGAAAAAAGTTGGTTAAAACCCATGGACACACCTAGATCGAAGACAAATCTAAGGGTAAGCAACAAGTCTCAAGAGCTAGGGTTTCAGAGAACCCAAAGAGGATGAGAAAATAATGGATCGTTACCGGTTTCAGCCGGAAAATCCATGGACCTGACTCGAACAGCCATAGATGGCCGGAAAGTAGCATAAAAGACCATGAACGAAAGTTGAGCAAGGTTTGGACTAGATCTCTTTGATATCTTTCCACGAAATCACAAAGCGGGCCACCAGGAGACGTAGGAGACAAGTACATGTCTCAAACAGCCATGAGAGTCCATGGATTGAGTGAGGATCGAAGGGGATTAGGGTTAGCTTGGGTGGCAGAGGCTAGGGTTTGAGTTAGGTTTTAGAGAGAATTGGAGAGGAAAGGGGATTCAAGGATGGTGGGTTGGTAGGAAATGAATTAGGTTAGGGGGTCGTTTAGGTTTAATTATGGAAAGGGGAATGGGGACCGTTGATCTGAATGATCAACGGTAAAGATCGAATGGGGTAGGTGGGGTTCTGGGTTTGAGCTTAGGTCTGATGGGTTTTCAATTGGGTTGGGGTTCGGTTTTTAATTAAAATTGGGTTGGGAATTGGGTCTTGATTTGGCTATAATTGAAATACAAAAGGGGCTGTTATTTAAATAGCCAGGTTTCCCTTTTTAATTTATAAAAAATAGTAAATAATTTCTGTAAAATAAATTGAAAGTACTAAAGTGATTTATAATACCTAATTAACAATTTAAAAATACATAATTTGATTTTATGCGTATAAAACACAATTAAACCTTAAAATGGCTAATATTGAAATTATGTGCAATTTATCTTTAAAAATACTAAATATAATTGTAAAAATATGTAAAAATTAATTTAGCCATATTTTTGCATAAATATAGAAATACCATAGAGGAAATATCAAAACAATAATTTTGGAAATAAATATTGAGAATTTTACAAATAAAAGGGAGAAAATAAATCAATTTAAACCTTTAAAATTATGGGAAAAATAATAAAATACTTGGACATGCTTATACATGTATATATATATGCATGTATAAGTTATTTTGCATATTGAAAATACATAAGGAAAAATTGGGTATCAACTACCAAGGACAAGTCATAGTCATAACTGGAACACAGGTACATCTTCAAATCCAGTTCCCACGATACGCAACAACATCAATATCCAATAATTTCATGCAAGGTGTATAAGTGTAGTATGAGTATAACTGATCCTATGTACTCAATAAGTATTAAACCTAACCTTAGGTTGAAAGTAGTGATGAGTTGGGACATGGGTCAGGGTCCAACTCTGATAAGCAACCATAGTTCATAGCAATATAATAAAAATGATACAAGAATAAATCCGCTCGTTCACTGTTACAGAAAATAGGCATGCTTTTTAAGTATAACAGTAAATCCCAAATCGCTCACCGAGAACCCCAAAAATATATGAGTAAGTTTGAAAAATGTGAATTTCCCAAAAACCTTTCAACAATAAATAAGATGTTTCATTTTTAGATATCATGAGGAAAGTACATCTCTATGCCTACATGTCAATATGTAGGCGAAATCTTGAATGTCACCAAAATCGGGTAGCATGAGAAAATGCATCTCTATGCTTGTATCTTAAGTACACATGTCAAATACAATGCATCTCAGTGATGAACTCATGTATTCACACTCTTAGAGTACTCGATCTCACTGTCTCGTATTCTTACTAACCATGCTCAATATTCAGAACACTCAGTCACTCTGTGCAGTACAGAGCAGATCCAGCCCAAACATAAATAAATCCAAGGCATATCCAGCCAAAAATTCAAGAGCAACTACGCCCACTGTGGATGTGCAGACTTCGGAGGGGCCGATCCAGCCCAAGCGCTATAATAAGCCAAATCATGGCATAAATCAATAAAGCCTACTGCAACATGCAGCCTGATCCTATAATATCACGCACAACAGGCTGATCGAGGCCAACCCTGCACTACTATAAAGTAGCGAGAGTGGTCAAAACAACTTTTACCCGAGAAGGTTGGGATCGATTTCCACAGGGAGCTAGAAATGGGAATTAAGTTTCTGTCTAAATTGGAGATGCGTAATTGCTCTTAATTGCTCTTAATTGCACTTCTAATCATAGTTGGTTTTGATATTACTTCTAAATTTATACTAATAAGATACTAAATTAACCTAAGAGTAAACTACTTGAAGGTTGTCTAAAGAGTTAAGAAGGCACTAGGGAAGTGACTTTCTCCTAGGTGGACACTTGATAGGTTCTCGAGTCTAAGGCTAGGTTGTCATGTTGGGGATTACAATATAACCATTGCTCGATACTACTCACTCTATACCTCTCGGTATTTTGAGTGATTTTGCCCTAATTCACTTTGTCACGACCAATTGGGTATGATAATTTGTGCAAGCAATTGAGGTTCAATTCGGGTATTACTATCTCTAGCTTTAACCCTTTAATTGGGGCTATCAATCTCTTGAATACGCCCCAATTCCTTGTTGGACTAATTTTCCTAGACGTAGGCTCTCTTTCTCAAGAAGAGCCTAAGTCAAATAGGCACAAATTAGTGATTGCAACCACTAATTCAACATTGAAACCATAAATTAGTCCAAATATCAAACACCGCAGACATTCAAGCCTTAAAACACAAGACTCATCAAATACCCACACTAAGGTTGAGCCACAACCCTAGCTAATGAGTCTAGCTACTCATGATAATAGAAGAAAAAAAGGAAATAGATGAAGCAAAACCCATAATATTTATTTACAAGCTAAAACTTGAAGATTCAATGATAAAACTATTGTAAAATTACTCAAAATGGGTAAAAAAACACTGTTCGCGAGCGCAACACAACGTTAAAATATAACTGATGACCTAAAAATGGGAAAAGAAACTATTTATACTAGGCCAAACTTTTTGGACAAAAATACCCCGGCGGGGGTAGTGCGGTCCGCACAAAATCAAGTGCGGCCGCACTGAGGCTCTTAGCTTAAAACTTCTTCTCTCTGAACTTGGCCACTGCGGGCCGCACAAATGCACCGCGGCCGCGGTGGCTTCTATTGCAGTCTGCACAAAAAGGACCGCGGTCCACATTGGCAATGATTCCCCAAATTGGCAACTCTCTGAACTTCAGCTTTGCAGACCACACAATATCGAGTGCGTCCACGATGAAGCCAATGCGGTCCGCACAAACTGCTTTGCGGTCGCATTGTTTGAGTATCTGAAATGAGCACCTCTTTAAACTTCCTCACTGCAGACCGCAAAGAATGGAGTGTGGCCGCATTGGACCTGTTGCACTGTGCTTGGACTTGTTCTTGGTACTTGTGCATGTTTCACTCCTTTTTTGAGCTGGTTTTGATGAATTTCACCTTGTTGACCAAACCCTGCAAACAAGTATAACATGTAAGCCTTTGGGACTATTTTGTACACATTTTTAATCAAAGTAAGAAAGAGTGTAAAATGCATCATAATCCCTAGTTATCAACTCCCCCAAACTTAATCTTTTGCTTGTCCTCAAGCAAACAAAATAAGACCCACCCCTTAAGAGTAAATCCAAGAAAATTCAGCTGATCTAAAGTGACCTCATCTCGCCTCAATTAGAACTAACAATTGCCCTCAATTCAAATGAATCATTAACAACATTCGACCTTTTAAGCGCCATGGATTTAGTGTGACACAAGAGCATCAAGAGTTGACTCAACACATCAAAGAAACTCTTTCTACTACCTTGGTCATTGTGGAACTCACACATCCTCAACTCTCCCTAAGCAAACCTCACCTTTAGGATTGTAGCACTCAGAACAAGGTTAATGGAAATACACTCATCTCTTTCAAAGAAGAGCCACAAGTTCGGTTGTAAGTACCATATGCTTGCCCCTTATGTAAGTCACCACTAATGTAAGCTTCATTCAATTCAAGATCATATAGGGCTTTTATGGAGATATAGTGAAGGCTTTTGGTTCAGGGTAGGAAATGTTTGGTCTAAGTAGGTTCCATCTTCCCTTTAGCACTTCTTTTGCTTTATTTTGGCACATATTCTCTTCACTTTTTATGTCATTTAACTTCTTTCTAAGCGGTTAGAGAGACACAGGGTCACTCTTTCTTTTTCATTTCAAATCTTTTTCTCCTTTCTCAACTTTCCACACCTTTCATCTCTTTAATTTTATTGAATCCCTTCATTCTTTTCTGCATTGATCATTCTTTTTGTCCTTTTGAGTTTCTTTCTTTTTCACTGCCTTTCCTTTTCTTCATTTTATACCTTTTACCACTTTGTTGCATTCTTCGTATCTCCCCCTAAACTTATGATTTTGCTTTGTGCTAAAGAAAGATCAGGTGCCAAGAGAGGGTATTTTTAGAACGGGTAAAAGCTTGTATCGTGGTTTTTGAAAGAAAAAGGTCTAAGGCTCAAAAGGGTTTACTAGGGATATTATCATTGGTAGGCTATGGAAGTGTTCAAGAAATCTTTAGGGTCAAGGAGAGCCTATAATCACATCTCAAGTCAAATTACACTTAGGATTTCACCTAGACAAACACTCAGGGCAAGTTCTAGACTAATAGCTCAAGACTTGGACTTGCAAATCAAATTCTCACCACACGAGCTATGAGATTGCTAAAGAAACAGAGTCGGGGGCCCACAACAACCTTAGTTGAGATTTGAGCAACACAATGGTCCCGAAAAACCACTTGATGGTTATCAATCAACACAAGAATCTCAAGGTCATACTTTCACCATCCTATACACAATAATTTATTTTTGACCATAGGATCGAAGATAAATGTGTTAGGCCCAAGTGAATCTTTGCTTGAGGCACCCTTACCAACTAACTACTAAAAGCAAAAAGAAAACAGACTCAAACCCTTAAGAAGGTTTCCATGCCATCCATCATCGGGAAGAGCCACCCGGTTCACACAAATTCCACTTTTGGAAAGAACTGTTGCATTAAGAAAACCAAAGGCTTATTGCACGTAAAAACTCAAAACAAGAAGCTACTAAAATAAAATAAGAAGCTATGAAAGGAAAAATGCGGAAAGTAAAAATGAATATATACTAGAGGGGAATTAGTCGAATATACAATAGGAAGAATGAATATATACATAAGAACGTAACTTTATATACAGACCCAAAAGTAAAAAGTATGAAAAGTGCAATAAAATGATAAAGTTATATACATACCAAAGGTTAAAAGAAAGCATAAAGAAAAAATACTATCATATATACAGTCATCCAAATAGGGCTACCCCCTCAAATGAAAGCTGGCATTGTCCTCAATGCCAACTAACCAAAATAAGTACAAAATAAGGAACAGAGGAAAAAGAAACTCCCTATGGGCCCTTCATCTGCATAGGATCCTGAGTCTGGGTCCCTGGGTCTTTTGTCTACTCAGAACCTATGACTGGCTCCCTGTGATCTGTGTCTCTACTGGGACCTGGGCCTGGGCCTGGACCTGGACTGAGTCCTGGGCCTGTACTGGAATCTAGGGCTGGCTGGAGGAACCTCCCTGCGGGTCCTCCAACTCTATGATTGCATCGTCAGTACGGGGAATCACCCTCTTCCTCTTGGGTGGCCTCTCTGTCTCCTGCTCTGGCTGGGGCTGGGCTGCTAGTGCTGGGTCATGCAACAATAGATCCAGAGGCAAGTGAACTGCCTTCAACCTCTCTACCTCTACCCTTAGCTCATTCACCGACTCTTTTGAAGCTCGGGTCTTCGCCTCCATATCAAGCTCCTTCAATGCCTTTCCATGAGAGTCAACAACATATATGAGCTTTTTCTGGTTATCTTGAATCTCCTTCAGAGTGTCCTTCACTGACTGTGGGACCTGTGGCGGAGGAGGTACTGACTGGGCTGCCATTGTAGTAGAAAGTACAGACAGCTTAGTAGTAGCTGTCTACATCCAGTTGTTGATGTTGGCGAGGGTCTGGCTCAGGCGATGGGCAGTCAAGGGGTATGTAGTGGATGAGTGAATATCCGGAGCTGAAGAAGTAGAGGGTCTTGGGGCCATGTCTGCTATGGTGGAAGGAGGCTGAGTAGGAGACACTACTACTACTGGCTCTTCAGACTGGCCAGTAGAAGCAGTGGATTTGCCCTTGTAGTTCTTGCCTTTAGGGTTGTCATCACCCTGTAGGCTGTACCAGGAGAACGGTGAATTTGCTTTCACTTTCATATCAAATCTTCGTTTCTCCACATCTAAGTCCTCAAGGTACATAGTCAGGAAGTTGGGGAAGGGATAGGATCTGTCACCTTCCTTCACCACCCGTGTAATTACCTGGGACATCACATTCCCAATGTTAATCGGGTACCTCGCCATGATCGATGCCACCAATATAGCCTGGTGGATAGGAAGTGAGTTGTCATGAGTGGTGGGGTCTAGCCTGCTACACACAAATATTTCCCACCCTTTTAATGTTCTCCTTAGAATCTTCACTCCCACAGTCAACCAATCTGGGGTGGTACTTGGGATTGCCAAGTATTCTGCCAACCAAGGACGAGCAGCCTCACCCAATGCCACCTTTTTCAAATACAATGACCCATCCACCTCCGGAAAGCCCAAATAATCATTTATTGTTTTGCCATCAAATTTCACTTTTATGTTCCGCACCTTAGTCACCGTAGTGCCCTTTTTGATGTGGGAAACATTGGTGTAGAACTCCTTGACTAGGTGCTCATTGGCATCCTCCACATGGCCTATGAAATAATCCCATCCAGCAACACATTGGGGTTGTGAGGCAAATGGTCCCGGGTAATGAATTTACACTCAGGTATCAATTTCCTCTCGGGCCACCATTCTCTGAACTTTTGGTAGACAACCTTACTCACAAATCTGTCCTGCCATGCCTTCGGATTTCTGGTTCTCTCTACCCCTCCTTCTTGGGGCTCACCCCCTTATACTTCTTCCCCTTCTTCTTTTACGGGCCCCCTCCCCGGATAGTGAAGTTGTAGGAGAGGTGGAATATTCATTTCCACTGCTTGCAGCTGAGCCCTCAGATGACTCAGAAGATATGTGCACTGATGCTTGGGCAGTAGGAGAGACAGAAGGTGTATCCCTCAACCAATTTCTCTCCGGCCAGTCAGGAACATACACTGGCACGGAGTCTGACGATGCCTCCCGGGAAGGCTCATACTGACTCCCCGATTGATCAATAGCTCTGTCAGCAGTCTTTATGAGCCTCCGGGTGTTTTTGATGTTTTGTCAGGCTTGCGGGGTCAATTTGTTCATGCCCTTTCCTCTACCCCGGGAGGACTCTCCTCTGCCTGATTGTTTATCACCTTTGCCTTATGATTTTACCATGATCTGCAATTATACAGTTGAGCCTTGTTAGTATCAGTAGAATCAGTAAAATTCAGAATTGAAAGAAAATTATTGCAGGTAGTCAAAATTGCAGAACACGGACCGCACAAAATGAAGTGTGGCCGCAAAGAAGCTACCGCGGACCCCACAAAATGCACTGAGGTCCGCACTGAGGTGGGATTCAGACTACCTACTCTCTGGTTAGAGGCACCGCGGACCATATAAAATACATTGTGGTTCGCATTGAGGTACCACGGACCGCACAAAATCCATTGCGGTCGTTGTCCTCAATTATCAGCTTTCAGAACTTTTACCACCGCGGACCGCACAAAATCCACCGCGGTCCACGGTGATTGCCAGCAGCAATACCAACCTAGGGTTCACGTTTTTCACATTTTTAGTCCAAATTTTCACCTATTAATGATTCCCTAGGTGTTGCATCAGTGTTTTAACTAATTAGTCCTAATTAAAATAGGATTAGACTAACCTATGCTACAAAATTGAAAGAAAAAAAATGGGAGGAAAAGGAAGAAAAACTACGAGAAATAAAAGTTCAAAGTAAATAACAAAATTAAACAACAAAGGAAGAATTGAAGTTACCAGAAGTGAGATGCAATGTTGATCACGAGATTTAGCAGTTGAATTCGTGCAAGAAAGAGTGATGAACAGTGATTTTTCAACCTTCAGAGAGTAAAAGGTCAAAAAGTTTGAAATCAGGCCTCAGGTCCTATAGAAAAAGGACCTGGGGCCCATCTCACCTACCCACTGCGGACCGCACAAAATGGCACCGCGGTCCGCGGTGATCAGCAACAAATGGCACTGGGGAAAAGTCCACTACGGACTGTAGGAAATGCAATGCTGCCGCAGTGGTCCACCGCGGACTACACAAAGCATTGCGGCCGCGTTGGCAAACTTTAGAGACTCCCCATTTATGACCAAATTACTCTGCGGTCCGCATTGAATTCTTGTTGTCGCACAAAGGCCTTTTCGGCCGCAAAAAATGAAGTGCGGTCCGCATTGCAAACTTTAGGGAGTGATCATTTTTCCAAACTTGGTCCTGCACTGCATCAAAATATCCTATGACATCTCACAACCAGTCAGTCCAAAATTAAATCCTACACTACAAGGAAAATCAAAGAAAAACAAAAAGAAAGACATACGGGATGCCTCCTAAGAAGCGCCTGATTTAACGTCGCGGCACGACGCAGGTTACCATCAAATCATTTTAGACAAAGAAGTGCCACCACGTGGCTATCATCAATCTTTCCCAGGTAGTGCTTGACCCTGTGCCCATTAATACTGAAAACCTCCCCATTTTTGTTCTTCAAGTCAAACGCACCAAACGGAGTCACAAACACCACTTCAAAAGGTCCACTCCATTTCGACTTAAGCTTTCCCGAAAATAGACGTAACCGAGAGTTGAACAAGAGAACCAAATCACCCACTTTGAACTCCTTACCACGAGCATATTTATCATGAAGTTACTTCATCTTGTTCTTGTACAAGGACGAACTAGAGTAGGTATGGAATCGGAATTCATCAAGCTCATTAAGCTGCTCCACACGAAGATTTGCTGCCACATCCCATTCAAGATTCAGCTTCCTCAAAGCCCACATGGCCTTGTGCTCTAACTCAACCAGTAGATGGAAAGCTTTCCCAAACACCAACCGTTACGGAGACATACCAATCGGAGTCTTGTAAGCAGTCCTATAAGCCCAATGAGCATCATCCAACTTCTTTGACCAATCGGTCCTATTTGCATTGACCGTCTTTGACAATATACTTTTGATTTACCTATTTGGGACTTCAACTTGGCCACTCGCTTGAGAATAATAAGGAGTAGAAACTTTGTGATTGACACCATACTTTGTAAGCAAAGTTTCAAAAGCTATATTGCAAAAACGAGACCCCCCCCCATCACTTATGATTGCACGAGGAGTGCCAAACCTTGTAAAAATGCTCTTCTTGAGAAACGGAACAACACTCGGGGCCTCATTGTTGGGTAAAGTCATGGCTTCAACCCACTTTGAAACATAGTCAACCGCCACAAGAATGTATGTGTTCCCACACGAGCTAACAAACAGGCCCATAAAATCAATGTCCTATATATCAAAAATATCAACTTCAAGGATGGTATTGAAAGGCATCTCATCTTTCTTTGAAATTTCACCTGCTCTTTGACATTCATCACACCTCTTCACAAGTTCACTTGCATCTTTGTACAAAGTTGGCCAATAAAACCCACAACTAAGAACTTTTGAAGTCGTTCTCGCCCCGCCATGATGTCCACCATAGGGAGAGGAATGACAAGCCTCTACGTACTCAATTGCTCCTCCTCCGGGACACACCTTCGGATCATACCATCCGTGCAAATATTGAACAAGTACGGCTCATCCCAATAGAAATTGAAACTATCTTGTTTGGGCTTCTTCCTTTGGTTAGAAAAGAGCTCACACAGGAATATACCAGTTACAAGGAAATTAGCAACGTCCGCAAACCATGGTATACCATTCACCGATACCGAAAGGAGTTGTTCGTCGAGAAATGAATCATTGATCTCTAGGCCATCACGAGGCCTCCCCTCCTCCTCCAAGCGGGACAAGTGGTCCACCACTTTCTTTTCACTACCCTTACGGTCCACAATCTCTAAATCAAACTCTTGAAGTAACAAGACCCTTCACATCAGTCTAGCTTTGAACTCCTTCTTCGTCATCAAGTATCGGAGTGCGGCATGATCGGTATGGACTATGACCTTGGCCCCCATAAGATATGGCCGAAATTTCTCCATCACGAACACAATAGCCAAATGCTCTCTCTCAGTCACCGTGTAGTTTACTTGAGCACCATTCACTGTCTTGCTCGCATAGTACAACAGATGAAACATTTGGTTCACTCTTTGACCCAAAACTACCCCAAGGGCAACATCGCTCGCATCACACATGAGCTCAAAAGGCAAGCTCCAATTAGGTGCGGTAATAATAGGAGTGGTGCTCAACTTATACTTGAGAAGTTCAAAGGCTTGCATACATCTTTCATCAAACACGAACTTTGCATCTTTTTCCAATAACCTACACAAGGGATTCACTACCTTCGAAAAGCCTTTGATAAATTTCTGGTAAAACCCCGCATGCCCAAGAAAACTTCAAACTCCCTTGACAGAGGTAGGGGGAGGGAGCCTTGAAATCCATCAATTTTTGCTTTGTCCACCTTTATACCATGCTTTGAAATTTTATGCCCAAGAACTATGCCCTCTTCTACCATGGAGTGGCATTTCTCCCAATTAAGAACAAGATTAGTTTCTTCACAACGGGCCAACACTCTATCAAGATTTTTCAAACATTCCTCAAATGAATCACCCACAACACTAAAGTTGTCCATGAACACCTCCAAAATATCTTCCACCGTATCGGTAAAAATGGAATCATACACTGCTGAAATGTAACCGGTGCATTATACAACCGAAAAGGCATCCCAGAAAAGGCAAAGGTGCCATATGGACAAGTGAATGTGGTCTTCTCCTGATCTTACGGAGCAATCAAGATTTGGTTGTATCCAGAATACCCATCCAAGAAACAGTAGAAGGAACGCCTAGCAAGTCGATCTAACATCTGATCAAGAAAAGGCAATAAAAAGTGATCTTTGCGGGTCACTTTATTCAACTTGCGATAGTCCATGCATACCCTCCACCCGGTGACGGTCCTGGTAGGAGGAATCAACTCATTTTGCAAATTTGCAACCATGGTCATGCCACCCTTCTTCGGTACACATTGCACCGGCGAAGACCAAGAGCTATCAGAGATGGGGTACACAACCCCAGTATCCAACCACTTGATCACCTCCTTTTTCACAACTTCTTGCATTGCTTCATTCAACCTCCTTTGATGTTCCAATGAGGGCTTTGCATCATCTTCCAGAATAATTTTGTGCATACAGAATGCAGGGCTTATTCCCCGAATATCAACTAAAGTCCATCCAATTGCCTTTTTCCGCTTTTGAAGCACTGCCAATGTGGCATCAACCTGCATGTTAGTAAGACAAGAAGAAAGAATAACTGGCAAAGTTGAACTAGGTCCTAAGAACTCATACCTGAGGTGTGGAGGAAACAGCTTCAACTCCAACATCGGAGGTTCCTCAATTGAAGGTTTTGTTGGTGGAGTCTTCCTATTCTAAAGATCCAAAGATAGTTTCCTAGGCTCATAAGAGTAAAAGTCCATTCCATGTAAAGCATTCACACACTCCACTCGGCCTTCGTCATCATTTATATCAAAATTCAACAATATGGCCTCTAGAGGGTCTCTACATTGATTATTGCACTGGTATCATCAACTATCACTGCGGTGACAAGGTCCACAAAAGAGCACACCTCAGAACTGTTGGGCTGGTTCATTGACTTGCACACATGAAAGACCACTTTCTCATCACCCACCCGAAGGTGAGTTCCCCAACTTCCACATTAACTAAGGCCTTCTCGGTAGCAAGGAAAGGTCTTCCTAATATGATTGGAACTTCATAATCTACCTCACAATCCAAGATCACAAAATCAGCTAGCAAGATAAATTTGTCCACCCGGACAAGTACATCATCAATAATACCCAATGGTCTCTTCATAGTTCTATCCGCCATTTGCAATCTCATGGAAGTCGGCCTTAGTTGGTCAATACCCAAAGTCTTGGAAACTGAGTAGGGCATCAAGTTGATACTTACCCCCAAATCACATAGAGCTTTAGAAAAGTCCGCACTCCCAATGGTGCAAGGAATGGTGAAAGCACCGGGATCTTCAAGCTTCGAGGCCATTGAATGCACTATTGCACTAACTTGGTGGGTCATCTTGATAGTTTCACAATCCATAGATCTTTTCTTTGTCACCAAGTCCTTCATGAATTTAGCATAGCCCGGAATTTGTTCAAGAGCCTCCACCAAAGGAACATTAATGGATAAGCTCTTCATCATGTCAATGAACTTTTTAAACTGATTTATTTTTCTACTTCGCGAGCCTTTGAGGATAAGGTGGAGGTGGCCTTGGCAAAGGAGTCTTGGCTTTAGGCACAACCATTTTCGGCATGTCTATTATGTGTTTCCTAGATGGGTTCACATCATTCTGAGTCTCCACCTCGGCATCTTGAATATCAATCCTCACTTCTTCATTCACGTTCTCATCAACCACATTTTCAACCACCAAAGGAATTTCATCTTCTTGCAACTCAACTTCATCACTCAAAACTAATTTTTGCTTGGAGGCATTCAAATCACCAACTCTTCCACTTCTCGTAGTCACCGCCATCACATGATTGTTCCCACCCTTCGGGTTAACTACCGTATCACTTGGTAGTGCCCCCTTAGGGCGAGTATTCAAGGATTATGAGATTTGGCCTAATTGAACCTCCAGGTTTCTGATTAAAGTATTTTGGGAAGCCAACTATGCATCAGAGTCCGAATTCTTTTTCATCATATGTTCAAACATCATTTCAATTCTCCCTATTTCGTTGTTGGAAGAACTAGGACCTTGGGATGGAAATGGGGGTAGATTATTTGGTTGTTGGTACATTGGGGGCCTTTGAAAGCCTTGCCCTCGGTTTCCTTGATTGCCATTGTTCCAACCTCCCTAATTGTTGTTACCACCCCAATTGTTGTTGTTGCCATTCCAATTACCCTGATTGTTCTGATTATTGTTCTGACTGCCCCTATTGGAATTTTGGTTGTTGTTCCCCCAATTACCATTGCCTTGTTGTTGTTGATTACCCCAATTGCCTTGGGGTCTCCATTGTTATTAATTAGAAGAATTGCCCATTTGGCCTTGATAGTTGTTCACATATTACACCTCTTCATTCTGCCCATTAATCGAAGCCTACCCTGCACTACTATTGAGTAGAGAGAGAGGGTCGAAGCAGCTTTTACCCGATTTAGGGTTGGTATTGATTTCCATAGAGACCTAGATGTTGGAGTCGGGTATCTATCTAATTTAGAGTCGTGTATGTGTTCCAAATTACACTTCTAAACATTTTTGGGTTTTTGTTTTACTTCTACTTTTATCAAACTACAATGGTAAATTAAACTAGAATAAGCTAAGAGTAAAATGTTGCGGGTTGTTCAAATGGTTTAAAAGGCACTAGGGTAGTGACTTTCGCCTAGGTAGTCAATTGACGAATACTTGAGTCTAAGGGTCTATTGACATATTTGGGGAGTATGATATAATCGTTGCACGATTTTACCCACTCTACACCTCTTGGTGGTTCAAGTGATTTTGCCCGAATTTACTTTCTCAAGACCAACTAGGCATGCAAATTTGCACAAGCAATCAAGGTTCAAGTCGGGTATTACTCTCTCGAGATTTAACCCTTTAATTGGGGCTATCAATCTCTTGAGTACGCCCCAATTCCTTGTTGAATCAATTTCAAAGACTCAAGCTCTCTTTTTCAAGAAGAGCTCAAGTCAACTATACACAAACTAGTGTTTGCAACCACTAATTCAACAATTAAACATGAAATTAGCCCAAATATCAAACACTCATATTCAATCTAGCCCTAAAACACAAGACCCATCAATTACCCATACTAGGGTTGAGCCACAACCCTAGCTTATGGGTTTAGCTACTCATAATTAAAGAAGAAAAGCAAGAAACAGATGCAGAACAACTCATATTAATTAATTACTAAGATAAACAAGAAGATTCAATGTTGAAATGTAGATAAAATTGCCCAAAATAGATAAAATATTCGAACCCACAAGCGCAACTCTTAGCTAAAACTATCTGATAACCTAAAAATGGAAAAAGAAGCTATTTATACTAAGCTAAAAAATCTGGACAAAAATACCCCTGCGGGGCTAGTGCGGACCACACAAAATGGTGTGCGGCTGCACTAAGGCTCTAGGCTTGAAAATTGAATTCTTTGAAATCGGGCAATGTGGACTGCACAGAATGGAGTGCGGCCGCGGAGGCTTCTGGTGCAGTCCGCATGAAATGGAGCGCGGATCGCATTGGCTTGAAACTTGGAACTGGAAACTCTCTGATCCATCTCACTACTGACCGTACTAAATCGAGTGCGGCCGCATTGATCCCAGTGCGGACCGCACAGAACCTAGTGCAGCCGCATTGCCTGTTTGCCTGAATATCATACTCTCTGAACCTCACTCATGCGGACCGCACAAAATGGTGTGCGGCCGCATTGGGCCTGTTTTGCCTGAGCTTTGTCTTGTCTTGGTACTTGTGCAATTTTTACTCCTTTTTGAGATGATCTTGGACATCTTGTCACTTTGTTGATCAAACCTGCAATCAAGCACAACTTGTGAGCCTTTTGGGACTATTTTGTGCAAATTTCTAATCAAAACATAAGCAAGAAGGAGTATAAAAGGTATCAAAATCCCTAGTTATCAACTCCCCCAAACTTAAGCTTTTGCTTGTCCTCAAGCAAACAAAATAAGACCCACCCCTTAAAGGAACATCCAAGAAAATTAAGTTGTCCTAAATTAACCTCATCTAGCATCAATTGGGACTAAAAATTGCCCTCAATACAAATGAATCATTAACCACTTTTACTCTTTGAAACACCATGGATCAAGTGAGATACAAGAGCATCAAGAGTTGACTCAACACATCAAAGAACTCTTTCTATTACTTTGGTCATTGTGGAACCCAAACTCACACATCCTCAACTCTTCCTAAGCAAACCTCACCTTTATAGTAGTGGCACTCGGAACGAGGTCAATGGAAGTTCACTCATCTCTCTCAAGAAAAAGTCACAAGTCTGGCTCTAAGTACCATATGCTTGCCCCTTATGTGAGTCACCACTAATGTAAGCTACATTCAACTCAAGATCATATAGGGCTTTTGTGGAGACATGGTGAAGGCTTTTGGTTCAGGGTAGGAAATGTTTGGTCTAAGTAGGCTCCCTCTTCCCTTAAGCACTTTTTTTTTGTTTCATTCGGCACACATTCCCTTGACTCTTTGAGTCATTTCACTTATTTCTAAGGGGTTAGAGAGACACACTGTCACTCTTTCTTATAAATTTCAAATCTTTTCTCCTTTCTCAACTTTCCACACCTTTCATTCTTTGCTTTTCTTGAATCTCTTTTTATTCAATTCTACCTTGAGCATTCTTTTTGTCTTTTTGCTTTTCTTTCTTTTTCATTGCATTTCCTTTTCTTTATTTTTCATTGCATTTCCTTTTCTTCATTTTGTACCTTTTTACTACTTTGTTGTCATCCTCGTCTCTCCCCCCAAACTTATACTTTGGCCATGTGCTAAAGGAAAGATCAGGTGCCAAGAGAGGGTATTTTTTTAGAACGGGTAAAGGCTTGTATCGTGGTTCTTTGAAGGAAAAAGGTCTAACGCTCAAAAGGGTTGACTAGGGACCTTATCATTGGTAGGTTATGGAAGTGTTCAATCCATCATTTGGACCAAGCAGAGCTTATAATCATGTCTCAAGTCAAAATTCACTAAGGATTTCGCCTCAACAAACATTCAGGGCAAGTTCTAGACCAATGGCTCGGGACTTGGACTTGCAATGCAATTTCTCACCATATAAGCTATGGGATTGCTAAAGACACAGAGTCGGGGGCCACAACGACCTTAGATAAGATTTGAGCACACAATGGTCCCGAAAAACCACTTGATGATTATCGATCAACACAAGAGTCTCAAAGTCACGACTTTCACCATACTAAACACACCAATTTGTTTTTTGACCATAAGATCAAAGGCAAATGTGCTAGGCCCAAGTGAAGAATTGCTTGAGGCACCCTTAACCACTAACTACTAAAAACAAAGAGAAAATGGACTCAAACCCTTAAGAAGGTTGTCATGCCATCCATCATTGGGAAGAGCCACCCGGTTCACACAAACTCCTTCTTTGGAAAGAACCGTGGTATTAAAAAAACAAAAGGCTTGTTACAAACTTTCAAAACAAGAAGCTACGAACATAAAATAAGAAGCTAAGAACAAAAAATTGCGGAAAGTAAAATGAATATATATATATATATATATATATATAAGAGAGGATTTGTCGAATATACAATAGATGGGATGAATATGTACAATGTAACATAACTTTATATACAGACCCAAAGTAAAATAAAAGTACGCAAAATGTAACGAAATGTTAAATTATATACAAATCAAAGATGAAAAATAAAGAAAGCCTAAAAATTGTCAAATATATACAATAATCCAAATCCATAAAAGTAGGGCCTACCCCCTCAAATGAAAGCTGGCATTGTCTCCAATGCCAACTAAACTAAATAAGTACCAAAAAGAAAAGGGAAAAGGATATAGAGACTCCCTATGGCCCGTCTGCCTGCATGGGCTCCTGAGTGGTCCCTGGGTCCTCATTGTGCTCGGGAACCTCAGACTGGTTCCCTATGGCCTGTTTCTCTGCTGCTAGGACTTGGGCCTAGACCTGGATAGGCTCCTAAGGTGCATCCTGTGGCTGACTGGAGGAGGCCTCCGGTGGGTCTGCCAAGTGGATGACTGCATCGTCCGCTCTGGGAATCATCCTCTTCCTCTTGGGAGGCTTCTAGGACTTCTTGGTATGGGGACGAGCTGATGGTACTAGGTCCTATAACAATAAGTCCAAAGGTAGATGATCTGCCTTCATCCTGTCAACATCAACCCTCAGCGCCTTTACGGACTCCTTGGAAGCCCGTGTCTTCCTCAACTTCTTGTACTCCTTAGCAAGCTCCTTGAGAGCCTTGTTGTGTGAATCAACTGCATCTGTGAGCACCTTCTGAGTGTCGAGGATTTTTGTTTTGTTGGCCAGAATCTCCTTGAGGGTATCCTCTATGGACTATGAGACCTATCGAGGCAGAGGTGTCGACTGAGCCTCAACTGTATTAGTGCGGATAGACAACTTGGATGACGCTGTCTGCATCCAGTTGTTGATATTGAGAGACTGGCTCAGTCGGTGTGCAGTCACTGGATACGCTCGGGAAGAGGGTATCTCTGGGTCAGCTGAAGCGAATGGGCCAGGAGGAATGTCTGTGGAAGTGGAGGCAGGATGAGCAAGATCCACTACCACAACTGGCTCTTCAGACTGGCCAGTTGGAGAAATAGTTGTTCCTTTGAAGTTCTTGCTCTTTGGGTTGTCATCCCCCTGCATGCTATACTATGAGAATGGGGTCTTCGCCTTGACCTTTATATCAAATGGCCTATTTTCAACTTTGAGGTCCTGGAAGTACATAGTCAAGAAGTTAGGGAAATGGTAGCTTCTGTCATTCTCACATCACTGCCCACAAGTGTGATACCCTAGACATTACATTTCCTACATTTATCGGGTACCCCGCCATGATTGAAGCCACCAAAACTGCCAGGTGCAGAGGGAGGGAGTTGTCATGAGTAGCGGGGTCCAGTCTGTTGCACACAAGTGTTTCCCACCCCCTTTCCTCGAAGTTCAAACTTATTCTACGAATCTTGATGCCCGCATTCAACCAATTAGGGGTGGTACCTGGGATTGCCAGATACTGTGCCAACCAGGGAAGGACCTCCTCGCCCATTTTCATCTTCACCGTATATAGGGTCTCATCCTCTTCATCATAGCCAAGGTAGTCATTTATTGTTTTCCCATCAAACAGCACCTTCGGATTTCGCACCTTGGTCATTTTGTGCCCTTTTTGATGTGGCCAACGTTGGTGTAGAATTCCTTGACCAAGTGCTCGTTGGCATCTACACATTCACCCAAAAAGTACTACCAGTTAACTCTCTCCCTAAAATGCCTCCTCACATTAGGTTTGTGAGGTAGCAAGTCTTTATCCATAAAACTCCTCTCTAGGATCAACTTCCTCACCGACCACCATTCCCGAAATTTATGATACGCTACCTCACTCACGAACCGGTCTTGCCACGCCTCCGGTTTCCTAGTTCTAGCAATGCCCCCACTTGAGGTTCACCCCCTCCTCTAACTACTTCTTCTCCTCCTACTTCCTCCTCATCTTCTACTGCACCCTCTCCAGATAATGAGGCTATGGGAGAGGTGGAGTATTCCCCACTACCTTCATATGAGCCATCAGACGACCCAGAAGAAACATTCACTGATGCTCGAGCAGTAGGGGATGCTGGAGGTGTGTCTCTTAGCATGTTCCTCTCCGGCCAGTCAGGGATGTACATTGGCACGGAGTCTGAAGATACCTCCCGGGAGGGCTCGTACTCACTCCCCGACATGTCAATGTCTCTATTAGCAACTTTTATCAACTTTCTTGTGTTTTTAATATTTTGCCGGACTTGAGGAGTCAGTTTTATCATTTTTTGTTTCCCTCCCCAGGAGGATTCTCCTCTGCCTGGTTGTTTAGAGCATTTACCTCGGTGTTTCACCATTGCCTTCAAACACAATCCAATAAGCTTATTAGTATCAGTAGAAGCAATTAAAAGCAGAGTTGTAGAAAGAATTACAAACAGTTGTAGAATATATGCAGTGTGGACCACACAAAATGGTGTACGGCCGCACAGAGGTCAATGCGGACCACACAAAACAGCAATGTGGTCCGCACAGAGGTGGGGTTCAGACTACCCACTCTCTGTATCCAGGCAGTGCGTACCGCACAAAATGTAGTGCGGCCGTAGTCACCAAAGTTTAGCTTTCAAGTCTTTCAGCAATGCGGTCCACACAAAATGTTACTGCGGACCCCGCAGACCATACAGAATCGACTACGGTTCGCACTGAGTGCCCAGGGTAACACTAACTTAGGGTTTCATGAATTTTGATTTTAAGTCCTATTTTTCACCTAAGTAAGGTATCTACGTGTTTGCCCAATGTTGTTAACTATCTAAGTCTACATTAATTATGAATTTAACTACCCTAACCTAACCAATTGAAGAAACTACGGGAGGAACAAAATAAAAGACAAGAAAAACAAAAAGTAAAGGAAAATAACAAAATTAAAGCAATTAAAAAGAAGTTAAGTTAACAAATGTGAGATGAAATGAAGATTAATGATTCTAAGCAGTTAATTTCGAGTAAATGAGCAGATGAATAGTGATTTACTATTTCTTAGAGTCAAGAGTTCAAAAAGTGTAACAGGAGGGCCTCAGGCCCTATTTATAGAAAAGGACCTGGGGCCCAGTCTTACCAACCAATGTGGACCACACAGAATCTACTGCGGTCCGCATCACACAACTTGATTTGTGTTTGAGAAGGCAACTCACTGCGGTCCGCACAAAATGTCATGCGGCCGCAGTGGTCCACCGCGGACCGCACAAAATTTAGTGCGACCGCAATGGAAAACTTCATAGAGGTCGACATTTCACCCTCCACCAGTGTAGTCTGCACTGAATGTAGTACGTCCACATTGACAACTTCAGAGACTAGAACATTTTTTCCACTATGTCCTGCACTGCATCAACACAATCCTGTAGCATCTCACAACCAGTTAATCAAAAATCAATCCTATACTACAATGAAAATCAAATAAAAACTAGAAGAAAAACATATGGGTTGCCTCCCAAGAAGCGCCTGATTAAACGTCGCGGCACGATGCAGGTTACCATCAGATCATTTGAGATGAAGAAGTGTTGGCTGTCATCAATTTTTCCCAAGTAGTGCTTGACCCTATGCCCATTCACTCTGAAAACTTCACCATTTTTGTTCTTTAAATCTAGAGCACCAAATGGGGTCACACACACCACTTCAAAAGGTCCACTCCATTATGACTTGAGCTTTCCCGGAAACAGACGCAACCGGGAGTTGAACAAGAGAACCAAATCACCCACTTTGAACTCCTTGCTACGAGCATATTTATCATGAAGGAACTTCATCTTGTCCTTGTACAAGGACGAACTGGAGTAGGCATAGAATCATAATTCATCACGTTCATTAAGATGCTCCATACGAAGATTAGCTGCAACATCTCATCCAAGATTTAGCTTCCTCAAAGCCCACATGGACTTGTGCTCTAACTCAACTGGTAGATGGAAATCTTTCCCAAACACTAACCAATACGGAGACATACCAATTAGAGTTTTGTAAGCAGTCTTATAAGCCCATAGAGCGTCATCCAACTTCGTTGACCATTCAGTCCTATTTGCATTGACCGTCTTTGACAATATGCTTTTGATTTCCCTGTTGGAGACTTCAACTTGATCACTTGCTTGAGGATGATTGGGAGTAGAAACTTTGTGATTGACATCATACTTTGAAAGCAAAGTGTCAAAAGCTCTATTGTAAAAATGAGACCCCCTACCACTTATGATTGCACGAGGAGTACCAAACCTTGTAAAGATACGCTTCTTGATAAATGCAACAACACTTAGGGCCTCATTGTTGGGTAAAGCCTCAGCTTCGACCCACTTTGAAACATAGTCCACCGCCACAAGAATGTATGTGTTCCCATACGAGCTAACAAATAGGCCCATAAAGTCAATGCCCCATAAATCAAAAATATCAACCTCAAGGATGGTATTGAGAGGCATCTCATCGTTCTTCGAAATTCCACCCGCTCTTTGACATTCATCACACCTCTTCACAAGTTCATTTGCATCTTTGTACAAAGTTGGCCAATAAAACCCACAACTAAGAACTTTGGAAGCCTTCCTCGCCCCGCCATGATGGCCACCATGGGGAGAGGAATCACAAGCCTCCAAGATACTCAATTTCTCTTCCTCCGGGACACCCCTTCGATCACACCATCCGTGCAAATCTTGAACAAGTATGGCTCATCCCAATAGAAATCCAAACTATCACGCTTGAGCTTCTTCCTTTGGTTAGAAGAGAGCTCACATGGGATTATACCAGTCACAAGAAAATTAGCAACATCGGAAAACCATGGCATATCATTCATCGACACCGAAAGGAGTTGTTCGTCGGGAAATGAATCATTGATCTCTAGGCCGTCACGAGGCCTCCCCTCCTCCTCCAAGTAGGACAAATGGTCTACCACTTGGTTCCCACTACCCTTCCGGTCCACAATCTTCAAATCAAACTCTTGAAATAACAAGACCCATCGCATCAGTCTAGCTTTGGAATCCTTCTTCGTCATCAAGTACCGGAGCACGGCATGGTCGGTATGAATAATAACCTTAGCACCCATAAGATACGGCCAGAATTTTTCCATTGCGAACACAATAGCCAAAAGTTCTTTCTTGGTCACTGTGTAGTTCACTTGAGCATCATTCATTGTCTTGCTCGCATAGTACACCGGATGAAACATTTTGTTCACTCTTTGACCCAAAACCGCCCCAACCGCAACATCGCTCGCATCACACATGAGCTCAAAGGGAAGCTCCAATAAAGTGCGGTAATGATAGGAGTGATAGTCAACTTATGCTTGAGAAGTTCAAAGGCTTGCATACATTTTTCATCAAACACGAACTTAGCATCTTTTTCTAACAACTTGCACAAGGGATTCACTACCTTCGAAAAGTCTTTGATAAATCTCCGGTAGAACCCCGCATGCCCAAGAAAACTTCGGACTCCCTTGACAGATGAAGGGGGAGGGAGCCTAGAAATCACATCAATTTTTGCTTTGTCTACATCAATACCATGCTTTGAAATTTTATTCCCAAGAACTATGCCCTCTTCCACCATAAAGTGGCATTTCTCCCAATTGAGAACAAGATTGGTTTCTTTACAACGGGCCAAGACCCTATCAAGATTTTTCTAGAACTCATCAAATGAATACCCCACAATACTAAAGTCGTTCATGAATACCTCCAAAATGGCTTCTACCATATCTGTGAAAATGGCCATCATACACCGCTGATATGTAGTCGGTGCATTACACAACCCAAAAGGCATCCTAGAAAAAGCAAAAGGGTCATATGGACAAGTAAATGTGGTCTTCTACTGATCTTTCGGAGCAATCAAGATTTGGTTGTACCCAGAATACCCATCCAAGAAACAGTAGAAGGAACGCCCAGCAAGTCGATCTAACATATGATCATGAAAAGGCAAAGGAAAGTGATCCTAGCGGGTCACTTTATTCAACTTGCGGTAGTCCATGCATACCCTCCAACCGGTGACGGTTCTTGTAGGAATCAACTCATTTTGTGAATTTGTAACCACGGTGATGCCACCCTTCTTTGGTACACATTGCACCGGTGAAGTCCAAGAGCTATCTGAGATGGGGTACACAACCCCGACATCCAACCACTTGATCACCTCCTTTTTCACAACTTCTTGCATTGCCTCGTTCAACCTCTTTTGATGCTCCAAGGAAGGCTTTGCATCATCTTCCAGAATAATCTTGTGCATACAGAATGTGGGGCTAATCCCCCGAATATCAGCTAAAGTCCATCCAATTGCCTTTTTCTGCTTTTGAAGTACAGCCAATGTGGCATCAACCTACATGTTAGTAAGACAAGAGGAAAGAATAACTGGCAAAGTAGAATTTGAGCCTAAGAACTCATACCTGAGGTGTGGAGGCAGTGGTTTCAACTCCAACACTAGAGGCTCCTCAATTAAAGGTTTTGTTGGTGGAGTCTTTCTATTCTCGAGGTCCAAAGATAATTTCCTAGGCTCATAAGAGTAAGAGCCTATTCCATGTAAAGCATTCACGCACTCCACTCGGCTTGCATCCTCATTGACATCAAGATTCAATAATACGGCCTCCAATGGGTCCTCTACATTGATCATTGCACTAGTGTCATAAATTATCACTGCTGTAATGAGGTCCACAAAAGAGCACACCTCGGTAGTGTTGGACTGCTTCATTGATTTGCACACATGAAAGACCACTTCTCGTCACCTACCCGGAAGGTGAGTTCCCTTACTTCGACATCAACTAAGGCCTTCCCCGTAGCAAGGAAAGGTCTTCCCAAAATGATAGGAACTTCATAATGTACCTCACAATCCAAGATCACAAAGTCAGCCGGTAAGATAAATTTGTCCACCCAGACAAGCACATCATCAATAATACCTAGTGGTCTCTTTATCGTTCTATCTGCCATTTGTAATCTCATGGAAGTCAGTCTCCGTTGCCCAATACCCAAAGTCTTGAAAACGGAATAGGGCATCAAATTGATACTAGCCCTCAAATCACATAGAGCTTTAGCAAAATCCGCACTCCCAATGGTGCAAGGAATGGTGAAAGCACCGGTATATTCAAGTTTCGGGGCCATTGAATGCACTATTGCACTAACTTGGTGAGTCATCTTTATAGTTTCACAATCCATAAACCGCTTCTTTGTTACCAAGTCCTTTATGAATTTAGCATAGCCCGACATTTGTTTAAGAGCCTCCACCAAAGGCACATTGATGGATAAGCTCTTCATCATGTCAATGAACTTTTTAAACTGATTTTTATTTTTCTGCTTCGCGAGCCTTTGAGGATAAGGCGGAGGTGGCCTTGGCAAAGGAGCCTTGGCTTTAGGCACAACCGGCTCCGTCATGTCTATTATGTGTTCCCTAGATGGGTTCACATCATTTTGAGTTTCAACCTCGACATCTTGAATATAAATCCTCACTTATTCATTCACATTCTCATCAATCACATTTTCAACCACCAAAGGAACTTCATCTTCTTGCAACTCAACATCATCATCCACAATCTGCTTTTGTTTGGAGGCATGCACATTACTGCCTCTCCCACTTCTTATTGTTACCACCATAACATGATTGTTCCACCTTCGAGTTCACTACCGTATCACTTGGTAGCGCACCGTTAGGGAAAGTATTTAAGGATAGTGAGATTTAGCCTAACTACACCTCCAAGTTTCTGATAGAGGTACTGTGGGAAGCCAACTAAGCATCCGAGTCCGCATTTTTCTTCATCATCTGTTCGAACATCATTTCAATTCTACCCATATCATTGCTAGAAGAACTAGGACCTTGAGATGGAAATGAGGGCGGATTGTTCAGTTGTTGGTACATTGGGGGCCTTTGAAAGCCTTGCCCCTGGTTTCCTTGGTTTCCATTGTTCCATCCACCTTGATTGTTATTACCACCCCAATTGTTGTTATTACCATTCCAATTTCCTTGGTTGCTTTGATTATTGTTCTGATTTCCCCAGTTGTTGTTTTGGTTGTTGTTCCCCCAATTACCATTGCCTTGTTGTTGATTGCCCCAACTGCCTTGGGATCTCCATTGTTGTTGGTTGGAAGAATTGCCTCTTTGGCTTTGATAATTATTCACGTATTGCACCTCTTCACTTTGTTCATCATAACCATCATTTGAAATCCACCACAATCATTATCAAATTGCCCCGAATTCCCTTGGTTTTGTTGCCCTCTTTGCCTTATTTTGTTGACAAGCATGTTAACACCCTCCATGGCATTCACTTGGTGCAGATTTTGAACTTGTTGCAACTGTGCCTTTGCTAGTTGGTTCATTGTAGTTGTCAGCTCTGCTATAGCCTGCCCATGGTCATGTAATTCCTTGTGCAAATGGATAACTGTGGGGTCACCCTGAGGCACATTGGCTCTACTTTTCCAAGCGGAAGAATTGTCAGTCATCTCGTCAAGAATGTCACAAGCCTCATCATACGGCAACTTCATAAAGTTGCCCCCAGCAAGTTGGTTCACTATGCATTGGTTTGTTGTATTATTGCCCCGGTAGAAGGTTTGTTGGATCATAGCCTCAGTCATATCATTGTTGGGGCATTCCTTCACCATCGTTCTATAATGCTCTCAAATCTCATGCAAAGGTTCCGTGGGCTCTTGCTTGAAAGCCAATATCTCATCTCGCAATGCTGCCATATGCCCTAGTGAGAAATATTTTGCAATGAACTTGTCCGCCAACTCATCCCAAGTAGTGATGGAATGGTTGGGAAGTCGCTCGAGTCAATCCAATGACTTCCCTCTAAGTGAGAATGGGAAGAGTCTCAACCTGAGAGCATCCTCGGACACATTAGTCTGCTTGCTCCCCCAACATGTATCCACGAACCCCTTGAGATATTTGTAAGCATTTTGATTTGCAGCGCCCGTGAAATACCCACGCTACTCAAGTAAGGTAAACATCACATTGGTTATTTGAAAATTGCTCACCCGGATTCGGGGTGGGACAATAGCACTTGTATAGCCTTGGTTCAAAAGTACTCTAGGAGCCACTCTTGGAGGTGGCGGAGGAGGGTCAGGGATATTGTCATTGACATTAGCATTAGCCTAGAGGCCTCTACGTTGTCCTTGAGGTACAAGAGGCACCTCATCATCTCCGACATCATCTACCTCCTCCCCCGCAATCACATTTCCAAGAGGGTCATTGGCATTGTTCACTACCATTTGGTACCTGAGTTGTGACACAAACAAATTAGTAACAAAGAAGGAAAGAAGAACAATACATAAAACTATTTAAATAGATAGCCAAAACTGTTAGCTCCCCAGCAACAGCACCATCGAAGCCTACCCTGCACTACTGTTGAGCAGCAAGAGAGGGTCGAAGCAGGTTTTACCCGATTTAGGGTCGGGATCGATTTCCATAGTGAGCTAGATGTTGGAGTCGGGTATCTATCTAATTTAGAGTCGTGTATGTGTTCCAAATTACACTTCTAAATATTTTTGGGTTTTTGTTTTACTTCTACTTTTATCAAATTACAATGGTAAATTAAACTAGAATAAGCTAAGAGTAAAATGTTGCGGGTTGTTCAAATGGTTTAAAAGGCACTAGGGTAGTGATTTTCGTCTAGTTAGTCAATTGACGGATACTTGAGTCTAAGGCTTGATTGACATATTTGGGGAGTATGATATAACCGTTGCACGATTTTACCCACTCTACACCTCTTGGTGGTTCAAGTGAATTTGCCCGAATTGACTTTTTCAAGACCAATTGGGCATGAAAATTTGCACAAGCAATCAAGGTTCAAGTCGGGTATCACTCTCTCGAGGTTTAACCCTTTAATTGGGGCTATCAATCTCTTGAGTACGCCCCAATTCCTTGTTGGACCAATTTCAGAGACTCAAGCTCTCTTTCTCAAGAAGAGCTCAAGTCAACTAAACACAAACTAGTGTTTGCAACTACTAATTCAGCAATTAAACATGAAATTAGCCCAAATATCAAACACTCATATTCAATCTAGCCCTAAAACACAAGACCCATCAATTACCCATACTAGGGTTGAGCCACAACCCTAGTTTATGGGTTTAGCTACTCATAACTAAAGAAGAAAAGAAAGAAATAGATGAAGAAAAACTCATATTAATTAATTACTAAGATAAACAAGAAGATTCAATGTTGAAATGTAGATAAAATTGTCCAAAATAGCTAAAATATTCGAACCCATGAGCGCAGCTCTTAGCTAAAACTATTTGATAACCTAAAAATGGGAAAAGAAGCTATTTATAGTAAGCTGAAAAATATGGACAAAAATACCCCCGCAGGGCTAGTGCAGACCGCACAAAATGGTGTGCGGCTGCACTAAGGCTCTAGGCTTGAAAATCGAACTCTCTGAACTCGGGCAATGCAGACCGCACAAAATAGAGTACGGCCGCGGAGGCTTTTGGTGCGGTTCGCATGAAATGGAGCGCGGACCGCATTGGCTTGAAACTTGGAACTGGCAACTCTCTGATCTATCTCACTGCGAACTGCACTAAATCGAGCGCGGCCACATTGATCCCAGTGCGGACCGCACAGAACCTAGTGCGGCCGCATTGCCTATTTGCCTGAATATCATACTCTCTTAACCTCACTCATGCGGACCGCACAAAATGGTGTACGGCCGCATTGGGCCTGTTTTGCCTGAACTTTGTCTTGTCTTGGTACTTGTGCAAGTTTCACTCCTTTTTGAGCTTATCTTTGACATCTTGTCACTTTATTGATCAAACCTGCAATCAAGCACAACTTGTGAGACTTTTGGGACTATTTTGTACAAATGTCTAATCAAAACATAAGCGAGAAGGAGTATGAAAGGTATCAAAATCCCTAGTTATCACCCATCATAATCATCATCTTGTAATCCACCACAATCATTGTCAAATTGATCCGAACTCCATTGGTTTTATTGACTCTTTGTCTTCTTTTGTTCACTAGCATGTTGACCCTCTCCATCGCATTTACTTGGCGCGGATTTTGAACTTGTTGCAATTGTGCCATTGCTAACTGGTTCATTGTAGTTGTCAGCTCTGCTATAGCCTGACCATGGTCATATAGCTCTTTGTGCAAGTGAGTGACCGTGGGGTCACCCTGGGGCACATTGGATCTACTTTGCCAAGCGGAAGACGTGTCATCCATCTCGTCAAGAATGTCAAAAGCCTCATCATAAGACAGTTTCTTGAAGTTACCCTCAGCAAGTTGGTTCACTATGCACTGGTTTGTTGTGTTAATGCCCCGGTAGAAAGTCCGTTGGATCATTGCCTAAGTCATATCATTGTTGGGACATTCCTTTACCATGGTCCTATATCACTCCCAATTCTTATGTAACGGTTCGGTGGGCTCCTGCTTGAAAGATAAGATCTTATCTCTCAATGTTTCCATATGCCCCGCTGAGAAAAGCTTTGCAATGAACTTATCTG
Source organism: Nicotiana sylvestris (assembly GCF_000393655.2). Classification (NCBI taxonomy): domain Eukaryota; kingdom Viridiplantae; phylum Streptophyta; class Magnoliopsida; order Solanales; family Solanaceae; genus Nicotiana; species Nicotiana sylvestris. Next base: position 38,882,635 of record NC_091060.1, on the reverse strand, counting down.
CCAACTCATCCCAAGTAGTGATGGAATGGTTGGGAAGTCGCTCAAGCCAATCCAATGACTTCCCTCTAAGTGAGAAAGGGAAGAGTCTCAACCGAAGTGCATCCTAGGACATATTAGTTTTCTTGCTCCCCCAACAGGTATCCACGAAACCCTTAAGATGTTCGTAAGCATTCTGATTGGCAGCGCCCGTGAAATACCCACGCTTCTCCAGCAATATCAGCATCACATTGGTAATTTAAAAATTCCTCCACCCCCCCCCCCATCCGGGGTGGGACAATTGCACTTGCATATCCTTGGTTGGGAAGCACTTGAGGAGCCACTCTTGGAGGTGGCGGGGGAGGGTCTGGAATATTGTCATTGGCCTAGCGGACTCTCCTTTGTCCTTGAGGGACAATAGGAACCTCATCATCAAAGTTGTCATCTACCTCCTTCCCCGACGGAAGATCTCCAAGAGGTGGGTTGTTTGCTGCCATTTTGCACCTGAAGTTGTGACACACACAAATTAGTAACAAAGAAGAAAAGAAGAAAAATACACAAAACTATTTAGATAGATAGCCAAAACCGTTAGCTCCCTAGCAACGGCACCAAAAAGTGATCGAGGCCAACCCTGCACTACTATAAAGTAGCGAGAGTAGTTGAAGCAGCTTTTACCCGAGAAGGCCGGGATCGATTTCCACAGGGAGCTAGAAATGGGAATTAAGTTTCTATCTAAATTGGAGATGCGTAATTGCTCTTAATTGCACTTCTAATCATAGTTGGTTTTGATATTACTTCTAAAGTTATACTAATAAGATGTTAAATTATGTTATGTTAAGCTAAGAGTAAACTACTTAAAGGTTGTCTAAATAGTTAAGAAGGCATTAGGGAAGTGACTTTCTCCTAGGTGGACACTTGATGGGTTCTCGAGTCTAAGGCTAGGTTGTCATGTTGGGGATTATGATATAACCGTTGCTCGATATTACTCACTCTATACCTCTCGGTAGTTTGAGTGATTTTGCCCTAATTGACTTTCTCAAGACCAATTGGGTATGATAATTTGTGCAAGCAATTGAGGTTCAAGTCAGGTATTACTATCTCTTGGTTTAACCCTATACTTGGGGCTATCAATCTCTTGAATACTCCCCAATTCCTTGTTGGACTAATTTTCCAAGACTTAGGCTCTCTTTTTCAAGAAGAGCCCAAGTCAAATAGGCACAAATTAGTGTTTGCAACCACTAATTCAACATTTAAACCATAAATTAGTCCAGATATCAAACACCCGTAGACATTTAAGCCTTAAAATATAAGACCCATCAAATACCCAGACTAGAGTTGAGTCACCACCCTAGCTAATGGGTCTAGATACTCATGATAATAGAAGAAAACAAAGAAATAGATGAAGAAAAACCCATAATATTTAATTACAAGCTAAAAATTGAAGATTCAATGATAAAACTATTATTTAATTACTCAAAATGGGTAAGAAACATTGTTCACGAGTGTAGCCCAACGTTAAAATACAACTGATGACCTAAATATGGGAAAAGAAACTATTTATACTAGGCCAAATATTTTGGACAAAAATACCCCGGCGGGGGTAGTGCGGCTGCACTGAGGCTCTTGGCTTAAAACTTCTGCTCTCGGAACTTGGCCACCGTGGGCCACACAAAATGCACCGCGGTCGTGGTGGCTTCTATTGCAGTCCGCACAAAAAGGACCCGCGGTCGTGGTGGTTTCTATCACATTAATTATTAACCAGAACAGAAATAAATAATAGCTAAAGCCAAACAGAGATAAAGTGCGGAAGTGTTATAACAGTTCAACAATTCTAATACATGACTACCCTAATGATCTGGTGTCACAATCCACAAACGTATAAGAAATTCTACAAATACTGGTTCAAAAGAAGTACATCTGTTCTCAAAATAGAAAGAGACATGTAATCCAAAACGGGGGAGGAGGGGACTCCAGGGTCTGCGAACGCCAGCAGATCTACCTTGGGTCTCCCTTGGACTTAAGGCAGCAACCCAAACTCTACTCACGAGGTCAGGCATCAAAACCTGCACAGAAAGTGCAGAGTGCAGTATCATTACAATTGACCCCATGTACTGGTAAGTGCCGACCCTAACCTCGGCGAAGTATGACGAGGCTAGGACACGACAAAAATATGTAAACCTGTGCAGTTAAATCATATATGAGAAAGTAATAACAACAGAAATTTAACAAAACATAATGGGTAGGGGAAACATGCTGAGGGAAATATCAAATTCTGACAGTAATACAGTAAAGAAGCAAAATGGACAACAGGCTTTGAACCAACAGAAGTAATAACATAGTAACATGTGCATGGTACCAACCTTCATGCTTTTACTCTCGTCCTCACTATAAGAAACAACATAAATGGCACGACATCACCCTTCATGCATTAACTCTCTCATAATCATAGTACGGCATCACCCTTCGTGCATTAACACTCACAAAATATGGCACGGCATCACCCTTCGTGCATTAACACTCAAAGAACATGGCACGGCATTACCCTTCGCGTATTAACACTCACTCACAATATCGTGCAATGCATCACCCTTCGTTATTTACATTCTTCCTCACCCAAACAATAGAAACAATAACATCCCCGCAAGGAAATCAGCTATAACCAATCTTGTTTTACTAGTTAAATTTACAATATAAGTCTCAACTTGATTCAATAGTCAATAATTACCCAATAACAAGAAAACATAACAAAGACTTGCTCAACATGAAGAATAACCAGCTTAAGCATGAACAATACGTAATAAGAGACACAATGGCCACAAGTATAAGACTCACTTGCATGTTATGACCCAACAACAACGTATAGATACTCGTCACCACACCTATATGTCGTACTCAACAACTAAACACGTAGCAAATAAGGCAACAATACCAAATCCCTCAAGCTAAGGTTAGCCAAAATACTTACCTCGATTCCACGGCCACAATCAAACCTCAGTTACCACTTTACCTCTCGATTCCACCTCCAATTTACTTGTATCTAGTCATAATTAACTTAATAACATCAATAAATGCTAAAGAACTCCATTCCAATGCTTAATTATAGGTTTCCCAACATTTTCCGCAAAAACTCAAAACTCGGCCCCGGGCCCAATTGGTCAAAACTCGAAGTTCGGACCAAAACCCGATTACCCATTCACCCTCAAACTCGGATATGCAATTGGTTTTGGATTCCGACCTCAATTTGAGGTCTAAACCCTCAATTTTCGAAATTCCCAAATTTCACCCAAAAACACTCAATTTCCCATGATAATTCCTAGATTTTGTGATGAAATCTTCTAAAAAGATGAAATAGATTAAAAGAAATGAGTTAGAAATTGTTTACCTATGATTGGGAAGAACTACTCTTTAGAAAATTGCCTCTAGAAGTTTAGGGTTTGAAACTTTGAGAAATGAGTTGAAAATCTCGTCCAAAACTCTTTTGAACAGTTGCAGATATCGCATTTGCAATTAAGCGTTCGCAAATGCGAACAATTCATCGCAAATCCGAAGAATGTATAGGACTTGCCTTCATCGCAAATGCGAACACTTGTTCGCAAATGCGACCTATTCACATTGCGATCATGAGCTTCACAATTGCGAAGGTCCCCTCCCAACCCCACTGATCGCAAATGCGATCTTTCTTCGCAAATGTGAAGCCTGCAGACCTAAAACATACTAGCAATTTTCTTAAGTCTCAAAACACTCTGTGACCTATCCAAAACTCACCCGAGCCCTCGGGGATCCAAACCAAACATGCATGCAAGTTTAAAAATATCGTACGGATTTGCTCGCATGAGCAAATTGCCAAAATAACATATAGAACTATGAATTCAACACCAAAACTCATGAAATTCTCAAGATAGTTCAAAATTTCTATTTTCACAACCAAGGGTCCGAATTACATCAAATCTCTTCCGTTTTTCATCATTTCACAAATAAGGTCTAAAACCCATAACGGACCTGTACCGGGCTCTGGAACCAAAATACAAGCCCGATACCAACAAGATAAAATCTTATTAAATTTCCAAAATCCATTATATTTTCAGTTAAATAATTTTCTTCAAAAATTCATTCCTCGGGCTAGGTGTGACGACCCGGCCAGTCATCTCATGAATTACCACTCTATTTTCCCAATTTCTACTTTTTTATGCTTTATTTATCCGTGTTATATGGTATCGAGTTGGTCGGATCGAGTTCGGAAAGGATTTGGTAAGGTTTGAGACACTTAGTCTCTTTAGAGTGAGTTTAAGTTGGAAAAGTCAACTGGATATTAACTTATATGTTAGAGGGCTCAGATGTGAGTTCTGATGGTTCGGTTATCTTTGGTAGGTGATTTGTGGCTTAGGAGCGCAATCAGAATGAATTTTGGAGGTTCGTAGTAGATTTAAGCTTGAATTGGCAAAGTTGATATTTTGGCGATTTCCGATAGGTAAGCGAGATTTTGATATAGGGGTCGGAATGGATTTCTGGGAGTTGCAGTAGTTTCGTTGGACTATTTGGGATATGTGTGCAAAATTTCAGGTCATTCGGACGTGGTTTGGTTAGGTTTTTGATCGAAAGCATAATTTGGAAGATTTTAGAAAGTTTAGCTTGAATCCGATGTGTTTTTGGTGATTTAATGTTGTTTGAGGTGTTTTGGTGATTGGAATAAGTTTGAATAAGGTATTGGGATATGTTTGTGCTTTTGGTTGAGGTCCTGGGGCCGCGAGGTGATTTCGGATGGTTAACAGAGAAGTTTGGAATTTGTTGCAGCTGCTGAATTGCTGCTTCTATTATTTTTGCCACTGCGGTTTGGGGGCCGTAGGTGCGGCGCCGAATATGCAAGAGAGGAGCCGCAGAAGCGAATTTTTGGAATAATGCCAAGAATCGCAGAAGCGGTTAAGATAGCCACATATGCGGAGTCGCGGATGCGGAAGGCTTATCGCAGATGTGATTTTGGGCTGGTTAGTGATTTCCGCATAAGAGGAGGAATAACCGCAGATGCGGTTGAAGGACAGCAGATGTAGAAAGGCCTGGGTAGAACATATAAGTTATTTCATTTCGCGAGGTTGAGCTATTTCACCATTTTTGACTTCGGCTTGGGAGCTTTTTGGGCGATTTGAGAGGGGGATTCCAAGAGAACTTCATTGAGGTAAGGAATTTGGATCTAAAACGCGTCCCTATGCTATTATTTCATGGATTAGAGCTAGAAATTATGGAAATCAAAGGTTAAAATTGGGGAAACTAGGGCTTGGAAACTTAGGCCTTTAATTGTGGATTTGAAGAACCATTTGGGGTCGGATTTGAGAACTTTTGACATGAATGAACTTATGGGGAGATAAGGAACCTATTGATGTGAAAATTATTAAATTCCGAGATGTTTCCCCAGGGGTCGGGTTTTGGTAATTTCGGGATTTGTGTCATATATTGATTGTTTTTGCTTGGGCTTCGTTCCCTTAGCTTATTTTGACGTCCTCGTTCTGATTTTGGATAGATTCGACGCGAGTGGAGGCCGATTTGAGGGGCAAAGGCATCGCGAGTTAGGGATTTGACCAGTTCGAGGTGAGTAATGATTATAAATGATGGTCTGAGAGTTTGAAACCCCGGATTGCACATTGTAGTGCTATATTGAGGTGACGCACACGCTTGATGACGAGCTTAGTCTCTTTAGAGTAAGTTTAAGTTGGAAAAGTCAATCGGATGTTGACTTATGTGTTAGAGGGCTCGGATGTGAGTTCCGATGGTTCGGTTAGCTTCGGGAGGTGATTTGTGGCTTAGGAGCGCGATCAGAATAAATTTTAGAGGTTCGTAGTAGATTTAGGCTTGAATTGGCTAAGTTGATATTTTGGAGATTTTCGGTTGGTAGGCGAGATTTTGATATTGGGGTTGGAATGGAATTTCGGGAGTTGCAATAGTTGTTGGGTTATTTGGGATGTGTGTGCAAACTTTCAGGTCATTTGGACGTGGTTTGGTTGGGTTTTTGTTCGAAAGCATAATTTGGAAGATGTTAGAAAATTTGGCTTGAATCCGATGTGTTTTGGGTGATTTAATGTTGTTTGAGGTGGTTTAGTGATTAGAACAAGTTTGAATAAGGTATTGGGATATGTTTGTGCTTTTGGTTGAGGTCCCGGGGGCCTCGGAGTGATTTTGGATGGTTAACGGAGAAGTTTGGAATTTGTTGCAGCTGCTGAATTGCTGCTTCCTGTATTTTCGCACATGCGGTTTAGGGGCCGCAGGTGCGGCACCGTATATGCGAGAGAGGAGCCGCATAAGCGGTTTTTTGGAAAAATGCCAGGAACCGCAGAAGCGGTTAAGATGGCCGCATCTGCGGAGTCGCAGATGTGGAAGGCTTATCGCAGATGCGATTTTGAGCTGGTTAGTGATTTTCGCTGAAATGGAGGAATAACCGCAAATGTGGTACCACAGATGTGGAAAGGCCTGGGCAGAACATATAAGTTATTTCATTTTGCGAGATTGAGCTATTTCACCATTTTTTACTTCAACTTGGGAGCTTTTTGGGCGATTTGAGAGGGGGATTTCAAGAGAACTTCATTAAGGTAAGGAATTTGGATCTAAAACTCGTCCCTATACTATTATTTCATGGATTAGAGCTAGAAATTATGGAAATCAAAGGTTAAAATTGGGGAAACTAGGGCCTGGGAACTTAGGCCTTTAATTGTGGATTTGAAGGACCATTTGGGGTCGGATTTTAGAACTTTTGATATGTATGAACTCGTGGGGAGATAAGGAACCTATTGATGTGAAAATTATTGAATTCCGAGGTGTGGGCCCGGGGGTCGGGTTTTGGTAATTTTGGGATTTGTGTCATATATTGATTGTTTTCGCTTGGGCTTCATTCCCTTAGCCTATTTTGACATCCTCTTTTTGATTTTGGATAGATTCAACGCGAGTGGAGGCCGATTCGAGGGCAAAGGTGTCGCGAGCTAGGGATTTGACCAGTTCGAGGTGAGTAATGATTGTAAATGATGTTCTGAGGGTTTGAAACCCCGGATTGCTCATCGTAGTGTTATATTGAGGTGACGCACACGTTTGATGACGAGCGTGGGGTCGTTCACTGTTGGGGATTGTGACCTAGTCCGTTCCAAATGACTATTTTATCGCGTATTTTACTGAAATCTATCTGTTATCATCATGATTTGGGCTGACTGCCATATTTGGGCCTTATGCCAACTATTTGAACCCTTCGGGGATTTTACTGGTATTTCCTCACTGTTTTGACTTTTTACTGAACTCAGTCATGTATATTTCACTGTTTTTCGTACTCAGCCATGTTACTCTGTTTTAACTCTTATATGATCTTCGAAATGATATTTTGGGCTGAGAAACATGTTTTACTACTGCCCGAGTGGCTTGTGAGGATTTTTGACTGAGTAAGGCCGAGGGCCTATGATGCGAGGAAACATTTGATACTGATTATGAGGCCGAGTGCCTGGGATATGTACACCATGAGGTGGCTTGATTGATATGAGGCCGAGGGCCAAGTGATGACGCCACGAGGTGGTTTGATATTGCGCTTGGGCCGTAAGGGACCCCTCTAGGAGCCTGCACACCCCTAGTGAGTGCAAGTACCCATTGTGATGTGAGATTGAGTCCAGGGGCTGGTATTATTCTATGTGATTGCCCGAAGGGCTGGTACTATTCTGAGATGTTGCTTGAGGGGCGGATTTGTTGATACTGTGCCCGAGGGGTGAGCCTTTATGTGATTACTTTTCATAATTGACTGTCAATTTTCTACTTAATTATTGAAAAGGGCTTTTCATGAAACTACATTTGAGTTAAAGGATTCTATCTATCTTTTACCGATTTACTGTTTTTAAATGGTTTATTGCTTCATTATAGAATGCTTTGTGCCTTATGGGATTTCTTACTTTCAGTCGTTATTTACATTCGTTACTCACTGAGTTGGAGTACTCACTTTACTCCCTGCACCCTGTGTGCAGATTCAGACGTAGCTGGTTCCGTTCCCGAGTGTTGATCCCTCCAGCTTCAGGCGGACATTCGGAGTTCACGAGGTAGTTGTTGGCGTCCGCAGCCCCGTGTCTCTACTTCTTTATCACTTCTATCTCTTTTCAGATAGTTGTACTAGTTTACTGACTCAGCGGATTTGTATTATGACTTATAGATGTTCATGACTAGTGACACCCCGGTTAGGGCTGTGTATGGGTGTTCTTCTGCGTATTTATTTTATCATCTCTTATTTCGGATTTATGTTATCATGTTTAGACTGTTCTTAATGCTTAACTGTTAAAAAATAGGAAAATGGGAAGTGTCGGTTGGCCTTGTCTTCACGAGAGGCGCCATCACGACCGGTTCCGGGATTAGGGTCGTGACATTAAGGACCTCGGAATTCGATTCGGGGCATACGCCCAAATCCCATATTTTACTACGGACCCTCCAGGACCGTCGGAACATGGGTCCGGGTCCGTTTACTCAAAATGTTGACCGAAGTCAACTAAAATTATCTTTTTAAGCCAAAAATTATTATTTCTTAAATTTTTCACACAAAAGCCTTCCGGTATCGCGCTTGAACTGCGCACACAAATCTAGGAGAGGTAAAAGGAGGTTTTCAAGGACTCAGAACACGAAAACGGATTCTAAAACAAAAAGATAACCTTTTGGTTCATCACAGAACGACTCAAAACTAGCCAATCGATAAAGGTCGAATCTTTAATTAAAAGCCCAAAATCAACCAAAAAGTCACACCCTGAGCCCGCACCTCAAAGCCCGATAAAACTTACAAAATCCGATAACTCATTCAATTACGAGTCCAACCATACTAGTTTCACTCAAATCCGACTCCGAATCGATGTTCAAAACTCAAGAATTCGCTCTATTAAACTTTAGTCAAAATCCCAAATTTTCTCTTTCGAAATCATCAACCAAATGCCCAAAACGAGGATAGATTCGTGAAATATAACCAAAATTGAGTAGAGAACAATTAACCCAATCCATATGGTGAAAATTACTTCAATAATTTCTCAAATCTGAGCTCCCCAACTAAAAATATGACCAAATGAACAAACCCTCGATATTAAATATTTTTGCCCAGCTATTTTACCTCATTTTGTGTGCCAAACTATTCTAAAACTCGTTTTTGATGCCTCCAATGAATTCCTTCTGAAATTTCAGTCAGGTTAGGCTTTTGAATCACTCCATTTGATCTTATAATGAAGGAGATATGATGGTTTCAATATTTTGAAAATAGTACAAATTTTTCAATATGAATTCAGTGGCAATTTCGTAATTAATCTGGAAAAAATCGGGCAAACTAATTCTTAGTGAAACGATCATAAATTCCTCATACGATGTCGAAACTTGATGATTTCAGTTGTTATAGTTCCAAAATTACGACACGGATCTAATGCTTCAATCAAAATAGAAATTGGAGTTCATTTGATTAATGTGGTACCATTTATGCTTGAAGAAACGACGTCGAAACATAAAAAATGAGCGCAACACAACTCAAACCTACCCAAAACTCGCCCGAGCCCCTAGGGGTCCCGTCCAAATATACTAACAAGTCACATAACATAACACGGGATTACTTGAGGCCTCAAATCATGTATAATAATATCAAAATCGCGAATTGCACCTCCAATAGAACTTAATGAACTTTTACTCTTTCAACTTTCAAAAGTCGTGTCAAACCGTATCAAATCAACTCAGAATGAACTCAAATTTTACACATAAGTTCCAAATGACATAACAAATTTATTCCAATCCCCGGAACCACAATTTGAACCTGATATCATTAAAGTCAACTCCCGGTCAAACTTATGAACATTCTAAACCTTCAAATTTTTAACTTTTGCCAAATAGTGTCGATACCTTCTCGAAATGTCCAAATGCAAATTCGAGCATACGCCCAAGTCCAAAATCACCATCCGGACCTAACAAAACTATCAAAACTCTGACTGAGGTCAAGTACTAAAAAGCTAAACTTGGTCGACTCTTCCAACTTAAAGCTTCCTAGTTGAGAGTCATTCTTCCAAATTAATTATGAATAACCTATAAACTAAAACCGACGATTCACACAAGTCATAATACATCATATGATGCTACTCAAGACTTCAAATGGCTGAACGGAATGCAAATGCTCAAAACGACCAGCTAAGTCGTTACATATGACCTTCTTCAAAATTTGGTAGAGCATCCATGTGAAACCTTTCTAGGTGTTAGCCTTAAAGAAAGAACCTACTCTGATACAAATTGATGTAAACTAAGAGTCCACCAGACTGTATAGAAAATCTCGTTCTCTGTCAGTTCCCACAGAACACACACATCAGTAAGTAAATGACACAACAACATTTTATATAGAAAACTCTCAGCTCACGAGATTAAAAACTACGGCCTACACTCGTAAAATTTCAACTTCATTAGCCGAGCAGCTTTAGATTACAATCTATTGTAACCTAGGAATTAAACTCTTATAACAGTATAAGGGATCGGCTCTAACAGTATAAGGGGTAAGGCTTGTGCCTTAGGGCGCCAATTTTGGGGGGGCCTCATTTTTTAGAAATAATATGTATTTATAGGTTTATAGGTATGTGTGTGTGTATGTTACTTTTGTACTTTTTATATAAAAGGAAGAAAAACTTTTAGATATGTTAATAAAGTAAAGATTTGACGTACTTAAAATAGTAGATAAATAGTTTTCAATTTGATTTGATTTGACAATTCTACTTTTTACTCTATTCCCAACATTTCAATTTTAATATTTCTCTTTATTCTTGCTCACCTTATTTCTCCTAGATTTCTTTCTTTCTCCAAAATTTTATTATTCATCTTCCTTCTCCAAGATGTTATTAGTTCAAGTGTTCGATAATATTTTTAAGCTTCCAATAGTTCTATATTTCTATTGCTCTATAAAAAAAATATAGTATAGTTTTTCAAGATTTAGAGCAAGAATTTTGAAACAGACAAGTAACAAGCCAACAGCTAGATATTTTGGAATCAAAGTCTTCAAACTCTTGAATCAGTCATTAGGTAATATCATTCTAACTTTCTAGTATTATTTTAATTTATTATTTATTATTTTATTAATTTTACTCCATACATATTGTTTAATTTTTTTAGAATATAAGTATGTCAAAAAAGAAAATATGCATCTGGTTTTTCAAAACTCCAAAAGAAAAGAAAAGTTGAGAATTTAATAAAATCTCAAAAAGGAGCTCTTGACAAATTTTTGACAAACAATGAAAAACTAAATCGAAAAATGTAGGAGAATGTTCTGTAGATGAACAAGTTACTAACTTAGTTCAGTCAGATGATAACAAAATACAAATTGAAGAAGAAGAGGTTTATTAGAAATCTGACGAAGATTCTCAAGAACTAATAAATGAATTAAATAATAGCATTCCTAAAAGTATATATGATCCTAGTCAATTGACTAATGTTGATACAAAGTTGAGAGATTTATTAGTAGAAAAGGGACCAGCAAGAATTACTGACATAGGTTTTCCAAAGGATAAATTCTTAAGTTACTTTTCTACTACGCATTATTTTTAAAAATTAGCAAATGGGGAAAGACATGAAAGAAGATGGTTAGTTTATTCAAAGATTTTGATAGAGTATTTTATTTTTGTTGCAAGTTGTTTAATATAAATTTTAGTGCTAGTATTAGTAAACTAGCTAGTGAAGGTAGTAGAGATCGAAGAAATCTTAGTACTAAGCTTAAAACTCATGAAACAACGAACGAACATATTATGAAAAGATCTATCAGGAAAATAACGGAAATTTTTTAAGTCTTATTGAAATGATTGCAGAATTTGATCTTATTATGGAAGAACATATTCGACGAATGAAACATCATCAAATTCAAAATCATTACCTCGGACATAATATACAAAGTGAATTGATAAATTTATTGGCAAGTGAAATTAAGAATAATATTATTGAAAAGATTATAGAAATAAAGTATTTTTCAATCATACTTGATTGTACCCCAGATTCAAGTCATCAAGAACAAATGTCTTTTATATTGCGAAGTGTGGATATAATTCATCAATTCCAAAAACAATTACTGAATATTTTTTAGAATTTTTAAAAGTGGATGATACAAGTGGAAAAAGTTTTTCTGAAGTTATTCTAGATGAAATAAAAAAATATTGGACTTGATATTGATAATAAGAGGACAAGGATATGATAACGGATCCAATATGAAGGGAAAACACCAAGGAGTGCAAAAAAGACTTCTCGATATAAATCCTAGATCTTTTTATACACCATGTGGTTGTCATAATCTAAATTTGATACTTTGCGACATGACTAATTCTTGTACGAAAGCTATATCATTTTTTGGAGTAGTACAACGTTTATATTCACTATTATTTTTCTTCCACTAAGCGGTAAAATTTTTTAAAAGATAGTGTGCCAGTATAACTCTTAAATTATTATCACAAACACGTTGAAAAAGTTGTATTGAAAGTATTAAAGTAATAAGATTTCAAGCTCCACAAATAAGAGATGTTTTAAAAAAAATTAGTAGAAGTTAGTGAGGATCCAAAAACAAAAAGTGAAGCAGTTTTTTAGCAACATATGAGCTTGAAAATTTTGATTTTTTATTGGGCATGACTATTTAGTATGATGTATTATTTGCTGTTAATTTAGTTAGCAAAATTTTACAATCAAAAGATATGCATATTGATATTTCCATAGATCAACTAAGAGGTCTAATTTCTTCTTCTTCTTTTTTTAAATAGAGAAGAAGGATTTACAAATGCTATGATTTCAGCTAAGGAAATTGCATTTGAGATGAATATAGAACCTGAATTTCGTAATAAACACATAATATATAGAAAGAAACAATTTGATGAGAATGTTGATAATGAAATCACAAAGTCTCTTGAAGAATCTTTTAGAGTTGATTACTTCTTATACATAGTAGATCAAGCCATTTTTTCACTTCAAAATAGATTTGAACAGTTTGAAGTATATGAAAATATCTTTAATTTCATATTTAGTGGTAATAAATTGAGATCAGTAGATGACGAGAATTTAAAAAAATATTATTTTAATCTTGAAAGTTCCTTAAAACATAACAATCACTATGATATTGATGCTTTAGACTTATTTTCCGAACTAAAAGTATTAAGAGAAATAATACAAGTAGAAGATAATGCTCTAATTAATATACTCAATCAAATAAAAATACTTGATTCTTTTTCAAATGTGTATATTGCTTATAGAATAATGTTAATAGTTCCTATAACAGTTGCTTCGGCAGAAAGAAATTTTTTAAAATTAAAAGTGATAAAATCGTACCTAAGATCAACAATGTTCAAGAAAGATTAAATGACTTGGATGTATTATCAATTGAAAAGAAATTATTAGAAAAAATTGATTATAAAAAAAATATTAACAACTTTGCATCTCAAAAAAATAGAAGAATAGATTTCAAATAAATATATATATTATAACGTTCTTATAAATACTTAGGCCTCACATTAAACTTTTGCCTTAGACCTCACATGCACTTGAGCCGCCCCTGACTCTATTGCAAGCCTCTTTGTAATAACTCTATCACAAAGCTCACCACTTTGACTAACTCTAGCAAAACATAAACACACGTTTTGCGAATTACAGAAGATATCCTACAAGATGTTTCTAACTAAGCTAAAAAGGAATTACAAGTGAATAACATTAACAAATATACAACAATACTAAGGACACACGATGAACTCAGTGTCGGGATCTGGTCCTTTGTTCTGTTGCTACTTTGTTCTTCAAACCTTGGAGTCGATGAAGGCGGCAGCATACTTGAGAGAGACTTAATGATTTTGGTTTTGCAAGTGTGTGTTTTCCCTTGCCTCATGTTGGTAATGTATAAGTAAGGTTATTGGGATGATGTAAGCAAGTATCTGGTACACAGCATGCTCCATAAAGTATCTGTTGTATTATTACGTGTGTAGTGCAACAGTGTAGCAGCTTTAACAGCTATAAGGAGTTGACTTGTACTGTGATCGGAGGAATTGATAGCCATTTGTTCCCTCTGTCGTTTCTTTGACTAATATTATTAGAACTTGTGCCAGACATGTGACTTGTTGTTATGAGCACTTTGAGATTGTGTATCAGATTCCCTGTCTGGTTCTCATATGAAGTTTGTTAAATCATCAAACAACAAAGGCACATAACTTTTAGTCCGCGCAAGAAACTGTTTATATTCAGTAGCTGGAAAAATATATAAAATTTATATAATTTGAAAGCAGCTATACAATATCATTTTTTTATTATTTATTATAATACGACCAAGATAGAAAGGAACTTGAAGCACGAAACATTTTGTGGGCCCAAGAAGGAGGCCCATGGGAAAGGAGAATGTCGTAATCAACCCATGTGATAGAACGCTGGAGAAGCGGGCCTTAGATTGTTACAGCGGCAACTATTTCTCTTCTTCACAGCCACTTATATCTTCGCAACTTGTTTACTGGTCCAATTTCAATACTCTAAAGCCATTTTGAAACAACAGAGACACTTCGCCATTTGAAACAACAGAGGAGAGAATGAAATACCTTTTGACAAAAAAGGATTTTTTTTTCTTTTTCTTTAGTGGACTGACTTAGTCCAAATCTGAATATGACCCCTTTTTTGGGGGAGAAATTTAAAAATAGCCAGATTTCTAAGTGGAAATAGCCACAGTTTTAAAAGTAATTGAAATTTAGTCACTTTTCATATAAAGATAAATCCGAATAAAAACACTGTTCAAAATCTAAAAAATACTCCAATATATTATAATGGAGTTCCAGTATAAGTATACTGGTACTCCAGCATATTATAATGGAGTTCCAGCATAAGTATACTGGAACTCCAGCATAATATACTGGAGTTTCAATATAATATACTGGAGTTTCAATATAATATATTGGTCCAGCATAATATGCTGGAAGTTCATACACATGTGCTCCAATGTCTAGTATATTATACTAGAAGTTCATACACAGGTGCACCGATCTCCAGTATATTATGTTGTTGCAGCAACATAGTGGTTATTTTTCAATAACTTTGCAAACGCTAGCTATTTTTGAATGACCAATCCGAAAACTGACTAGCTCGTGCTATTTTTACCATTTTTGTCAACAAGTAAATGATAGAGAGTTAATTAAATGAGAAAACATCCAGTTGGCCTTTCTGAGCAAAAAATGCGACTAATATTAATATATTATAAATCAATTAATATTAAACAATTACTTATAAAATGCTACAAATCTTAGCACAATTTTTGTATGCTTGAGAAATGGGATTCTAACTTGTTCTGTGTGCTTTCCATTCACGTCGTCAACCAATGACCAATGTGCTTACTTTCTCAAAATAAGACGACAATGGATAACAAACAATTAGTCCAATAAAAATATGTCATATAAATTCAAACAAGAAAATAACCTTCTTTTTTTACAATTTTCTGATAGTATGACTTAACGACAAATGTCTTTTTATATTGCGAAGTGTAGATATAATTCATCAACTCCAATAAAAATTACTGAATATTTATTTAGAATTTTTAAAAGTGGATGATACAAGTGGAAAAGTTTTTCTGAAGTTATTCTAGATAAAATAAAAAATATTGGACTTGATATTGATAATTTAAGAGGACAAAGATATGATAACGTATCCAATATGAAGGGAAAACACCAAGGAATGCAAAAAAGACTTCTCGATATAAATCCTATATCTTTTTATACACCATGTGGTTGTCATAATCTAAATTTGATACTTTGCGACATGACTAATTCTTGTACGAAAGCTATATCATTTTTTGGAGTAGTACAACGCTTATATTCACTATTTTTGGCTTGAAATGATCGGTCCCTATTGCAGCAACATAGTGGTTATTTTTCAATAACTTTGCAAAAGCTAACTATTTTTGAATGATCAATCCGAAAACTGACTAGCCCGTGTTATTTTTACCTTTTTTGTCAACAAGTAAATGATAGAGAGTTAATTAAATGAGAAAACATCCGGTTGGGCTTGCTGAGCAAAAAATGCGACTAATATTAATATATTATAAATCAATTAATATTAAACAATTACTTATAAAATGCTACAAATCTTAGCACAATTTTTGTATGCTTGAGAAGTGGGATTCTAACTTGTTCTGTGTGCTTTCCCTTCACGTCGTCAACCAATGACCAATGTGCTTACTTTCTCAAAAAATGAGAGTCATCGTACCGATGCTCTCTCATACGATCAAACAAGGAAGATCGAGAAATTACGCAAGTTAGAATCTGATTGGGCTCCGAAAGGTCCAATCTTACAAATTGATTGACTAAGGCCTGAACATCCATCGCCATGGGCCTCTCCGCTGCTGGTAAATAAGCCAAACTCCCCAAACTCTCCGCCCGGCGACTCAAAGCATCGGCCACCACATTGGTCTTGCCCGGATAATACAAAATAGTAATATTATAGTCTTTCAGCATCTCTAACCACCTCCTCTGACGCAAATTAAGATCTTTTTGCTTGAACAGATGCTGCAAACTCCGGTGATCAGTATAGATCTCACAAGGAACACCGTACAAATAATGACGCCAGATCTTCAAGACGTGAACAATAGCAGCCAACTCGAGATCATGAATAGGATAATTCTTCTCGTGTACC
Organism: Nicotiana sylvestris; assembly: GCF_000393655.2. Lineage (NCBI taxonomy): Eukaryota > Viridiplantae > Streptophyta > Magnoliopsida > Solanales > Solanaceae > Nicotiana > Nicotiana sylvestris. The sequence goes on along the minus strand of NC_091060.1, from coordinate 38,866,030 downwards.
TTCAACTGTCTAGACGCGCACTACTACAAAAGGACCTTTTACGGAATTATTTAGTAGCAATAATGCAATTGCCGCTAATAGATTCTTTAAGCTGAAATATTAGCGACACATGACCATTAGCTACTAAAAAATATCCTTTTACCGACAATAAAAATAATTGCCACTAAAAAGTACTAATTAAAATCAATTTTTATATTTTATCTTTCCCTCCACACCCCAAAAAATAATAATCTTTCCCTCCAATTTTTTTGGACAACAATGAATTATTCCTTCCAATTAGAAATAAGAGGAAAACCTATTCCCTTCGTTAAGCGGATACAGAATCGCGCCCAAAAACATCGAACAAGATTAACATCGAACAGAGTCACGACTATGCAAGCCTACTTCGACCAGATCTTGGTCATCCTTTTTCCCTTCATTGAACGGATGCAGAATAGCGCCAAATCCTACATCGAACAGGATTAACAAAGTTGCGACTCTGCTAGCCTACATCGATCAGGTCTCCATCAGCTTTTTCCAGAGATAAATCCTCTTCTTCCCCAGGTATAACTTCTCTTCTTACCCAGCAAGTGTGATTTAAATTGAGTTGGTATTGGTGCTGCTCGATTATGGTCAATCTTCGTCGTCAGTATTCTCCGTTTAATCCGTCTCCAACTTCTTTTTTTGTGTAGGTTCAAGATTGTTGCAGAAATTTATCATCTCCTTCAATTTCTTGTCTTTTTCGCAAAAAAAAAATCTGCTTACCAGGTACACTTTTGTAATTTTTGATATCCAACTATTGCGTTTTGAGATTTATGAAGTATAGTTTTTTTGCATATGTTAAGTCGTTTGTGATAACCGACTGCTGTTAAGTTGATGTGTGATTGATTGAATTTATTCCTCCTCTATTCCTCTACTGTTTTATGAATTGATTCCTCTGTATATTTTCTAAGGCTACTGTTATTCTTGCTACTATTCAGAAATTTTTTAAATATCGTCGATGCATATTGATGTTTTCATTGAATCTACCACTAGTCGGGATATGAATCCACTAGTCGACATACATACTGTTTTTTATTTTTGCTAATTGATGCGAGCTTTTCTTATTTTCATAAATCTGATGCCTCTGTACGAAATAAGCATATGCTCAACTTGACTTATTTGATCCTTTTGCTCTAACTGTTTTTCCGATAGGTTATTGGTTTTACTAATCAAAAAGTTTTTCAATTCATCTAACAATCTAGACTTCAACTTTCACTATGAGTGTGGCAAAACAGTGAAGTTAAGAAAAATTATCGATAGAATAAATAATTTGTGAAGTGAAGAAAGAAGTTGGACTATGAGAAATATTTGAACTATCAGCTTTTTTTTGCTTTACTTAGGGATTGTCGTACAACAGTTCATCATCTTTTTTTTAGGGATGATAACACATCATACTTCAAGAAAATAATGTATGCCTTTGAATGACCTCATTCAGATTTCTAAAATTGCAAATTGTTGTATCATTGCTGAAATTTGTAAATTATTCAGCTAGCTCATATCCATATACAGTGAGGGTTTGACAATTGTAATATCTTCAATTTTAAAATATATGACGTATGGTACTTCTATAATTTATAAGTAATAATTCTATTCTTAAAAAGTTTACGAACAAATATATAAAAACCATAGAAGAAGTATAATTTATAAGTTTAATAATTCTATTCTTAAAAAGTTTATGAACCAATATATGAAAACCATAGAAGAAATTAGAGATAGTTTAACTATTTGATAGTTTTAATAGATTTATGTTTGATAGTTTTAAATCTTAAAATGATATCTTTGAGCTATGGAATTACCTATTAATAAGATGGTTATTTTATTTGAACTATATTTTATTATTAATTTCCTCTTTTTACTAATGAATTTTTAGCTCTTGCAGTAAGTGTAGAACAAAAAAGAATATCTTGAACATGATGGACAATCCTAGAAATAAAAGATGGATGCATTGTGATAGAGTTAGTAAAGAATATTTGGATGGAGTAGAGGAGTTTATACACCATGCCTTTTCTGAAAAACAAGATGGAGAACAAATTGCATGTCCTTGTACGGAGTGTGTGCTTATCCATCAAGTAAACCGGACTATAGCATATGATGATCTTGTGATTAATGGTATTATTCCATAATATGATACTTGGTTTTGTCATGGTGAGTCTCTAAAGGGATCAAATAATTCTCAAGCAAATAATCACATCCAATCAACTTTAAGGGGCGATGATATGACAGGAATGATACATGATGCCTTTGGAGGCTTTACACAGTTCATGGATACTGACGTTAGTGAAGGGGTGACATAGAGCATAACTTACAAGAGAATATTGCTCATCCATCTGGAAATCAACCGCATCCAGAGGTGGATAAGTTTGAACGTCTCATGAAGGAGGCAAATGAAGAACTATATCCACGATGTAAGAAATTTAGCAAAATGTCCTTTTTGATGCATTTGTACCGTACAAAATGCATGTTCAAATGGTCAAATGAATCATTTAATGCTTTGCATAGACTATTGAAGGATGCGCTGCCTGAAGGAGAAAATTGCTTCCGTCTTTCTATGAGACCAAAAAGATAGTTGAAGGCTTGGTCTTAAAGTATGAAAAAATTCATGCTTGTCTCAATGATTGCATGCTTTTTAGGAAAGAGCTTGCTAATAAGAATGTCAATAAATGCAATGTTTGTGGAGCTTCTAGATGGAAAATGATGCTAGAAAAATCCCAGCCAAGGTCCTAAGGTATTTTCCTTTAAAACCAAGGCTACAAAGACTGTTTATGTCTTCGGAAACTTCTAAAGCAATGTGTTGGCATCATGAAGAGCGCAACAAAGATGAAGTTCTACGACATCCTGCAGATTCTAAAGCTTGGAAAAAAATTGATAGTAAATATCCCGAATTTGCTGGGACCCTCGCAATGTGCGCCTAGGATTAGCTTCTGATGGGTTTAATCCATTTGGCACAATACGAACTGTTCATAGTACATGGCCAGTGATTTTAATGCCATATAATCTTCCTCCATGGATGTGCATGAAAAAAGAGTTCTTCATTCTGTCCTTACTTATTCCTGGACCCAAAGCGCCTGACAATAATATTGATGTATTTTTGCAACCTCTAATAGAAGAGTTAAATAAATTATGGGGTGTTGGGGTAGAAACATACGATGCTTCTACTAATGAGATATTTCAAATGCGAGCAGCTATCATGTGGATTATAAATGACTTTCCTGCATATGGTACTCTCTCTAGATGGTGCACTTATGGTTGGTTTGCATGCCCTTCTTGTAACATAAACACTCAATCTAGAAGGCTGAAACATGGCAGAAAGTTTTGTTACATGGGGCATCGATGCTTCTTGAAATCGGGACACAAATATCGGAATGATGCGAAATCATTTGATAGGACTAAAGAAACAAGACCTGCACCTTGTCCAGTATCTGGGTTAGTACTGCTGAATCAAGTTAAAGATATAAAATTTACTCTCGGCCAGTCAAGTGAAGGGGTATGTGAGGTGATGAAAACACATGGAAAAAGAAAAGTATTTTTTTCGATCTTCCTTGTGGAAATTTAACTTGGTGCGCCATAATCTTGATGTGATGCACATAGAAAAGAATGTGTGTGATAATTTAATTTATACACTATTGAATCTTGGTAAAAAGTCTAAAGACAACTTAGAAGCTCGATTGGACCTGAAGGAGATGAAATTAAGACCAAGCTTATGGCCTCAATATCGAGCTAGTGGGAAAGCATATCTTCCTCCTACTTTTTTCACAATATCTCAGTAGGAAAAGGAGTTATTTTATGAAGTACTACAAAATACCAAATTTCCAGATGGCTATGCGTCTAATATTTCACATTGCGTTCGCAAACGAAAGTTGTCTGAGCTAAAAACCCATGATTGTCATGTTATAATGCAAGAACTTCTTCCTCTTGCCTTGAGGAGATTAGTAGATAAAAGAGTAGGTTCAGTTTTAATTGAACTATGCACATTCTTTCATGTTTTGTGTAGCAAAGAGCTAAAACTAGAAGAGTTAAACCTACTTGAAGAAACAATCCCAGAAACTATGTCTACTATGGAGAAACTCTTCCTCCCAGGATTCTTTACTGTTATGATACACTTGGTTATTCACTTGGCAACTGAGGCTAAACATGCGATACTAGTCATTATCGCTAGATGTATCCAATTGAGAGGTATGTAGAATATCACTGAATCTTTATTATATGTCTTTAGTTGTTAAATACTCTAATATCAAACTAATAACATTACTTTGTTCCATAGGTATTTGGGTACTTTAAAATCATATGTTCGTAATCGTGCATGTCCAGAAGGTTCAATAGCAGAAGCATACATAGCAAATGAGTGTATGGCATTCTACTCACGATATTTAGAGGGTAGAGATTCAAGGTCTTATTGTTCAAGAAAATGGAGTGATGAAATTGAGCATGAGACTAATAAAGAAGAATCTCTTTTTCCTACTGTTGGGGAGTCGTACGGTGGAGTAGATGTATTTGAGTTAGATGACAAAACATGGTTGCAAGCACATCAGCATGTGCTTTTCAATTGTGAATCAGAAGTGGTTGAGAATTATAAAAAGTAAGTGTTATATCTATTATTTAATATATGTATATTACTTATTTGATAACAAAATTGATATATGTGAGTTACATGTATAGGGAACATATTGCTGAAATCAAAAGAGCATATCGTAAGCGTCGTTTGACACAACATCAACTTGATCATGTGCATTTCGATACATTTCATGAGTGGTTCAAGGAGCAAGTAAGTAGTAGGACTAAGTCATTGTTTATGTTAAATTATTATCCTTGTACAAATATCCACATTTATAGTTGTATCTTTTATTTGGTTAGGTAAAGGAGTTGGAAGCCACATCTAACATCTTAAAGGATGTTAAAGTCCTAGAACAAGGACCGAGTTACATTGCAAAAAGATTTAGTGCATTCGATGTTAATTCCAAATAAAACAAAGTGAAGAGTTCAATGTGATATAAAATAGTGGTGTTATGGTCATTTCAAAGATTGAAAGTTATGCAAGTACAAGTGATAATGCTCCAAAATCTGCAAATATCACATATTATGGCAGATTGAATGATATTGTGGAGTTAAACTACTATGAGAAATTTAAGGTCATCTTATTTAAGTGTGATTGGGTTTATGTAAAGTAACCAAAGGTAGAGGAATTAAGGAAGATGACTTAGGTTTCACACTTGTGAATTTCACACACCTGACAGACTCTGGCGATCGAGAATGTCATGAGCCCTTTATTTTTGCAGAACAAGCTCAACAAGTAATAGTTATGCAAGATCCTCAAGATCATAAATGGTTTGTCCCTAGGTTAATTAAACCTCGAGACATTTTTAAAAACCTCGAGACATTTTTAATATGGGAGAGGAATATAGTGTGCAGTTTGAGTCATCAACGCAAAGTGATGCCACTGACTTGGCTCTTTTAGAAAATGCTTGTGTTTTAGAAGATGAGTATAATGATTGGGTAAGAAGTGGTGGCGATGGAATAATAATTGATACAAACGTAGATTCTCAACCTTCTCCAAATGATGGTGAAGCTAATGTTGAGGGAGAAAATAATATAGAAAATGAATGTGATTCTGAATAAGATAGGTGGAACTTATAGAATATTTTTGTTGCAAGTATTATGTAATAAACTCTAAGGGTGTTATTTTTTTTTCTTCAGAAATTTGAATATTGGATGTTTGAGTGAATTTATTGTACTTTCTTCTACTTATATTTGCTTACTGTATCCATTTAAATGTGATATTATAAGGTGGTACTATCACTTGATAACTATTTTCCTAGTGCATAAATAATTCTTATCTCTAGAACAATATTTGTCGCAAGGCTTTGTTTGCGCTACCTGAGTTGTTGATATTTTTCACATATTGAAACTTGGATGATGCTTCCTCATGTTTTGCAAGTGGCCTGCTGATTTGTTGGAGTCAATCTAGTAATAATATAGCGTAATGCAGCTAGATAATTTTTTCATTTTGGATAAGGAACTATGCGAACTAGAGATCGCAACCGACTTTTAATTGAACAAGACGATGATGAAGATGTGCGACCTTATATTGAGCATTTGATGGATGGTCAAAACCATTCTGCAACCCAGCCTTATATTGAACAGTTGATGGATAATCAGAACTCTTCTGAAGACCAGGCACATGATGATCAATCTTGTGATTTGAATAGTTCTGCTGGTGGTACTAAAGGTCAACAAAATGATGATGAATCGGGTAACACTTTTCTCTGGAATCATTTTCAAATCTTAATTGTGTGAATACAATGGTTAATCTAACTAGTTTATATTGTGCAATTAACAAGTGTGATTTTCTGTAATTTCTATTGTGATATCGAACTAGTTACATAGTGCAACTTGTAACAATTAAGAGAGTGTCTTCTCTGAGTGTATGTGAAATTGTAACATTGCATCTTGACATTAGTTGTTTGATCTCCTCCACTTATCTTGCTATAGACCAAGGGATAGGCCATTCTCCTTCCACTGCATTCTTCAATATCATTGAATCTGTATGCAGGTCTATAAGAACATAGTCATGTTCTACATAATATCTAAGAGCTTCGACTATAGCCTTAGCTTCTGCCTGAGTATTCGTTCCCTCAGCAATTTCTTTACCACAACCATACATCAAATCCCCTTCTTTATTGCTCAATGCAAAACCAACAGCACTTCTCCCTGGGTTGCCCCATCAATATTCACTTTAATATATCCTGCTTCTGGGAATTTCCAAATCACCTTTGTTGTCTTCGGTGTAGGCAGATATTGCTCCATAGTTACAATAAAATCTGGCCACTTATGTGGTACATGACTGAGTCTAGGTTTCCTAACTTTGAAAAGTGATTGTAATGTGGTAGATGCCTGGTAAATCACCCTACTCACAGTCACTACATCTCTATATTTAAAGTTGTTTCGCCTCTTCCACAACTCCCATATGATTATGGATGGGATTGCTTGAATTATAGGTTGTAATCTTGGTATCACTTCAGCAGTCCAACACTTGATTATAGCTTGATGAAAAGTTAGCCCTGTTATATTAATTCCTGCATGAGATAGAAAATACTACCAAACTCTTCTAGCAGCACTTGAAGTGAAAAATAAATATTGCATCGTAAGCATTCAATGGTTCATTTCTCCTCCTAACATAATCCCAAGCAGACTTTACACTAAAATTTCCATTAGACTCCAAAGTCCAATATGGTATATCCAGAACATCCTGCATCACTGGTGATCTGCAATTGACCAAAATGTGATTTGCAAACTCATCTGGCAATATTTGTCTAATCAGATTTTCATCCCATTGTCCCTCTTGCACCATATCACTGACATTATGGATCGTTTCATCATTGAAAAAATCTGGAGGTATTACAAAATATAAGGCCTCCAAACCAGTCCAGTTTTCAACCAAAACAGAGAAGAACCCATCTTGGTATGCCATACAATTTGATGTTCAGTTAAATCTCGACAATGTTACTATTGGCTAACACCTGCTTTATACAAGGAACTATTGTCCAAATTAGCTTTAAGCCCCGATACAACTAACAAGTGATTGAAAGCTTGGAATTTGAGAACTAACCCAAATTAGAGTATCTTTGAAGGTCATATGTACATTCACTATTTAATTGAAGATAAACACTTACCTGTTGGTATATAGTTAGTGTTGAAGCGTATACGCTTTTTGTTGTCCATTGTTCTGTCATTAACAGATTTAACCATATAAGTTTTTGCCATTTGATGACCTTTGAATCTTCTAAAACTGAAGTAGTTACGAAATGACTTGAGAATAGCCAAATTTCTAAGCTATAGAGCACTAGATTCATGCAGTAAGATTTGCTTTAGCAAAAAATCTGTTGCCAATTGAAAATTTTGGGTGAAGAATGCTCAAAAGGCTGATTTGATATATTTTCTTGTATGATATGCATTTGCAGATATACTAAAATACTTCATATATGAGACTATACATACTTTTGGGACATTAATGAAGCAGATTCTTGCAATTTTTCTTGTGCCCCTTTCTGGTTATGGACTTTTAGTTTCATAACCTCGCAAACTATTATCAGCTCTGTTGTTTGGCAACATTTACTTCCTAGTTGATTGAAAGAAATTGTGTTCACAAGATGTAAAGTTGAACACAATAATTTGGTGATGAACCCCTATCTGTTTGTCTCCAACTTGGATCTGGAGTGTGATACTCAGATTGGTGTGATTTCCATGTAGGATCTGATTTTGATCTTTATGTATCCGTTAGGTGGTTAGGAGTCCTTTTCTTTCAAGTCATGAATGCAGCTTCCATAATGTTATTACATTACAAAGGAAGAATTTAGCAACTCCAATCAAGCTCATTGGAAAAGCTGTTCTAAATGAGTTGTGCTTAAATTTGGTCCCAATGTCTTTTATATAACTTCCAAACTTTGTCCACATACCAAATAACATATCCAAATCACTGACATTGTTCCCTCCTTGAATTTCACATATATCATGTGTAATTGTTGGTTGTTCCATACTATCTCCATTATACCCATAATTTGATCCAAAAGGCAGTGTTCCAAAAAATTGCAAATGTGAATTAGCTCCCAATGTAACTTAACACTGCCCAGATTTATGTATTGCATGAGTATCCTTTTTCTCCTTGCTTTAGTATTTTGTAAACATCTCTGTATACTCTTTTCCTTTCTTCTCTTGTGTTCTTTGATCCATGCTCATATTACTTCAAGCACATATCAACTTACATACACTTTCTTTGTCTAATCTATTTAGTATTATGAGTAGATTAAAGTGACATGCTTTACTATTATGATATTTTATCTATTGACATAGTTATTTTATAATTTCAGGTCATACAGTCTGATGTTCGATAATTTAGCGGGTGGAATATTTCAATATGACGAAGAGTTTCAAAGATTATCTGAAGATTGTTATTCGTTAAGATTAGTTATATAATGACATTAGCTATTTACTTCAAACAATATGAGTTATTTTTTAAGGTTTTGTGACATTAATATTTTAGATTAGTACTTCCTTTTGTTTGTTAAGATTTAACGAGATATACTATAGTTTTATGAATTAATATTAATATGTTTTGTTATTTGCATTATTTTTGGGTCGAATGTAGTAACTATTATTAATGGTGGCTAAACTTACCGTTATAGCTTGTGAATTTTAGTGCCAATTTAACTGGGTTAAGAAGTTTATACAGGGATATTGTAACCATTATATTGCTATTAAAGATGATTTTTAGCGGCAATTTAATTGACTGTACTATCCATTAAAATGGACGCTAAAGGGGCATACTAATACGTTTTTAGAAGAGATATTGTTGCCACTCTAATTGCCACAAAACAATTACCGCTAAAGGTATGGACTTTTAGCGACAAATATTTTGAATCTAGCGGCTATAAAAATAAACGTTAAAGGAGCATTATTAGTCGTTTTTAGACTGGGTTTAGCAGCCATAATAATTGCTGCAAACAATTGTTGTTAAAGCAGATGAGTTTTAGTGGCAATAAGTCATACCTTTTACCAGCTTTTGGCAGAAATGCCGCTAAAGGCTTTTACCGAACCCGGCATCACTGACTAAAGATCAATTGCCGGTAAATGATATAGCAACTATTGTTATTGCCGCCAATGCTGTTTTTTATTGCCACTAAAGGTCCTTTTTGTAGTAGTGGCATAGGCAATCACCCTACCATCCTGCATCAATACCGCATCAAGGCCAATCCTCGAGGTATCACAATAGATAGTATAAGACCCCGAACTAGTAGGCAATATCAAAACTGGGGTTGTAGTCAAAGCTGTATTGAGCTTCTAGAAGCTCTCCTCACACTCTTTCGTACACTAGATTAGAACCCTCAACAAATCGACGGTAATAACCTGCCAAGCCAAGAAAACTGCGGATCTCTGTAGCTGAGGATGGTCTAGGCCAACTGTGCACTGCTTCCACTTTCTTCGAATCTACCTGTATCCCCTCACTCGACACCACGTGACCCAAGAATTCTACGGAATCCAACAAAAACTCACATTTCGAGACATTTGCATATAACTTCTTTTCTCTCAAAGTCTGAAGCATTATCCTTAGATGTTGCTCATAATCTTCCCAACTCCGGGAATATATCAGAATATCATCAATAAAGACAATGACGAATGAGTCAAGATATGACCGGAACACACTGTGCATCAAATACATAAAGGCTACTGGGGCATTGGTTAGCCCAAATGACATAACAAGGAACTCGTAATGACCATACCGAGTTTGGAAGGCAGTCTTCGGGATATCTGGCTCCTGAATCTTCAACTAATGGTAACCTGAATACAAGTCAATCTTAGAAAACACTCGTGCACTCTGTAATTGGTCAACCAGATCATCAATACGAGGCAAAGGATACCGATTCTTCATTGTAACTTTGTTCAACTGGCGATAATCAATGCACATATGCATAGAACCATCCTTTTTCTTCACAAATAAGACAGGAGCACCCCAAGGTGATACACTAGGCCGAATAAAACCCTTATCAAGCAATTCCTGTAACTGATCCTTCAACTCCTTCAACTCAAGAGGGGCCATATAATACGGAAGAATGGAAATGGGCTGAGTACCCGGCAATAGATCAATGCCAAAATCAATATCTCTATCGGATAGCATGCCCAGGAGGTCAGCTGGAAACACATCAGGGAAGTTCCGTACTACTGTGACTGAATCAACTGTAGGGCTATCAACACTAACATCTCTCACATAGGTCAGATACGCGTCACACCCCTTCTCAACCATTCGCTGAGCTTTTAGGAAAGAAATAACTCTATTGGGAGTATGATCTAAAGTACCCCTCCACTCTACTCGCGGTACACCCGTCATAGCCAACGTTATATTTTTGGCGTGACAATCAAGAATAGAATAATGGGGCGACAACCAGTCCATGCCCAAGATAACAACAAAATCTACCATGCTGAGTAATAATAAATCGACTCTGATCTAAAAACCACTAAGAGCAATCAAACACGATCGACAGATGCGGTCCATAATAAGAGAATCTCCCATAGGAGTAGAAGCATAAATAGTAGAACTAAAAGAATCCTGAGATACGCCCAAATGCGGAGCAAAATAAGAAGACACATAAGAATAAGTGGAGCCTGGATCGAATAGAACCGATGCATCTTTATGACAAACTAGAACAATACATGTGATGACGGAATCGGAAGTGATAGCCTCAGTACGAGCAGGAAGGGCATAATATCTGGCCTAGCCTCCCCCTCTAGGGCGACCTCTACCTCCTCGACCTCCACCTCTTGCTGGCTGAGCAGGTGGAGTAGCAATTGGTGCTGGATCCATAGCCTGGGAACTCTGCGAGGCACACTGCAGCTGAGAAGTGTGTGGAGGTGCACCCCTCCTAAGTCTGGGGCAATCCCTCACCATATGGCGTGTGTCACCATACTCAAAACAAGCTCTAGGAGGATGTGGTGGTTATGACTGGCTCGGGCCAAGTCTGCTGGATTGATCACTGAAAGCACCCCGTGTAGGAGGTGCACTAGATACTGGAGGTGCATAATAAGGCTCCTGAGGTTTAGGGAGAGATGGAATACCACTGGCTGCTGGAAGAGCTAAATGGACGGGTGACTCACATAACCCCTACCATGACGGACTGCAGCTGGAGCACGGGCACCAGAATAATGGCATGACTCTAGAGACCTCTTGGCCTCCCTCTCATCTCTATCCCGAGCATGCATACCCTCTACTCTCCTAGCAATGCTCACCACCTGCTGATAAGAAATATCTATCTCCAACTCACGAGCCATACTAGACCTGAATGCTAGGAATGAGCCCCTCAATAAACCGGCGAACTCTCTCACGAACTGTAGCAACCAAGGCTGGTGTATGCCTAGCCAAGTCAGTGAAACAGACAGCATACTCCAAAACAGTCATAATGCCCTGGTGCAAATGCTCAAACTCTGCGCGTCATGCGTCCCTGGGGATCTGAGGGACAAACTCTCTCAGGAAGATATCTGAAAACTGAGCCCAAGTAAGGGATGCTGCCTCAACTAGACTATCCAACTCGAAAGTACGCCACCACTAGTAGGCTGCTTCTCGAAGCTGGAAGGCAATGAAAGAAACTCCACTCGATCTTGATATACCCATAATGCGGAGGATACGGTAACACTCCTCCAGAAATCCCAAGGCATCATTTGATGCTAAACCACTGAATACATGAGGCTTATACTTTTTGAACCTCTCAAGCCTCTGTTGCTCATCCTTTGAAGTCGCTGCCCTGTCCTCGGGCTGAACTGGGGCCACAAGCAGTACTGGTATAACCTCTGGGATCTGATCAACTTGAACCTGCTGCTCAGGAGTGTGGGCGATGGGAGTCTGTGCTCCTTCCTCGGCCTAGGATGTGGCTGCAGCAAGGGGAATCGGCCCTGCCTGAGCTAGGGTGGTGTACATGCTCACGAACTGTGCAAGAGTTTCTTGAAGAGCTGGAATAGTAGTAGCAGTAGGCGTGTCAGGTCCTGGACTCCGGCTAGAGCTTGTGGTGGCTCCTCGGTGGTAGCTCGCATGGGTGCTCTAGCTGCACCACGGGCACGTCCTCGGCCTCTACCTCAGCCCTGACCTCCGACGACTCTAGCAGGGGTACGAGTGCCTGGTCACCTCTGGTAGCACGTGTCCTCACCATCTGTGAGAGAATAGAAGACAGAAGTTTAGAATTGTGATACCAAAATCACGCACGACAAGGAAATCAAATAAAGTGGAATTTTTCCTAACAGTTACATAGCCTCTAGTAGATAAGTATAGACGTACCGATCCGCGAGACTCTAATAAACCGGCTTGTGATTCATGACTCCTATGAACCTAGAGCTCTGATGCCAACTTGTCACGACCCAAGTTCGCCCTCCGTGAAATGTCGTGACGGCACCTAGTCTCTACGACTAGCTAAGCCTAATGATTTAAGGAAAAAGAAACGAAAGATAAAAACTAGCCAAAAATTGCAAAATAAACATAAATAAAACGTTTAAGATATCGATCGGCATATAAAAATATAAACTCTCAAACTGAAACAACTCCCAAAACCCGGAATTTCATGAAATCACAAGCTGTGGAATAATTACAAAGTGTTCTAACTCCAAAATATCTAAACAAAAGTAAAGATAGGAGAGCTAAAGCTAGAAGTGAGAATAGAGAGGGACTCCTCGGTCTGCGCATGCGGTAGATATACCTCAAAGTCTCTGAAGATCGCCTCACCACACTGGAAGTATGGCTGAGCCAAGAACCTGGATTTTCGCACAAAAAACATGTGCAGGAAAGGGCACGAGTACATTACAGCGGTACTCAATAAGTGTCAAGCCTAACCTCGGTCGAGTAGTGACGAGAAAGGTCAGGGCCCTACTGATTATAGATGATAAACAAGGTAAACCAGTGTAGAATATGACAACGTAATTAAAATGCTAACAGTCTATAACAAATAAAATCACAAAAATAATCTAACTTAGTACATAGAAATAGCAATAGGGGATCTACCGGGATATCATCCCGTAGTCCCAAACATAAATGTCCAGAGGATCTCCCGGGATATCGTCCAGTAGTCCGAATCATAAATATGCAGGGAAAACTCCTGTAATACCAATCCGTAGTCCCAAAGTAAATATCCAGTACAGGGGATCTACCAGGTGTTGTCCCGTAGTCCCAAATATAAATATGCAGGGAGATCTACCGAAATACCGATCCGCAGTCCCAAAGTAAACATACAGAGGGATCTCCCGGGATATTGTCACGTAGACCCAAAGTAAATCACACAACAATCTCAGCAGAATTTACAGTTCTATTCTAGAATTTACATAGGAAATTCTACTCTAACATGTTGCACGGAGTACAAGTAGGCAATTAAAGCAGGTAATATAGTTAAATCACATAAGTATGCTTTTCCTAAACTAAACAAGAGGCTTCAAGTATAAATATTGCTCAATTACAAGAAAACATAGGTATTAGCTTAATGAAAATGGGATTTCAGCAATTAACACGGGTACGCACTTGTCACCTCACGTACACGGTACTTCATATAACACAATACCAAATCCTAACGGAAGTTCCCCCACATAAGGTTAGGCAAGTCACTTACCTCGAACCAGCTCAATCAACTCAAAATTACGTTCTTGCCACGAGTACCCGACTTCAAATGGCCAAGATCTATTCAAAGTAATTGCATAATGTAAATACAAATTCAAGTAACTAATTTAACTAGTTAATTAGAAGCTAACTTGCGAAATTAAGAAAATTCGCCTAAAAATTCCCCCGGGACCACGTCCCGGAATTGGATAAACTTTACAAATTTAGAACCCCCGATCACCCACGAACACACTCGAACAAAAATCACCAAAATCTGACGTCAAAATCTCACTCAAATCTCGGATTTTCAATTGGGAAACTTTTCTCCCATTTTCCAACTTTCACCCCCAATTTCCTTAATTAAAAGAGGAAAACAATAGATTATAGTTCTAGGATCAAAATCAAGATAGAAAAATTTACCCAATGTTTCTCCTTCAAAAACCCTCGAGAAATCGCCCTCAACCGAGCTCCAAATCGTTTTTCCAAGTTTTGAGTTCAAACCCTCATTTTTCCCTTTTTTTGCCCAGCGATCTTGCTTCTGCGACCATGGGACAGCACCTAAGGTCCCGCTTCTACGACAAATGGACCGCACTTTCGACTTTTCATTAAAACTCAACTTCCGCACCTGTGACCTCTTACCCGCAGATGCGATGCCGCTTCTGTGATACCTAGGTCGCATCTGCGACCAATCTCAACATTTCCTTAGACCGCACCTGTGGTCCCCCTAATCGCTTCTGTGGTGCCACACCTGCGGTCCCATACACGCAAGTGCGATTATGACAGGTTCAGCAAAGCTTTAGATTTTCCTAAGTCCAATTCCACTTCCGTTAAGCACCCGAAACTCTCCCGAGGCCCTCGGGACCTCAACCAAATATACCAACAAGTCACATAATAGTATTCAAACTTGTACCAATCCTCAAAACACTCGAAACAATGCCGGAACACAAAATTACCCTCGGATTCAAGCCTAAGGATTCCAAAACTTCCAGATTCCTCTTTCGATCAAAAAGTCTATCAAACCTCGTCCGGATGATCTGAAATTTTGCACACACATCACATTCAACACTACGAAGCTACTTCAACTCTCGGAATTGGATTCCGACCCCGATATCAAATTTTCACTATCGAACCGGAAAACTTCCAAATTTCAACTTTCGGCATTTCAAGCCTAAAAAAGCTACGAACCTCCAAAACAAAATCCGAACATGCCGCTAAACCCGAAATTGTCCAACAAAGCTAACAGAACCAACATAATTCCATTTTGAGGTCATCTTCACACTGCTCCGACCACGAGCCAAATTCTAAAGCTTAAGCTCTCATTGAGGGACTAAGTGTCCCAAAACACTCCAAAACACAAAGAGAATCTTCCCGACAACACAAAATAGCAGAAACGAACTCAGGGAAAGTAGTTAATAGGGGATCGGGATGTTAATTCTTAAAACGACCGGCTGGGTCATTACAAGCACAATGCACAAAGATAGGTTCCCAAAGAAGGTTGGGAAATGTGTTGGTGATCCCAACATTAGGGGGAGAAAATGGGCAGTTGAAAAAGTAATACGTGGAATGAATTATTATGAATATATCTAGATCCTCGTACAAAAAAATGTGAACTTGAAGTTCAAGTGATAATTCATTTCCAAAATATTGTCAGGCATATTTGCTAACCCAAAGCTAAATGTCATATTCCAGTTGCTAATGCTCCAAATAGAATAATGTCTATGATGGACAGAGTTTATGGCATGCATGAAGCATAATAGACAAATCGGTTCAAAAGATAAAACTCCTTAAAGAAGGAGGGAGCAAATGCTTAAGATGGTCATAATAAGGAGGCAAATGCTTTATAAGAGCACCATGACATAACACTTTATAAAACCTCATGGGAGAGGCTCAAGTACCTGAAAATAATAAGATCTCGATAAGTTATGTCTTTATTAAGCGATGATTGAACCGATGCAAAATGGTCGTCGACGATGTTGTTAATATAATGTAGCGATGAATTTTATTAATATTGACGAGGATCTTGAGCTCAAATCTGTCATGGAATTTGGACAGATAAATGATTGGCCAAATGAAAAATATGCAATGAAAATCTACTTCATTTGAAAAATATGAAGTTGGACGGATAGTCTCAACAACTGAAAGTATAAAGTCTATACGGAGATATTGAAATATGATTATTGTTATATTGAAAAAGGAATCCTTGATATAGATTTGTTTATTTTAACAAATATTGTCAAGGTTTTGTTAGTTATACAAATGCAGGGCATAGTTCGTTGTTCAAACAATCTCTTTCCATGTGAGGGTAATGTCATATTATTATTCTACAAGGCAGTTAATTGTTGATACTTATTCAAGTCATGCCAAGATAAGCAACTAATAAAGCAAGTCACTCAACACACAACAGACGTGTGACTTTTCTTTGAAGAGATTATTCCAATAATATTGAAGACAATGTTGCTTGAATAGCTCAATTGAAAGAAAGATATATTGAAGGAGACAAAATAAAGCATATTTCTCCAAAGTATTTTTTAGAGACGATCTTCAATAGAAGATGAAATAGATGTTCAAGAAATCCGTTCAAGTGATAATTTGGCAAAATAATTATACAAGCTTGGAATTCATCGTCTCCAATAAATAAAGTAATGTTGTCATCAGGGGAAGGCACATACGTGCTGCACTCTTTTTTCCTTAGCTAAGGCTTTATCCCACTGGATTTTCCTAGCAAGGTTTTTAATGAGGCAGCAAACAATGCGTATTACAAGATATGTGTATTATTTTTCCTTCACTAAGATTTTTTTACCACGGGGTTTTTTCTTAATAAGGTTTTAATGAGTCATATTATCTAAGGACATCCAAGGGGGAGTGCTATAAATAATTATCTAGTGGTGGATGTCCATAACTCCTAAAGGAGTAACACCCACCACTCGTCTCCATTATGTCCATAACTCCCACTACTCTAATATTTATGGAGTTATGATTGTAACTCTCATACCTCCATAACCCCCCCCCCCCATGATCTTCCTCCATGATCTCAAATGTTTAATGTCATGTTTATGGCATTATTTTGTATACTCTATGTAATACTATAAATAGAGGATGAGAAGTGATATTGTACATACTTGAATATATGAAAGAAATAAGAATCTTTCCTCTCTTTCTCTCTATATCTATTAGCTTGTTTTTCTTGTTTTATATTATTAGTTTGGGCTAAATTTCTTAAAACGTTATCAGCACGAATCTCTAACCAATTGAGATATCTATTTCAATCGGATAGTACCTCCTTCCTAAAAGACTTTTACAATCATCACAATTCGCCTCATTGCATTAAGGTCAGCGAGTTAGGCAAAGTTTGCAACTTTCCCAAAGTGTTCTCGTGAGCCATTGAAATATCTTGAAGATGTATTAATATGTCATACGTGTCACGACCCCTCTGTGAACCATCATGATGGCATCTAGTCTCTACGACTAGGTAAGCCTAATTTGCGGAAGAAAAACCAAAATTTGAGGAAGTAAAACAATTTAAAATAGAAATAACATAGTAACGTGTTTAAATGTGCCACTCGGCTCACACCATGTTTAACTCTAAATACCAATACATAAATTCAAGACCCGGAAACCCACGAATCACAAGCTAAGATCAATACTGCATAGCTCTAACTCCAGAATGTCTAATAAGAACAGAAAAAAATACAGAAGGGATAAATACTAAAAGCAGGAATAGAAAGGGACTTCTCGGTCTGCAGACATGGTAGATGTACCTTGAAGTCTCTAGAGCAGTCGCCTCCTCAAGGATGATAGGCCTGAGTAGCGATACCTGGATCTGCACATAAAAACATGCGTAGAAGAGGCATGAGTACACCACATCGGTACTCAGTAAGTGCCAAGCCTAACCTCGGTTGGGTAGTGACGAGGAAGGTTAGGGCCCTACTTAGGTTAAATAAAATATAAAGATGATAGGATAAGATAAGCAGTGCAATTGAGAATCTACAGTAAGAATCTATACAGGATAATAAGAGTACAATAATGGAAATAGAGATGAAGGCAAAACCACAAGGAAGTACCACTCATAACAAGGATGATAACCGGGGATACCAAGGATCTCTTGGTATCCTCAATATATGCTAGGGATCTCTCGGTATCCCGAGGACTCTTGGTATCCTCAGTATATGCTAGGGATCTCTTGGTATCCCAAGAATCTCTTGGTATCCTCAATATACGTGCCATAGATCTCTCGGTATCCTGCACCACAGTTCAGATCATAAATACGTACAAGGGATCTCCCGGGATGCCATCCCGTAGTCCCAAAGTAAAAACCCACAGCAGCAACACAAGAATACCAAATTAAGCTAAATTTCATACCAAGTAAACAGTTAATTCTAGCCTAATATGCTTCACGTAATGCAATTAAGGCAATTTAAGCAAATAGGAAATTAAGTCAACTAAACATGCTTTTCTAAACTAGCAACAGGCTAAATTCACAAGTAGAATAAAACAGGAAAAAAAACTCAATTGAAATACTTAAGGAAAAACAGGATTTTCAACAATTAGCTCAAGTACGCGCTCGTCATCTCACGTACAAGGCATTTCAATTATCAAATATATTATATCCTAAGGGGAAGGTCCCCCACACAAGGTTAGACAAGCCACTTACCTCGAACCGGCTCAAAAATCAACCCGAGACCACGTTCTTTCCACGAGTACTCGACTCCAAATGGCCCAAATCTATTCAATTCAATTGCATAATGTAAATAACACTTCAAGTAATGGATTCTACAATTAAATTCTAAGCTAACACACGAAAGTATGTAAAATGACCAAAATGCCCATCAGGCCCACGTCTCGGAATCGGATAAACTTTATATTTCCAGAATCCTCGCACTCTCACGAGTTCAGTCATATCAAAATTACCAAAATTGGACCTCAAATGGTCTCTCAAATCATCACTCAAAGGCCTCCAATTAGTCAAGCCCTAACCCCCCCAATTACCACTGATTTTCCTTAATTTTTCATGCTTAAATTAATAAAAATCATTCCAATAACGAGTTTAGGGACCAAAGACCTTACCCCAATGAACTCCTCTGTAAATCGCTCTTGAAAAGTGCTCCCCAAGCTTCTTCCCATTTTGAAAAAGGTGAAAAATGGCTAAATTTCGTGAAGGCAAGAATATAAATGTTCTGCCCAGCGATTTCCGCATATGCGGCCCTGGAACCGCATCTGCGGTCCCACTTTTGTGGATCTAAGGTCGCATTTATGACTTTTCTTTAAAGAGCTAATTTCTGCATCTACGACTCCCAATCCGCAGATGCGGTACTGCTTCTGCGGTTCTTGAAGAAATGACCAAATTCTGCATCTGCGGTTACCCTTCCGCAGGTGCGATACCGCTTCTGCGGTGAATTACCCACATCTGCGGATCCTCTTCAAATCCGCATCTGCGCTTGATCAGCCGCTTTTGCGGCTCCGCACCTGCGGGACCTAAACCGCAGGTGCGGTTATGACAGAAGACCAGTTGCTGTAGCAAACTTCCAATTCCAAATCATTCCGTCAACCATCCAAGTTCATCCCGAGGCCCCCGAGAACCCAACCAAAGGCACCAACAAGTCACAAACCACTATCCAAACTCGTACCAATCCATTGAACACCTAAAACAACATCGAAACTTCGAATTAACCATGGATTTAAGCCTAAGAACTCCAAAATTCTCAAAATACGCTTTTGATCAAAAACGTCCATCAAACCTCGTCCGAATGACCTAAACTTTTTCACACACGTCACATTCAATACTAAGGAGCTACTCCAACTTTCGGAATTCCATTCCGACCCTCGGATCAAAATCTCACTATCGGATCGGAAACTTCAAAAACTCAACTTTCGGCATTCCAAGCCTAATTTTGCTACGGACCTCCAAAACACAATCCAAACATGCCCCTAAGCCCAAAATCACCCAACGGAGCTAACGGAACCATCGAATTTCCATTCTGAGGCCAACTTCACACTATTCCAACTACGGTCAACTTTCTAACACTTAAGCTCTCATTTAGGGACTAAGTTTCCCAAAACTCTCCGAAACTCGACACCGAACATCCCGACAAATCAAAATATCAGAATTAAACTTGGGGAAAGCAGTTAATAGGGGATCAGGGCATTAATTCTTAAGACGACTGGCTGGGTCGTCATATTCTCCTACACTTAAACATTCGTTCGTCCTCGAACGAGCATAAGACATACCTGATGTAGTGAAAAGATGAGGGTAATGGCTACGCATATCCTGCTCGGTCTCCCAGGTCGCTTCCTCGACCGGCTGACCCCGCCGCTGAACCTTCACGGATGAAATTTACTTTGACCTCAACTTTCTAACATACCCGTCCAATATTACCTCTGGCTCCTCAACAAAGGATAGATCCTTGTCCAACTGGACTATGCGACGGATCACCATGATACCTCTAAAGCATCAAAATATGGAATACCGGGTGAACACCGGCCAACCTGGGAGGTAAGGCAACCTCATAAGCAACCTCCCCCAATACGCCTCAATATCTCAAAAGGGCCAATAAATCTCGGGCTTAACTTTCCTTTCTTCCCGAATCTCATGACGCCCTTCACAGGCGAAACCCGAAGCAGAACCTGCTCTCCAACCATATAGGAAACATCACGAACCTTCCGGTCCGCGTAACTCTTTTGTCTGGACTGGGCTGTGCGGAATCTATCTTGAATCACCTTAACCTTCTCCAAAGCATCCTGAACCAGGTCTGTACCCAACAATCTGGCCTCACAAGCTCAAACCAACCCACCGGGGATCTACACCGTCTCCCATATAAAGCCTCATACGGTGCCATCCGAATGTTGGACTGATAGCTGTTGTTGTAAGCAAACTCTGTCAATGGAAAAATATGATCCCAAGACCCTCCAAACTCAATCACACACGCACGGAGCATATCCTCAAGAATCTGAATATTGTGCTCGGACTGTCCGTCCGTTTGAGGGTGAAATGCTGTACTCAACTCCACCCGAGTACCTAATTCATGCTGAACGGTCCTCCAGAACCGTGATGTGAACTGAGTACCTCTATCTGAAATGATGGAAACTGGAATACCATGAAGACGAACAATCTCCCGGATATAAATCTCCGCCAACTACTCCGAAGAATAAGTAGTACACACAGGAATGAAATGAGCGGACTTAGTCAGCCGATCCACAATCACCAAATAGCATCAAACTTTCTCAAAGTCCGTGGGAGCCCAACTACCAAGTCCATGGTGATCCGCTCCCACTTCTACTCTGGAATCTCTATCTGCTGAAGCAACCCACCCGATCTATGGTGCTCATACTTCACCTGCTGACAGTTAAGGCACCGAGCTACAAATCCAACTATATCCTTCTTCATCCGCCTCCACCAGTAGTGCTGCCTCAAATCTTGATACATCTTTGCAGCACCCGGATGAATGGAATACCGCGAGCTATGGGCCTCCTCTAGAATCAAAAGCCTATTAACATTGGGTACACAAATCCGACCCTGCATCCTCAATACCCCATCATCACCAATAGTCACATCTCTGGCATCACTGTGCTGTATCTTGTCCTTGAGGACAAGCAAATGAGGGTCATCAAACTGCCGCTCCCTGATACGATCAAATAAGGAACACCGAGAAACCACGCAAGCTAAAAACCGGCTGGGCTCCAAAAGATCCAATCTCACAAACTGGCTGGCTAAGGCCTGAATATCCATCGCCATAGGCCTCTCTGATGCTGGTAAATAAGCCAAACTCCCCAAACTCTCCACCCGGCGACTCAAAGCATCAGCTACCACATTGGCCTTGCCTGGGTGATGTAAAATAGTGATGTCATAGTCCTTCAGCAACTCTAACCACCTCATCTGGTGCGAATTTAGATCTTTTTGCTTGAACAGGTGCTGCAAGCTCCGATGGTCAGTATAAATCTCACAAGGCACATCATATAAGTAATGGCGCCAAATCTTTAGGGCGTGAACAATGGCAGCTAACTCAAGGTCGTGAACAGGGTAGTTCTTCTCATGTATTTTCAATTGTCTATACGCATAGGCAATCACCCTACCGTCCTACATCAACACCGCTCCGAGGCCAACCCTCGAGGCATCACAATAGACCGTATAAGACCCAGAACCTGTAGGCAATATCAAAATTAGGGTTGTGGTCAAAGCTGTCTTGAGCTTCTGAAAGCTCGCCTCACACTCCTCCGTCCACTGGAACGGAGTACCCTTCTGGGTCTACCTGATCATGGGGGCTGCAATGGATGAAAACCCCTCCACAAAATGACGGTAGTAACCCGCCAAACCAAGGAAACTGCGGATCTCTGGAGATGAGGATGGTCTGGGCCAACTTCGCACGGCCTCTATTTTCTTCGGATCCACCTGAATGCCCTCACTCGATACCATGTGACCTAAGAATGCCACTGAATCCAACCAAAACTCACATTTCGAAAACTTAGCATATAACTTCTTCTCTCTCAGAGTCTGAAGCACAGTCCTCAGGTACTGCTCATGATCTTCCTGACTCCGGGAATACACCAGAATATCATCAATAAAGACAATGACGAATGAGTCAAGATACGGACGGAACACACTGTGCATCAAATGCATAAAGGCTGCTGGGGCATTGGTCAGCCCAAATGGCATAACAAGGAACTCGTAATGACCATACCAAGTCCTGAAAGCAGCCTTCGGGATATCTGGCTCCCAAATCATCAACTGATGGTAAACTGAGTGCAAATCAATCTTAGAAAACGCCCATGCACCTTGAAGCTGGTCAAACAGATCATCAATACGAGGTAAAGGATAACGGTTCTTAACTGTCACTTTGTTCAACTGGCGATAATCAATACACATACACATAGAACCATCCTTTTTCTTCACAAACAAGACAGGAGCACTCCAAGGTGATACACTGGGCTGAATAAAACCCTTATTAAGCAATTCCTGTAACAGATTCTTCAACTCAGAAGGAGCCATACGATACGGAAAAATAGAAATGGGCTGAGTGCCCGGCAACAGATCGATGCCAAAATCAATATCTCTATCAAGCGGCATGCATGGAAGATCAGCTAGAAACACATCGGGAAAATCCCATACTACTAGGACTGAATCAACTGAAGGGGTATCAGTACTGACATCTCTCACATAATCTAAGTACGCATCACACCCCTTCTCAACCATACGCCAAGCTTTAAGAAATGAAATAACTCTACTGGGAGTGTGATCTAAAGTAACCCTCCACTCAACATGCGGTACACCTGGCATAGCTAGCATCACGGTTTTGGCGTGACAATCAAGAATATCATAATAGGGAGACAACCAATCCATGCCCAAGATAATGTTAAAATCTACCATGTTGAGCAACAATAAATCATCTCTGGTCTCAAAACCACTAAGAGCAACCTAACACAACCGAAAAACGCGGTCCACAACAAGAGAATCTCCCACAAGAGTAGAAACATAAATAGGGGAACTCAAAGAATCCCAGAGATACACCCAAATGTAGAGCAAAATAAGAAGAGGCATAAGAATAAGTAGAGCCTGGATCGAATAGAACTGATGCATCTCCGTGACAAACTAGTATAATACTTGTGATGATAGAATTGGAGGCAACAGCCTCGGTATGGGCAGGAAGGGCATAGTATTTGTCCTGGCCTACCCCTCTAGGGCGACCTCTACCTCCCCAACTTCCACCCTTAGTTGGCTGAGTAGGTGGGATAGCAATTGGAGTTGTAACCATAGCCTGAGAACTCTGCGGGGCATGTTGTGGCTGAGAAGTCTGTGGAGGTGAACCCCTCCCAAGTCTTGGGCAATCCCTTACCATATGACGTGCGTCACCACACTCAAAACAAGTTCTGGGATTACGTGGTGACTGTGACTGGCTCGGTCCAGGTCTGCTGGATTGACCTCTAAAAGCACCCTACCTAAAAGGCGCGCTAGATACCGGTGGTGCATAAGGCTCCTGAGGTTTAGGAGGAGATGGAGTACTACTGGATGGTGGAAGAGCTGAATGAACATGACAACTCATATAACCCCTACCATGACAACCTGCAGCTGGGGTACAGGCACCAAAATAATGGCCTGACTCTCGAAACCTCTTGGCCTACCTTTCCTCTCTCTCCCTAACATGCATACCCTCAATACTCCTATCAATGCTCACCACCTACTAATAAGAAATATCCATCTCCAACTCACGAGCCATGCTATACCTGATGCTGAGAATAAGGCCCTCAATAAACCGGCGAACCCTCTCGCTAATAGTAGAAACCAAGGCTGGTGCATGCCTAGCCAAACTGGTGTAACGGACAGCATACTCTGATACAGTCATAGTACTCTGGCGCAAATGTTCAAACTCTGCGCGCCATGCGTCCTTGAGGCTCTGAGGAACATACTCTCTCAGGAACAGATATGACTAACTCATAGGTGCGCCACCACTCATAGGCGGCTCCTCGAAGATCGAAAGTAGTGAAGGAAACCCCGCAAAATTCCTGATATACCCATGGTACGGAGAATGCGGTAGCTCTCATCTAGAAATCCCAAGGCATCCTCCGATGCTAGACCGCTGAATACAGGAGGCTTGTACTTCTTGAACCTCTCAAGCCTCAGTTGTTGCTCCTCGGAAGGCGCTGCCCTGTCCTCGGGCTGAACTGGCACTGTAGGCAGTACAAGAATAATCTCAGGGACCTTCTCAACATGCACTCACTACTCAGGAGTGCGGGCGGATGGAGTTTGTGCTCCTCTTCCGGCCTAAGATGTGGCTGTAGTAAGGGGAAGCAACCCTGCCTGAGCCAGAATAGTGTACATGCTCATGAACTGTGCCAAAGTCTCCTGAAGGGCTGGAGTAGTAGTAGCAGTAGGCGTGTCAGGTGCCTAGACTCCGGCTGGAACTGCTGGTGGTACCTCGGCGGCAGCTCACGCAGGTGCTCTGACCGCACCACGTGTGCGTCCTCAGCCTCTACCCCGGCCCCGACCTCTGACGGCTACAGTCGCGGGTGCCTAATCATCTCGAGTAGCACGTGTCCTCACCATCTATGAGAGAATAGAAGACATGAGTTTAGAATTGTGAAGTCAAAATATCGCACGACAAGGAAATCAAATGAAGTGAAAATTTTCCTAACAGTTACATAGCCTCTCGTAGATAAGTCCAGACGTCTTCGTACCGATCAACGATACTCTAATAAACCGGCTTGTGATCCATAACTCCTATGAACCTATAGCTCTAATACCAACTTGTCACGACCCCGGTTCGCCCTCAGTGAACCATCGTGACGGCACTTAGTCGCTACGACTAGGTAAGCCTAATTTGCGGACGAAAAACCAAAATTTGCGGAAGTAAAACAATTTAAAACAGAAATAACGTGGTAACAGTGTTTAAATGTGTCGCTCGGCTCACACCATGTTTAACTCTCAATACCAATACATAAATCCAAGACCTGAAAACCCACGAATCACAAGCTAAGATCAATACTACATAGCTCTAATTCTGGAATGTCTAATAAGAACAGGAAAAAAAATACAAAAGAGCTAAATACTAAAAGCAAGAATAGAAAGGGACTTTTCGGTCTGCGGACGCGACAGATGTACCTCGAAGTCTCTAGAGCAGTCGCCTCCTCAAGGATGATAGTCCTGAGTAGTGATACTTGGATATGCACACGAAAAACATGCGCGGAAGAGGCATGAGTATACCACAACAGTACTCAGTAAGTGTCAAGCCTAACCTCGGTTGGGTAGTGACGAGGAAGGTCAGGTCCCTACTGAGGTTAAATAAAATATAAAGATGACAGGATAAGATAAGCAGTGCAATTGAGAATCTACAATAAGAATCTATACAGGATAATAAAAGTACAATAATGGAAACAGATATGAAGGCAAACCACAAGGAAGTACCACTCATAACAAGGATGATAACTGGGGATCTCTTGGTATCCCGAGGATCTCTTGGTATCCTCAATATATGCTAGGGATCTCTTGTTATCCCGAGGATCTCTTGTTATCCTCAATATATTCTAGGGATCTCTTGGTATCCTAAGGATCTCTTAGTATCCTCAATCTATGCAAGGGATCTCTCGGTATCCCGAGGATCTCTTGGTATGCTCAATATATGCTAGGGATCTCTTGGTATCTCGAGGATCTCTTGGTATCCTCAATATATGTGCTAGGGATCTCTTGGTATCCCGCACCTCAGTTCAGATCATAAATACGTATAGGGGATCTCCCGGGATGCCGTCCCGTAGTCCCTAAGTAAAAACACACAGCAGCAACACAAGAATACCAAATTAAGCTAAATTTCGTACCAAGTAAACAGCTAATTCTAGCCTAACATGCTTCACATAATGAAATTAAGGCAGTTTAAGCAAATACGCAATTAAGTCAACTAAACATGCTTTTCTAAACTAGCAACAGGCTAAATTCACAAGTAGAATAAAACAGGAAAAAGAACTCAATTGAAATACTTAAGGAAAAATCGGATTTTCAACAATTAACTCAAGTATGCGCTCGCCACCTCACGTACAAGGCATTTCAATTATCAAATATATCATATCTTAAGAGGAAGGTCCCCCACACAAGGTTAGACAAGCCACTTACCTAGAACCGGCTCAAAAATCAACCCGAGATCACGTTCTTGCCACGAGTACTCGACTCCAAATGGCCCAAATCTATTCAATTCAATTGCATAAAATAAATAACACTTTAAGTAACAGATTCTACAATTAAATTCTAAGTTAATACGCGAAAGTATGAAAAATGACCAAAAATGCCCTTCGGGCCCACGTCTCGGAATCGGGTAAAATTTATATTTCTAGAACCCTCGCACAAGTTCAATCATATCAAAAGTACCAAAATCGGACCTCAAATGGTCTCTCAAATCATCACTCAAAGGCCTCCAATTTGTCAAGCCCTAACCCCCCAATTACCACTGATTTTCCTTAATTTTTCATGCTTAAATTAATAAAAATCATTCCAATAACGAGTTTAGGGACCAAAGACCTTACCCCAATGAACTCCTCTGTAAATCGCTCTTGAAAAGTGCTCCCCAAGCTTCTTCCCGTTTTGAAAAAGGTGAAAAATGGCTAAATTTCGCGAAGGCAAGAATTTATATGTTCTGCCCAGCGATATCCGCATCTGCGGCCCTGGAACCGCATCTGCGGTCCCGCTTTTGCGGAGCCAAGGTCGCATCTGTGAATTTTCTTTAAAGGGACAATTTTTGCATCTGTGACTCCCAATCCGCAGATGTGGTACCGCTTCTGCGGTATAATCACCGCTTATGCGGTTCTTGAAGAAATGACCAAATTCCGCATATGCGGTTATCCTTCCGCAGGCGCGATACCGCTTCTGCGGTGAATTACCCGCATCTGTGAATCCTTCCCAAATCCGCATTTGCGCTTGATCCTCCGCTTCTAAGGCTCCGCACCTGCGGGACCCAAACCGTAGGTGCGGTTATGACAGAAGACCAGCTGCTGCAGCAAACTTCCAATTCCAAATCCTTCCATCAAGCATCTGAGTTCATCCCGAGGCCCCCGGAACCCCAACCAAAGGCACCAACAAGTCACAAACCACTATCCAAACTCGTACCAATCCTTAGAACACCTAAAATAACATCGAAACCTCAAATTAACTATGGATTTAAGCCTAAGAACTCCAAAATTCTCAAAATACGCTTTCAATCAAAAAGATTATCAAACCTCGTCCGAATGACCTAAACTTTTTCACACACGTCACATTCAATACTACGGAGCTACTCCAACTTCCGGAATTCCATTCCGACCTTCGGATCAAAATCTCATTATCAGACCGGAAACTTCAAAAATTCAACTTTCGGCATTCCAAGCCTAATTTAGCTATGAACCTCCAAAACACAATCCAAACATGCCACTAAACCCGAAATCACCCAACAGAGCTAACAGAACTTTTTGAGTTTCAAAGATATTAGCCAAAGTGGTTGGCATATTGAGAATATAAATGAAAGGAAGATTGAATATCTTCATATTACTATAATCACCGGGTAAATATAAAAGGTCACTTGACTTTCCTCCTATTTATACTACACAAGTATAAGCATGATGATGAAATCACATGCCACAAGTAAACTAGAGATCTACTGAAATAAATATCAGTTGGCATGACCGGTCAGTCATTCCGGTTCAATTATGATGCGAAAAATGATAGAGAATTCTCATTGGCATATATTGAAGAATTAGGAGATTCTTCGAGAATTCTCATGTACGACTTGTTCTCATGATAAAATAATTACTATACCAACTGGGGTTTAGATTGTATTCCCTGATTTTTGGAACGTATAAAAGGTGATATATATATATATGGGTCCAGTCACCTGCCATGTGGAACGTTTAATATTATATAATTTTAATAGATGCATCTATTCCATGGTCACATGTGCGTTTGTTATCAACTTGCAGTTTGGCTTTTGCAAGGTTGCTTACTCAAATTATTAGAGCACAGTTCCAGGATAAATATTATGATAATTTATCTTGATAACGCTAGTTTAAATACAAGTTGGTTTAGCAGAAATTGTATGCCTCCAATTAAGCTAAACCATTGGTTATGACAAAAAAACTCCCAAATAGAAATTTGGTATGAGGTGTATTATTTAATATACAATAGCACTTGTACGCATCTTGCCAACAAGTTATGATAAATTCTCCTTATTATAATTGATTCAGGGTCAGTAACCAAATAATATTTATCTAGAAATATGATTGTGCCATATGATTTAATTATGCCAGCACTGTCACGACCCAAGTTCGCCCTCCGTGAACTGTCGTGACGGCACCTAGTCTCTACGACTAGGTAAGCTTAACGATTTACGGAAAAATAAATGAAGATAAAAACTAGCCAAAAACTGCGGAATAAACATAAATAAAATGTTTAAGATGCCGTACAGCATATACAAATATAAACTTTCAAACTGAAACAACTCTCAAAACCCGAAATCTCATGAAATCATAAGTTGTGGAATAACTACAAAGTGTTCTAACTCCAGAATATCTAAACAAAAGTAAATACATGAGAGCTAAAGCTAGAAGTGAAAATAGAGAGGGACCCCTCGGTCTGCGGACACGGAAGATATTCCTCGATGTCTCTGAAGACCGTCTCGCCTCACTGGAAGTATGGCTGAGCCGAAGAAAGTGGATTTGCACACAAAAAACATGTGCAGGAAAGGGCATGAGTACACCACAACGGTACTCAGTAAGTGTCAAGCCTAACCTCGGTCGAGTAGTGATGAGGAAGGTCAGGGCCCTACTGATTATAGATGATAAACAAGGTAAAACAGTATAGAATATGACAACATAATTAAAATGCTAACAGTCTATAATGAATAAAATCACAGAAAGAATCTAACTCAGTACAAAGAAATAGCAACAAGGGATCTCCCGGGATATCGTCCCGTAATCCCAAACGTAAATGTCCAGAGGATCCCCCGGGATATCGTACCGTAGTACGAATCATAAATATGCAGGGGAAACTCATAGAATACCAATCCGTAGTCCCAAAGTAAATATCCAGTACAAGGGATCTACCGGGTGCTGTCACGTAGTCCCAAATATAAATGTGCAGGGGGATCTACCGGAATACCTGTTCGTAGTCCCAAAGTAAACATACAAGGGGATCTCTCGAGATATCGTCCAGTAGTCTCAAAGTTAATCACACAATAATCTCAGAAAAATTTACAGTTCTATTCTAGAATCTAAGCAGGAAATTCTACTCTAACATGTTGCACGGAGTACGAGTAGGCAATTAAAGTAGGTAAGATAATTAAATCACATAAGCTTGCTTTTTCTAAACTAAGCAAGAGGCTTCAAGTATAAATATAGCTCAATTACAAGAAACATAGGTATTAGCTTAATGAAAATGAGATTTCAGCAATTAACATGTGTACGCACTCATCACCTCACGTACACAGTACTTCACATAACACAATATCAAATCCAAAGGGGAATTCCACACAAGATTAGGTAAGCCACTTACCTCGAACCAACTCAATCAACTCGAAATCACGTTCTTTCCATGAGTACCCGACTCTAAATGGCCCAAGTATATTCAAACTAATTGCATAATGTAAATATAACTTCAAGTAACTAATTTAACTAATTAATTCGAAGCTAACACGCAAAATTAAGAAAAATTTCCCAAAAAGTCCCCCGAGCTCACATCTCGGAATTGGATAAACTTTACAAATTCATAACCCCCGATCACCCACGAACACACTCGATCAAAAATCACCAAAATCCGACGTCAAAATCTCACTCAAATCTCGAATTTTCAATTGGGGAACTTTTCTCCCCTTTTCTAACTTTCACCCCCAATTTCCTTAATTAAAAGAGGAAAACAACAATATATTATAGTTCTAGGATCAAAATCAAGATAGAAAACGTTACCCAATGTTTCTCCTTCAAAAACCCTCGAGAAATCGCCCTCAACTGAGCTCTAAATTGTTTTTCCAAGTTTTAAGTTCAAACCCTCGTTTTTCACTTTTTCTGCCCAGCGATCCCTCTTCTGCGACCATGGGACCACACCTGTGGTCCCGCTTCTACGGCAAATGGACCGCACCTGCGACTTTTCATTAAAACCCAACTTCCGCACCTGTGACCTCTTACCCGCAGATGTGGTGCCGCTTCTGCGGTACCTGGGCCGCATCTGCGACCAATCTCAACATTTCCTCAGACCGCACTTGCGGTCCCCCTAACCGCTTTTGTGGTGTCGTACCTATGATCCCATACACGCAGGTGTGATTATGACAGGTTCAGCAAAGCTTCAGATTTTCCTAAGTCCAATTCCACTTCCGTTAAGCACCCGAAACTCACCCGAGGCCCTTGGGACCTGAACCAAACATGAAAACAAGTCACATAACACTATTCAAACTTGTACCAATCCTCGAAACACTTGAAACAATGCCAGAACACCAAATTACCCTCGGATTCAAGCCTAAGGATTCCAAAACTTCCAAATTCCGCTTTCGATCAAAAAGTCTATCAAACCTCGTCCGGATGGCCTGAAATTTTGCACACACGCCACATTCAACACTACAAAGCTACTCCAATTCTCGGAACTGGATTCCGACCCCGATATCAAAATTTCACTATCGAACCGAAAAACTTCCAAATTTCAACTTTCGGCATTTCAAGCCTAAATGAGCTACGGACCTCTAAGCACAATCTGAACATGCCCCTAAGCCCAAAATCACCCAATGGGGCTAACAGAACCAACGAAATTCCATTCTGAGGCCGTCTTCATACTGCTCCGACCACGGGTCAAATTCTATTGCTTAAGCTCTCATTGAGGGACCAAGTGTCTCAAAACACTCCAAAACACAAAACAAATCTTCCCGACAACTCAAAATAGAAGAAACAAACTTGGGGAAAGCAATTAATAAGGGATCGGGGCGTTAATTCTTGAAATAACCGGTGCGGTAGTTACATCCTCCCCCTCTTAAAATATTCATTTGTCCTCGAACGAGCATAGAGACATACCTAAAGTAGTGAAAAGATGAGGGTAACAGTTGCGCATATCCTGCTCGGTCTCACAGGTTGCCTCCTCAACTGACTGACCCCGCCACTTAACCTTTACTGATGCAATGCTCTTTGACCTCAGCTTTTGAACCTGCCTGTCCAATATCGCCACTGGCTCCTCAACATAAGATATATCCTTGTCCAACTGGACTGAACTGAAATCCAATATGTATGACGGATAACTGTGATACTTTCGGAGCATTGAAACATGAAATACCGGATGAACTCCTGCTAAGCTGGGAGGTAAGACAAGCTCATAAGCAACCTCCCCAACACGTCGCAATATCTCAAAAGGACCAATAAACCTCGGACTCAATTTCCCTCTCTTCCCAAATCTCATAACGCCCTTCATAGGCAACACCCGAAGCAAGACATGCTCTCCAACTATATAGGAAACATCACAAACCTTCCGGTCCGCGTAACTCTTTTATCTGGACTAGGTTGTACGGAGTCTATCCTGAATCACCTTAACCTTCTCCAACTCATACTAAACCAAGTCTGTGCTCAATAATCTAGCCTCATCCGGCTCGAACCAACCCACCAGGGATCTACACCGCCTACCATACAAAGCCTCATATGGTGCCATCTGAATGCTGGACTGATATCTATTATTGTAGGCAAACTTTGCCAGTGGCAAGAACTGATCCCAAGAACCTCTAAACTCCATCACACACGAACGGAGCATATACTCAAGAATTTGAATTCGGACTATCCGTCCGTATGGGATGAAATGTTGTGCTCAACTCCACCCGAGTTCCCAACTCCTGTTGTACAGCCCTCCAGAACTGTGATGTGAACTTAGTACCCCTATCTGAAATGATCGAAACTAGAATACCATGCAGACGAACAATCTCCCGAATATAAATCTCCGTCAACCGCTCCGAAGAATAGGTAGTACACACAGGAATGAAATCCCCGAACATGGTCAGCTGATCCACAATCACCCAATGGCATCGAACTTCTTCAAAGTCCGTGGGAGTCCAACAACGAAGTCTGTGGTGATTCGCTCCCACTTCCACTCCAGAATATCTATCTGCTGAAGCAACACACCCGATCTCTGGTGCTCATACTTTACCTGCTGACAATTGAGGCATGGAGCTGCAAACCCAACTATATCCTTTTTCATCTGCCTCCGCCAATATTGTTATCTCAAATTCTGGTACATCTTCGCGGCACCCGGATGGATGGAATACCACGAACTATGGGCCTCCTCTAGAATCAAATCCAGAAGCCCATCAACATTGGGTACACACACCCAACCCTGTATCCTCAATACCCCATCATCACCAATAGTCACATCTCTGGAATCACCGTGCAGAACCTTGTCCTTGAGGACAATCGAATGAGGGTCATCATACTAACACTCCCTGATACGATCAAATAAGGAAGACCGAGAAATCACGAAAGATAGAACACGACTGGGCTCCGAAAGGTCCAATCTCACAAATTGATTGGCTAAGGCCTCAACATCCATCGTCATGGGCCACTCCGCTACTAGTAAATAAGCCAAACTCTCTGCCCGACGACTCAAAGCATTGGCAACCACATTGGCCTTGCCCCATTGATACAAGATAGTGATATCATAGTCCTTCAGTAGCTCTAACCAACTCCTCTGGCGCAAATTAAGATCCTTCTGCTTGAATAGATGCTGCAAACTCCGGTGATCAGTATAGATCTCACAAGGAACACCATACAAATAATGACGCCAGATCTTTAAGGCGTAAACAATAGTAGCCAACTCGAGATCATGAACAGGATAATTTTTCTCGTGTACCTTCAACTGTCTGGATGCATAGGCAATCACCCTACAGTCCTGCATCAATACCGCTCTAAGGCCAATCCTCGAGGCATCACAATAGACAATATAAGACCCCAAACCTATAGGCAATATCAAAACTGGGGCTGTAATCAAAGCTGTCTTGAGATTCTAGAAGCTCTCCTCACACTCTTTCGTACACTGGAACGGAGCACCCTTTTGGGTCAGCCTAGTCATAGGTGTTGCAATAGATGAGAACCCTCAACAAATCGGCACTAATAACCTGCCAAGCAAAGAAAACTACGGATCTCTATAGCTGAGGATGGTCTGGCCAACTCTGTACTGCTTCCACTTTCTTCGGATCCACCTGTAT
Organism: Nicotiana sylvestris; assembly: GCF_000393655.2. Taxonomy (NCBI): domain Eukaryota; kingdom Viridiplantae; phylum Streptophyta; class Magnoliopsida; order Solanales; family Solanaceae; genus Nicotiana; species Nicotiana sylvestris. The sequence continues at coordinate 38,832,235 of NC_091060.1, read as the reverse complement.
CCCCTCACTCGACACCACGTGACCCAAGAATGCCACAAAATCCAACGAAAACTCACATTTCAAGAACTTTGCATATAACTTCTTTTCTCTCAAAGTCTGAAGCACTGTCCTCAGGTGCTGCTCATGATCTTTCCGACTCTGGGAGTATACCAAAATATCATCAATAAAGACAATGACGAACGGGTCAATATATGATCGGAACACACTGTGCATCAAATGCATGAAGGCTACTGGGGCATTGGTCAGCCGAAACGACATAACAAGGAACTCGTAATGACCATACCGAGTTTGGAAGGCAGTCTTCGAGATACCTGGCTCCCAAATCTTCAACTGATGGTAAGCTGAGTGCAAGTCATTCTTAGAAAACACTCGTGCACCCTGTAATTGGTCAAATAGATCATCAATACGAGGCAAATGATACCGGTTGTTCACTGTAACTTTGTTCAACTGGCGATAATCAATGCGCATACACATAGAACCATCCTTTTTCATCACAAACAAGATATAAGCACCCAAGGAGATACACTAGGCCGAATAAAACCCTTATCAAGAAATTCCTATAACTGATCCTTCAACTCATTCAACTCAGGAGAGGCCATACAATACGAAGGAATGGAAATGGGCTGAGTGCCCGGCAACAGATCAATGCCAAAATCAATATCTCTATCGGATGGCATGCCTAGAAGGTCAGCTCGAAACACATCAAGGAAGTCCCGTACTACTGGGACTGAATCAACTGTAGGGATATCAATACTAACATCTCTCACATAGGCCAGATACGTGTCACACCCCTTCTCAACCATTCGCTGAGCTTTTATGAAAGAAATAACTCTACTGGGAGTGTGATCTAAAGTACCCCTCCACTCTACTCGCGGTATATCTGGCATATCCAACATTACAGTTTTGGTGTGACAATCAAGAATAGCATAATAGGGAGACAACCAGTCCATGCCAAAGATAACATCAAAATCTACCATGCTGAGCAATAATAAATTGGCTCTGGTCTCAAAACCACTAAGAGCAACCAAACACGACCGATAAATGCGGTCTACAACAAGAGAATCCCCCATAAGAGTAGAAACATAAACAAGGGAACTCAAAGAATCCCGAGAAACGACCAAATACGGGGAAAAATAAGAAGACACATAAGAATAAGTGGAGCCCGGATCGAATAGAACCAATGCATCTCTATGACAAACCAGGACAATACTTGTGAGGACAGAATTGAAGGCGACAACCTCAGTATGGGCAGGAAGGGCATAGAATCTGGCCTGGCCTCCCCCTCTAGGTCGATCTCTACCTCTCCGACCTCCACCTCTAATTGTCTGAGTAGGTGGGGTAGCAACTGGTGCTGGAACCATAGCCTGGGAACTCTGCGAGGCATGCTGCGGCTGAGAAGTCTGTGGAGGTGCACCCCTTCTAAGTCTGGGGCAATCCTTTACCATATGGCGTGTGTCACCACACTCAAAAGAAGCTCTAGAGGACGTGGTGGTTGTGATTGGCTCGAGCCAGGCCTGTTGGACTGACCACTGAAAGCACCCCGTGCAGGAGGCGCATAATGAGGCTCCTGAGGTCTAGGAGGAGCTGGAATACCACTGGCTGCTAGAAGAGCTAAATGAACGGGGTGACTCACATAACCCCTACCATGACGGATTGCAGCTGGAGCACGGACACCAGAATAATGGCCAGACTCTCGAGACCTCTTGGCCTCCCTCTCCTCTCAATCCCGAGCATGCATACCATCTACTCTCCAAGCAATGCTCACCACCTGCTGATAAGAAATATCCATATCCAACTCACGAGCCATGCTAGACCTGATGCTAGGAACCAAGGCTGGTGCATGCCTAGCCAAGTCAGTGAAACAGACAACATACTCCAAAACAGTCATAATGCCCTGGCGCAAATGCTCAAACTCTGCGCGACATGCGTCCCTGAGGCTCTGAGGGACAAACTCTCTCAGGAACATATCTGGAAACTGAGCCCAAGTAAGGGATGCTGCCTCAGCTGGACTATCCAACTCAAAAGTATGCCACCACTAGTAGGCGGCTCCTCGAAGCTGGAAGGCTGTGAAAGAAACCCCACTCGATCCTGATATACCTATAATGCGGAGGATACGGTAACACTCCTCCAGAAATTCCAAGGCATCATTTGATGCTAAACCACTGAATACATGAGGCTTATACTTCTTGAACCTCTCAAGCCTCCACTGCTCATCCTCTAAAGCCGTTTCTCTATCCTCGGGTTGAACTGGGGCCACAGGTGGTACCGGTATAACCTCTAGGATCTGATCAAACTGGTCCTACTACTCAGGAGTGCAGGCAATGGAAGTCTGTGTTCCTCCCTCGGCCTGGGATGTGGCTGCAGCACGGGGAATCGGCCCTGCCTGAGCTAGAGTGGTGTACATGATCACGAACTGTGCAGGAGTCTCCTGAAGAGCTGGAATAGTACTAGCAGTAGGCGTGTCAGGTGCCTGGACTTCGGCTGGAGCTGGTGGTGGCTCCTCGGTGGCAGCTCGTATGGGTGCTCTGGCTGCACCACGGGGGCGTCCTCGGCCTCTACCACAGCCCCGACCTCCGACGGCTCTAGCAGGGGTCCGGGTGCCTGGTCAATTCCGGTAGAACGTGTCCTCACCATCTGTGAGAGAATAGAAAACAAAATTTTAGAATTGTGATATCAAAATCTCGCACGACAAGGAAATCAAATGAAGTGGAATTTTTCTTAATAGTTACATAGCCTCTCGTAGATAAGTACAGACGTACCAATCCGCGAGACTCTAATAAACCGGCTTGTGATTCATGACTCCTATGAACCTAGAGCTCTAATGCCAACTTGTCACGAACGAAGTTTGCCCTCCATGAAATGTCGTGACGGCACCTAGTCTCTACGACTAGCTAAGCCTAACGATTTGCGAAAAAAGAAACGAAAGATAAAAACTATCCAAAAACTACGGAATAAACATAAATAAAATGTTTAAGATACCGCTTGGCATATACAAATATAAATTCTCAAACTGAAACAACTCCTAAAACCAGGAATCTCATGAAATCACAAGCTGTGAAATAACTACAAAGTGTTCTAACTCTAGAATATCTAAACAAAAGTAAATACAAGAGAGCTAAAGCTAGAAGTGAGATTAGAGAGGGACTCCTCGGTCTACGGATGCGGCAGATACACCTCAAAGGCTCTGAAGATTGCCTCACCACACTGGAAGTATAGCTGAGCCAAGAACCTGGATCTGCGCACGAAAAACATGTGCAGGAAAGGGCATGAGTACACCATAGCGGTACTCAGTAAGTACCAATCCTAACCTCGATCGAGTAGTGACGAGGAAGGTAAGGGCCCTACTAATTATAGATGATAAACAAGGTAAAACAGTATAGAATATGACAACGTAATTAAAATGCTAACAATCTATAACAAATAAAATCACAAAAAGAATCTAACTTAGTATACAGAAATAGCAACAGGGGATCTCCCAGGATATCATCTCGTAGTCCCAAACGTAGATGTCTAGAGGATCTCCCGGAATATCGTACTGTAGTCTGAATCATAAATATGCAGGGAAAACTCCTGTAATACCAACCGTAGTCCCAAAGTAAATATCCAGTACCGGGGATCTACCATGTGTTGTCCCGTAGTCCCTAATATAAATATGCAGGGGGATCTACCGAAATACCGATCTGTAGTCCCAAAGTAAACATATAGGGGAATCTCCCGGGATATCGTCCAATAGTCCCAAAGTAAATCACACAACAATCTCAGAAGAATTTACAGTTCTATTCTCGATTTTAAGTAGGAAATTCTACTCTAACATGCAGCACGAAGTACAAGTAGGCAATTAAAGCAGCTAAGACAGTTAAATCACATAAGCATGCTTTTCCTAAACTAAGTAAGAGACTTCAAGTACAAATATTGCTCGATTAAAAAAAACATAGGTATTAGCTTAATGAAAATAAGATTTCAGTAATTAACACAGGTATGCACTCGTCACCTCACATACACGGTACTTCATAGAACACAATACCAAATCTTAAGGGGACTTCCCCCACACAAGGTTAGGCAAGCCACTTACCTCGAACCAGCTCAATCAACTCGAAATCACGTTCTTGCCACGAGTACCCGACTTCAAATGGCCCAAATCTATTCAAAGTAATTGCATAATGTAAATATAACTTCAAGAAACTAATTTAACTAGTTAATTCGAAGCTAACACGTGAAATTAAGAAAAATCGTCCAAAAAGTTCCCCGGGGCCCACATCTTGGAATTGGATAAACTTTACAAATTCAGAACCCCTGATCACCCACGAACACACTAGAACAAAAATCACCAAAATCCGATGTCAAAATCTCACTCAAATCTCGGATTTTCAATTGGGGAACGTTTCTCCCATTTTCCAACTTTCACCCCCAATTTCCTTAATTAGAAGAAGAAAACAACAATAGATTAAAGTTCTAGGATCAAAATCAAGATAGAAAACGTTACCCAATATTTCTCCTTCAAAAATCCTCGAGAAATCGCCCTAAACCGAGCTCCAAATCGTTTTTCCAAGTTTTGAGTTCAAACCCTCATTTTTCCCTTTTTTTGCCCAGCTATCCCGCTTCTACGACCATGGGACCGCACCTAAGGTCCCGCTTCTGCGGCAAATGGACCGCACCTGCGACTTTTTATTAAAGCCCAAATGTGGTGCCGCTTCTGCGGTACCTGGGCCGCATCTGCGACAAATCTCAACATTTCCTAAGACCGCACCTGCGGTACCCCTAACTGTTTCTATGGTGCCGCACCTGCGGTCCCATACACGCAGGTGCAATTATGACAGGTTCAACAAAGCTTCAGATTTTCCTAAGTCCAATTCCACTTCCGTTAAGCACCTGAAACTCACCCAAGGCTCTCAGGACCTCAACTAAACATGCCAACAAGTCACATAACACTATTCAAACTTGTACCAATCCTCGGAATACTTAAAACAACACTGGAACACCAAATAACCCTCGGATTCAAGCCTAAGGATTCTAAAACTTTCAAATTCCGCTTTCGATCAAAAAGTCTATCAAATCTCGTCCGGATGACCTAAAATTTTGCACACACGTCACATTTAACACTACGGAGCTACTCCAACTATCGGAATTGGATTCGGACCCCGATATCAAAATTTCATTATCGAACCGGAAACCTTCCAAATTTCAAATTTCGGCATTTCAAGACTAAATAAGCTACGGACCTCCCAAACACAATCCGAACATGCCCCTAAGCCCGAAATCACCCAACGGAGTTAACAGAACCGACGGAATTCCATTCTGAGGCCGTCTTCACACTGCTCCGACCACGAGCCAAATTCTAAAGCTTAAGCTCTCATTGAGGGACTAAGTGTCCCAAAACACTCTAAAACACAAAAAGATTCTTCCCGATAACTCCAAATAGTAGAAACAAACTCGGGGAAAGCAGTTAATAGGGAATCGGGGCGTTAATTCTTAAAATGACCGACCAGGTCGTTACAAGCACAATGCACAAAGATGGGTTCCCAAAGAAGGTTGGGAAATGTGTTGGTGATCCCAACATTAGGGGGAGAAAATGGGCAGCTGAAAAAGTAATACATGGAATGAATAATTATGAATGCATCTAGATCCTCATACAAAAAAATGTGAACTTGAAGTTCAAGTGATAATTCATTTCCAAAATATTGCCAGGCACATTTGCTAACCCAAAGCTAAATGTCATATTCCAGCTGCTAATGCTCCAAATAGAATAATGTCCATGATGGATAGAGTTTATGGCACGCATGAAGCATAATAGACAAATCAGTTCCAAAGATAAAACTCCTTGAAGAAGGAGGGAGCAAATGTTCAAGATGGTCATAATAAGGAGGCAAGTGCTTTATAAGAGCACCATGACATAACACTTTATAAGACCTCATGGGAGAGGCTCAGGTACCTGAAAATAATGAGATCTTAATAAGTTATGTCTTTGTTATGCGATGATGGAACCGATGTAAAATGGGCGTCGACGATGTTGTTAATATAATGTAGCGCTCAAT